>NC_137834.1:12970745-13646995 GCF_948465745.1 Chenopodium album
GGGGAAAATCCCGTGACACGGTGGAAAACTGTGTGACGCGGGACAGAAACAAACCTACAGAGGATAAAATGCGTTTAGGGATTACGCGGAGAAAACGCGGAGCAACCCCGTGTCACGGGGTTTGCACCGTTACACGGTGGAGTTTTTGCGTCCATATTCTTAAGCGCGTGGGAATGAAACGCGGAAAAGACACGGGAAAGCACCGTGACACGGAAAAAAATCTCGTGTCACGGTACCATACCCCGTGGCACGTCATCATCCCCCGTGACGCGGGGAATTTACGCGTTCGGAAACAAGCACGAGAATTCCCGCCGTGTCACGTTACCAGGCACCGTGACATGTTGAGAATTCCCGTGTCACGGTACCAGGCCCCGTGCCACGTCACATTCCCCCGTGACGCGGTGGTTTTGTTGCCTGCGTGACGATTCCAGTTTTTTTACGCGTTTTTAAAATTGCGATAACTTTTGATCCGTATTTTGGAATAAGGAATATAATATATCATTGGAAAGATTATCAAGTCTACTTTCCAACCCAATTAGAATCAGGTCAAAATCATTTGTATATTTTAAGATATGGCCATTTTAGTGGAAGGGTATCGGTTTTAGGCCGAGTTTAGTGTTTTGCTCATATCTTTTTCGTTATAGCTTGGAATTGGGCTTATGATATATGGTTGGAGGCTTATTTCAAGGCCTATCCAACCAAATAATAATTGGATCAAAATTATAAGACCAAAAAATCAATTTCTCTCGGTTTTGCGATGTGGACATGAAAAGTGGATAACAAGTTATGGTTTAGGGAATTGAGCTAAGAAATGGATTTGTTTATGAAATGTATTGAATGGAAACATGGGTTTAAGCACTCCAAAGATTAAATACTCAACCCGACGAATAATGGCGGTGAAAGGTGTTCATCATCGGGTTTGGTTTTAGGGAGACATTTTTAGGTGTCTACAGCTTGCAATTTGCTTATTGAGTTGATTGCTTGTGAGTTAGGATCATCAATTGCTTTTTTTGTTTTTTAAAACAAAGTATCATCAATTGCTTTATTATAATTGATACCATGGAAATCTCTTCAAACTCTTTATTTTATACGAGTATAATGATTTTTACATGGAATTGAAACTCAAAACATTGAATTAACTTGCAATGGTTTATAACAAAAAAAAAAAAAAAAAGTAAACACAAAAAAGAACCAAATGACGTCACTTGGGGAGGGGGGTGTAGGTAGCAGAAGATCTTTTCAAATGCCATCCAACTATTCAATCATTGAATCCAGATTATGGACCAAAATAAACTGGTATAAACGTTTTTATAAAAAGGACACGAAATGAATGATTTTAAGGGTTTAAAGGCACGAAAAGAGGAAACTAAGTTATGGTTTGGGAAAATGGGCTAGGAATTGGGTTGGTTTATGAAATGTATTAGAATTGAATATGGATTTAAGCACTCCAAGATTAAATTCTCAACTCGACCAATAATGGCGGTGAAAGGTTGTTCATCATCGGATTTGGTTTCGGGGAGACATTTTTAGGTGTCTACAGTATGGAATCAACCTATGATCTGGATTTCTATTTGGGAATGCCTACTTTGAAAAGTAGGGTGATAAAATAAACATATGCTCATTTGTGTGAGAAAATTGATAGGCGACTAACAGGTTGGAAATCGAAATTCCTTTCTTTTGCGGGTAGAATTACCTTGGAAAAATTCACCATTACCTTCATTGCAAATTACTCGATGCAGACTGTTAAGATACCGAGATTAATTTGTGACAATATTGATAAGAAAACTCAAAGGCTGGAATCCATATCCTTTCATGGGACACATTGAATTGCAACTTCCACGAAACAAAGGAGGAATAGGCATCCGGTCGGCACGCCAAGATTTTTCTCACAAAGATGGGTTAAGCGAAACTCATTGTGGCCAAGATTACTTCGATCCAAGTATTGCAAAGGGAGGTGTGACATATAAATATTTGAACCATCCTCAAATATGTCTAATGTATGGCGAGAAATCACATAATATGCTAAGTGGGTGAATAAGGGTTCGTCTGTTGCAATTGGGGATGGCAAATCCATTTTGTTCTAGGATCATACCTGGGCTGCTGATGCACCTCTGCAAGACAATGCCATCAGTGAAATTCCCCCTGATCTTGATGGTGCGATTGTAGAGGATCTATGGGAGGAAGGCACGGGGTAGAAGTGAGATACTTTAGCGGATTTACTTCTACCTTTTATGCACAAAAAAAATTACAACATATAAGGTGATTGAGAGTTCTAATGTTAATGACTAGCGATTCGTAAAGGATCTAAATCAGGTGGGTTTTCAATCAAATATGCCTTGAATGGCATCAAAGATGAAGAACATGTGGAAAAAGATCCAAAATGGGAGTTGGCATGGACTGCTCTGGTTCAACAGAGAATTCGTGTGTTTTTGTGGTTAATCTTACATGATACAGGTCTCTACAATGCTAAAAAACTCAAGAGGCATCTAACGGATGATCCTAGATGTTCAAGATGTTCTTAAAACACTGATGAAGACCTTATTCACTTGCTTCGTGATTGTCTAATTACAAAACATATATGGAGAAGTGTTGGGGGCATTGCAATATATTCTTCCTTCGTTCTTTAGAGGTGATTTGAAAAGTTGGATCATTAGAATTCTCAAAGTTTAAGGCTTAATTTTCTCTAAAAAAATGGGCTACTTGCTATGCAATTACGCTTTGGTGGATTTGGAAGTGGCAAAATTGCCCTATATTTGGCAGAGCAGCTGAAATTCCCATACCTCAGGATTTTTTTTAAGATCTAAAGTTGAAGAAAGATGGAAGATGTTCATGGGACGAAATAATGATGAGTTGCTCCCTTTGCGCATACCATCTACAAGGGGGGAAGCTTTAATTAGATGGATTAGTCCACCTCTAGATTGGATAACCCTCAATACTAATGGGGCAGCTTGAGGTTCCCCTGGCACTGCAGGAGGTGGTGGTGTCTTAAGGGACTGCAGAGGATTTATCAAGGCATTTACAACTAGTTTTGGAGATTGTAGTGCGTATAGAGCTGAGATGCTTGCAATAGAACTTAGTATTCAGATCGCAGTGAGATGTGGTGTAACTAAGCTAGTCATCCAAATGGACAACAAGGCTTGTATTGAAGCGCTACAAAGTGATTAAGTACAAAGAGGCGAGTATGTGCACATTATCAGGGAGTGTAGGCGTCGTTTGAAGTGCGCCTACGTTAAAGCATGTGGTGAATATGCTTGGCACTCATAGGAAGTGGGAATTGACATTAAGATTAGGGACAAGGAAAGTAGGGAGCCGCCAACAAGTTTTTAAGGAACTTGTAAACCGTTCACGGATCATAAAAGGCAACCAAGAATAAGGGACAACGATAGGCAACAACGATTGAATCGTGAAGGTTACACCCCATTCATAATCCATGAGATTACTAACTCCATATGGTTCGGAACCACGAAAGGAGGATGGAGGATGATGGTACGGAGTGGTCATGGAGTCACATTCGCCCGTATTGGCCTCTACTCGATTATTATAGTGAAAAGTGATTCCTGCGATCTCAAAGGCATACAAACAAAAATTCAATTTGCTCCAAACTATTATTATGCTAAATTGGTTTAATATTAATGCAACACATTACTCTAAAATATTGTGATCACTTGATTAAACAACAAGATTAAAAAGGATCCTAAACCGGTCGTCCAAATTATCTTATTAGGCGTGATTTTCAATTACATATTCCCTTTAAACATGCAATATGGTGATCATAAAAATAATAGAATTACCATTAATATTGGAAGCAATCTAACCATAATAAAGTTAGTCAAATCAAATAATAATAATAACCCTAATCATGATACTAGCAATATAAAATAATAAGAGTAATTAAGTGAATTAATTACTCACGTTTCGCGTTTCCTTGAATTGCTACATCATGAATAAACTGTTAGTAACTTCAATAAAAAATATAAAGCAAATGAAAAATAAATTAAGTAAAGGTAGATTTGATTTGGTCCAAACCCTCAGTTAATTATACCTTTCACGCCTTGGTTTAAGTATAAAACTTTGGGTATTGTATGGACTCCTTGGAGTGCTTAAGGAAGAAATGATAGAATAGGGAGGCTAGTGTTTAGGATAAAGAGGGAGAAAAGAATTATTTGATGATCAAACTTGTTGATGATTGAAAAAGGGGTGATATGACCTCTATTTATAGAGAAAAAAGAAGGGTCGAAAAAACAAGATAAGATCCGAATTAAATCGGAATAAACTCGATAGACAGTAGTTTTGCGGTTTTTGTTTTTATCATATCTTTTGATCCAGAAATCGAAATAAGATAAATAAGATATCGTTGGAAAGATCTTGAAGTCTAATTTCTAACTCAATTAAAATCAGATTAAAATATTTTTTATAACAAAAGATATAGCCGAAATAGTGAGACGGTGTCAGTTTTGGATAGAGTTTGACATTTTATTCATATCTTTTCCATTATATGTCGATATTGATATTTTAATATATATCATTGGAAAGATAATTTCAAGGGCTATCCAATCATATAAAATTCGGATAAAAAAAAAGGCACAAAATTCATATCTGTCTATCTTTGAACGTCTTTCAATTCGGATAGAATTAGGACTTTTAAAAAAAAAGGAGTTTTATTCATTTTCAAACTCATTAATCTTGTCTTTTCAAAAATAAATCATTTTAATATCTTTTAGAAACTTATAGAAGCTACCAATTAATCCTAATTGGTTTAGGAATTGGATCAAATAATTTGGACCCTCCACATGATCATTGGGTCGTAGGTAAGGTGGGCTTAGGTTCGGTTTGTGCTAGTTTAATATTTTGGCCATAACTTATTCGTTATAACTCGGATTTGGGCTTATAATATATCGTTGGAAAGCTCTTTTCAAGCCCCATCCAATTATTTAATCATTGGACCCCGATTATGGACAAAATAAACTGGATGAAACGTTTTTAAAAAAAGGACACGAAATGAATGATTTTAAAGGACACGAAATGAATTATTTTGGGTTTAAAGGCACAAAAAGAGGAAAATAAGTTATGGTTGGGGGAAATGGGCTAGGAATTGGGTTGGTTTATGAAATGGAAATATGGATTTAAGCACTCCAAAAATTAAATACTCAACCCGACCAATAATGGCGGTGAAAGGTTGTTCATCATCGGGTTTGGTTTTGGGGAGACATTTTTAGGTGTCTACAGAAACCCCCACTTTGACTGAGTTTGTAGAAACGTCAGTTTCGAAAACGATAGTCAAAGTAGTCGATAGGGACGGAGAATGATTTAAGACGTTTTGCGATTTAAACCACTCTGTATACGCCGATACCTGCAGAAAAATGTTAATTCCACAGATAAAAGAGTAAAAGGATAGAATACGTATCTGGCACCAGTGTATCAGTGAAAAATGAGTTTGGCATCTTCCTATGCTTGAAGGAATCCACCAGATGACGTTTGTTGAAATGCTTTCCATGCCGTAGGAAAGCTGACAGATGAGTTTGGTAGCTTTCTAAGCCTGAAGAAACCTACCGGATGACACTTTCCATGCTTGAGGAAAGTCGACATATGATTTTGGTGTTTTTCTATGCTTGAAGAAATCCACCGATAATGCTTTCCATGCTTGAGGAAAGCCGATAAAGGAATTTGGCGGTTTTCTATACTTGAAGAAATCCACCGGATAATACTTTCCATGCTTGAGGAAAGTTGACAGATGATGAGATTGCAAGTCTCTGTGTATCGAGAACCTTGCGTCATGAAATGACGATGGTTCGGTTGTCCCCGAACGTGGGCTGTAGATGGTGCACTTGTCCCCGGACGTGGGCTGTAGTTTGTTCGCTTGTCCCCGAACGTGGGCTGTAAATGGTTCGCTTGTCCCCGAACGTGGGCTGTAGATGGTCCGCTTGTCCCCGGACATGGGCTGTAAATGGTTCGCTTGTCCCCGAACGTGGGCTGTAAATGGTCCGCTTGTCCTCGGACGTGGGCTGTAGATGGTCCGATTGTCCCCGGACGTGGGATGTAGATGGTCCGCTTGTCCCCGGACGTGGGCTGTAGATGGTTCGCTTGTCCCCGGACGTGGGCTGTGGATGGTCCGCTTGTCCCCGGACGTGGGTTGTAGTTGAGACCTGCAAAAATAAATTTGCTAATGGACTCGTATATATTGTGATTAACTTGACCACTGACTTGACCAAGTTTGACTTGATGTGACATGACATGTGTATGACTTGTGAGTGTGTGTGTGTGTGTATATGTGTGTGTGCAGACACAAGCAAACGAAGATGCAAAAGCAAAAATTTTCCGTCAATTTTTGTCTTGAGTGGAGGGTACCGACTTTCTCCCGAAAAGAAAGACGTGAAAAATGAAGTTTTGTTTTCGAACTTCCCTCGATAAAAATTTTGAAAAAGTTTTTGAACTTCCCCAAAAGAAAATAATGAAAAAGGGAAGAAGTTTTGAACTTCCTCCTTAAGCAAGACGAAATGAATCGTATGGATTGAATTGCTTGTCTTGAAAATAATGTATGCATGATGAATGTTCTTAGGCCAGGAGGCTAAGGACAATTACATCATGTGACACGATAGATGAATGAATTTAAGTCATGGAGCTAAGCATCATATATGGTGTAAAAAAGCGATCTTGAACGTCACTTAGGTCTGGAAGCTAAGCACGTATATAGATGAAGTGATTATGAACGTTGCTTAGGTCAAGGAGCTAAGAACGATATGCTTTGTATTATTACAAATCATTGATATAGAAATGTTACTCAGCACATTATGCGATGCATGAAACAATGAACATTGCTCAGGTCAAGAAGCTAAGCAAGTATACAACGTTTCTTCTGATGAATGTTGTCTTGAAAGATGATGAAGCATGCGCGGTAGGGAAACAAGATTTCATGATAAAGGGTTCCTAAAGGAAAGACGATATGGATATGTATGTGTGAAAAAAGTGTGTGAAAGTGACACTAAGGTGAGGCTGCAAAGGTTATGGTGATGGAAAGATATGTGTGAAGAGTCAAAGATGATGACTCTTTAGGCTGGGTAAGCTAATGTGATGTGGGTTCAAGCCCCCAAGTCTAGCTCTAAAATGGGTAGGTATATAGAGATAAGCATTGGATATTCTTTGACTCGATCATGCATAGATATGAATATAATATGAATGTGGCCACACCTCAACGTGAGGTTGCCTATGTATCCGTAAGGAATCAGGCCGAACGTAGCTCTAACCGAACTTTGCACAAGTGTATGTACACCTCAAAGAGGTCTTTCAAGGGTTGTAATGTGGTTAAGTTGATGGTTTAAGGAAGAAAGGGGTAAAAGGCTCAAGACCCGAGAGAAGCCCCCAAGATGTCTAATTGTGAATTTGAAAATTTTGAATTTTGCAAGTTTATTTTCAACACATTTTTTTTTTGCTTTGATATTGTTTTTTCATTCTTTTGAATCAATGTAGGCAGTCTCAGGTCATGCGGTCCATCACTCACTTAGCATTCATGTTTCTCAGGCACGGTACCGAGCACTCGATGAGAGACGCAATTTGAGACGTGTTCGTATCAAAGACATTGGAACACTTGCCTTTAGACATTGTTTAATTGTTGCTTTGCTGCTTTTTTTTTTTACTTGCTTTTTAAATGTTATACAATTACACATCTTCCAATCCCAGGGTTAAGTAAATGTGGGTTGAAAAAAAAAAGGTCAAACGTTAGACGAGACTCAAAGTGGTTGATGAAGAAATGGATATGTAATTGAACGGTTAACAGGGATTGACAGGGTTGCAAAGGTGCCTGAAATCATTGGTGTACCTTGTGTTTAGTTCGGTAATTTATTTATTTATTTTTTTTAGCGAATGACATGATTGAATGCGAAGGAAAGAAATGATCATTGATGGAAAATGCATATAGCCATAAGGATAAGGAGAACCTATGCTAGACTTATTAGTGGAAAAGGGTTAAAACGAAAGAAAAAAGCATGAAATCTTGTATGGAGACTTGTCCTGTGCTTCGTCTTCATGGTTGCTTATGAATTACTTGTTACCGCCAAGAGGAACAAGAAGTTTGTTATTGCTGATGCTTTGATTGGAAGAAAAGAAGGAAGGAATGACGTTCCCCTTATTCTTCCAACTCTTACCTAGTTATTCTTGAACTCGAGTACTATGGAACAAAATGAGCTCACTTAATGCATTGACTCAATACTCAGATTGCAAAGGAAGAGTGTATGAAAGAATTTTGAAAACCGATGGGAAAAACTCCTCTCATTCCTATTACGACGGAAAACGACGCATGCATGGTCCTAATATACGATCATAAACAATATAGTGCATTACTCGAAGACAAAGTGTGTGAAACGACTCAACATGTGAGATTTGGTGAGTTTATTAAGACTCGTGGTATGATCGCATGGCTAGACATGAGGACGTTGTGAAAAACAAAAGACCCAATGACCAAATAGCATGGAAGACTAAAAGACAAACTAACTTGATTAATTTTGTCAAATTTTAATGTTTATGCTATTTAGTAGGTGAAAATGGTCCATTGGCAATCATTAGTCATAAATAAGATCAACCACAATCAAAGACAAAGAACACATGTTAAGGTTAGCACAAAAATCGATCACAAGAAACTAGGAAGAGGACTAGAATTCTAGAAGAGTTAGGACTCAAGGGTATAAAAATAAATAAATAAATAAAAATAAAAATATATAATCCTATGTTATATGAGTTGACACGGATTAAAGGACTTGCCTAGACTAGCTTGACACGAAAAGATATAAAAAAAAATAAAAAAAAAAATTTTAAAAATAGAGAGTTGACACTAAAAAGACACCTAAAATAGACAGGCTGTAGTATATCGGTTATAACTTTTGATCAGTGACTCTTATTTGGACGAAATGAATTCTAAATCAAAGATAAAACTCGGGGCTACATATCTATAGTTGGCACGACACGTAACTCTTTCTTGAACACCGGCTATGACCAAAACAAGTCGACTCTTGTGCAGTATACGGGAATAAAAATCCGAGTTGACTCAAAAATTAAACAAAAAAAACCTATGGCTTGACTCTAAAAAAAAAAGGGTTTGATAAGAGAAAATAAATAATTAAAAAAAATTCAATAAAAAAAATGCACATATAAGCATATTGTCACGCAGGATGCAATGAAGTTCGCAACCTAAAGTCAAGTTCTATGTTCGACTATGGTCAAGCTTTTGGGTGTCAAAGGGTACCATGGTTAAGAGTTTGGACGCGTTAGCAAGGCAGCCTCCCTTGAGGGTGTATGCCAACGGGCGGCTCCGCTAGTTCGTGATGAAATCGAACTCGACTCCATGGTTTGGGTGGATTTAAAAACTCGGATGAACCCTTATTGCCATGAGCGTTTTCGGGTTGATAGAGCATAAATCCCCCGGGCTAGCCACATACGTAGAACACGTACTATTGTGGAAAATAGGTAAGCTAAAATGCATATGTATATGTGACAATGCCAATTAAATCATAGGAAGATTTTTCAAGAATATTTCAAGTCTCATCCACTCATCTTAATTAAATACCGATCACTCAAATCGATAAATAACCAAGAATCCTCCCCAGTGGAGTCGCCTAATTGTAGGCGTTGTTTGAAGTGCGCCTACGTTAAAGCATGTGGTGAATATGCTTGGCACTCATAGGAAGTGGGAATTGACATTACGATTAGGGACAAGGAAAGTAGGGAGCCGCCAATAAGTTTTTAAGGAACTTGTAAACCGTTCACGGATCATAAAAGGCAACCACGAATAAGGGACAACGATAGGCAACAACGATTGACCCGTGAAGGTTACACCCCATTCATAATCCATGAGATTACTAACTCCATATGGTTCGGAACCACGAAAGGAGGATCGGGGATGATGGTACGAAGTGAGTCATGGAGTCACATTCGCCTGTATTGGCCTCTACTCGATTCTTATAGTGAAAAGTGATTCCTGCGATCTCAAAGGCATACAAACAAAAATTCAATTTGCTCCAAGCTATTATTATGCTAAATTGGTTAAATATTAATGCAACACGTTACTCTAAAATATTGTAATCACTTGATTAAACAACAAGATTAAAAAGGATCCTTAACCGATCGTCCAAATTATCTTATTAGGCGTGATTTTCAATTACATATTTCCTTTAAACATGCAATATGGTGATCATAAAAATAATAGAATTACCATTAATATTGGAAGCAATCTAACCATAATAAAGTTAGTCAAATCAAATAATAATAATAACCCTAATCATGATACTAGCAATATAAAATAATAAGAGTAATTAAGTGAATTAATTACTCACGTTTCGCGTTTCCTTGAATTGCTACATCATGAATAAACTGTTAGTAACTTCAATAAAAAAATATAAAGCAAATGAAAAAAAAAATTAAGTAAAGGTAGATTTGATTTGGTCTAAACCCTCAGTTAATCATACCTTTCACGCCTTGGTTTAAGTATAAAACTTTGGGTATTGTATGGACTCCTTGGAGTGCTTAAGGAAGAAATGATAGAATAGGGAGGCTAGTGTTTAGGATAAAGAGGGAGAAAAGAATTATTTGATGATCAAACTTGTTGATGATTGAAAAAGGGGTGATATGACCTCTATTTATAGAGAAAAAAGAAGGGGCGTAAAAACAAGATAAGATTCGAATTAAATCGGAATAAACTCGATAGACAGCAGTTTTTGCGGTTTTTGTTTTTATCATATAAAATATTTTATAGAACAAAAGATATAGCTAAAATAGTGAGACGGTGTCAGTTTTGGATAGAGTTTGACATTTTATTCATATCTTTTCCGTTATAGCTCGGAATTGATATTATAATATATCATTGGAAAGATAATTTCAAGGGATATCTAACCATATAAAATAAAAATAAAAAATAAAAGGCACGAAATTCATATCTTTCTATCTTTGAACGTCTTTCAATTCGGATAGAATTAGGACTTTTTTAAAAAAAAAAGAGTTTTATTCAATTTCAAACTCTTTAATCTTTTATTTTCAAAAATGAATAATTAAGATCTTTTAGAAACTTATAGAAGCTACCAATTAATCCTAATTGGTTTAGGAATTGGATCAAATAATTTGGACCCTCCACATGATCATTGGGTCGTAGGTAAGGTGGGCTTAGGTTCGGTTTGGGCTAGTTTAATATTTTGGCCATAACTTATTCGTTATAACTCGAATTTGGGCTTACAATATATCAATGGAAAGCTCTTTTTAAGCCCCGTACAACTATTTAATCATTGGACCCAGATTTTGGACAAAATAAACTGGATGAAACGTTTTTATAAAAAGGACACGAAATGAATGATTTTAAAAGACACGAAATGAATTATTTTGGGTTTAAAGGCACGAAAAGAGGAAAATAAGTTATGGTTTGGGGAAATGGGCTAGGAATTGGGTTGGTTTATGAAATGGAAATATGGATTTAAGCACTCCAAAAATTAAATACTCAACCCGACCAATAATGGCAGTGAAAGGTTGTTCATCATCGGGTTTGGTTTTGGGAAGACATTTTTAGGTGTCTACAGATGCCCCCACTTTGACTGAGTTTGTAGAAACGTCATTTTCGAAAACGATAGTTAAAGTAGTCGATAGGGACGGAGAATGATTTAAGACGTTTTGCGATCCTAAACCACTCTATATACGCCGATACCTGCAGACAAATGTTAATTCCACAGATAAAAGAGTAAAAGGATAGAATATGTATCTGGCACCAGTGCATCGGTGACAAATGAGTTTGGCAGCTTCCTATGCTTGAAGGAATCCACCAGATGACGTTTGTTGAAATGCTTTCCATGCCGTAGGAAAGCTGACAGATGAGTTTGGTAGCTTTCTAAGCCTGAAGAAACCTACCGGATGACACTTTCCATGCTTGAGGAAAGTCGACATATGATTTTGGTGTTTTTCTATGCTTGAAGAAATCCACCGATAATGCTTTCCATGCTTGAGGAAAGCCGATAAAGGAATTTGGCGGTTTTCTATACTTGAAGAAATCCACCGGATAATACTTTCCATGCTTGAGGAAAGTTGACAGATGATGAGATTGCAAGTCTCTGTGTATCGAGAACCTTGCGTCATGAAATGACGATGGTTTGGTTGTCCCCGAACGTGGGCTGTAGATGGTCCACTTGTCCCCGGACGTGGGCTGTAGTTTGTTCGCTTGTCCCCGAACGTGGGCTGTAAATGGTTCGCTTGTCCCCGAACGTGGGCTGTAGATGGTCCGCTTGTCCCCGGACGTGGGCTGTAAATGGTTCGCTTGTCCCCGAACGTGGGCTGTAAATGGTCCGCTTGTCCTCGGACGTGGGCTGTAGATGGTCCGATTGTCCCCGGACGTGGGATGTAGATGGTCCGCTTGTCCCCGGACGTGGGCTGTAGATGGTTCGCTTGTCCCCGGACGTGGGCTGTGGATGGTCCGCTTGTCCCCGGACGTGGGTTGTAGTTGAGACCTGCAAAAATAAATTTGCTAATGGACTCGTATATATTGTGATTAACTTGACCACTGACTTGACCAAGTTTGACTTGATGTGACATGACATGTGTATGACTTGTGAGTGTGTGTGTGTGTATATGTGTGTGTGCAGACACAAGCAAACGAAGATGCAAAAGCAAAAATTTTCCGTCAATTTTTGTCTTGAGTGGAGGGTACCGACTTTCTCCCGAAAAGAAAGACGTGAAAAATGAAGTTTTGTTTTCGAACTTCCCTCGATAAAAATTTTGAAAAAGTTTTTGAACTTCCCCAAAAGAAAATAATGAAAAAGGGAAGAAGTTTTGAACTTCCTCCTTAAGCAAGACGAAATGAATCGTATGGATTGAATTGCTTGTCTTGAAAATAATGTATGCATGATGAATGTTCTTAGGCCAGGAGGCTAAGGACAATTACATCATGTGACACGATAGATGAATGAATTTAAGTCATGGAGCTAAGCATCATATATGGTGTAAAAAAGCGATCTTGAACGTCACTTAGGTCTGGAAGCTAAGCACGTATATAGATGAAGTGATTATGAACGTTGCTTAGGTCAAGGAGCTAAGAACGATATGCTTTGTATTATTACAAATCATTGATATAGAAATGTTACTCAGCACATTATGCGATGCATGAAACAATGAACATTGCTCAGGTCAAGAAGCTAAGCAAGTATACAACGTTTCTTCTGATGAATGTTGTCTTGAAAGATGATGAAGCATGCTGTAGGGAATAATTTCAAGCCTTTAAAATCCCATTAGCTTGAACCCCACTGTGATCATACACTAAATTACGGTGGCATCCAAAAGGGAAGAAGATAGAGCAAAAGAGTCGCCAACAAGTTTTTAAGGAACTTGTAAATCGTTCACGAGGTGAAGGTTACACCCCTTAACGATCCAAGAGATCGTCAACTCCATAAGGTCATGAACCAAATAAGGGTTCGGGGATGATGGTACAAATCCAACCTAAAAGAGATTGAACCTGCCCTAATAATAGGCCTCTACTTTATTCTGCTCGTATTCATGTGCGCTTTCTGACTAACATACAAACAGTAGGATTAACCCTAAACCTGTTTAATCTATGTAGGTTGAATTTTAATGCACAAATAAATCTATTATTGGCGATCAGTTGAATTATAATCACAATTAACCCTAACAAGATTATTAATTATCTTATTAAGCGTGGTTGCAAGTACCAATTCCCTTTAACATGCAATAAAAGGCGATCAAGCAATAACAATAATAAAATATTATACATATCAAGCAACATAATAAATAAATAATCAATATCACAAATAATAATAATAATAATAATAATAATAATAATAATAATAATAATAATAATAATAATAATAATAATAATAATAATAATAATAATAATATCAATCATAATAATCATGCTCATGATCATGTTCATGTTAATATTAAAGCATAATAAAAATAGCAAGATCCTAGGCATGATACTAACAAGATTAATAACAAACCCTAGCATGTCACTAAGCATTAAAAATCAAATCTTTAACCCTAACATGATACTAACAATCATAAATATTAGGAAGAATATAGGAAGCATCGTACTTTTAATCATACTTAATATTAAAATTACCCTAGACATGATACTAGGAATCATAAATAACAATCTAAGCATGATATCTACATCATAAAATCAATTAAACCTTTAAAGTACTTACTTGGATGCCTCGTACCTCTTTCTAATAACAAAATACACGCGTTAGTAACTTCAAGGAAAATAATAATCAAAACAATTAAATTAAATAATTGAAAGAAAGGTTTGGGACCAAACCCTCAGAAATTAAAACCTTTCACGTCTAGGGTGAAGGCAACTTCGAATATGGCTAGGTGTTTCTAGATCTTGTGAATGCGGAATTTTGTATTAAAAAGCAAGAAAGAAAGAATGCATAAATGTTAAGAATTATTGATGAAAGAGATGAAGATGATGAAAAGAATTGAATAAAGAGAATTGGTGACTCTTGATGAATGAAAACGGAGTTTTTGATACGATATTTATAGAGAAAATCATCCAAAAAAGATAATTTATCAAAACAGAGTCTGAAGATCGCAAAAACACATTGGCGCCAGCCCTGGCTCATTGGCGCCAATGCTGGTGCCAGGCGCCAATGCTGGCGTCTGGCGCCAATCCTGGTTCCAGGCACCAAGGCCTGGGGTTGGACGCCAATTCGGATTTCAACGCGTTTTCGAAATTCTGATAATTTTCCCATACTGGAAGATAAAATAATATAATTTCAGTCGAAAATGCTATTTGATCTAATTAAAACTCTGAAGAGTCCTAACTGAATTAAGAATGATAAAACCTTCTAGAATGTTCTACAAGACCAAAACCATTCCTAATTGCATTAGGAATGATAAATCATATTAGGCCCTCCCCTAGATCATTGGGCCATACTTAAAACTCAAACCGGGCCCAGTTTAGTAAATTGGCCATAAATTCCTCAATATTCATCGGAATTGGGCTTATAATATATCGTTGGAAAGGTCTTTGCAAACCCCATCCAACTACACCACTATTGGACCCATATCATGGACCAAACAAACTGGATTGGCTGTTTTCTTAAAATAAAGTTTTCAAAAACAGAGAGAAGAGAAAAAAAAAGAAATAAAACTTTCCGCAACACCAGACCTTTCCACACTTTTGTTTCATTCGATTATGATTCGACGTGAAAGGTACTCATCACTGGGTTTGGTTTTGCGGAGACACAAATGGGTGTCTACACATGCGCGGTAGGGAAACAAGATTTCATGATAAAGGGTTCCTAAGGGAAAGACGATATGGATATGTATGTGTGAAGAAGAGTGTGAAAGTGATACTAAGGTGCGGCTGCAAAGGTTATGGTGATGGAAATATATGTGTGAAGAGTCAAAGATGATGACTCTTTAGGCTGGGTAAGCTAATGTGATTTGGGTTCAAGCCCCTAAGTCTAGCTCTAAAATGGGTAGGTATATAGAGATAAGCATTGGATATTCTTTGACTCAATCATGCATAGATATGAATATAATATGAATGTGGCGGTGTTGCCTATGTATCCGTAAGGAATCAGGCCGAACGTAGCTCTAACCGAACTTTACACAAGTGTATGTACACCTCAAAGAGTTCTTTCAAGGGTTGTAATGTGGTTAAGTTGATGGTTTAATGAAGAAAGGGGTAAAAGGCTCAAGACCCGAGAGAAGCCCCCAAGATGTCTAATTGTGAATTTGAAAATTTTGAATTTTGCAAGTTTATTTTCAACACATTTTTTTTTTTGCTTTAATATTTTTTTTTTCATTCTTTAGAATCAATGTAAGAAATCTCAGATCATACGGTCCATCACTCACTTAGCATTCATGTTTCTCAGGCACGGTACCGAGCACTCAATGAGAGACGCAATTTGAGACGTGTTCGTATCAAAGACATTGGAACACTTGCCTTTAGACATTGTTTTATTGTTGCTTTGCTGCTTTTTTTTTTTACTTGCTTTTTGAATGTTATACAATTACACATCTTCCAATCCCAGGGTTAAGTAAATGTGGGTTGAATAAAAAAGGTCAAACGTTAGACGAGGCTCAAAGTGGTTGATGAAGAAATAGATATGTAATTGAACGGTTAACAGGGATTGACAAGGCTGCAAAGGTGCCTGAAATCATTGGTGTACCTTGTGTTTAGTTCGGTAATTTATTTATTTTTTTTTTTTTAGCGAATGACATGATTGAATGCGAAGGAAAGAAATGATCATTGATGGAAAATGCATATAGCCATAAGGATAAGGAGAACCTATGCTAGACTTATTAGGGGAAAAGGGTCAAAACGAAAGAAAAAAGCATGAAATCTTGTATGCAGACTTGTCTTGTGCTTCGTCTTCATGGTTGCTTATGAATTACTTGTTACCGCCAAGAGGAAAAAGAAGTTTGTTATTGCTGATTCTTTGATTGGAAGAAAAGAAGGAAGGAATGACGTTCCCCTTATTCTTCCAACTCTTGCCTAGTGATTCTTGAACTCGAGTACTATGGAACAAAATGAGCTCACTTAATGCATTGACTCAATACTCAGATTGCAAAGGAAGAGTGTATGAAAGAATTTTGAAAACCGATGGGAAAAACTCCTCTCATTCCTATTACGACGGAAAAACGACGCATGCATGGTCCTAATATACTATCATAAACAATATAGTGCATTACTCGAAGACAAAGTGTGTGAAACGACTCAACATGTGAGATTAGGTGAGTTTATTAAGGCTCGTGGTATGATCGCATGGCTAGACATGAGGACGTTGTGAAAAACAAAAGACCCAATGACCAAATAGCATGGAAGACTAAAAGACAAACTAACTTGATTAATTTTGTCAAATTTTAATGTTTATGCTATTTAGTAGGTGAAAATGGTCCATTGGAAATCATTAGTCATAAATAAGATCAACCACAATCAAAGACAAAGAACACATGTTAAGGTTAGCACAAAAATCGATCACAAGAAACTAGGAAGAGGACTAGAATTCTAGAAGAGTTAGGACTTAAGGGTATAAAAATAAATAAAAATAAAAATATATAATTGTAGACACCCATTTGTGTCTCCCCAAAACCAAACCCAGTGATGAGTGCCTTTCGCGTCGAATCATAATCGAATGAAGTGAAAGTGTGGAAAGTCTAGTGTTGCGGAAAGTTTTAATTTCTTTTCTCTTCTCTCTGTTTTTGAAAACTTATTTTAAGAAAACAGCCAATCAAGTTTGTTTGGTCCATGATATGGGTCCAATAATAGTGTAGTTGGATGGGGCTTGCCAAGACCTTTCCAACGATATATTATAAGCCCAATTCCGATGAATATTGAGGAAGTTATGGCCAATTTACTAAACTGGACCCGGTTTGAGCTTTATGTACGGCCCAATGATCTAGGGGAGGGCCTAATATGATTTATCATTCCTAATGCAATTAGGAATGGTTTTAGTGTTCTAGATTCTTCTAGAAGGTTCTTTTCATTCCTAATTCAATTAGCATAGATAAATTGGCTTTTTTGACTTTTCAGAGTTTTTAATCAAAATCAAATAGCATTTTCGAGGAAATTATATGATTTTATCCTCCAGTACGGCAAACTTATCTGATTTTCGAAAACGCGTTAAAAACAGGCCTGGCGCCTGACTCCAGGCATTGGCGCTTGGAATTAGGCTTGGCGCCTGGCGCCAGCCATTGGCGCCGGCTCAGTTTTGCATGCGCCAACCTCGTTTTGCGTGCGCCAAGTGCTCTGTTTTGATATTTTATCTTTTTGGCTGATTTCTCTATAAATAACGTATTAAAAACTCCGTTTTCATTCACCAATTCTCACGATCATTCATCCACAATCAGTTTTCTAATTCTCTCATCTCTCTCTTTCCTTAATTCTAAACTTTGCTTTTACATACAAAATTCTGCATTCGCAAGATCTAGAAACACCTAGCCATATTCGAAGTTGCCTTTGCCCTAGACGTGAAAGGTTTTAATTTCTGAGAGTTTGGTCCCAAATCTCTATTTCAATTATTTAATTTAATTGTTTTGATTTATTATTTTCCTTGAAGTTACTAACGTGTGTATTTTGTTATTAGAAAGAGGTACAAGGCATCAAAGTAAGTACTTTAATGGTTTTTATTGATATTATGATGTAGAGATTATGTTTATATTGTTCTTATGATATTCCTAGTATCATGTCTAGGGTAATTTTAATATTAAATACGATTCTTGCGATGCTTCCTATGTTCTTCCTAATATTTATGATTGTTAGTATCATGTTAGGGTTAAAGATTTGATTTTTATTGCTTAGTGACATGCTAGGGTTTGTTATTAATCTTGTTAGTATCATGCCTAGGATCTTGCTATTATTATGCTTTAATATTAACATGAACATGATTATGATTATAATTGTTATAATTTATGATGATTATGGATGTTATTATTATTATTATTTTGATGATGATTATAATTTTATTGTCATGATATTAATTATTTATTATGTTGCTTGATGCTTATTTTGTTATTGCTTGATCACACCTTTATTGCATGTTTAAAGGGAATTTGTACTTGTAGTCACGCTTAATAAGATAATTAATGATCTTGTTAGGGTTAATTGTGATTATAATTCAAGTGATCGCCAATAATAGATTTATTTGTGCATTAAATTCAACCAACATAGATAAACAGGTTTAGGGTTAATCCTATTGATTGCATGTTAATTAAAAAGCGCACATGAATACGATCAGAATAAAGTAGAGGTCTATTATTAGGGCAGGTTCAATCTCTTTTAGGTTGGATTTGTACCTTCATCCCCGAACCCTTATTTGGTTCAAGACCTTATGGAATTGACGATCTCTTGGATCGTTAAGGGGTGTAACCTTCACCTCGTGAACGGTTTACAAGTTCCTAAAAAAACTTGTTGGCGACTCTTTTGCTCTATCTTCTTCCCTTTTGGACGCCACCGTACTTTAGTGTATGATCACAGTGGGGTTCAAGCTAAGGGGTTAACGCTTGAATTTATTCCCTACAGTTTTTGGCGACTCCACTAGGGAGAATTTCTATTTTAATTCCTTAATTTGTTTCGGCAATGATTTAGAATGAGTGGATGAGACTCGAAAAGTTCTAAGTATTTCATGTACGTAATTTTGATTAACATTATTGTCATATGCATAAAAAAGATCTCATTGGAAAGACCATCCGTAATGAGTTAAAAACATAGGATTTTACACCTAGGAAATTTGAGAAATATCTTTCACGACTAGGACTGAAATAACACCGCGCGAAACTGGAAAATTTTATTGAGCACAGAAAGCTGCTGAGGCATGTGGGAAGTAGCGTCATGGGCCAGAGCTTGGCGCCAGTATTTTAGTTGTAGCGCCAGACGCCAATATTGGCGCCAGGCGCTACAGTTAAAAGCTGGCGCCAGTCTCTGATTGCTGGCGCCAATTTCCCCCAATACCGAGCCAGAAATATGCGTTCTAATTTCGACCGGTTTTTCGTATTGTTTGGTCGATCCTACTTCCTGATTGAATTTTTTCTCACTTTTCTGAAACCCATGTGTGTTCTACATATGGACATAACCCTATGGGAATTCATGCTCCATCTACCTGATTGAACGCTCCGTGGAACAAAGGGTACATCCGAGATTGTTGAATTCACCAAACCATGGAAGCGAGTTTTTTCTAAAGCTCGCGATGTCCCATCCACTCGCGCCAACCCTTCACGGTTAGGCTTCCGCGCGGTGCATCCGGACAATTAACCATGGACCCTCTTTGACTAAACCATATCCCAAACTTTAGAGAACTAGAGCCATGGTTAGGTTGCAAACTCATTGCATCATATTGTGCCTACTTGACTAATTGTGCATTATTTGTTGTGCATACTCTATGTGATTTTTTCTAACCGTTTGTTTGACTTGTGTTAAGACTAAATAAACTGATTAATGACTAAAGGACTTTGTTTAATTATTAATTAATTAATTTGAGCTAATAAATAAATATAAAATCGAGTCATAGTTCCTTTAAGTCAACCCGGATTTTTATTCCCGTATACTGCACAAACGTCAACTTGTTTTGGTCATAGTCGGAGTTCTAGGAAGAACTACGAGTCGTACAAACTATGGATCTGTAGCCCCGAGTTTTATCTTTAATTTAGCATTGGTTTAATTCAAATTAGAGTCACAGATAAAAAGTTATGACTAAAATACCACAGTCTGTCCAGTTTAATGCATATACGTGAAGTCTTAACTTAGCCTTTGCTTGAGTCTAGTCACATAGTCTAGCCACATGGTCATGACACGAGTCTTAACATGTCACCTACACTCTAGTCTTAGCACACACTTTGAGTATATGTCACCATGACCATGTATTAGGTTCACGCATGAGTCGGTTTTTTCCGTCATTTGAGTTGGGGGGTACATTCTATTCCTAATTCTTCATATCCCTCCACCTCCATCATATTTTTCTTTTTTCACTTTCTATTCCATTTTTCTTCACTTCCTCTATCCATTGCATGTTGAATAAAGCTTGAGTTAAATAATTAACAATGAATATCCCCAAATTCCTTTTCCACAGTACTTGGTCGAGGAGAGAAGGGCGATTAATCAAGGACAACCTCTTTGTTCAAGTCTCACTTTTCGATAAAGCGATTCGTCAAAAGAGGAAGGCTAAAAAGATAATGGAAACACAAGAAGAAGTCAATGAGCTCAGGAACCAACTAGTTACCATGACTGAAACACTGAAGCTTCTCACCCTCAAGGTCGATGATCCCGTGAAGCAACAACAAATGAACCTCATGCAAGAAATTTTAAGGAAGCTATCTAGTGACTATAAATTTCAGGGCATGAGTTCACAAGGGTTCTCGCTGGACAAGGAACTTCTTCCGCATAAGTTCAACGCCACTGACATCCCTAAATTCAAGGCAATAGATAACCCTTACTTCCATCTAAGAGCTTTCGAAACCATAATGAACATTAAGGGTATCGATAAGAAGGTTTTCCCCTCTCTGTTCTCACTATCTCTTGAAACCGTTTGCCAACAATGGTACTTCTCCCTTGACAAAGAGAAAACCTCTACCTGGGAATCAATAGTAAACGCTTTTGTTGATAGGTACAAGTGCAATATTCAAGTTGAAACCGACCATAGACAACTTGAGATGATAAGACAAAAAGAGAATGAAGGCTTTACTTCTTTCTTTAATAAGTGGAGGGAAACTTCCTCTAAGATGATTGAGGTCCCCACCGAAAAGGAGTCTGTGAGGATGTTTATCAAGAATCTCCAAAAGAAGTATTCGAAGCATTTAAAATATCAACACAACTTGAATACTTTCAAAGCCGTTTATGACATCGGAATTGAAATCGAAGACGACCTCGCAAAGCAAAAAGCTACTAACAATAGTAACCACGGTGGCTGGAAAGGAAAGAAGAACGACAATCCTTCTTCTTCCGAAAACGCCCACTCTAGTAACAATGTTAGTACCATTGATCTCAGTGAAGTTTTAGCCATGGATAACCAAGGATCTAAGAAGCAACTAAGGAAAGACTTCACCCCCATTGGGATGAGCTACGATACTGCCTTCGATCGACTCCATGCCAAAAGACTCATTACTCCCATTGGACCTATTCAAGATCCCGCACCTGAAAAGAGATTGCCTAGTTGGAATCCAGAGGAACATTGCAAGTACCATCAAGGTAGGGGTCATACTACTGATAGCTGTTGGAAGCTAAAGGAGGCTATCCAACATTTGATTGATAATAACAAGATTCCCATGCCTCCTCTTAACAAGAAGAGCGAGTGATGATAAAGGACACAACACAAGACAAGAGGCGAGCTTCAACGACAAGATTTCGTGACCTCTTTTTTTCTATTTCTTTTTTATTTACTCCTTCCCCAATAAGTCTAGCATAACACCTTTTCTTTCTCCTTAGATTAATTTTGTAGATTCTCCCTTTTCTTTTTTTTAATAAAATGAGCATTTATTTCCTTATATATGGTCATTTCATTGCATTGCATTAAACCAAAAAAAAAAAAAAAAAAAAAAAAAAAAAAAAAAAAAAAAATCCATGTCGAACTAAACACAAGGTATACCAATGATTTAAGGCACCCCTTGTAGCCACATTCTATTACCTTTCACCTTTCAAATATACAATCCTTTCTTCATAAACCACTTTGAGCCTCGTCTAACGATAGACCTTTCTTTTTTCAACCTACATCTACCTAACCTTGGGGTGGGATGGTGTGCAACTTTTGCAATTCTAAAGAAAGCTTGAGCAAATTCAAAAGAATAAAATAGCAAAAATAAGAAAAAAATAAATAAATAAAGTGTACAAAAGGGCAAGTGTTCCAATGTCTTTGATATGAAAATGTCTTTGATAAGAACACGTCTCAGATTGCGTCTCTTATCGAGTGCTCGGTACCGTGCCTGAGAAACATGAATGTCAAGTGAGTGATAGACCGCATGATCGGGATTGCCCACACTTATGAAAATAAAACAAATAAAGCAAAAAAAAAGAGAGCTAAAAAAGAGTAGAAACTCAAGCATAAAAATATAAAGATTCAAAAACGAGGTTGCACACCTTGGGGGCTTATCTAGGGTCTTGAGCCTTTATCCCCTTCTTCTACAACCTTTAGCCTAACCACGTTACAACCCTTAAAAAGACCTTTTTGAGGTATACACACTTGTGCGAGGTTCGGCTAGAGCTACGTTCGTCCTGATTCCTAACGGATACGTAGGCAACCTCACATCGAGGTGCGGCCGTAATAAAAAATGCATTTATATTTACATTCACAATTGATCATATCAAGGGATCCCCTGTGCTCATCCCTATCCACTTAGAGCTAGACTTGGGGGCTTGATCCCTACATCATTAGCTTACCTAGCCTAAGAGTCACCACCATTTGACTCTTTTAACAAATAATATTTTTCCACATACTTAGCCCTTGCGGCCTAAATTTAGTATCACTTTCACACGCTGCACAAATACATGACCAAATATACTTCCCTTAGGAACCCTTTGTCATGGAATCTTAACACAACGCTGAAGCATGCCTTGTCATATCAACATCGCTCATCACTCATCATTACATCACGAAGTATGAAGTGCTTAGCCTCCGTGCCTAAGTTACCCAAATACTTTCATCATTGAGTCAACCATTGAGATAGCCTAGGATGAATTAATCCTTGCACCTTGAGAGATAGTATCAAATGACATTTGACTAAGCTCATTCAACATGCACCTTCAAAACTTTGATTCTTTTTCGCGTCTTTCTTTTTCGAGAGAAAGTCGGTACCCTCCACAAAAATGACGGAAAATTTTTGCTTTTTTGAGTCAACACTATGCACACACGGGTCATGAGTCACACGTGTCATTTCAATTTGATTTGAGTCTAACACATGGGTCAAAAAGTTTGAGTCGATTCAACCTCGAGTCAGTCAATCACAGAGAGTCAAGTTTATACCTTGAGTCGTGTCAAGTCGATGTGTCAAACATGCTAAACCTTTGGTCAACCCTAAGATGATTAAAGGGATTGGCAAAGTTCTATAGTCAAAAATAAACACAGGTGTAGCAGAATAGGGAAGACCCTATCACAACATTCGGCGACAGAGTCGATTCTTGGCGCTAGAGATATCTCAGCAGCGACAGAGCTCGAAGCCTCTCCAAAAGGTGATTTCGACTTCATATAGCGATTTCGGGTTCCTTGGTACGCCAATTAGCCCCTATGAGCAATTTGAAATGATTAAGTAGTCGGTTTGATTACAACAGCAAATAAGTGATCGACCTGATGAAATATCGTCTCACTTAGCTTAAAGCGCCTAAGGATTGGCTCAAAAGCAAAAAAGGCACCGAAGTCTAGGTTCAAAGCAACGAAAGCGCCGACGTACAGGCATAGCGGAAGCAAAGTTCGAGTGAGCTTTAAAGATCGACAAGTATTGGTCTTTGGTAATTTTCTTCGGAATATTATCGCAACAACTGAGGATACTTCAAGTAAAGTTATTTTCGACAGCATTCGCTAAGATTGTGGAAGTTGTCACCCAAGATTTGAGAAGATAGCACGAGATGGACGGTCTCCGACGGCATTCGCTAAGATTGTGGAGGTTGTCACCCAAGATTTGAGAAGATAGCACGAGATGGGCGGTCTCTGACGGCATTCGCTAAGATTGTGAAGGTTGTCACCCAAGTTTTGAGAAGATAGCACGAGATGGGCGGTCTTCGACGGCATTCGCTAAGATTGTGGAGGTTGTCACCAAAGATTTGAGAAGATAGCACGAGATGGGCGGTCTTCGACGGCGTTCGCTAAGATTGTGGAGGTTGTCACCAAGATATGAGAAGAGCGGTTCATGATGAGGCGGTCTTCGACGACTTTTTCTATGATTGGAAAGGTTGTCACTATGATTC
This sequence comes from Chenopodium album, assembly GCF_948465745.1. Classification (NCBI taxonomy): domain Eukaryota; kingdom Viridiplantae; phylum Streptophyta; class Magnoliopsida; order Caryophyllales; family Amaranthaceae; genus Chenopodium; species Chenopodium album. The sequence continues at coordinate 12,995,116 of NC_137834.1, forward strand.
AATAAAAGGCTCGAGATGTAGCAACATTGATCGACGGCGTTCCCTAGATTGCGGAAGATCGTCAAAACAAACAGCAAGATGGCGTTCCATAGATTGTGGAAAGTTGTCAAAAAGCAACTGAAGGTGATTTCAAGATAAATAATCTTCGATATTATTCCCTTGGACGTGGAATATTATCAATGCGGATGAGGATTGTTTCAAGAGAAGCAATCTTCGGTAGTATTCCCTTGGATGTGGAATATTATCATAGCGGAGGAGGATCGTTTCAGGCGAAGCAATCTTCTATATTGGAAGCAGTTATGGGCGTAGCGGTTTTCAAGCGGGATGGCATTCTCTAGCTTGCAGGAGGTCATCAAAACAACAAGGATACAGCGCGAATCGGTTACTTTCAAAGATGTGTGCTCGACGGTGCAAGATACACATTTCTTAACTCTTTTATCTGTTTAACTAACGATAGTTTGCAGGTATAGGCGTTACAAGAGTGATTTAGGATCGCAGAACATTCTGAATCATTCTCCGTCCCTATCGATACTTTGACTTTTGTTTTCGAAACTCGCGTTTCTCCAAACTCAGTCAAAGTGGGGGCTTCTGTAGACACCCATTTGTGTCTCCCCAAAACCAAACCCAGTGATGAGTGCCTTTCGCGTCGAATCAAAATCGAATGAAGTGAAAGTGTGAAAAGTCTAGTGTTGCGGAATGTTTTAATTTCTTTTCTCTTCTCTCTGTTTTAAAAAACTTATTTTAAGAAAACAGCCAATCCAGTTTGGTTGGTCCATGATATGGGTCCAATAATAGTGTAGTTGGATGGGGCTTGCCAAGACCTTTCCAACGATATATTATAAGCCCAATTCCGATGAATATTGAGGAAGTTATGGCCAATTAACTAAACTGGGCCCGGTTTGAGCTTTATGTACGGCCCAATGATCTAGGGGAGGGCCTAATATGATTTATCATTCCTAATGCAATTAGGAATGGTTTTAGTGTTATAGATTCTTCTAGAAGGTTCTTTTCATTCCTAATTCAATTAGCATTGATAAATTGGCTTTTTGACTTTTCAGAGTTTTAATCAAAATCAAATAGCATTTTCGAGGAAATTATATGATTTTATCCTCCAGTACGGCAAACTTATCTGATTTTCGAAAATGCGTTAAAAACAGGCCTGGCGCCTGACTCCAGGCATTGGCGCTTGGAATTAGGCTTGGCGCCTGGCGCCAATAAGCTGGTGCTGGCGCCAGCTCAGTTTTGCGTGCGCCAACCTCGTTTTGCGTGCGCCAAGTGCTCTGTTTTGATATTTTATCTTTTTGGCTGATTTCTCTATAAATAACGTATTAAAAACTCCATTTTCATTCACCAATTCTCACTATCATTCATCCACAATCAGTTTTCTAATTCTCTCATCTCTCTCTTTCCTTAATTCTAAACTTTTCTTTTACATACAAAATTCCGCATTCGCAAGATCTAGAAACACCTAGCCATATTCGAAGTTGCCTTCGCCCTAGACGTGAAAGGTTTTAATTTCTGAGAGTTTGGTCCCAAATCTCTATTTCAATTATTTAATTTAATTGTTTTGATTTATTATTTTCCTTGAAGTTACTAACGTGTGTATTTTGTTATTAGAAAGAGTTACAAGGCATCAAAGTAAGTACTTTAATGGTTTTTATTGATATTATGATGTAGAGATTATGTTTATATTGTTCTTATGATATTCCTAGTATCATGTCTACGGTAATTTTAATATTAAACACGATTCCTGCGATGCTTCCTATGTTCTTTCTAATATTTATGATTGTTAGTATCATGTTAGGGTTAAAGATTTGATTTTTATTGCTTAGTGACATGCTAGGGTTTGTTATTAATCTTGTTAGTATCATGCCTAGGATCTTGCTATTATTATGTTTTAATATTAACATGAACATGATTATGATTATAATTGTTATAATTTATGATGATTATGGATGTTATTATTATTATTATTATTTTGATGATGATTATAATTTTATTGTCATGATATTAATTATCTATTATGTTGCTTGATGCTTATTTTGTTATTGCTTGATCACACCTTTATTGCATGTTTAAAGGGAATTTGTACTTGTAGTCACGCTTAATAAGATAATTAATGATCTTGTTAGGGTTAATTGTGATTATAATTCAAGTGATCGCCAATAATAGATTTATTTATGCATTAAATTCAACCAACATAGATAAACAGGTTTAGGGTTAATCCTATTGATTGCATGTTAATTAAAAAGCGCACATGAATACGATCAGAATAAAGTAGAGGCCTATTATTAGGGCAGGTTCAATCTCTTTTAGGTTGGATTTGTACCTTCATCCCCGAACCCTTATTTAGTTCAAGACCTTATGGAGTTGATGATCTCTTGGATCGTTAAGGGGTGTAACCTTCACCTCGTGAACGGTTTACAAGTTCCTAAAAAAACTTGTTGGCGACTCTTTTGCTCTATCTTCTTCCCTTTTGGACGCCGCCGTACTTTAGTGTATGATCACAGTGGGGTTCAAGCTAAGGGGTTAACGCTTGAATTTATTCCCTACAATAATCCTATGTTATATGAGTTGACACGGATTAAAGAACTTGGCTAAGACTATCTTGACACGAAAAGATATAAAAAAAAATAAATTTTAAAAATTTATAAAATAGAAAGTTGACGCTAAAAAGACATCTAAAATAGACAGGCTGTAGTATATCGGTTATAACTTTTGATCAGTGACTCTAATTTGGACGAAACGAACTCTAAATCAAAGATAAAACTCGGGGCTACAGATCCATATGTGGTACGACACGTAACTCTTTCTAGAACTCCGGCTATGACCAAAACAAGTTGACTCTTGTGCAGTATACGGGAATAAAAATCCGAGTTGACTCAAAAATTAAAAAAAAAAAAAAAAAATCTATGGCTTGACTCTAATAAAAAAAAAAGGGTTTGATAAGAGAAAATAAATAATTAAAAAAAATTCAATAAAAAAAATGCATATATAAGCATATTGTCACGCAGGATGCAATGAAGTTCGCAACCTAAAGTCAATTTCTATGTTCGACTATGGTCAAGCTTTTGGGTGTCAAAGGGTAACATGGTTAAGAGTTTGGACGCGTTAGGCAGCCTCCCTTGAGGATATATGCCAACGGGCGGCTCCGCTAGTTCGTGATGAAATCGAACTCGACTCCATGGTTTGGGTGGATTTAAAAACTCGGATGAACCCTTATTGCCATGAGCGTTTTCGGGTTGATAGAGCATAAATCCCCCGGGCTAGCCACATACGTAGAACACGTACCATTGTGGAAAAATAGGTAAGCTAAAATGCATATGCATATGTGACAATGCCAATTAAATCACAGGAATATTTTTCAAGAATCTTTAAAGTCTCATCCACTCATCTTAATTAAATACCGATCACTCAAATCGATAAATAACCAAGAATCCTCCCCAGTGGAATCCCCAAATTGTAGGCGTCGTTTGAAGTGCGCCTACGTTAAAGCATGTGGTGAATATTCTTGGCACTCATAGGAAGTGGGAATTGACATTACGATTAGGGACAAGGAAAGTAGGGAGCCGCCAACAAGTTTTTAAGGAACTTGTAAACCGTTCACGGATCATAAAAGGCAACCACGAATAAGGGACAACGATAGGCAACAACGATTGACCCGTGAAGGTTACACCCCATTCATAATCCATGAGATTACTAACTCCATATGGTTTGGAACCACGAAAGGAGGATCGGGGATGATGGTACGAAGTGAGACATTGAGTTACATTCGCCCGTATTGGCCTCTACTCGATTCTTATAGTGAAAAGTGATTCCTGCGATCTCAAAGGCATACAAACAAAAATTCAATTTGCTCCAAACTATTATTATGCTAAATTGGTTTAATATTAATGCAACACATTACTCTAAAATATTGTGATCACTTGATTAAACAACAAGGTTAAAAAGGATCCTAAACCGGTCGTCCAAATTATCTTATTAGGCGTGATTTTCAATTACATATTTCCTTTAAACATGCAATATGGTGATCATAAAAATAATAGAATTACCATTAATATTGGAAGCAATCTAAGCATAATAAAGTTAGTCAAATCAAATAATAATAATAACCTAATCATGCTACTAGCAATATAAAATAATAAGAGTAATTAAGTGAATTAATTACTCACGTTTCGCGTTTCCTTGAATTGCTACATCATGAATAAACTGTTAGTAACTTCAATAAAAATATAAAGCAAATGAAAAATAAATTAAGTAAAGGTAGATTTGATTTGGTCCAAACCCTCAGTTAATTATACCTTTCACGCCTTGGTTTAAGTATAAAACTTTGGGTATTGTATGGACTCCTTGGAGTGCTTAAGGAAGAAATGACAGAATAGGGAGGCTAGTGTTTAGGATAAAGAGGGAGAAAAGAATTATTTGATGATCAAACTTGTTGATGATTGAAAAAGGGGTGATATGACCTCCATTTATAGAGAAAAAAGAAGGGTCGAAAAAACAAGATAAGATCCGAATTAAATCGGAATAAACTCGATAGACAGCAGTTTTTGCAGTTTTTGTTTTTATCATATCTTTTGATCTTGAAATCGGAATAAGATGAATAAGATATCGTTGGAAAGATCTTGAAGTCTACTTTCTAACCCAATCAGAATCAGATTAAAATATTTTTTAGAACAAAAGATATAGCCGAAATAGTGAGACAGTGTCAGTTTTGGATAGAGTTTGACATTTTATTCATATCTTTTCCGTTATAGCTCGGAATTGATATTATAATATATCATTGGAAAGATAATTTCAAGAGCTATCTAACCATATAAAATTCAGATAAAAAATAAGAGGCACGAAATTCATATCTTTCTATCTTTGAACGTCTTTCAATTCGGATAGAATTAGGACTTTAAAAAAAAAGAGTTTTATTCAATTTCAAACTCTTTAATCTTATCTTTTCAAAAATGAATAATTAAGATCTTTTAGAAACTTATAGAAGCTACCAATTAATCCTAATTGGTTTAGGAATTGGATCAAATAATTTGGACCCTCCACATGATCATTGGGTCGTAGGTAAGGTGGGCTTAGGTTCGGTTTGGGCTAGTTTAATATTTTGGCCATAACTTATTCGTTATAACTCGGATTTGGGCTTATAATATATCGTTGGAAAACTCTTTTCAAGCTCCATCCAACTATTCAATCATTGGACCCATATTATGGACAAAATAAACTGGATGAAAGGTTTTTATAAAAAGGACACGAAATGAATGATTTTAAAGGACACGAAATGAATTATTTTGGGTTTAAAGGCACGAAAAGAGGAAAATAAGTTATGGTTTGGGGAAATGGGCTAGGAATTGGGTTGGTTTATGAAATGGAAATATGGATTTAAGCACTCCAAAAATTAAATACTCAACCCGACCAATAATGGCGGTGAAAGGTTGTTCATCATCGGGTTTGGTTTTGGGGAGACATTTTTAGGTGTCTACAGGGATTGTCGTAGGATTATCAGTTCTTTTGGTCAAAATTCTTGTATTTTTCATTGTTATAGGGAGGGGAATAAAGTAGCGGATCGTTTAGCTAATTTAGGTGTTGTCCAAATTGAGAGAGTTAAGTATTTTGATGACCCCCCGATCGAAATACGTAATTCTCTTAGGGAGGACATTACAGGAGTTGCTACTCCTAGGTTAATTGCTTAATTTATTTAGTTCTTGTTTTGGGCTTTGCCCTCTTTTACGTCCAAAAAAAAAAAAAAATCCCCTCTTTTGCATCCACAAAAAAAAAAAAAAAAAAAAAAAAAAAAAAAAAAAAATATCATGCAACTATCCCATTATTCAAAATATTAGTATACTCCTAATGCAACTATTCTTGTTTACTAAAACATTTACTTACTCCCAATAATGAAAATATTTCTATTTTCAAATTTAACTTATCACTTCAAAAAAATAAATGCTTTTTATATCGGTTAAAAATGCTTTTTATATCAGTTCTTGGACCACTATTAATCGCTCTGTTGTAAAAGTGAAAATGAGTTTCTATAAAAAGTGCTTTCAGGATTCTGCACAAAATGTCCAACTACAACATATTAAAACCGCTGTAAAAGTAATGCTGTCAATTCCTTTGCCATCAAATTTCTCTTTTATTTTTTTTGAATAATTTTTCACTGAAATAACGTTTTTTTTCACATATATACTATAGATTTTCTTATATCACAACCAAATACATGTTTCATAACATAACATTAAAAGTTGTAAAATAGTATATAAAACAATGGTATTTTGTATTAATATTCAATATCTAATAAAGAGCTTTACAAGGTCAAAATAAAATTAATTATCGAAAGAAATGTGATTTAAGAAAAAGACAATACATAAATCAAAATGCGCAAATATAAATTTGTTGAATCCTTCAACTTAACTACATTTGTTGGATTACATAGGCCATCCACTGCGTTCTCACTTCATCAACCAAAATTTGATCATAACTTGAGAATTGGCAATTTGAAAAGTAGTGGAAAATAACCAATAAAAGAATATAAGATATTCACTTTTTTTTTTTTTTTTTTTGAATAGATATAAGATATTCACATAAAACAAATTAATTACTTGTTTGTAATTAAGGGCTTGTTTACTTCAGCTTAATTTCAGTTCAGTTCAATTCAGTTCAGCTCCAATTAGTTCAGTTCAATTCAGTTCAGCTCCAATCAGTTCGGTCCATTTCAATTCAGCTCCTAATTTCCCTCTCTCATAAAATATTCATTTCATTTCAGCTCAGTTCAGTTCAATTCAGTTCAATTTAGCTCCAATCAGTTCAGTTTAGTTCAGTTCAGTTCAGCTCAGTTAAGTAAATGTAAACATGCCTTAAATTTCAAATATTTCTATTACTCCCTCCGTCCTTTTATTAGAGTCCAATATCTTATTTTTCACGGGAATTAAGGGTTTCGTAGATTTCTTAAACCATGTGATTAAAAGTATTAAAGTACATCAAGTGCATTAAATAACAAGTGAGAGTAAAAGAAAAAAAAAAGAGGTTAATAACTGCCAAAAAGAAGAACTACCTAGAAAGAAGAAGAAAAATGAGGAGAGAGAACAAATGTTGGTCGATTACTAAATGCCAAAAATATTTAATTTGGCACAAAAAAATTAGTAAAAATTAAGGATGTGCATTGTATTAAAATTATTTTTAATACTAAAACAAACATTAGGAATGACACGTGTCAATTTCTAGTGTAGTTTCCCCCCCCCCCCAAAAAAAACCCCTCTTTTTTTTTGCTAAAATCTTCTTGGAGAAGTTCGGTATAATATAATATAACTATTATAATATTATTTCAAATATTTTATAACATATCTTTTATAGTAAATATATTCTTTTTAGTTATTACTCCGTTTTTCTTAAATATTACTCTGTATGACAAATCTGTAATACAACATAATTTTATTTCATTCAATTGATTAATATAATTTAAAATGATGAATCTATTACATAATAGATTTATACTACATAAATTATTATTAAATGAGAATTTTGATTTTTTTTTTTTTTGTCTAAATACTTTAATTGGGTTTTCACCTAATTCTAATATGAATAGCATAACAAAAATATAGCAACATATCATAAAATAATAAACACTTTATCTATACATGTAATGATGTAAGATAATTTGATTAAATTTTTGTATTTGTAACTCCAATACTTTCATATAGTATCATAATTTAGGGAAACAATTGACTAAATATCAAAATGGGGTTATCATTCCTGTCCATTAAGGGTCTGTTCACTTCAGCTTAATTGCAGTTTAGTTCAATTCAATTTAGCTCCTAATTTCCTTCTCTCATAAAATATTCATTTCAGCTCAGTTCAATTCTGTTCAATTCAACTTCAATCAGTTCAGTTTAGTTTAGTTTAGTTTAGTTTAGTTCAGCTCCAATCAAATCAGTTAATTCAGTTCAGTTTGATAAATGTGAACAGGTCCAAAGTGTAATACATAATTTTAAATACTTATTTGATAAAGAAAAAGAAATTTTATACTAATTTATCATTGAATTTTGAAAACACTAATATGGTCTAACATGTAGATGTAGTTTTAATATTCTCATGTCTAAGTGACTCTTTCGTTATATTTAATTATTATACACAAAATGAGACGATATTAAATATGTTATAAATGTATTTTATCTATGCTATTTTATAAGGAAAATGATAAACATGGCTCTAAGGGTTATGTATAAGAAGCTAAAAAAGGAAATAATGAGGATAGATTAAGGGTCTGTTCTCTTACGTTGAAATTCAGTTCAGTTCAGTTCAGTTCAGCTCAATTTAGTTCAATTCAGTTCAGTTCAGTTCAGCTCAGCTCAGTTCAGTTCAGCTCCTAATTTCCTTCTCTTACAAAATATTCATTTCATTTCAGTTCAGTTCAGCCCAACTCAGTTCAGCTCAGTTCAGTTCAGTTCAGTTCAGTTCAGCTCAGATGAGTTCAGTCAATGAGAACAGACCCTAACATTAATTATACCGATTTTTGCGTGATTTTGTCATGAATTTCCAACTTAATTCCATTTTAGGAAGCATATTTAATGCTTATACATAGCCCTAAGGACTACATATATCATTACCCATTTTTTAATATAATTTTTTTTTTCTTTTATTGAAAAAATTTAGTGAAATAACGTGAATGACACAGGACTTAATCTAGATAAACAGAATTTGTCTCCCAAAATAAATTTTTTAGCTCCGCCACCGAACAACGAGATAAAATAAAAAGTCATTAAAAATCGTACTCTCATCTCCTCCACATTCACCACCTACCTCGAGTAGTTGAGTCCATTCATTAAATATTGGTTGGTCAATGCATGTGCCATATAAATGTAGAAGCTCGGCATGATGTAGAAGCTCGGCATGCCGCATGCCCCATGTAAATGTAGAAACTCATTCATTGTTTAGTGTTTGACGATTAACACCTCAAAACAATCGTAGCCGTTGGATAAACAAGGGACTCGTCCTACTTATTGACCATGTGTAAACACCTTAAAAACAACACGCCTAATAATTGGGATTATTTTTGCACAGGCTGAGTTACATCATTTCGGATTTGTTTTCTTCTACAGTTCTACTTATTTTCAATTTTGTTCAGTTCATTTTAGCTCCTATAAGTTCAGTTTAGTTCAGTTTATTTCAGTTCTGTTCTTATCATAATTTCCTTCTCTCATAAAATATTCAGTTCAGTTTTGCTCCAATAAGTTCAGTTCAATTCAACTCCAATAAATTTAGGGTCCGTTCACATTTACTTAATTTCAGTTTAGTTCAGTTCAGTTCAGTTCAGTTAAGTTCAGCTCCTAATTTCCCTCTCTCATAAAATATTCATTTCAGCTCATTTCTGTTCCAATCAGTTCAGTTCAGCTCCAATCAGCTCAGTTCAATTCAGTTCAGTTCACTTCATCTTAGTTCAATAAATGTTGACAAGCCCTTAGTTTAGTTTAGTTCAGCTCAATCATTCAATCAGAACAGACCCTTCATATCCAATCATCATTTTTTTATACGGCCAATTTGTAAAAGTTTGTAATTAGTTCATTTTTTACTTAATTACTCCTACTCTCTTAAAACTTTCTTCAATTTTATTGTTCGTTCTCTTTTTAAACTCCCTTAATTTTTCTTAAATGCTCTTTTGTTTACTCATTTTACTCATGTTTTTTCAACCTCTTTTAAATGATGATTTTGCTATGTCTTTTTCTTTTATATCGTACGATGTCTTATAACGATTTATATTAGCCGACTTTAAATCATCTTGAGACTAAGGTTTTGTTGTTGTTGCTGCCGTTGTTGTTGTTGTTGCTGCCGTTGATGTTGCTGTAAAAAAGGACACAATTACTCTTTTAATATTTACAATGCAAATATAATTTTTGAAAACTTTAATCCAACACAAAATTAATATTTTCATGAACCTACAAATTTGATAAATAAAACTAATGTGTATAGTACTATTTTATAGCAAAATTAAAGTAATAATGAATTACATAATCATTGTATAATCTAAAACATTATGGTAATCATATTTTAAAAGACTATTATGGTAGTCATTTTTCAACAAATCGACACAAGTGAAAATTTGAAAATTTTGTTGACATCTTTTGACCTTTTTATTTTTTATTTCTTTTAAAAAATATTATTTCCGTTTTAATTATTTACTACGATTTAACTTAAAAATATGAGTAGAAAATGTCTAATCATTATATATAATTTGAAATGAAGGTAGTAATTCTGGTTTAATTATTGTTTGTGATTTATGTACAAAACACATGTTTTGTGTGTTGACCACACCATTTAACTGCTTGTAAAATAACAAACTACTTCGTAACCCATATAGCTCGGCTTGTAATAATGACCAATTAACCCTATAACACTGGTCGAGTAACTCATATAGAACTAACGAAGTAACCCCATGATGGTTGGCCACACTATAAGAATTTGTGAAAAAACAGTATTTCCTAATAAAATAATTTATAAAATGAGATCTTGTTAAATTTTTTTCTTTTAAAAATATAATTTTTTTTTACACTCCTCTATTTCTAAAAGATTTTTATTTTAAATATTACATTTAACTATTAATAAACTATTCATTGATTAAGACAATTAAATACTGTGTACTACGTAAGCCAATATGACAAGTAATTTATAAGATTCACGATCTCAACTCCTATACGATAATTTATAAGAAAAACCCTGCTACATTTTGTGGCAAGGATACCTCTTATATTTTGCCATTAGCCATTCACTTTTTAATAACTGTGAAAAATCATTGTATTATTGAGTCAAATTTATAATTTTTCTTATTTCTGGAAACATAATGCTCCTCGGTGTTAAGGTAATGAAATCAAGATGTCCTAGAGCTAGGTCCAATGAATTTCCGAATTCCCCTCATCTATACCTTCCCGTCCGAGAGCTAGGCCTGCAAAAGAGAAAGAAAGTTAGCTGCCCCGGGGTTGTGACCCGGGAAAGCTCCTCCGATGCTTAATTCAGGGAATGTACTTTCTAGAGAGAGAAAGAGTACTTTGGAGAGAAAAAGTAGAGAGAGAAGGTTAGAGAATTAGGAAAAAGTTACCATCATTAATGATTAGAGAGCTATTTATAGATGTACTTTCAAGTGGCAGAAGTTGTACTTAATTGGACAAATTAGGGGTAAATATGTACTTTACTCTGACTAATGATGGGATGGATCATGGAGGGGTATTTTCGTAATTCCAGGTCAATGGGCTTAGGACAATGGACTTGGCCCAAACATTTAGCCCCACGCGTGATGTGGGAACGAGATCGCATGAAGTTCGGATGTCAGGCAGAATGAACATAATTAAAGTTGTCATGAGTCAGAATGGCTTTTAAGCGTACCCGAGGGCTAAAAAGAGCCCTAAAGCGACTTGCAAGCGTGAAGACCAGCCCAAAGCAATGCATTAGAAAATATTTTAGCTACTAAAGCTAAGTTATTGTGAAATAGTCTGAAGAGTAAGTATATTAATAGATGACGGCTTGTAGGTAGCTGAGAGCTATGCTTTACGCCTAGCCGAGAGCCTGATTTGTCTTGATAATATTCTAAGAGATAAGTCTTACACTTAGCCAAGAGCATGACTTGTCTTATTTTTTTGGCTAATTTGAGAGTTAAGTGATGGTGATTAGATTATAAGTTTTCTTAGTGGGGTTTGGCTGAATGCTTGACCGAGGGAGGAGTGAGAGAACAGCTAGGCCGAAGGGGTTATTAGCCCAACTAAGGGGGTTGATCGCTCATATCCTTATCTGAGCTGAGAGAGGAGTGAGAGATCGAGCGCCTGGAAGCCCCATGCCAAGGGCTGGTCTTGCAGTCCGAGGGGGTGCAAGCTCAGCTTGGTGCTGATTTTCGGGTAGGGGTACTCGAATTTTGTACTTAGGAAATTTTTGTGAGTAAAGCTAGGCCGAATTTCTTGTGTTTAGGCTTAGCCGAGAGAGATAAGTGAGCTGCTTTTGGGCTGGGCGGAGGTAGCAAGAGCCCAGCTGTTGATTTTTTTTTTTTTTTTTTGGGAGTGAACAATTGTCGGCATAGCAGCAGGCCGAGGACCTGGGGTGCTGCTATGCCAAGGGGGATGCTGATGCGGTTGAGGGCTTGTCTTAGCAAGCCGAGGGGGTGAATGGTGCAAAAGATGGGTAGGCCGAAGGCTTAGCATACCCTATGCTAGGCCGAGGGAGTTATATGTCTAGCTGAGGGAGAAGCTTTGAGGGTTATAACTTGATTTTATTATTTTAAGTTTGGAGTTGGTGAGGTGGGGCAAGCCGAGAGGGCTTATAAGCCGAGGGGTTTGGCTGCCAGACCGAGAGCTTAATATGCGGCCATGCCGAGGGATGCGAGAGAAACCGAGGGGGTGAATGGTGCGCAAGGTCGAGAGCTTTAGAAAGGCTGGGTGCTCGACATAGCCGTCGAGTGACTTGATGAGATTTCCGTGGGCTAAGCGGGGGTGAGTGACGACTTTTTGGTTGAGGTAATCTGGGGGACTTAAGAGAGAGAAATGTGACGCGGAGCGGAGGGTCTGACTAGCTGAGCGGAGAGACGAGAGCCTGGGGTGTGAACTAGGTAGCAAGGCATAGCGGAGGGAGACTTTATTACCCCAGGCGAAGATACCTTTAGAAAACCCAAAAAAGCATTTTTACCCCAGGGTACAAGTTATGCATTGTGAGGTAGCATAAGTTGGGCCTAGGCTATGCTTGTGCAAGACTAAATATGCTGAGGGAGTGATGTGAGAGCTAAGAGAATTTCCAAGCGGAGGAAGTTTTCTTTCTTCTATGCGGATGAGGTAGCATGAGAGCTTGGGTGTTGGATGGGGAGAGAGCTGAGAACTTTTATACCCTGGCTGGAGGAACTTTGAGAATAAAAACCCAAGAAACTTTGTACCCCGGGCGGAGGTGCTTTGACAACCAAACCAAATGCTTCATACCCCTAGGAGGAGGTACTTTTGAGAACAAATCCAAGTGCTTTATACTCCAGGCGAAGGTACCTTGAGAAATATACCAAGTGCTTTATACCCCCAGGCGGAGGTATCTTGAGAAATAAACCAAGTATTGTATACCCCTAGGGGGAGGTATCTTGAGAAATAAACCAAGTGCTTTATACCCCCAATCGAGGTATCTTTGAGAAATAAACCAAGAAGCTTAATACCCCGGGCGGAGGGAGGCTGAGTTGAGAGAATGATTGAATAGACCAAGTGGAGGGAGGTCGAGCTGAGAGGGTGACTTGATAGGCCGAGAGAAAGGAGTAAAGAGCCAACTCTAGGCTGAGAGATGCGAGGGCCTAGCTTGTCATGCTGAGGGTCAAGCCCGCTCTAGGCCGGGCGGAGGGAGGCCAAGTTGAGAGGGTGACTCAATAGGCCGAGCGGAAAGAGTAAAGAGCCAACTCTAGGCTGAGAGATGCCGATGGATTAGCTTGTCATGCTGAGGGTCAAGTCCACTCTAGGCCGAGCAGAGGGAGGCAATGGTGAGAGGGTGACTTAATAGGGCGAGCGGAAAGAGTAAAGAGCCAACTCTAGGCTGAGAGATGCAGATGGGCTTGACTTGTCATGTTGAGGGTCAAGCCTCCTCTAGGCCGAGGGCCTGGCTTCAAGTACCAAGAGCGTGCTCGAGCTGGGTCTATTAGCCAAGAGCTTGGCATGCATTATCTTTGCTAAAATTACCTAAGGTTGAAGGGGTGATATAGATAAGCCGGAAGCTGAGCTTTATATAGGAACGCTGAGAGCCTAGGGTATGCCTTGCTTTTGAGTTTGTCACAAACCCAAGAGAAAATTCTTTTTCTCCTAATTGAAATATGTTGAATGTTTTGCCGGCTTGACTTGATGATTATTTCAAACTTTTGAATTTTGTTGATATTGTAGAAACTAGTCCCCGGGGTGCGCTTGACTTGCATTGAAGAGATCTTCTGGCCTAAGTAAGCCTCCTAATAAAAATAGATGAGAGGTATGCAATTCCAATCATAGGGATAGGCTGGGGAGAAGTACGTTATCCCAAATCTTGAGATAGGTTGAGGGATAAACGAGCCCCTTGTTATATATGTATGAGAGCTAGACTATCCCAACTTTTAAGATAGGTCGAGGGCTAAACGAGCCCCAAATTATAAATATATGAGGGGTACGCTATCCCAACTTTTGGGATAGGCCGAGGGCTAAACGAGCCTTTTGTTATTTTAGCGATTCGCCAGGACACTATCTCAAACATTGAGTATAGGCTAGCATCTTGCCCCAAACATTGGAACAAACTTGTTATTGATAACGTTAGTTAGCCGGGGTGTCTTGTACGAAGGAAGACCCGATGCTTTTTGAGAAGATAATGAATTCCCGAGATTTTAGAGCTTTAGGCAGCTATGCAGATAACCAACTCGAAAAATGAAAATGATGGACTATTAAAAGAAATATCTTCCAGTATAAGCTCTTATTGCCCCTAGGGCATCATTGTCATTTGAGAAGTTGCTCAGACACAATGTCTTAAGTCCGCATTCCAAGCATACCGGTTGTAGGCTCCAGCTTGTAGATATTCATGATAGATGGAGAATGATAGCTGAGGACCTAGCTATTTGGAACTTGTGAGTGGAAGACCCTCGAGTGAATGACCTCCTTAATATTGTAAAGTTCATCTTCAAGAGGGATGCTTGCACCTTAGCATTACCCTTAGCTAGGCATGTTAAGTCGGCTTGGCATGTCGAGGGCTTGATAGAAGGATATCCCTCGGCTAGGCATGCCGAGGAGGTTGATAGAAGAATAGCCCCCGACTAAGCATGCTGAGGAGATAGTGGAAGCATAGCCTTCAACGGCGGTTGATAGAAGCATATCCCTAGGCTAGGCATGCCGAGGAGATGATAGAGGCATAGCCCTCGGCAAGGCATGCCGAGGCGGTTGATAGAAGCATGGCATTCGGCTAAGCATACTAAGGATATGATGGAAGCATAGCCTTCAACGGCGGTTGATAGAAGCATATCCCTAGGCTAGACATGCCGATGAGACGGTAGAGGCATAGCCCTCGGCTAGGCATGCCGAGAAAGCCAAGGAGATGATAGAAGCATAACCCTCAACTAGGCATGCCGAGATGGTTAATAGAAGCATATCCCCCTGTAGGCGTCGTTTGAAGTGCGCCTACGTTAAAGCATGTGGTGAATAGGCTTGGCACTCTTAGGAAGTGGGAATTGACATTACAATTAGGGACATGATTAGGGACAAGGAAAGTAGGGAGCCGCCAACAAGTTTTTAAGGAACTTGTAAACCGTTCACGGATCATAAAAAGGCAACCACGATAAGGGACAACGAAGGCAACAACGATTGACCCGTGAAGGTTACACCCCATTCATAATCCATGAGATTACTAACTCCATATGGTTCGGAACCACGAAAGGAGGATGGAGGATGATGGTACGGAGTGGTCATGGAGTCACATTCGCCCGTATTGGCCTCTACTCGATTATTATAGTGAAAAGTGATTCCTGCGATCTCAAAGGCATACAAACAAAATTCAATTTGCTCCAAACTATTATTAGGCTAAATTGGTTGAATATTAATGCAACACATAATTCTAAAAAATTAGTGATCACTTGAATTAAATAACAAGATTAAAAAGGAACCTAAACCGGTCGTCCAAATTATCTTATTAGGCGTGATTTTCAATTACATATTCTCTTTAAACATGCAATATAGTGATCATAAAAACAATAGAATAAACATTAATATTGGAAGCAATTTAACAATAATAGCGTTAGTCAAATCAAATATAAAATAACCCTAATCATGATACTAGCAATATTAAAATAAAATAAGAGTAATTAAATTGATTAATTACTCACATTCCGCGCGTTCCTTTAATTTGCTACATCATGAATAAACTGTTAGTAACTTCAATAAAAATATAAAAGCAAATGAAAATTATTAAATTAAATTAAATAAAAAGTAGAGTTAATTTGGTCCAAACCCTCAGTTATTTGTACCTTTCACGCCTTGGTTTAAGGACGGAACCTCAGGTTAAGTATAGACTCCTTGGAGTGCTTAGGGGAATTATTATGGAAGAATAATGAGGCTAGAAATTAGGTTAAAGAGGGAGAAGATAATGATTTTTGGTGTAAGGTGAGAGAGAAAGATTATTGGTGCCCCGAACTGCAGAAAGGGGGGTCCTATTTATAGGGAAAATGAGCAGAGGGAACACACGGAACCCTAAAAAGATAAAAACCCTAAAAAAGGCTACCGCGACACGGTAGATTCTACCGTGACACGGCAGATTCTACCGTGTCACGGGGGAAATTGGAGCGACGCGGGGAAAATTAGAGTGATGCGGGAAATATTTGACCTACGGGACTAAAAACGCGTGAAGGGTTTACGCGGAAAAGACACGAGAAGATTCCATGACACGGCACAGGTACCGTGGCATGACAGTATCCACCGTGACACGGTACAGTACACCGTGTCACGGTATGGGAGACGCGGAAATTACACGGAAACAGCTCCGTGTCACGGGGAATCCCACCGTCAGACGGTGTAAATTTCCGTGACACGGTGGAAAATGCCGTGACGCGGGAGTTGTTTAGGTACAAAGAACGCAAATAGGACACGGAATAGCCCCGCGTCACAGCAAGGGGCACCGTGTCACGGGGATTCCCACCGTTAGACGGTGCAATTTCCCGTGACACGGTGGAATTGCACTGTGCGCGGTGATTCCAGGTTTTTACCCGTTTTTAAAACCATTATAACTTTTGATCCGTAACTCGGAATGAGGCATATAATATATCATTGGGAAGCTTATAAAGTCTAATTTCCAAACCAATTAGAATCAAGTCAAAATGATATGTAGATTTTAAGATATGGCCGTTTTAGTGGAAGGGTGTCGGTTTTAGGCCGAGTTTAGTGTTTTGCTCATATCTTTTTCGTTATAGCTCGGAATTGGGCTTACGATATATGGTTGGAAAGCTTATCTAAAGGCCTATCCAAAAAAATAATAATTGGATCAAAAATTGTATAGCCATAAAATCAGTTTCTCTCAATTTTGCGATGTGGACATGAAAAGTGGAAAATAGGTTATGGTTTAGGGAAATGAGCTAGAAATGGGATTGGTTCATGAAATATATTGGATAGAACATGGATTTAAGCACTCCAAAGATTAAATACTCAACTCGACAAATAATAGCGGTGAAAGGTGTTCATCAACGGGTTTGGTTTTGGGGAGACATTTTTAGGTGTCTACACCCCCGACTAGGCATACCGAGGAGATGATAAAGCATATCCCTCGGTTAGGCATGCCGAGAAGGACGAGGAGATGATAGAGGCATAACCCTCAACTAGGCATGCCGAGATGGTTAATAGAAGCATAACCCCTGACTAGTCATATCGAGGAGATGATAGCTAGAGGCATAGCCCTCGACTAGGCATGCCGAGGCGGTTGATAGAGGCATAGCCCTCGGCTAGGCATGCCGAGGTGGTTGATAGAAGAATAGCCCCCGGCTAAGCATGCTGAGGAGATAATGGAAGCATAACCATCAACGGCGGTTGATAGAAGCATATCCCTAGGCTAGACATGCCAAGGAGATGATAGAGGCATAACCCTCAACTAGGCATGCCGAGATGGTTAGTAGAAGCATATCCCCCGGCTAGGAATATCGAGGAGATGATAGAGGCATAGCCCTCGGCTAGACATGCCGAGGCGGTTGATAGAAGCATGGCATTCGGCTAAGCATGCTAAGGATATGATGAAAGCATAGCCTTCAACGGCGGTTGATAGGAGCATATTCCTAGGCTAGACATGCCGAGGAGACTCGGCTAGGCATGCCGAGAAAGCCGAGGAGATGATAGAAGCATAACCCTCAACTAGGCATGCCGAGATGGTTAATAGATGCATATCCCCCGGCTAGGCATACCGAGGAGATGATAAAGCATAGCCCTCGGCGAGGCATGCCGAGAAGGCCGAGGAGATGATAGAGACATAACCCTCAACTAGGCATGCCGAGATGGTTAATAGAAGCATATCCCCCGACTAGGCATATCGAGGAGATGATAGCTAGAGGCATAGCCCTCGGCTAGGCATGCCGAGGCGGTTGATAGAAGCATGGCCTTCAGCTAGGTATGCTAAGGGGGTAGCCAGGCAAGTCGAGGGGATATGCTGGCAGACCGAGGGGGTATACTGGCAGGCCGAAGAGGTAGTCAGGCAGGCCGAGGGGGTATGCTGGCAGGCCGAGGGGGTAGCCAGGCAGGCCGAGGGGGTATGCTGGCAAGCCGAGGGGGTAGCCAGGCAGGCCGAGGGGGTATGCTGGCAGGCCGAAAGGGTAGCCAGGCAAGCCGAGGGGTAGACAGGCAGGCCGAGAGGGTATGTTGACATGCCCAGGGGGTAGCTTGGCAGGCCGAGGGGGTAGCCAAGCAGGCCGAGGGGGTAGCCAGGCAAGCCGAGGGGGTATGCTGGCAGGCCGAGGGGGTAGCCAAGCAAGTCGAGAGGGTATGCTGACAGGCCAAGGGGGGTAGCTAGGCAGGCCGAGGGGGGTATGCTGGCGGGCCGAGGGGGTAGCCAGGCAGGCTGAGGGGGGGTATGCTGGCAGGCTGAGGGGTTAGCTAGGCAAGCCGAGAGGGTATGCTGACAGGCCCTCGGGGTATGCTGGCAGGCCGAGGGGATATGCTAGCAGGCCTAGATGCCAAGGGCCTTGATGTTGGGTGGGGCATGCCGAGAGCCTAATGTAGACTAGCTGGGGGCTCGGCTTGCCCATGATTCTTGAATTGTTCATTTCATTTGAGTGAGTTGTAACATGATGAGAGCAGCTTGTATAAGAGTTTGCCTCTAATATTTTCCTCGACTTCATGCTTATGCCGAGCTGAGAGATTCGAAACTTCTCTAGTAGCATCTTGATATGTGATGCGGGGACGCCTAGTGTTCACCATGGCTTTTTGTTAGTTATCCCCACAGACGGCGCCACCTGTTTCTGGAAACAGAATGCTCCTCGATGTTAGGGTAATGAAATCAAGATGTCCTAGAGCTAGGTCCAATGAATGTCCGAATTCCCCTCAGCTATACCTTGCCGTCCGAGAGCTAGGCCTGCAAAAGAGAAAGAAGGTTAGCTGCACCGGGGGTGTGACCCGGGAAAGCCCCTCCGATGCTTAAGTCAGCGAATGTACTTTCTAGAGAGAGAAAGAGTACTTTGGAGAGAGAAAGTAGAGAGAGAAGGTTAGAGAATTAGGAAAAAGTTACCATCATTAATGATTGGAGAGCTATTTATAGATGTACTTTCAAATGGCAGAAGTTGTACTTAATTGGACAGATTAGGGGTAAATCTGTACTTTACTCTGACTAATGATGGGCTGAATCATGGAGGGGTATTTTCGTAATTCCAGGTCAATGGGTTTAGGACAATGGACTTGGCCCAAACATTCCTGTTTCATAATGATCTTCTCACTTTGACAGTATACATATGTTAGTAAAATATACGGAGTGCTATAACAAACATTGAATTTTAACTAGCTACTTATTAAGTCTAATCAAATAAGACCCAATATGATTATGTTATGGTTTATATGTTATCAATTAATTTGCACACAAAAAAAAAAAAAAAAAAAAAAAAAAAAAAAAAAAACCGTATATATTTTATCAAATAAAATTATTGGATCAGGTTCTCTAATATTTGGATCAGATACGGATCAAGATTTCATTTTTTTGGATAATTTTTGCCTTAGCCTTAATGTTAGAGATACCAAGAGATTATTTCTTGATATTAATATTATTACCATATCTTTTATAATTGGTACAATAGGATAATATGCTATGTAAATATCTTTGATATCATATTTCATAATCATTTAGGATATGGATATCATTTAATTGTTGTGAATCATAGAGATTGTATGTAGTATTAGAATTATTCATTTGTAACATTATTAACAATGGTATCCTTTCATCAATATAATCAACCTTAATCTCATTCCTTTAAAAGAAAAATAATACTACTAAAAGGATTGCATATAAAAAGCTAAAAGAACGGAATATAAAAGTACGACTCAATTTATCACGGGCCTCACAAGGGTCTCCATACTCTCTATATATATACCTTCTCAAAACCTACCACAAAATATTACACATACATTTCATTACAAACATCCTCACTTTAAAGAAAAAAAAAGAGAGAGAGAGAAAAATGGGAAAAGAAGTGAAGGTGTTGGGAGCATGGCCAAGCCCATTTGTGATGAGACCAAGAATCGCACTCCATTTGAAATCAATTGAATATGATTTCATCGAAGAAACAATGCAACCAAAAAGTGAGCTTTTGCTAAAATCAAACCCGGTTCACAAGAAAATCCCGGTTCTTATTCACAATGATAAACCGGTTTGTGAGTCCCTTGTTATTGTTCAATACGTTGATGAGGCCTTTTCATCTGGTCCGTCCATTCTCCCTTCTGATCCTTACGATCGTGCCATCCAACGCTTCTGGGCTGCTTACATCGATGACAAGGTAATCACCTTTTTAATCCAACAACATTAAATTATTTTCTCATATTGGTGTTTTTAATTAGGGTAGATTATAATTTATCAAACCTATTTTTAACAACATTATATATGAGGTTAGGTAAAGATAATTTTAGGGCTTGTTCGGTATTTAGGGGCTTTAATTTTTTTTTAATGTTAGTTTGCGTAATTTTTGGTGTCAGTTTTAAAAACCAATTTCAAATTTGCACAACTTTTGTTGAAAAAGTGGAAATGCTTATAAAATTGTTTGAATTTCTATGGAACAGGTAATAAAAAAAAAAAAAAAAGAAAAAAAAAAAAGAAAATATATATGGGCTTTGATTATTTGTGCGTTAGATCCAGCATTTTATGTGATAACTGATAAGTGATCCACATTTTAAGCTAATACAGTCAACATTAAGTGCTTGTGTTAAAAAAAAAAAAAGTTTCCCTTTATTAACCAACTACTACCTTGCCGTTTCCATTAAGTGCTTGTATACTATTCGTCAAATTGTCAATTTTGTCATAGTCCCTGACAAATTGCCAATTTCAAGAATTTGAGACCTGTATTTAGTTAGAGTTTGAAAATTTACATTGGTACCTACTATTTTATGGCAAAAGTTAACAAACGTTCATGATTAAAACTAAAATAATTAAATTAAAAAAATATTTTATGACAAAATTACTAATTGCTCTTGATCAATGCTTGATTTTTACATGCATTTTCGAATTAATACTCCGTATCAGTAAGAAATATTTTATGGATCTTGCTAACAACGCCGGGGGAGGGGGGCGGGAAGCGGCGTTGGATTAAGCATTTAAAACATTTCCTAAAGTGCTACTAATTTGAAAATGTATGACAAAATCACCGGTCGATCGGTGTAATTAATGTTTATTTTAATTTGTTATTTTCACTTTTAGTTATCTTATCCAACGCCCATGAGATGTTCGTTAGCTTTTACCATATTTTATAATGTTATCAAATTACTCCGGAGAATCCTTAAGATCAATATTAGTCTATTTCATCGTTTCTATGAAAGCATATACCACAAGCATTTGTTTCTTTTATTTACACAATTTTTTTCTTCCCAACATTAGTGAATTTTGGATGAACAGAAAGTTTTGTAACAATAAGGCTCTCCTTTTTCTTCAAACTAATGTGTAACCAACTCAACTAAAAGCTTACGCTAATGGTTAATGCCCAAGATTGTTTATATACCCTGTTATTAACCAACCAAACATATTGAGCTCCAAATACCATTATACGGATTAATATGTATATAGTATATGAGTATATTTGTACACAAGACATTAGTGGTGAATTGAGCAAGATACGTCTCCCTGAAACGTTCATTTGGTTAGTGTTGAATACGAATGTGTGTGTTGCAGATTAAATGATTGTGCTAATTATGTTAAAAATAAAATGTAGTGGTTCCCAAATTTACAAGGAGTAGCCAAAGCACAAACTGATGAAGCAAGAGCAGCAGCATTAGAGCAAACTAGTGAAGGGTTGTCATTACTTGAGGATGCCTTTGTCAAGTGCAGCAAAGGGAAGCCCTTTTTCAGCGGCGACAGCATTGGATACCTGGACATTGCCCTAGGGTGCTACTTGGGGTGGTTGCGCGTTTCTGAAAAGATGAACAACGTTAAGCTGCTGACTGAGGATAAGACGCCTAACCTCCTTGCCTGGTCTGAGAGGTTTTCCGCTGCTGATGCTGTCAAGGATTACATGCCTGAGACAAACAAGCTTATGGAGTTTGCCAAGATTATTATGGCTAGGTTCAAAGCAGCTGCTTCTAACTAATATTATAGGCATGGTTTGTTGTATGATGGCTTCTAAGAGACTAGTATTTCAGCTGGTTTATGGCAGTCTAAATTATTTTCTCAAAATAAATGTGCTTGATGTTCTTCGGAAACCAGAGTGTTCTGTTTCATCAATTGTTCTTTAAATTTCATAGTTTCTTTTATGAAACCAGAGTGTTCTGTTTTATCAATCGTTCTTTAAATTTCAGTCTCTTTTATTATAAAAGTATCCTTATACAAGATGATCCTTAATATATTTTCATCTTTTACTTACTGAACTGCTATTCGTCGCTCTCATTTTACAGGGTAACGCTCTCATTTTCACTTGAATGGACAACTATGTCCTTTATGCAATTTGTGTTATAAAAAGGATTTTGTTCCCCATTTGGATTTTGGACATATTACATGAAACGGTCCCCTCCTATTACGACCTTGCTATCTCGAGCCCCCCAAAATCGGTCCCCACGACCTTAAAACCAAATCGGTCCCCACGACCACCTTAATTTCTTTTATTTTAAAAAAATAAATTAATCATAAAATTTTCCGAAGAGTCTTGGGTTATGGACGGCGAGTGGAACATTCGTACGCCGGAGAATGCGTCGGAACATTCTGTAAGTTTTCTGTTTTTTATTTTTTTTTATTTTCTGGAAATAGGACATCCGCCTAAAATTTCCGGATGTCCTAGGTAGATCCGCCTAAAATTTCCGGATGTACCATGGAACATCCGGAAATTTCAAGCGGAAGTAGGGATCCGCCT
The DNA here is from genome assembly GCF_948465745.1 of Chenopodium album. Lineage (NCBI taxonomy): Eukaryota > Viridiplantae > Streptophyta > Magnoliopsida > Caryophyllales > Amaranthaceae > Chenopodium > Chenopodium album. The sequence continues at coordinate 13,018,118 of NC_137834.1, forward strand.
GAAAAATCCGGATGTTCCATGGTAGATCCGGAAATTTAAGGCGGATCTACCTAGGACATCCGGATATTTTAGGCGGATATCCCTTTTTATTTTTATTTTTTTAAAAAAATAATGTTAAGTACGTTAATTTTTTTTTTTTAATGTTAATTAAGTTTTTTTTTTTTTTTTTCGTGGTCTTGTGATTGTTGTTGTGATTAAGTATTTGATAATTAATGTAATTATTTTTGTATTAATATGATTATTTTTTGTAACATTATTATTACTATTTTATTATTATTATTATTATTATTATTGTTGTTGTTGTTGTTGTTGTTGTTGTTACATAAACCACGTTTTGTTTAGTTTGTATACGTTTTTTCCAACATTTGACGATGCAGTTACATGGGCTGATGGTGTTTCCATAAAATTGAGATTTATTTTGGTGAAATCGTCTTATAACAAAACCAGAGATGGTCGGCCGTATCGGTATTTGCGATGTGATCGGTCACGAAGGAGCAAGCCGAGAGATTTGGAGAACGCGATACGGAAGGACACCAAAACCAAAGCTAATGGTTGTCCATTCTACATCAAGATATATTATGAAGTCAGCACCGACAGTTGGAAGATCATTGCGAAAATTGATCACACTGGGACACATAACCACCCAATGATTGTGTACCAAGAGGGTCACCGTAAAGTGAGCGGATTGAGTCCGAGTGCAAAACAGGTTGTGCGGGACATGACAAAGTCCAATGGATGGGATCAACAATATGAATTTAGAAGGGACATGTGGGATGCATTAGTTAGGTAGTTTGTAATGTACATTCACTAACTTTGAACATTTGTAAGAAAATTAGAATTATGAAATTAATTTTAAATGTACTTGCTTTTAATCTAACATGATATGCAACAAAACATAAAATATAAAAATAAATAAGTGTCCAGTTTATACATTACATTTAAAAAAATAATAATAATAAGTTCAACAAATAATTAAAACCACTAACACGACTTCTAATCAAAATAATCTAAAGTCCCATTTTTGACTTCCAATCAAATACAAGCTGCTCAGTCATTGTCCGAGTCTCACTCGACATTTCAAGATACTCAGCCAGAGCTCTTTGGTGAATCTCCATGGACCGACACATCCACTGCAAATCAAACAATAACATATTATATATACAAAAATTCATAGAAGTCATTAATATTATAATAAGCATAAATACTTACATAATCAGTGTTAGTCCGCCCAGGTAGGTTGCTTGTAACTCCTGCACCCGGAGATACCCGCGGGTGAGAAAACCTGTACAACCACTGCATGTAACCAGGCGCAACCGAAGGAGTTGCAGCACTAAGCCTGGTGAGGGTACCTAAAACTACACTCTGAGATACCCCAGGGACAAACCTCTTCCACATCACATCTGTCATCTCGGTCGGGAAGTCTACCCGATACATCTTCAAGTTAGTCGGCCTCTTGGCCTTTTCTGGCCTGATGATCTCGCGGGGAATGCCTTGCATGAAACCAAGCTGTCACACCACTCTATCAGGCATGTATGGCTCAATGATGTTACGGTACTGGATGCAGCCAATGAATAAAGTGGAGGGCACTCATAATGCAGGATCAGCTCCGTACGGTAGCCAGTTCACCTCACGGTCAGTAAGCGCATCAATTCTAGTACGAAAAGATAACAGGCGCTCCAGGTTCTTGCTAGGATATCCCGCTCCAACATCCTAAGAAGACGCACGAGGCATTTGAAGGTCCCGGGTCAAGGTACCCTGCTGTGGCCGAAAGCACGGAAAGTACTCGTAAATCCACGCTTGCAGAAGCGTGAGACAACCAGCAATCGAATCAGCACCTTTCCGTGATGCCGTGCCTAGTTGCCGATACAAGTAGGCCAGTGCAGCTGTTCCCCAAGCATACTCGTTAATAGGGACATCCATATAACATAGCTCGTGGAGGAAGGAAGGATGCGTACAGTTACCACTCTTGTCTACAAACAGTGTACCTCCAAGCACTAACCACGAGTATCCATTAAGCTGATCACTAAACTCCCGGTCAACCGCCAATGTCGACTCAAAAATCTTATCAGTCAACACCCCACTACCCTGCCAAATGGTCTTTGTGCCGCAAATCTCAGACAAATCATCTGGAGTCATATCCATGGTGATCGAGCACGCGTCCCGTAACACGTCTGTGCTAGGAGTAGTGGTCACCATATTGCCTTCGACACATAACCCAAGTATGTTGTACACGTCGTGCAACAAGATCGTAATCTCCCCAAATGGCATGTGAAAGGTGTTCGTATCTGGCTGCCATCTCTCAATAAAAGCAGAAATCAGCGGCCAATCATGTTTTTTAAACATCAGGCCGGGCAAGTGAGACAACCATCTAGCATCAATCGCCCCGAGGTCCTCCACAGATTGACGACCTCGCCAAGTGAACAAGTCAGAACATAACTTTGTCCTACTCAAACAGCGCAAAACACTACGCTCCTGCTCGATCCAAATATACCGTGCCACGTGACCGCCAAAACTAGGGATAACAGTCCCATCCTCAGGACCACCCGGCATCGGTTCCTGCACTAACCATGCCTCTGCAGAGCTGGTAGTAGGCTGACTCGATCCACTACCAACAAATCTCCCAAACTGACCCCTATATACCATATGGTAATCCTGAGGGTCCGGTTCTTCATCCCGGTCACCAGCATTACTAGCCGAGCATTCGTCTTCCTCGTCAGATATGGGTGCTCCACTTACAAAGTACAAGGGCCGACTACTACCAGACTGTGGGTCTCCCGACCAACCACTAGCAGACCCGTATTGCTGCTGCTCGGGCTGAAGCGGTGCTGAACGAGATGACTTTCTCCTAACAGACGCATTCAGACGTCGTGATATTGCATGTCGAGCACCAGAACCCTCGATCTACATAAAATAAGTACAAAATCCGATTTTAGTAATAATAATAATAATAATAATAAAAATAACAACAACAATAATCAAAACAACAACACTGACAATCATAATCGTAATAACAACAACAAAAAAAATTAAAATTAACAACAACAACAACAACAATAACCATAATAACAATAATAATAACAACAACAACAACAAAAAATAAAGTTAACAACAACAACAATGACCATAACAACAACAACAACAACAACAACAACAACAACAACAACAACAACAACAACAAATAAAATTAACAACAACAACAATAACCATAATAACAATAATAATAACACTAATAATAACACTAATATCAACAACAATAATACTAATCATAATTAAAAATATTAATAATAGTACTACTACTAATAATAATAACAATAATAATAATAATATCAACAATAATAATAACAATAATAATAATAATACTAACCATAACACTTCAAAATAACAACAAAAATAACAAAATCCAAAAAAAAAAAATTAAATTAACAAGAAATAATTTAAAAAGCATATTATTCACGGAAAAAAAAAATAAAAAACCGAAACTTCCGCCCAAAATTTCCGGAAATTTTAGGCGGAAGTTAGATCCGCCCAGAATTTTCGGACGTTCCAAGGAGGATCCGGAAATTCCAGGCGGAACCTCCTTGGAACTTCTGGAAATTTTGGGCGGAAGCTGGAGGTTCCGTTTTTTTTTAAAAAAAAATCACCTGCTCGCCGTCGCCGCTGCCTCCACCGCTGCCCAAACTCCTCCCTCCGAATGTAAGCCTTATTCGCCTCGAATCACCCATCCTTTTTTGTGTTTTTTGATGATTGTTGTTTTTTTTTTTTTTAAAATGAACAAAAAAAATTGGAACAAAAAAAATTTCAGATTTAGAGTGTTTTAGAGAGTTAGAGAATTAGAGAGATAGTTAATGAGGTAAGAGAGTGAGAAATGTGAGTCGTATAGTGGGAAAAAACCGTATTTATATGTTAGGGGTAAAATTGGAACTTCAAGTCAAAATGGGAGCGTTACCCGGTAAAATGGGAGCGACTTTAGCCTATCTCTTTTGTTCTTGTGTTCTGTTGCCTCTTGGTCTGGACGTTTAAACCGTTCATTTTTATTACTACATTTAGGTAAATAGAGGATTCGAATCATCTTACGTGATACGGCTAGAGCTGTCAAAAGCTCACCCGACCCGAAATATCGACTCTAACCCGACCTATTAACCGACTCGTCTGAACCTGAAAAAAATGGTGACCCGAACCCGACCTAACCCAACCTGAAACCAACCCTAGACCCGAGTTGACCCGAGTATTTGAGACCCGAACCCGAACATTAACCGACCTAGAGACCCGACCCGAATGTAACCCGTAAATTATTGACTTGAACCGAACCCGACCTGAACCGAAATTAACCCAAACCCTTTTTAACCCGTCAAAACCTGAATTCAACCTGGCCTGTTCCTAACCCGACATGAATTCAACCCGACCCGAATTTAACCCGACCTGCTACAAACCCGACTCGAATTTCAACCCGACCTGTTACAAACCTGACCTGAATCAACCCGACTTGTTATTGACCCGACCCAAATTCAACCTGACTTGTTATTGAATCAATATGTATAGGTCATTATCTCATGTTAATACTGGAACGAAAATTGAATCCTAACTTTATTTCTTCAATATTTCAATTTGAATTTTAAGAGGTTAGTTTCACAACATGTTTTTAGATACGAATTTGAGGGATGAAACATTTTCAGCAAATTATTGACTTGAACCGAACCCGACTCGAACCCGAGAATGACCCGACTTGATTATAACCCGCAAAATATTAACTTGAACCGAACTCGACTTGAACCCGAGAATGACCCGACCTGATTATAACCCGTAAATAATCGACTTGAACCGAACCCGACTCGAACCCGAGAACGACCTGAATTCGTTTAAACCCGTAAAGACCCGAATTTAACCCGACCTATTTTTCACCCGACCCGAATGTAACCCGACCTTTTACTAACCCGACCTAAACCTAACCTAAATCCGATAAGATGTATGACCCGACGTGACCCGACTCAAGCATGATCCAACCCGAACCCGACCCGCATATGTTATGACATTAACCCGTATTGACCCGACCCGAGATGACCCGACTCACACTAACCCGACTCAATCTCGACTCGTTTATCCGAATTGACAGCTCTAGATACGGCGTAGATGAAAAAAAAAAAAATCGAAATAAAGTTAAAAAAATGTTTTTCCAAATTATTTTCAAACAAAATCACTTACGGAATAAAAATTTCTAATAATTTAAGAAATGAATAAAACAAAATTTACTAAAATAATTGAACAAAACAAAGCCTAGTTCTACTATGCAGGAATATGTGAAGTTCTTTCAAAAAAAAATGCAGAATATATGAAGTCAAATAATCAAAATTTGACTAGAGCAATCAATTTTTTTTAAGAATTAAAAGTGATTATCAAAATATTTTCTGATAAATTGAGCAATCAATTTTGACTCTAACAAATTCAATCATACACTTTTCGTCTAATTGATTAATTAAAAGTGGTTTGAAGTTTCCATGAAGCTCCTATACCACACAATAGAAATAAGTTCTGAAGAGGGATAATCTTCATTTTGATAACTGATAAGTATCTTAAGAAAAAAAAAAAATTGGAAATGGGAGAAGAGGTGAAATTACTAGGATTTTGGCCAAGTCCATATGCAATTAAACCAAAAATTGCACTTCATTTGAAATCAGTAGATTATAAATATATTGAAGAAACACTGCAATCTAAAAGTGATCTTTTACTTAAAACAAACCCTGTTTACCAAAAAATCCCAGTTCTTCTTCATAATAATAAGCCTGTTTGTGAGTCTCTCAACATTGTTGAATACATTGATGAGGCCTTTCCATCTACTCCGTCCATTCTCCCAGCCGAGCCTTATGATCGCGCCATCCAACGCTTTTGGGCTGCTTACATCGATGAGGTATTATTTCTTAATTTCGTGATCTACTAAATTTTAGTGATTGGAATAGTAGATTGGCAAGGAAGTAATTGAGTTAAAAGTGTTGCAAGTAAAAAACAGAAAAAATACTGTGTTGTTCTCCTTGATTAATTGATGAAAATACAGAGCAAGCACGGCAAGCAATTTAACACAGAGTTGACAAACATTGTATATTTCTTGTAATTTTTTTTTTTTTTCAAGAAATCAAAAAAACTTTAATAAACTATGTGTTATTTAGATGAAATACTACAAGAGGGGGGTGAATTGTAGTATGGAGATTGCTAGTCACTTTTTGCGGAATTAAAAGAAACTTAACGCAATAGAGAAATAGTGCAAGAGAGATTTTACGAGGAAAACTTCTTAGGCCAAATAGGAAGTGAAAAACCTCGACCCAAAGGGATTTTGACTCAAAACATTCCACTAAAATAGGCCAACGACTCTGTTACAACCTATGAGGAACTTGAGCCTCTACCGAGTTCCTCAACGAACTCATATCCCCAACAACTATTCCCTCTAATAGTTGTAGCTCGAAATCTTCCCTCAAAGACCTCTTTTCTCACTCAAGACTTCACTCAAAACCTTACTCTTTCTCTTTCTCTCAAGCTTCACTCAAAGCCTTCTCTACATACAAAGAACTCACTCAAGTTCTCACCCCAATACAAGAGTTCACTCAACCCTTATAAATTCCCCATTACAAGAGTTCACTCAAACCCTTAAACAACTCTCAAATACATATAAAAGATATAATGTATAAAACTAATATGTTGGACACTTTGAGATATGTAAGGAACTTGAAACCTGGAGGAACTGGCTTACCAACGTGGAGAGAAAATATATTTCTTTTCTACTGCTCTACCACTTTGGATAAACTCCATTATGGAATGACTCAATTAAGCCATACAGTTTGGAATGAATGAAAACTTCTCTTTTTATAGTGCTTCAAAGACAAACCCATTCACCCCATGTTCTTCAACCATAATAGTAGTGCTTCCTAAATTCTAGGCATTATCTCCATTAACTCCATGAACATAAGAAGTAATGGAAGACATGGATTGGAGTTAAAAACATGTTCTCCATGATCTCCTTATTTTTCTCCAGTAAAAAGTTGTTTCAAATTAAACGTGAAAAGTAATTTTTATTTTTCCGAAAACTTAATAAATAAAAATAGAAAATATAAAACAATTAAATCCTAACCGAATCAGATTTTTATCAATTAAAAACTGATTCGGATTTTATTCATGAAAAATAAAATATTTTATAAAAACTATTTTATCCTAAAACAACTAACCCATTTAATTTAAAATATTAAACCAATTAGAGATTAGATAGGAAGCAACCTATAATAAATCCCTAAAATATAGGAGAAGATAAGGAGAATAAAATATCTCTTTGACTAACAAGAAAATCATATTTTATTTTAAAAACTTAGGCAAAGATAATGCAATGACTATTAACGTTGAAAACTAACTTTTAGAGCGGTACAAACTCGTGTTTCTCCTATACACGAATTTTAGACTAACCCGTAAGGAACTGGCTGGTCAGCAACACCCAGTTCCTTCCAGACTGTCAGTTCCTTCGAGACTGAAGTTCCAATTTAGTTCCATAGGCATGTTCCAAACAATTTCTCGTGTCCAACATACTTACATGATTCCTAGAAAAATATACTCATATTTTTCTGTCTTGAAGCTTCTACTCCAAAGCTTCTGTTCCTTCAAAGGAACTTCTCTTCTCTTGTTCTCACATACGAATTGGTGCTTATTCCTTGCAAAGAATTACTTCTCATTCTTCTTAGGAACTGCATACAAAGTCTAACAATACGTTTGTACGTTTAGACTTCTTCTCTTTGTGTTCCCCCTTGGAAACTCTTCTTCTTTTTGTGTTCCCCCTGAGGAACTTAAGCACGATCCATACATTGTATGTTGGGAACCATCTTCAATAATGATCTAACCTGTACTCAATCATCTTCTTAATTGCTTCATGACTTGTTCATGCACATCTCAATACACATGTTAGTTAGATAATCATCATTTGTTCACAATCATCAAAACCTTACAACACTATGTATATAGTAAACTTTACCTTATACTTATGTACGAAATAATCCGTATATGTTTACTAAAAATTCTACAATGTCATTCTTTAAAAATGACACCACAATTTGCTGATGTTGCGAAATCTGATTGGCTTGTATTTAGTATTTTTTATTTTCATTTTGAATTATTTTTAATGTCCATAATGTATTAAAATTTTATTTTTGTATGTATTCTTTTTAATACATGTATTCTTTTTTAAGAAATAAATAATTATAATTAAAGTCTATTTTTATAATATTAATTAATTTTTGAATTTATAATTATAATTAAAAATTAAAATTGTTCATATTATTCATCATTGTTCATCAATCATTTCATAGATTAGCTCCCTATTTCCAAATCAATGTTAGTTGTTGATAAATTTGTAAATCCGAACTAAAATCGGGATAAAAATTCAAAAACAAATTCCACTTGAATGGTTTAAAAATATGATTTATGTGAACTCAAATTGTGAAATTCTGTCAAAGAACAAGGAGTATCAAGTATGTACGTAGAAGATGAAGTGGTCGCATTTTTTTATTTGTTCGCAACCCCTATTTGATCCAATAAATGTAATTAAGTTTTCTCGAACTTGTTTGTGAGTTAGGTAATGACCTAAATAAATACAAATAATCACCTAACTAAGTACAGATAATTATCTAACCACAAACATATATATTAAATAAAATCACTAATCTGATCTCAATTCCGGATCAGATAAGTTCGCGAAAAAAAAATCGAACTCTAAATTGCAAAGTACACCCTTGTTATCCATTGATCTTCATAAACATTGAAAGATTCGTGCTTTAAATCATTGTAATACACACTCCTAAAACTATTTTCATCATTAAAACCATCAAACAACTTGATTTTTACATAAATCAAAATTATCAATCAAACCCAAAAACGAAATATGTATATATATGGATCATGGAAGCATATTTGAAACCCAATAAATCCGATGTTTGGACGGAATTTTTTTTGTTCGAATTTTGGTCTGAGTTACTAATAGATTATACAAGATTTTTGGGGTGGTTAATTTATATCATGATGGAAGAACAATGAAGAACAATGATGATTTTTTTATTTTCTAAATTTTAATTATAATTTAATTTTCAAAAATGATTTAGAAAAATAAAAATAGATTTATAAAAACTATAATTACGTATTCTTTAAAAAAAAATACATGTATTTACAATTATACATTCATGTATTGTACATTTAGGCTTTTAAAAAAAAAAAATAAATAATTGATCAATCATAACATCATACATCATTTTATGGTGTCATGTTTTGAAAAATGACATAGTAGAAACATTGATTTATTTATTGTTTACTACCGTGACTCTTAAATGACTTAGTAAACTTTTGTTACATTTTGAACATTAATCAAGTGACTAAAAGGAGTACTTTGTAAAGTTTTTTTGTATAATTTGATTGTTTAGTTAGTGTTGATCAATATACACGACTAACGTCTGTATTGCAAGTTATATACGTAATATTTATGTACATTTGTTACCAAATATGTAGTGGTTCCCAACATTTCGTGAAGTAGCCCTTGCACAAAGTGAGGAAGTAAGAAGAGCAGCAATAGAGAAAGTGAAAGAAGGGATGTCATTGCTTGAGGATGCCTTTGTCAAATGCAGCAATGGGAAGCCATTTTTCAGCGGCGACAATATCGGGTACCTTGACATTGCCCTTGGGAGCTACTTGGGGTGGTTATACGTCTATGAAAAACTGAGCAACATTAACGCGCTTAACAAGGAAGAGACGCCTAGCCTCTTTGCCTGGGCCGAGAGGTTTTCTGCTTCTGATGCTGTCAAGGACTACATGCCTGAGGTTGACAAGCTTATGGAGTTTGCCAAGAGTATTATGCCTAGGTTCAAAGCAGCTTCTAACTAAAGCTATATATATGATGTCTATTATAGGAATAGATGATGATACATGAATACATGATGCACCTTTGATCTTTAATTTTGTGTTGTATTCCGGGCCGTAGCAAGGGGAGGGCAGCTGGGGCGACTGTCCTGGACCCCTTGTTAAAAAGTCCAGCTTCAATACAATACAAGGCCCCAGAAAAATATACTTTGTACTAAATAATACTATGTATATATATTTTTAAGAAAAAAGAAATAAAGAAAACAAGAGGTGTGTAATGTACGACATTACAATAGTGCCGTAGAATTCCAAAATATCAAATGACATTTTTGGTCAATGCATTTCTTCCCTAATTTTTTGCCCAAATTATTCACTTTCCTAAGTGAATTTGATTAACAAAAAAAAAAAAATGACATTAATTTTAATTGTATCCCGTTTTTAGAAATTTTATTTTTCAAAATGTATCTCATTACAATTTTCAGTTAGTTAAATTCCTTCTCTTTCTCGATCCAATTGAAGATGAAAACTAAAATAAACGGTCTTTTTACTCTTCAATTTTCAACGGGAATTTATCTAATTATATATAATTCTCTTTGCATATCCTACCTTTTTTTTAATGGTGCATACATGACTTTATTCATCAAGTTCTCTTATTTGTATTAAATTATATTTTTCTTAAACTGTATAACTACTTTCATTTTAATATTACAAAATTTGGGAAAAAAAATCTAAATGATTGGTTGGATACTTGGTTTGAATGGTTCGGCTGGTGTAATTATTTCAACGAGAGTTACGGGAATGTAATTTCAATGTTTTATGAAATTTGATGTTTATAAAAATTATTAATCATAATAAAATATGTATTTTCATTTTGCATACCCAATTTTCTTAAATTTTATATAGTATATGTGAATTAGGGCCCCAATTTATGTTTTTGCCCCAGGCCACCGAAATCTCAGAAACGGCCCTGGTTGTATTTTATGGTTGTTTAAATTATTCTATTTTCATAAATTTCTCTTAAACTAAACATGCCGCACAAGTGAGTTTATTAATCAATGATGGTTTTTTATTTGATCTTTTATTTGTTTGGTTTAATCATGAAAATGAATCATTTGAATTAAACTCACTTTTTAATTTTTGTTTGAGATGGGTAAGTATAATAATTACCTTATGTTTAAGAGAGGAAATAAATAGGTAAAAACCATGGATTACTGTTTTTTTTTTTTTTTTTGAAAGAAGTCCTAAAGGACATTAAATTTCATTAAATAAAGTCATACGACATCTACAATTGACAGTTAACAATAATGAAAACGAATTTAACAAAATCAAACAAGAATTAATCGGGGAAGGGCTAAGAATCCAAATACATAAATATAACAATTCAGCACATTCTCGATTCATTGTCTGTAGGGAATATTTTCAAGCCTTTAAATCCCACTAGCTTGAACCCCACTGTGATCATACACTAAAGTACGGTGGCGTCCAAAAGGGAAGAAGATAGAGCAAAAGAGTCGCCAACAAGTTTTTTAGGAACTTGTAAACCGTTCACGAGGTGAAGGTTACACCCCTTAACGATCCAAGAGATCGTCAACTCCATAAGGTCTAGAACCAAATAAGGGTTCGGGGATGAAGGTACAAATCCAACCTAAAAGAGATTGAACCTGCCCTAATAATAGGCCTCTACTTTATTCTGATCATATTCATGTGCGCTTTCTGACTAACATGCAATCAATAGGATTAACCTAAACCTGTTTAATCTATGTTGGTTGAATTTTAATGCACAAATAAATCTATTATTGGCGATCACTTGAAATTATAATCACATTAACCCTAACAAGATTATTAAATATCTTATTAAGCATGATTACAAATACCAAATTCCCTTTAAACATGCAATAAAGGTGTGATCAAGCAATATAATAAATAAGCATCAAGCAACATAATAAAATAATAAATATCATAAAAATAAATTATAATTGAAATAATTATGATAATAATAAATAATAATCATAATAATAATCATGTTAAAATAATCATCATAAAATAATAATAATAATATTCATAATCATCATAAATCATAACAATTATAATCATAATCATGTTCATGTTAATATTAAAGCATAATAATAATAGCAAGATCCTAGGCATGATACTAACAAGATTAATAACAAACCCTAGCATGTCACTAAGCAATAAAGATCAAATCTTTAACCCTAACATGATACTAACATGAATAAATATTAGGAAGAACATAGGAAGCATCGTAATAATCATATTTAATATTAAAGTTACCCTAGACATGATACTAGGAATATCATAATAACAATATAAACATGATTTCTACATCATAATATCAATAAAAACCATTAAAGCACTTACTTTGATGCCTCGTACCTCTTTCTAATAACAAAATACACACGTTAGTAACTTCAAGGAAAATAATAATCAAAACAATTAAATTAAATGATTGAAAGAGAGATTTGGGACCAAACCCTCAGAAATTAAACCTTTCACGTCTAGGGCGAAGGCAACTTCGAATATGGTTAGGTGTTTCTAGATCTTGTGAATGCGGAATTTTGTATGAAAAAACAAAGTTTAGAGAAGAAAGAAAGAATTGGATGAATGCTAATTAAAACTAATTGTAGGTGAATGATGGATGTAGATGATGAGAATCGGTTGTTGTTGAGAATTGGTGAGAATAGGTTAATGAAAACGGAGTTTTTAATACGATATTTATAGAGAAAATCAGCCAAAAAGATAAATTAAACAAAACAGAGTCTGACGCACAAAAAACAGAGCTGGCGCCAACCCTGGCTAGCTGGCGCCAGGCACCAACACTAGCGCCAATGGCTAGCGCCAGGCGCCAGGCCTGGTTCCAGGCGCCAAGGCCTGGGGTTAGGCGCCAAGCCTGATTTTAACGCGTTTTCGAAAATCAGATAAGTTTGCCGTACTGGAGGATAAAATCATAGAATTTCCTCAAAAATGCTATTTGATTTTGATTAAAACTCTGAAAAGTCAACAAAAGTCAATTTATCAATGCTAATTGAATTAGGAATGAAAAGAACCTTCTAGAAGAATCTAGAAGACTAAAACCATTCCTAATTGCATTAGGAATGATAAATCATATTAGGCCCTCCCCTAGATCATTGGGCCGTATATAAAGCTCAAACCGGGCCCAGTTTGGTAAATTGGCCATAACTTCCTCAATATTCATCGGAATTGGGCTTATAATATATCGTTGGAAAGTTCTTTGCAAGCCCCATCCAACTACACTACTATTGGACCCGTATCATGGACCAACTAAATTTGATTGGCTGTTTTCTTAAAATAAGTTTTCAAAAACAGAGAAAAGAGAAAAGAATTAAAACTTTCCGCAACACTAGACTTTCCATACTTTCGCTTCATTCGATTATGATTCGACGTGAAAGGTACTCATCACTGGGTTTGGTTTTGGGGAGACACAAATGGGTGTCTACAGAAGCCCCCACTTTGACTGAGTTTGGAGAAACGCAAGTTTCGAAAACAAAAGTCAAAGTATCGATAGGGATGGAGAATGATTCAGAACGTATTGCGATCCTAAATCAATCTTGCAACGCCGATACCTGCAAAACTAGCGTTAGTCAAATAGATAAAAGAGTTAAGAAACACGTATCTTGCACCGTCGAGCACACGTCTCTGAAAGTAACCGATTGTTTTGATGACCTTCTGCAAGCTAGAGAATGCCATCCTGCTTGAAAACTGCTACGCCTGTAACTGCTTCCAAATTTGGAAGATTGTTTCGCCTGAAACGATCCTCCTCCGCAATGATAATATTCCGCGTCCAAGGGAACGAAGATTATTTCTCTTGAAACAATCCTCATCCACATTGATAATATTCCACATCCAAGGGAATACTATTGAAGATTATTTCTCTTGAAACAATCTCCATCCGCATTATGACCATCTTCCATCCCTAAGGGAATATGATCGAAGACAACTTCGCCCGAAATTACCTCCAGTTGTTTGTGACAACTCTCTGCAAGCTAGGGAATGCTGTCTTGCTGCTTCGATGTTCACTTGTCTCTGAACAAAGAGCTTCTTTTTCCGCTGTGATAGTCTTCGAAAAGATCACTGCTTTTTAATGTTTGCTATGCCAGTACGTCAGCGCTTTGCTGCTTGTGAACCAGTATGTCGACAATTCTCTTTTATTTGGGAATAGTTGCCAACACAACTCTTGTATGATGTATGACAATCCGATTTAGGGAAAGTTGTCAATGCTTCGTAACAATCCATCCTTGGAAACGTTGCCACGATGAAGCGACAATCCGTATCTCGGAAAATTTGCCAAAATCCAATTTTTGGAAAAGTTGCCAATGCTTCGTAACAATCTTTCATAAGAACTTTGCTACGATCGGCAATCCACGTCTTGGAATATAACTCTTGAAAGCAATCCACCTTGGAAATTTGCCAACGCTTATGCGACAATCCTTTTGAGAAAATATTGCCACAATTGACAATCCGCGTCTTGGAACATTTGCAAAAAGAGTTGACCGACAATCCACTTCGGGAAAATTTGCCACTTGCTGAAGACAATCCACGTTGAGGAACTTTTGTCGAAATTTATGATGAGTAGAGACCTACAACAATCCTTTGGGAAATTTTGCCATAGGGAACTAGGTGTATGACAATCCAATCTCGGAAAACTTGCCAACGAGCCGAATGTATGACAATCCGAACTTGGAAAAACTTGCCAAACAAAGAAGGAGCACGACAATCCACGCTTGGAAACTTTGTCAGAGATGACAATCCAATCTTGGAAAAATTATCGTTGAAGAAGATGCACGACAATCCATTTTTGGAAATATTATCAGTTGGGGATGACAATCCAATTTTTGGAAAACTTTGTCGTTTAATAAGAATGCGCGACAATCCATATTTAGAAACATTGTCGTTTAAGTGCTTGCTTTTGAACTGATGCTTTGGTGCTTGTAATGAGCCAATACTTAGGCGCTTAAGCTAAGTGAGACGATCTTTCATCAGGTCGATCACTTGGACTGTAATTAAATCGACTACTCAATCATGTCAAATTGCTTATAGGGGCTAACTGGCGTACCAAGGAACCCAAAATTGCTGTATGAAGTCGAAATCACCTTTCTAAGAGGTTTCGAGCTCTGTCGCTGCTGAAATATCTCTGGCGCCAAGAATTCACTCTTTCGCCGAATGCTGTGATAGGGTCTTCCCTGTTCTGCTGCACCTGTGTTTATTTTTCACTATAGAACTTTTCCAAATTCTTTAATCATCTTAGGGTTGACCTAAGGTTTAGCATTGCTTGACTCAACAACTTGACACGACTCAAGGCATAAACTTGACTCGCTGTGATTGACTCGAGGTTGACTCGACTCAAAGTGTTTGACACATGTATTAGACTCAAATCAAAGTGATATGACACGACATGACTCAATGTGTACATGACTTGTGTGTGCATTGTAATGTGATCGTGCGACTCGAAAATGCAGAAAAGCAAAAAATTTTCGTCATTTTTGTGGAGGGTACCGACTTTCTCCCGAAAAAGAAAGACGCGAAAAAAGAATCGAAGTTTGAAGGTGCATGTTGAATGAGCTTAGTCAAATGTTGTTTGATGCTATTTCTCAAGGTGCAAGGATTAATCCATCCTAGTCTATCTCAATGGTTGACTCAATGATGAAAGTATTTGGGTAACTTAGGCACAGAGGCTAAGCACTTCATACTTCATGATGCAATGACAATTATGAGTGATGAGTGATGTGACAAGGCATGCTTCATCGTTATGTTAAGATGTCATGACAAAGGGTTCCTAAGGGAAGTATATTTGGTCATGTATCTGTGCAGTGTGTGATAGTGACACTAAAGCTAGGCCGCAAAGGCTAAGTGTGTGGAAAATATATTGAAAAGAGTCAAATGGTGACTCTTAGGCTAGGTAAACTAATGATATAAGGATCAAGCCCCCAAGTCTAGCTCTAAGTAAATAGGGATGAGCATTGGAGATCCCTTGGTATGATCATGGTGCAAGTGTGTGATCGTGAATATGAATGCATGTTTATTACGGCCGCACCTCGATGTGAGGTTGCCTACGTATCCGTTAGGAATCAGGCCGAACGTAGCTCTAGCCGAACCTCGCACAAGTGGGTATACCTCAAAAAAGTCTTTTAAGGGTTGTAACGTGGTTAGGCTAAAGGTTGAAGAAGAAGGGGATAAAGGCTCAAAACCCTAGATAAGCCCCCAAGGTGTGCAACCTTGCTTCTGAATCTTTGTATTTTCATGCTTGAGTTTCTATTCTTTTTTAGCTCTTTTTTATCTTTTGCTTTAGCATCCATTTTATTTTTATAAGCGTGGGCAATCCCGATCATGCGGTCTATCACTCACTTGGCATTCATGTTTCTCAAGCACGGTACCGAGCACTCGATAAGAGACGCAATCTGAGACGTGTTCTTATCGAAGATATCTTCATATCAAAGACATTGGAACACTTGCCCTTTTGTACACTTTTATTTATTTTTTGCTATTTTTGCTATTTTAATCTTTTGAATTACTCAAGCTCTTTTTTAGAATTGCATAAGTTGCACACCATCCCATCCCAAGGTTAGGTAGATGTAGGTTGAAAAAAAGAAAGGTCTATCGTTAGACGAGGCTCAAAGTGGTTTATGAAGAAAGGATTGTATATTTTGAAAGGTGAAAGGAGATATGATGTGGCTACAAGGGGTGCCTTAAGTCATTGGTATACCTTGTGCTTAATTCGACGGATTTTTTTTTTTTTAATGCAATGCAATGAAATGATCATATGCAAGGAAATAAATGCTCATTTTATTAACGGGAATAAAGAATCTACAAAAATAATCTAAGGGAAAAGAAAGGTGCCTATGCTAGACTTATTGGAGAACGAAAAAAATGAAAAAGAAATAGAAAAAGAGGTCATGAAATCCTGTCGTTGAAGCTCGCTTCTTGTCTTGTGTCGTTTGTTCCGACATCATCCAGTCTTCTCGCTAGCTAGAGGCAATGGGACCTTGTTTGCTTCTATGAGATCTTGAATGAGATTTTGAAACCGGTAGCATTCATCGGTAGTATGACCGTTTCCTCGATGGTACTTGCAATAGGAGTTTGGATTCCATCTCAAAGATCGATTTTCTGGTGTTGGATCCTCGGTAGGGCCAATAGGTTTGATTAATCCTCGATCGTAGAGACGATCGAAAGCAGCATCATAGGTCATTCTAATGGGTGTAAAATCTCGTTTAGGTTTCCTTTTAGATCCTTGATTTTCCATGGCTAAGACATCATTATGGTCAAAGGTACTAACATTATTACTAGAGTGGGCGTTTTCGGAAGAAGAAGGATTGTCGTTCTTCTTTCCTTTCCAGCCACCGTGGTTACTATTGTTAGTAGCTTTTTGCTTTGCGAGGTCGTCTTCGATTTCAATTCCGATGTCATAAACGGCTTTGAAAGTATTCAAGTTGTGTTGATATTTTAAATGCTTCGAATACTTCTTTTGGAGATTCTTGATAAACATCCTCACAGACTCCTTTTCGGTGGGGACCTCAATCATCTTAGAGGAAGTTTCCCTCCACTTATTAAAGAAAGAAGTAAAGCCTTCATTCTCTTTTTGTCTTATCATCTCAAGTTGTCTATGGTCGGTTTCAACTTGAATATTGCACTTGTACCTATCAACAAAAGTGTTTACTATTGATTCCCAGGTAGAGGTTTTCTCTTTGTCAAGGGAGAAGTACCATTGTTGGCAAACGGTTTCAAGAGATAGTGAGAACAGAGAGGGGAAAACCTTCTTATCGATACCCTTAATGTTCATTATGGTTTCGAAAGCTCTTAGATGGAAGTAAGGGTTATCTATTGCCTTGAATTTAGGGATGTCAGTGGCGTTGAACTTATGCGGAAGAAGATCTTTGTCCATCGAGACCCCTTGTGATGTAAGCTCTTGAAACTTGTAATCGCTAGATAACTTGCTTAGGCTCTCTTGCATGAGGTCCATCTGTTGTTGCTTCACGGGGTCATCGATCTTGAGTGCGAGAAGCTTCAGTGTCTCAGTCACGGTAGCCAGTTGGTTCTTAAGATCATTGACTTCTTCTTGAGTTGCCATTATCTTCTTAGCCTTCCTCTTTTGACGAATCGGTTTATCAAAAAGCGAGACCTGAATAAAGAGGTTGTCCTTGATTAATCGCCCTTCTCTCCTCGACCAAGTACTGTGGAAAAGGAATTTGGGGATACTTATTGTTAATTATTTGACTCAAACTTCATTCAACATGCAATGGAAGGAGGAAGTGAAGAAATATTGGAATAGAATGTGAAAAAAGAAAAAGATGATGGAGGTGGAGGGATATGAAGAATTAAGAATAGGATGTACCCCTCGACTCAAATGACGGAAAAGAACCGACTCATGCATGGACCTACGACATGGTCATGGTGATGTGTACTCAAAGTGTGTGCTAAGACTAGTGAGTGTAGGTAACACGTTAAGACTCGTGTCATGACCATGTGGCTAGACTATGTGACTAAGACTCGATTAATGACTCGACAAGGTGTTATTGACAGCGAAAATTAACCGAATTAATTAGCAAACTGGTTAATTAGACACTAGGTGATGACTCGACCAATAATCCAAACTATCAGCCAAACGACAGGACTGGAGTCACACCATGGAGCTTGGCGCCAGACGACAGGGCTGTCGTCAGGCGCTACACTTCATAGTGTGGCACTACAGCTCAGACCTTGGAGCCAGTTTTGGAGCTTCGGTCTGGGACTGTTTTCGGTGTTATTAGTCAACTAGGGTATGCCTAAAGTCGTACTAGGTCAATTCCGATTAAAATATTAGACTTTATTGACTCAAATTAATTAATTAATTAGCCAAAGTTCTTTAAGTCATTAATTTATTTAGTCTCAACACAAGTCAACAAACGGTTAAGAGAAACATAGAATATATATGCACAACAAATAATACACAATTAGTCAAGTAGGCACAATATGATGTAATGCGTTCGCAACCTAACCATGGCTCTAGTTCTCTAAAGTTCGGGATATGGTTTAGTCAAAGAGGGTCCATGGTTAATTGTCCAGATGCACCGCGCGGAAGCCTAACCGTGAAGGGTTGGCGCGAGTGGATGGGACACCGCGAGTTTTAGAAAAAGAACTCGCTTCCATGGTTTGGTGAATTCAACATCTCGGATGTACCCTTTGTTGCACGGAGCGTTCAATCAGGTAGATGGAGCATGAATTCCCAGAGGGTTATGTCCATATGTAGAACACATATGGGTTTCAGAAAAGTGAGAAAAAATTCAATCAGGAAGTAGGATCGAGCAAACAATACGGAAAACCGGTCGAAATTAGAACGCATATTTCTGGCTCGGTATTGGGGGAAATTGGCGCCAGCAAACAGAGACTGGCGCCAGCTTTTAACTGTAGCGCCTGGCGCCAATACTGGCGTCTGGCGCTACGACTAAAATGCTGGCGCCAAGCTCTGGCCCCTGACGCTACTTCCCACATTCCTCAGCAGCTTTCTATGCTCGATAAAATTTTCCAGTTTCGCGCGGTGTTATTTCGGTCCTAGTTGTGAAAGATATTTCTCAAATTTCCTACGTGTAAAATCCTATGTTTTTAACTCATTACGGATGGTCTTTCCAATGAGATCTTTTTTATGCATATGACAATAATGTTAATCAAAATTACGCACATGAAATACTTAGAACTTTTCGAGTCTCATCCACTCATTCTAAATCATTGCCGAAACAAATTCAGGAATTAAAATAGAAATCCTCCCCAGTGGAGTCGCCAAAAACTATAGGGAATATTTTCAAGCCTTTAAATCCCACTAGTTTGAACCCCACTGTGATCATACACTAAAGTACGGTGGCGTCCAAAAGGGAAGAAGATAGAGCAAAAGAGTCGCCAACAAGTTTTTTAGGAACTTGTAAACCGTTCACGAGGTGAAGGTTACACCCCTTAACGATCCAAGAGATCGTCAACTCCATAAGGTCTAGAACCAAATAAGGGTTCGGGGATGAAGGTACAAATCCAACCTAAAAGAGATTGAACCTGCCCTAATAATAGGCCTCTACTTTATTCTGATCATATTCATGTGCGCTTTCTGACTAACATGCAATCAATAGGATTAACCTAAACCTGTTTAATCTATGTTGGTTGAATTTTAATGCACAAATAAATCTATTATTGGCGATCACTTGAAATTATAATCACATTAACCCTAACAAGATTATTAAATATCTTATTAAGCATGATTACAAATACCAAATTCCCTTTAAACATGCAATAAAGGTGTGATCAAGCAATATAATAAATAAGCATCAAGCAACATAATAAAATAATAAATATCATAAAAATAAATTATAATTGAAATAATTATGATAATAATAAATAATAATCATAATAATAATCATGTTAAAATAATCATCATAAAATAATAATAATAATATTCATAATCATCATAAATCATAACAATTATAATCATAATCATGTTCATGTTAATATTAAAGCATAATAATAATAGCAAGATCCTAGGCATGATACTAACAAGATTAATAACAAACCCTAGCATGTCACTAAGCAATAAAGATCAAATCTTTAACCCTAACATGATACTAACATGAATAAATATTAGGAAGAACATAGGAAGCATCGTAATAATCATATTTAATATTAAAGTTACCCTAGACATGATACTAGGAATATCATAATAACAATATAAACATGATTTCTACATCATAATATCAATAAAAACCATTAAAGCACTTACTTTGATGCCTCGTACCTCTTTCTAATAACAAAATACACACGTTAATAACTTCAAGGAAAATAATAATCAAAACAATTAAATTAAATAATTGAAAGAGAGATTTGGGACCAAACCCTCAGAAATTAAACTTTTCACGTCTAGGGCGAAGGCAACTTCGAAGATGGTTAGGTGTTTCTAAATCTTGTGAATGCGGAATTTTGTATGAAAAAACAAAGTTTAGAGAATAAAGAAAGAATTGGATGAATGCTAATGAAAACTAATTGTAGGTGAATGATGGATGTAGATGATGAGAATCGGTTGTTGTTGAGAATTGGTGAGAATAGGTTAATGAAAACGGAGTTTTTAATACGATATTTATAGAGAAAATCAGCCAAAAAGATAAATTAAACAAAACAGAGTCTGACGCATAAAAAACAGAGCTGGCGCCAACCCTGGCTAGCTGGCGCCAGGCACCAACACTAGCGCCAATGGCTAGCGCCAGGCGCCAGGCCTGGTTCCAGGCGCCAAGGCCTGGGGTTAGGCGCCAAGCCTGATTTTAACGCGTTTTCGAAAATCAGATAAGTTTGCCGTACTGGAGGATAAAATCATATAATTTCCTCAAAAATGCTATTTGATTTTGATTAAAACTCTGAAAAGTCAACAAAAGTCAATTTATCAATGCTAATTGAATTAGGAATGAAAAGAACCTTCTAGAAGAATCTAGAAGACTAAAACCATTCCTAATTGCATTAGGAATGATAAATCATATTAGGCCCTCCCCTAGATCATTGGGCCGTATATAAAGCTCAAACCGGGTCTAGTTTGGTAAATTGGCCATAACTTCCTCAATATTCATCGGAATTGGGCTTATAATATATCGTTGGAAAGTTCTTTGCAAGCCCCATCCAACTACACTAATATTGGACCCGTATCATGGACCAACCAAATTGGATTGGCTTTTTTCTTAAAATAAGTTTTCAAAAACAGAGAAAAGAGAAAAGAATTAAAACTTTCCGCAACACTAGACTTTCCATACTTTCGCTTCATTCGATTATGATTCGACGTGAAAGGTACTCATCACTGGGTTTGGTTTTGGGGAGACACAAATGGGTGTCTACAGACTCATACAACTTTTTGAGGGGATCCGTCGTTGCTTCGCAATTTTGTGAGAAAGTTATTTCTTGTGCTGATTCCGTAACCCGAATCCGAGCCATAATCAATCGTAGCCCCGCACAACCAGAGACCAATTAAACACAAATAAAACCTTGTCTTTCGAAGGAGTCCGAAAAACCTTGTCTTTCGAAGGAGATCGAAAAAACCTTGTCTTTCGAAGGAGATAGACCCTTTCTTTCGAGGGAAATTATTATTGTAACCTAAGAAACAAAAAGCTTAAAAGAAAATAAAGATTGGGGCTTTCCACCGGTAAAATCCGACGGAAGCCCTTTCAAAATTGATAATTGAGGCTAGAGTTTAGGAGAGAGAAGAGAGAGAGGAGGCTAGGGTTTTTATAATTATAGATATGGATTACTGTTAGATAGTGGTAATTATTACGAAATCTTCTGACCAAATACTTGATAATAGTATGGTTTAATTTAATATGTTTCTAACTAAAAAAAATTACCGATAAAAAAAAAAACTAAAAAAAAATCCTTACTTAACATGCTCTTAGAGTGTTTGTAATAGAGAATATACACAATTACACAAGATATTCTACGACTGTGAGAGAACATCCTGTTGGAAAATTAATCACAAAATTTGGATTTATTGACGGAACAAAGATTTTCGTAAAATTTTGTATCACAAGCAGAGCCAGTGAAACACACGATCGCTTGCTAGTGGAAGGCCTTTTGAGTTTAGTCAATCTATGCAGAGTGAGTCGAGCTTTCCCCACCCCCAAGGACCCAAGGCCACTTAAAAGAAAAAAAATCTATACTAATATATTAAAATGCGTTGTTGTCACGCCACGTCATCCATTCAAGTACTCATAACGCCACGTGGCTCTCTCTTCCATTGATTTTCATTACATGTCATGCACTGATAATAATTATAAAAAATAAAAAAAAAGTTCTTCAATGAATTTGAACTCGCAACTTCTAATTCAAAAACTAAATGTCTTACCACCAAACTATGTGATTCTTTATGTAATCTTTTGAATACAAAATATTAATATGTAGCAAATTGACAATATGAATAATAAATTTAATTATTAGAAAATAAAATCATAACTTACAATGTATATTTATGATCAGTTAATTTCATGTAATAATCTGGGACATCGCCCGGGCCTAAAAACTAGTTAAATTATAAAACTTATGTGCAACATAATGATTAAAAGAAAAGAAGTTAGTTGTTTAGTGGTCAAATAGGGACGACAATATTAAGTGGATATCCACTAACCCGCTCCACCCGCTATAAATAAATGGACGAAAACCCGAACTAAATGGATGAGAAGCGGGTGATGGATGAAGCGGATGATGGATCGGATCGGATGTGGATGATACTTTTTTCACCCATTAACAATCCACCCACCCGTTTAACATAATTACATTTTTTAATCTAGGAATTTTAATTATAAAATATGAAATGTGATGAAAATTACTTATTTTTTTGTTGCAAATTAATTTTTCAAACAATATATGGTTATTGTTTCATTTTTTATTAATAAAAATAAAAAATTTATTGTACAAATAATAAAAAAATAGAGTTTATGTGAGTTTTTTTCCACTTTAATACTCATCCATTAGTCATCCGCTCCACCCGTTTCATCCGCGGATGATGGACGGACGGATATGGATGATGGGTGAAGCGGATGACGGATGGATGTGGATGGAGCGATTAGAGTAATGGATGGATGTGGATGAAGCTCCACCCGATCCAAATCCGATCCATTGCCATCACTTACGTACAAGTGCTCTCCATGCCTCCATGGTCATGGGTTCAATTCCTGACTCTGCTACCACTACATTAGTGTGAAGCGAGAGTCGATCGAGAATATTCATTGTAATATAATAATACAATAAATTATTTTAATTAAGGTCGCATTTGGTTAAATAAAATAAAAAAAAAAAACTTTTATATAGACACTTTTGTAAAAAGAGTTATAACAAAAAGATAAAAAAGGTGAACCAAAAACTTGAAGATAATATTATATTACAATGAATATAGGAAAATTTATGTGGAAGGGACACATATGCACTATTTTGTCTTTAAGGACCTTATATGTTTAAGGTGGTTTAAAAGGACCTTATAAGTTTATTTTGTTGCTTGGAGGTACTTTGAGGTCGGAATCCGACAATAATTGACTTTTTTTTCTTTGACGTTGACCTCTCGTGTGATCTTTAAAAATAACCCCCTTTTCTTGTTTTTTCCATGATTTCCCTCAAATTCCCTTATTTTGATTTGTGTCATTTGAGAATTAGAATAGAAAGAATGAGGAATTGGAAGGAAATCGTAGAAAAAAAAAGGGGTCATTTTTTAAGGTCACGTGTGGTCAATGTCGGTGAAAAAAGTCAATTATTGCTAGATTCCGACCTTAAGGTCCCCTCAAACAACAAAATAAACTTATAAGGTCCTTTTAGATCACTTTAAACATATAAGGTCCTACCAAATAAAATAATGAATATATATGTCCCTTCCAGACAAATTTTCCTTGAATATATATAAAAAGACAAATCCTTGGATATGTAATGAGTTGACAATTTTTATTTTTATTTTATTATTATTATTATTATTATTACAAATGAACCCCAGCGACAAAACAACTTATATATGGTCAACATGGGGATGAGAATATGAACTTAAGACCTATTAATCTATTACCTATAGATTCTTAGTCTTGAGTAAAAACAACTTAACTGAATTGATTGGGGCTGAACTTTACTGAACTAAATAGAGCTGAAATGAATTGTTTATGAGAGAAGAAAATTAGGAACTGAAATGAATTGAACTGATTGAAGCTGAACTGAACTGATTGGAGCTGAATTGAAATGAAATTAAGCTGAACAAAACAGACTCTAAACCAATATCTCATTGATAACTCTGTGTTGTTTGCTCAAACACAATGTATATTATTATAATATTGCTTATAAAACTAGATAATTAACGACACAACATTCTGATCCATAGTTAAAATTGTGCAGGGACAAATGTCTCACTCAAGCCATGAATGGTGGAAAATGATGGCCAAGATAAAAAAAACATATATGGTTGGAATTCCCCTTTACATATTATCTACTACATATCTGGCCTTATCATTTATCAAAGAAGAGAGAAACACTTGTATAGTTGTATTTGTTTTGTTGTGTAAGAGCAAAGAAAAAATGGCAGAGGTGAAGGTGATAGGATTTTGGCCAAGCCCATTTGTTATGAGGCCACAGATTGCACTCCACATGAAATCAGTAGAATCCGAATATATTGAAGATACGTTGCAACAAAAAAGTGAACTTTTGCTTAAATCAAACCCGGTTCACAAGAAAATCCCTGTTCTTCTTCACAATGATAAGCCAATTTGTGAGTCTCTCGTCATTGTTGAGTACATTGATGAGGCCTTTCCATCCGGTCCATCCATCCTCCCTTCCGACCCTTATGATCGTGCCATCCAACGCTTTTGGGCCGCTTACATCGATGATAAGGTAGCCTCATGTTTTGAACCTTTTTAGCTTTGGTGGGAATTTTTTACTTTTTTTTTTAAAAAAAAAAAAAAAAAAAAATAAAATTAGATATACATTTTGAATTTTGACACATTCACAAAATGTTTATTTGACTAGCTTTAGTTAGAAAAAACCTTTTATAACTTATTTTACAAAAATAATTAGAAAATTGTCAAAAAAATTTATCAAATTAAAATGGAAGAAGGGTTGGAAATGAGGATGCAATACTAATTTGCGACCGAATGAGATGGATAGAAGATTAGTAGGGGTGGAAGTTAGAAGATATATTTCGTATATAATATGTATACCCTTATTTCTTTTTCTGTTCTTGTTCATGCAGATTTTTTTACCATTAATATCTTTAATAATGCATGGTAAGTTATTGATATTTTTAAATCATCAAATTAAATAAGACCTCTCATTGTTATGGAATTTCTAATATACGTACTGGAATTAAATAATTTAAAACATCTTCTCAAATTGTATCTTGTTGGAAGACTTCAAATAATAATAAAAATACAAAACCTTATAACAAGTACTGTTGTTTAAGGGGAAATTGTGGTTAAGATAAGAGGTAGGGACGTAGGGTGGATGGTGCCGTGGTGGTTTGGTAGATGCAATAATGTATGTTAGTAGAAAAATATCCTATCTTTATTTTTTGTTTTCAAAAAAAAAAAAATTATTATTATTATTATTATTATTATTATCATTTTTATAATTATTTATTATTTTTTTTTATAGAAATTGATGGTTCATATCTAAGAATTTTGCATTTTTGTCCCAATAAGTTCACAAAGTTTTAATAACTACAACCGCCATTCTTAAAATCATAGTTTAGAATTTTACAATAAAGTATTTGTTTTGAAATCATCCTGAGTAATTACTACGGAGTAACAAACTTACATGACAATTCTATAGTAGAATAATCCAATTATCCAATATAACCTTTTCATGTATGATTTGTTTGGTTAGTGTGTCAATTGTTGAACTACACGTACAACTAATAATGTGTGTATTGCAAATTAAATGTTAATGTGTTACAAATATATGCAGTGGTTCCCAGCATTTCGTGAACTACTCTATTCACAAAGTGAGGAAGTAAACGTAGCAACTATAGAGAAAGTGAAAGAAGGGTTGGCATTGTTTGAAGATGCCTTTGTGAAATGCAGCAAAGGGAAGCCCTTCTTCAGCGGTGACAAAATTGGATACCTTGACATTGCCTTCGGGAGCTTCATAGGGTGGTTGCGCGCGGTTGCAAAGATGTGCAACATCGTCGAGTTTCTAAATGAGGAGGAGACACCTAACCTCTTCACTTGGTCTGAGAAGTTTTGTGCAGATGATGCTGTCAAGGATTATATGCCTGAGACTGACAAGCTTATGGAGTTTGGAAGATTGATACAAGCTAAGTTCAAAGCAGAAGCTGCTAGCCAAAGTTAAATGGCATAGTTATTGTGATTATAAAGAGACCTTATGATGCTATTGTTAAATTGCAACAAATGTTGTTCTTTGGGTTATTTGCACAATATTTACACATAGGGTTGTACAAAGCGCGGTTTAGACTGCACCAAACTGCAATTTTGCGGTTTAGTGTGGTTTGCGGTTTGAAAATTACGGTTTGCGGTTATTGAAAATGTCCAAACCGTTGTTTGCGATTTGGTGCAATTTCCAAAAGGATTTTTTGTGAAAAACTACCTTTTAAACTCCAGATTTTGCGAAAAACTACCCTAAAAACAAAATGTTGTAATTAAATACCTTATAAAATATAAAACGTTGTAATTGATTACCTTCTACCGGAATGACACATTTGACTTTTATTTCCTGATGTTGACCATGGCATGTGAGGGTCACGTGACCCTTTAATGACTTAATTCACCTTTTTTTCCCAAATTTTCCCGCTTTACACCAATTCAGCCCATATAATTATTAAAGGGGTTGCAAATAAACAATATAAAATATGAATAATCTTATTGTTAAGGAAAAAAGTTGGTATAAAGCGGGAAAATTTGGGAGAAAAGGGGGGAATTAAGTCATTAAAGGGTCATGTGACCCTCACATGACATGGTCAGCACCGTAAAATAAAAAACAAATGTGTTATTCCAGTGGGAGGTAGTCAATTACAACATTTTATACTTTATAAGGTAGTTAATTAATTACAACATTTTATACTTTATAAGGTAGTTAATTACAACATTTTGTTTTTAGGGTAATTTCTCGCAAAATTCAAAGTTTAAAAGGTAGTTTTTCACAAAATATCCTTTCCAAAAATATATACATCAAACCACACTTTAATACGATTTGCGGTTTTTATACTATATTTTATTTTTTATTTTTAATTAAAAAAATATATAAAAGAACTAAAATATATTAGCTAGTCTTTGACTATTAGTTATTTAAAGGTTAAAAAAAATAGTTTAATTTTTGAATTATAAATTTATAATTATAAAATGAAATAAAAAATTTATTTTAAAAGAATAATTATAATTTTTTTTAAAAATGGTTAAACCGCAAATCGCACTACACCAAACCGCATTTTATGGTGCAGTTTGGTGCGGTTTAAAAAATTATAAACCGCAATTTTGCGGTTTGGTGTGCACACCGCGAATACCCCTAAATATACACATTTCGTCCTAAAAATTCTCTAGTATATTGATTAATGAATCGACAGTGGCGGAGTGAGCAGGGTACAACGGGGGACAGCTGTCCCCCCCACTTTGAAATTACGAAATTAGATTAAAACTATTATCAAGTGCAATTATACAACTTACCAAACGTTAGGGTGTACTCGTCAGGGACTCAGGGTAATATTCATGAGATGCACAGTTCGATCCTGGTTGGAGTATTTTTATTTTTTTAAAATTTTTTAATACATCCTTCCAGTTTTTGTAATCAATTACTGACAGGGTAAAGTCGTATCCCCTAATCAAAAATAATACCTAAATCACTAACTAAAGTAGATAGGGAAGTAGGGTCGATCTCCACAGGGAAACAAGTCTTTTTACTCCTAATTAAATGTTATAATCTAAATTATTTAAGTAACCAATATTAAAGTTGAATATGAAACTAAACTAAAAAGAGTAGGAAAAGGGAGAAAATAATATATAAAAAGATCTAGGGCATAGGTTCACCAATAAATAATATTCCGGGGTAAAATAGGGTAATCAATCATTGACATTGCATAGATAACAAGATTAACAGGCTCTCGCAATTTATTAATCAACATAGATCTAACAGGCTCTCGCAATTTACTAGATCTAAGTTCTTATTGAAAACAGCCTTTAATATCAAATTAACATCTGCTCGATTCATCAATTTAATATTGCTATACTTTTACAAGCCTCAATTATAAAACATTAAAACAATCCAATAAGAAATTATCATGCAATACCAACAATCAATAATAGTCAATCATCAATGCATCAATTAACCAGATTGTAAAGGGCTCTCGCTACTTATTACAATCACACAATTAATTTATCGGTATTAAATCTGATCTCTCGAATCTTGACTTAACCATTTATAAATTAACTTGCCTATTGAAACTAGACCTAAACATAAATTCTCATATCTCGATTCTTGAATCAATATTGTCAAACTCATGCATAAAAGATAGGCCTAATCTAGTCACAGAGCATTAAATCAATCAATAGGAAATTAATCTAGCATTGATAATCAACAACAATAATTTACCCCTTCATATTATTTATTAGATCCCCATAAACCCTAGAAATTGAACTACTCACACATATTAAAAACTAAACTAAAGAAAGCAATAAAATAAATCATGATCAAAGGAATAAAATAAATAACTAAGATTAAGGGAAGAGAAATCGTCACCAAAATAAATCTGGAATTAATCAAAGAAATAAGAACAAAAGTTAAGAGAGAGAAAACTAAGTAGAGAGAGAAAGGATTAAGAGAAGAAGAAGAAGTGATAAACTCGTATTACGGAGGAGTATTTATACTCCGTACAAGAATCCTAAACTAAAGCAAATTAAAACGACTCTAATCGTCTCCTAAATATACACGCGCCCGATCGGGCGAGGCACCGCCCGATCGGGCGCGCCTTTTTTCGTCTCTAATAGCAATCTCGCGCCCGGCCGAGCGCGTCACCGGGCGCTTCTCCCGCCCGGCCGGGCGCGCCTTCGGGCGCCAGCCTTTTTGGCCGGGCGGATCATTTGGGCCACTATTTGGACTTCGATTGGGCTCCAATTCTTCGGGCCAATCTGGGTTTCCTCTTTGGGTCTTGAATACTCGGTCCAAATGCCCCGGAATCACCTATACCGAGCCCTTAATCACCGGTTCGATGGCTCTAACCGGCCCTGGGCTATAAAATCTGGTCGTGCTTTTCCAATGCTCGTGATTGCTCCTAAATATCTCGGGAAAATACTCCAAAAGCATAAATCCCTGCAAAAGTCAACCAAATCTACGAAAACACTAGAAAACACCAATTAGTAATAAAAGTGGCTCTAAAGAGCCAAAAACACTACTAATTACGACCAAGGGACGGGGGTAAAATACTATATAAAACGGACACATCAAACTCCCCCAAGCCAAACCTTTGCTTGTCCCTAAGCAAAGATCTCATCAATGAATCAATAAATATGCTTCACCCCAAAAAGTAAAAATCAAGCACAAACGATCCAGGGTAAATCAAATAAATATGCTTCAAAGTCAACCAATCAATCCATCCAATTACCTTTTTTCCCTAACAATTGTCAAACAGAGCAAACCACAAGAGCATATAGAATTCAAGACTAGTGCTCACACACTCGACTCTCATTTATGTGGCGAGTAAAAGATGTACTCGATCGCTCTCCAACCACCCCTTTAATGTGAACAATGCCCTCCCAACTCACACTCTCGTGTGTATAAAACAATGAACGCTCAATCCTACTAGTCGACTCGAAATATGCCAAATCATAACTTGCATTGATAAACAACAATTTCACATCCATACAATTCTATGCACAAAGGTCGGAAGGTCTTTAAAGCTTGTAATGTAAGGCTAGGGTGAAGGGTAGGATAAATTTGGGAATAAGTGAGAGAAAAGCTATGCTTAAAGGAGCCAATCCTAATAAAGCCCACGATCAACATAAATAATGATCAACATCTCCTACATAACCAACTCTACATCAACCAAATAAACTCCAATCATAATAAATAATCCCAACACTTACAATTTCACTCATAAGATATAATAATGAAGAAGTAGAGTGAATAAACAAACTTTATTTTCCAAACTTGAATATTTCATTTAGCTCAAAATTATTTTTCTTTTGATCACCCACCAACTAGAACATTTGAACATTTTTTTCCTCTTGAAGTTCACATATTTTTTTCACATTTTTTTTCTTTGAACTTCTGTTTTTTTTTCATTATTATATCATGCTTTATTTTTTTCCAGAAAATATAACTCTCAAACTCATCAAAAATAAACATGAATAACAACAAAACAACTTCTCAAAATCCCACCCAAATTGTGCAAATAATAAGCACACTACAAACTCCCTCACCTCACTCACTAATAGCTCCCCCAAGCCAAGCTTGGGACTAGTAACCAATGGAAACAATATAGGCTTGTAATATGGCTAATAAACAACAAAAAGTCAAAGCAACAACATGGGTAGCAAGAAGGGAACAAATGTATCTACAATGTCTGGAGGCTACCTAAAAGAACAAATGCCTTCGTCCTCCTCAATGTGCATAATAATGAATCATATAAACATTACTAGTAGTAGCAAACCAATACTCAAATTCATTGACATACCAGGAATTATGGAACTATCACACATTCCTTACCAAATCAACTAGTCAAGCACTATATTCACAAATAGTTGGACAAAATTGACGCATGTAAAGAATTCAAGCAATCAAACATCATATCATGATCAACTAATCCACAATGCCTATCATCAAATACCAAGGATCAAAACAAATTTCTAAGGTAAGGGGCACAGGGAAGCATAATTTATAATTCATTGGAACGTATTTTTGAATTTTATTTTTTTCAATTTTTTTTTGTATTTTTCATATATAAGAAAGCAATAAAACTAACCTAGAAAGCGAAAAATCTAACCTAAGAAAGCACACCAAAAATAAAAGAAAAGAGAAAAAGAAAAATACCAAACCAAAATCTCCCCAAGCCAGAATCAGACAATGTCCTCATTGGCTCGGAAACTAGCCCAGCATAGCTAGTCCTCATCATCCTCGTCCATCGAGACGAAGCCCGCACCTCCACTGCCACCTGCACCACCTGCAACAGAAGAGCTACCACCAAAATAGTTAGCGTGAAAACTCCCCCCCGCCGGTCCCCCGAAAGGAATGTCCTGCCCGTACCCAAAAAAGGAAGAATAGTCAGAGTAAATACCACGGGCAGTGGGATCCCTACCGTATCCCTGGGGTGGAGGCTGAAACCAGTCAGGGTGGATAGCGTCGTCGGGAATGTTGCCCCGACGAGCATAATCATCGTACATAGGGTAGAGAGCTCTACCCTGGTTCCTCTCTAGGTACCCTAACCTGTGGTCAATAGAGCCCACCATCCTCCTAAGGTCAGTCTGTGCATGCTCAATACGTCCTAGGGCCTGACCTATACTCTGAAAATCCCAAACTGGGTCAGAGTCAACATGAGGGACGGAATGGGACATACGAGGTGGAGAGAAAGCCACCTCGGGCTGGGGCTGAGGTGGTGGAACTGGTGGTGGTGGTGCCTGTCCCCTAGCGTTGGCAACTAAAGCATCATAGGTGTAAGAAAGTTGCCCTGGGGGAAAGGCGGTCAAGTCTGGACTGGGAAGGGAATAGGCAAAGGTTGCTCGTTCCCAGTCCGAATACACCAAAAGGGTGTCTGCTCGCTATCCTGCCTAACCCACCCCACATCCTTAAAATACCTAGCAGTCATGTAGGTATCTGGTCCGCAGTTGGTCAACTGGTGGGGTCCGTCTACTACAAAACCGGCCTTTTTCACCGCTAATCGAGTGATAAGGCCACCTAAACGGATAGGGGACTTGGAAGTGGTGCTGGCCGTGGCATGCCGACTCAGGTGATGAACTATGAACCTACCTATGTTCAATTTCCCGAACCCGTATACATAGTGACCTATTATAGCTAGTTTGTTGGTTTGAGCGTTATGAGGCTCGGCCCTACCCAAAAAGCACAATCCCGCAAATCTTTGCCAGATTTTCGGGACAGGGTGGTGAATGGGTTTGGTACTAGCATGTTGGGGGTCGGGGGCAGGTAAACCAGTCAAAGCAAAATATAAATCACCCATTTTATAATCTTCATGCCACTGGTGAGATAATTCAGAATTTAATTCAAAAATTTTACAAAATTCAACAAAAGTTAAACTAATATTTCTATTGTTTAACTTGAAAAATAAATTAGGCCCATTCCTACTACTAACAACATGAAAAGTGGACAAAAATTCACATGTAAGTTCTCGGTATGTAGGATAATGCATGTCAACGAATTTTCTCATGCCAATATCATTCAAAAATCGTTTAACATAATCAAACAAACCATATGATTCTAAGGTAGGGCGGTGCAACCACCGAGAAGGGATTACCTCACGACTGACCAAATGCTCCAATCGTTCTTTCTGTTCCCGGCTCACGATCCGGATCGTCGGCCAATACGGGAGCTGTAAGTCTGGGTCGTACTCCTCCCTCGAGCTGGAGCTCCTACCAAAAATTGATCTTGCCCTCTTTGAAGCCATGTAGAGAAATGGGTCGAAAATATTTTGAATTAAAACTGAAAAATTTTTGTATGAGAGTGAAGAGGATGAAGAGAGGATTACAAATATATAAAAAGTTTTGAATTTGGGTTGGTAATGGAGGAGAAATCTTAGAGAGAAGTCAGAGAAAATTTGAGTTTTAGAGAGAGAAAGTAATAAAAGAAAGAAGAAATGAAGAAAGAAGAAGAAAAGACGAAGAAAAAGCCGCGGAACTTAGCTCGCGCCCGGTCGGGCGGTGGCTCGCCCGATCGGGCGATCTGATCTAATATCAGGTTGTTTCTCGCGCCCGGTCAGGCTCCAGTCGCCCGGTCGGGCGATCTGACTACCTGATTCCCCCTTTCTCTCGCGCCCGGTCGGGCGCCAGTCGCCCGGTCGGGCGATTTTTTACCCAAAATTTCTTCACTTCTCGCGCCCGGTCGGGCGAAGCTTGCCCGATCGGGCGGACAAAATAGTCCGTAAACATCAAAATTCGCGCTCGGTCGGGCGAAAATTCTTGTGTTTGGAACCCTGCTCTCGCGCCCGATCGGGCGAGCTTCGCCCGGTCAGGCCCGAGACTAAATCGGGGAATGCTAATTTTATTCTGTTCTCAAGAAGTTGTCTAACTCTTTTCCTTCAAACCTGTACAAACACTCATAAAACTCATTAAATTCCCTCGTCTCTCCTCTCATAAGAAAAAAAACAGAAAAGAAAAACTAAGCAAGAAAACATTAAAAAAAATACGGGTTGCCTCCCGCAAAGCGCTGGTTTATGTAGGTCCCGCACGACCTTCTTACCAATTACAATTCCTAAGACTCTTGGCCTAACGCTTGATCGGGTGGTTTCTCACCCGGTCTAGCGATGTTTAGGCTGCGATGCGGCTTCCTGACATAACCTGTGGGACGCCAAGTTGCCTTATCTGGTGGATCCTCCTTGACTTGGGATGGGGGATCTTCAATGCTACGCACTAAAAACCCTTCTTCGATCGAATGTTGCTTCAAATTGTCATTGCGTTCAACACTTGCAACTCGATCTGGCGGAACACATACTGTAGGCTCGATTCGCACAACTTGCTCGATCGGTTCCACTTGTTCATCCTCGAAACCAAGACCAACATTGTAGAGTGCTCTTTCTATTGCATCGACTTCCTTCTGCCATTTGTCTATCTTATTTGAAAAGGATGCAACACAAGACACCGCCTCCAAGGGATCTTTTTCAAGAGCTTGGGGCTTGTTAGAATAATTTACAACCACATTGACACTGAAACATTTCTCCTCAGTCATGGAGCTTTTGGGGGCATTATTCAGATTAAAAACAACTCTATCGTCCCCTACTGATAGTGTTAACTTACCACTTCTAACATCTATGACTGCTCCTGCAGTGTTAAGGAATGGTCTACCCAAAATAATTGGGGTTTGCATGTCCTCAGCCATATCAAGAACAACAAAATCTACAGGTATATAAAATTTACCTACTCTAACGGGGACGTCTTCTAAAAAACCTAGGGGGTATTTGAAAGAACGGTCGGCCATTTGCAGAGTTATATTGGTAGCTTTTGATTTACCCATATTCAACTTAGAACACACAGATAATGGCATGACGCTAACACTAGCACCCAAATCACATAATGCATTATCAATCAGAAGGTTACCAATATGACAAGGGATAGAAAAACTACCCGGATCTTTTAATTTAGGTGGAGACTTATTTTGAAGTACGACACTACACTCTGCAGTGAAAGCTACTGTCTCTACCTCACTAATAGACCTTTTTCTCGTCAAAATTTCTTTCATAAATTTTGCATATGAGGGGATTTGTGTGATCAACTCAGTAAAGGGAACTGTTACCTTCAAATCTTTAACCACCTCCAGGAACTTACCAAACTGCTTATCCAAGTTTGTCTTCAATTGACGATTGGGGAAAGGAAGTTTGATAATTGGCTTTTGAGCATTCTTCTCTTTGTCTGGAGTAGCCACCTTCTCCGGAGTTTTACTCTGCAATGTAGAATTAGATATGTTAGTATTATCCTCTAGCCCTGCAGGGCTAGCAACTACATTGTTTGGTTTAATGGAATCAAGATTAGCATTATTTAATAAAATAGGTTCATCAACTCTGGGCATAGAGGGCCCTTCATAGTTTGAACCACTCCTTAGAGTAATTGCAAATGCTTGATCCGTAGGCCTAGTCGGCTGTGCCGGCAGGGCTCCCTGTTGGCGTGCTTGTAGAGTAGCGGAGAGTTGCGCAATTTGATTATCTACAATTTTGTTATGCGCTAGAATTTGATCAATTGTCGCATCTCTGCTCTCCATGTGCTTTTGCATATTGACCAACATTGCTCTAATTTCCCCCAAAGAAGGGTCTGAAGATGAGGGGGGCTGTTGTGGTTGATTCTTCTGGCCAGCATTGGGATGATAGTATTTCTGCTGCTGTTGTTGTGGCACCTGTGGTTCTTGTGGTGGTGGATTTTGAACATTAGTGCTCCGGTAGGAAAGGTATTGATGATTCCGATACCCAGGATTGTAAGTGTTGGAGTATGGGTTATTCTGCCTATAAGCTTGAAAGGCATTAACTTGCTCCACGGAACTCCTGCAATCCTGCTCCCAATGACCTACAATACCACAATTTTCACAGAAAGCCTCATTAGAATTATTATTAATCGCAGAAACATTGGCTACGTTAGCAGTGCTCAGATTATCTAATTTTTGACAAATAGAGGTCAGTTGGGCTTGCAAAAAGGATACAGAGTCGACACTATGTTTCCCCTTGTTAGCAAATCCTCTGGGATTCCCATATTGGGAATTGTGTATCGCCATATCTTCAATAACCTGACCTGCGTCATCAACATCGAGATTCATAAATCTCCCACTAGCTGCAGAGTCTAATATTATTCTAGAAGAATTTCCAATGCCGTTATAAAAGGCTTGGATTAACTGCCATTGTGCTAAATTGTGGTGAGGGCATTCTCTTTGTAAGTCCTTGAACCTCTCCCAAGCCTCATATAAAGACTCATCGGCTTCTTGAGCGAAGTTCTGAATTGCACTCCGTAATACTGCTGTTCTCTCTGCAGGATAATATTTGTTATAAAAATTCAAAACAAGAGTTTCCCAGTCAGTTATACCAAGTGTAGTTCTATTTAAACCATTATACCAAAATTTAGCTTTTCTAGTTAAAGAAAAGGGAAAGAGAATCTCCCTGATTTGGTCTTGAGTGACCTCGGCTTGCCTGATGGTGTTGCAATATTGACAATAGTCGGCAATGTGAAGATTCGGGTCTTCACCCTTGGCTCCACTGAATTGCTTCCTCTCTATCATCGTTATAAATTGGGGTTTAATTTCAAATTGAACCCCATCAAGAGCCGGAGGAGGGGTGAGATGTGGGAAATCCGCAAGCTTTGGTTGTGAATAATCACTAAGCTTCTTTGGAACTGCCATATCTGATTCTGTGTCTGATGATGCTTCTAAATCGCTAGAATCAGTTGGAGGATCGCGGTGATTATTGTTAGTATCACCAGAATCCGCCAGGATTTGCTTGTAGAAGTTTTTCTGTCTATGGAAGGAACGTTCGATCTCAGGATCGAAAGGGATGTAACCTGATCTGGAACACCTGGGCATAAGCAAAGACTAGAAGCAAATATGAGATTTGTCTCAGAGAACTAATGCTCTCTGAGACAAAAGAGAAATAATCTAGACTACAAAAACAATCAGAAATAAAAATAAAACCGTTTCCCCGGCAACGGCGCCAAATTTACTGACAGGGTAAAGTCGTATCCCCTAATAAAAAATAATACCTAAATCACTAACTAAAGTAGATAGGGAAGTAGGGTCGATCTCCACAGGGAAACAAGTCTTTTTACTCCTAATTAAATGTTATAATCTAAATTATTTAAGTAACCAATATTAAAGTTGAATATGAAACTAAACTAAAAAGAGTAGGAAAAGGGAGAAAATAATATATAAAAAGATCTAGGGCATAGGTTCACCAATAAATAATATTCCGGGGTAAAATAGGGTAATCAATCATTGACATTGCATAGATAACAAGATTAACAGGCTCTCGCAATTTATTAATCAACATAGATCTAACAGGCTCTCGCAATTTACTAGATCTAAGTTCTTATTGAAAACAGCCTTTAATATCAAATTAACATCTGCTCGATTCATCAATTTAATATTGCTATACTTTTACAAGCCTCAATTGTAAAACATTAAAACAATCCAATAAGAAATTATCATGCAATACCAACAATCAATAATAGTCAATCATCAATGCATCAATTAACCAGATTGTAAAGGGCTCTCGCTACTTATTACAATCACACAATTAATTTATCGGTATTAAATCTCATCTCTCGAATCTTGACTTAACCATTTATAAATTAACTTGCCTATTGAAACTAGACCTAAACATAAATTCTCATCTCTCGATTCTTGAATCAATATTGTCAAACTCATGCATAAAAGATAGGCCTAATCTAGTCACAGAGCATTAAATCAATCAATAGGAAATTAATCTAGCATTGATAATCAACAACAATAATTTACCCCTTCATATTATTTATTAGATCCCCATAAACCCTAGAAATTGAACTATTCACACATATAAAAAACTAAACTAAACAAAGCAATAAAATAAATCATGATCAAAGGAATAAAATAAATAACTAAGATTAAGGGAAGAGAAATCGTCACCAAAATAAATCTGGAATTAATCAAAGAAATAAGAACAAAAGTTAAGAGAGAGAAAACTAAGTAGAGAGAGAAAGTCTAAGAGAAAGGATTAAGAGAAGAAGAAGAAGTGATAAACTCGTAATACGGAGGAGTATTTATACTCCGTACAAGAATCCTAAACTAAAACAAATTAAAACGACTCTAATCGTCTCCTAAATATACACGCGCCCGATCGGGCGAGGCACCGCCCGATCGGGCGCGCCTTTTTTCGTCTCTAATAGCAATCTCGCGCCCGACCGGGCGCGTCACTGGGCGCTTCTCCCGCCCGGCCGGGCACGCCTTCAGGCGCCAGCCTTTTTGGCCGGGTGCGTCACCGGGCGCTTCTCCCGCCCGGCCGGGCGCGCCTTCGGGCGCCAGCCTTTTTGGCCGGGCGGATCATTTGGGCCACTATTTGGACTTCGATTGGGCTCCAATTCTTCGGGCCAATCTGGGTTTCCTCTTTGGGTCTTGAATACTCGGTCCAAATGCCCCGGAATCACCTATACCGAGCCCTTAATCACCGATTCGATGGCTCTAACCGGCCCTGGGCTATAAAATCTGGTCGTGCTTTTCCAATGCTCGTGATTGCTCCTAAATATCTCGGGAAAATACTCCAAAAGCATAAATCCCTGCAAAAGTCAACCAAATCTACGAAAACACTAGAAAACACCAATTAGTAATAAAAGTGGCTCTAAAGAGCCAAAAACACTACTAATTACGACCAAGGGACGGGGGTAAAATACTATATAAAACGGACACATCAATTACCCATATATTTATTTAACTAATTCAGGCCCGTCTTTAGACATGTTTTTTCTCACACACGGACAGGGCCCCAAAAATCAGGGGCCCATAATTAAAAAAAAATCATAACCTTATATATTCACCTTCTTCTAAAGACCACCATTTTCAAACTAAAACCTAAAAATTCATCTTAAATCTTTGATTTTGCTTTTTGATTTCCAAAACAAAATTAAATTGATTATAAAAACACAAATTTTTGTATGTGGCTGGCCACACGGTGTGGTCAGCCATAATTTTTATTATTTTTTTTTTAAAAATACCACAACTCTTCGCTCTCCTCGTTTTTTTAACTTCTTCTCCAAGCCAAACTACACATCACCAACAACTATATCTCTACTTGACCCATTTTCTCTCTCCTATTTTCTTAGCTTCTTCTTTAACCCAAACCACACATCACCAACAAGCATATTTCTACTCCAACCATTTTCTCTCTCCTCTTTGCCAAATTGCTGCAATTAAAGCCCAAAATTGTAGAAATTGGATGTCAAATTGCTGTGAAAAATTGTGATTAATTATCCTTAAGATCATCCACAACATTTGAAGTAGTGAATTCAATGAGAACCAAAGAAATTTGAGCTTGTTTTCTTCATGAATCTTAGATCGAACATTCTACGTCAAAAATTGTAGGGTGTTACTAGTTTGGTCAGGGGTTACTTGTAGGGTGTTACTGGTTTTGGTCTGGGGTTACTTGTAAGGTGTTACTGGTTCTGGTCAGGGGTTATATGTAGGGTGTTACTGGTTTTGGTTAGGGGTTATATGTAGGGTGTTACTGGTTTGGTCAGGGGTTACTTGTAGGGTGTTATTGGTTTTTGTTAGGGGTTACTTGTAAGGTGTTACTGGTTTTGGTCAGGGGTTACTTTTAGGGTGTTACTGGTTTGGTCAGGGGTTAGTGGGTTACTTTTAGGGTGTTACTGGTTTTGGTCAGGGGTTACTTGTAGGGTGTTACTGGTTTTGGTCAGGGGTTACTTTTAGGGTGTTACTGGTTTTGGTCAGGGGTTACTTGTAGGGTGTTATTGGTTTTGTTCAAGGGTTACTTGTATGGTGTTACTGGTTTTGGTCAAGGGTTACTTGTAGGGTGAACTGGTTTGGTATGTGGCCTACAAGCATCCTTTGAATAAGTAACAAGTAACCATTGAATAAGTAACTCATATAAGTAATCTTTGAAGTAACTCATATAAGTAACCCCCGAATGAGTAACTCATACAAGTAATCCTAGTAACTCAAACAAGTAACCCTTGAAATAACCCTTGAATTAACCCATACAAGTAATCCCTGAAAAAAAAATACAAGTAACACCTGAAAAAAAAAATATAAGTAACTCCTGAAAAAAAAGTTACAAGTAACCCTTGAATAAGTAATATATACAAGTAACATTAGAAAAAAAAAATACAAGTAACCCCTGAAAAATACAAGTAACCTTGACAAAACCAGTAACCCCGTTAAGTACGTAAATAGTAACCCCGTTATACGCGTGTCAAAATCCGTTATTTTTACTGACTTGGCAGTAGGCTACACGGTGTGGCCTGCTGCACCAAAAAAGCTATGTTATGAAAATATAATTGAGCATTTTGCTTCAAAAACATATTAGAAGGATGATACTTTTTAAATAAAAAGTTTTTTGTTTGTTGTTTTATTCAATTACTATTAAACTTGGTAATATGAATATTTTAACTATATAATAATTTCTAGTACTGTAGGGAATATTTCAAGCATCCCACACTTGAGCCCCACTGTGATCATACACTTAAGCATGGCGGTGTCCAAAGGGAAGGAAGCTAGAGTAAAAGAGTCGCCAACAAGTTTTAGGAACTTGTAAACCGTTCACAGGGTGAAGGTTACACCCCTTCACGATCCATAAGATCGCTTACTCTGTAGTGGTCTGGAACCATGACTAGATATTCGGAGATGAAGGTACAAATCCAACCTAAAAGAGATTGAACCCGCCCTAAATATATGCCTCTACTTTATTCTTCTCATATTCATGTGCATTTTCTGACTAACATGCAATCAATAGGTTAACCCTAAACTTGTTTAATCTATGTTGGTTGAATATTAATGCACAAACAAAACTATTATTGGCGATCACTTGAATTATAATCATATTAGCCTAAACAAGATTATTAATTATCTTATTAAGCGTGATTACAAGTACAAATTACCTTTAAACATGCATAAAAGGTGTGATCAAGCAATAACAATAATAATATATAAGAAAAATTAGAAATAATAATCCCAACTTTCATCGATTTTGGAAGAATAATCCCAACTTTCGATTATTCTGGAATAATCCGAACTTTGGGGGTCTTCTTTTTTCTTCAATCCCAAATACCGGTTACCGGTTGAATGGGTTTAATTTTTTTTTGTGTTTAAGTGACACGTGTCGCGATTTAATTGGTTAAAATACAAAAAAAAAAACCCACCCATTTTGAAACCAGCCAGTTCGGCAACCCGCCCAGCCAGCCGCCTCCCTCGCTGACCGCCGTCTTTCCCCCACCAGCAGAGTAGCCGCTCCGGCGTCCGCTCTACACCACTGTCCCCAAAACCCTACACAACTACCAATAAAACTTCTCCTTGAAAACCCAACCCTGACCACCAATAAAACCCAAACCCAGATTCAGCCACCAGCTAAACCTCAAAAACCACCGGCTGCTGTTATTACCCGCCCCCTGTGCCGCTGATTCCCCTCTTTTCCGCCGGTTTCCCTTCCTTATGAGCCGGTGTTGCGATCCCCCAACCTCCCTCCTTCTCCCTTTCTCGTTTTCCGGCAACCACTCTTTCCCTTGAAATTAAATTTCTTCCTCTATTCGAAAACCCCTTCAAACCACCTCCCCTACCCTCGAAAATCACCAAAAACCCATCCCCCACCATCGAAAACTCTAGCCGCTAGGGTTTCGAGGTAGTGGGAGGAGTAATTTGGGATTTTTGGCAGTGGGGAAAGGTTTCATTGGTGGTTATGTGGGGTTGTGGGAGGGGGTTTCGAGGAGGGGGGAAAACTTCGATTCGGCGGTCCTAGGTGGCAAGGGGTGATGCGGCGGTTCTGTGTGGGAGGGGAGACTCGACGGCGTACGACTGGTGGGGGGAAGTGGTGGCGAAGGCGGCATAGGCTGGTGGGGGGAATGGGAGGCTGTTGGTTTATTTTTTATTTTTTGCTTTTTTGTATTTGTTTTTTTTTTTTTTTTTTTTTTTTTAAGTTTTTGACCAATCAAGACTTCACATGTGTCAAGTGACCTGAAATAATAGGTCATTGACTTTCGTTGACCGGTTTGGGATTGAAGAAAAAGAGGAACCCCAAAGTTCGGATTATTCTGGAATAATCTAAAGTTGGGATTATTTGAACAAAATCGATGAAAGTTGAGATTATTATTTCTAATTTTTCCTAATATATATCAAGCAACAATAATAACAATCATCATCATCATAATATTATTCTCAATAAAGCATAATAATATTAGCAAGATCTTAGACATGATACTAACAAGATAAATAACAAATCCTAGCATGTCACTAAACAATAAAGATCAAAGCTTTAGCTCTAACATGATAAAAGAAAGAATAAGAAGCATCCCAAAATATGAAACATATATGATATTAGAAATCTTAGTTATTATCCTAAATATGATAGTAGGAAGCAATAAAACATCCTAACATGATACTAGGAATTAAAATAATCTAAGCATGCTTTCTATATCAAAATAACAATTAAATTACTTACTTGGATGTCTCGTATCTCTTTCTATTAACAAAATACACGTGTTAGAAACTTCAAAGAAATTAATAAATCAAACAATTAAATTAAATAATTGAAATAGGAATTTGGGATCAAACCCTCAGAAATTATCAACCTTTCACGTCTAGGGCGAAGGCGACTTCGAATTTTGCTAGGTGTGTATAGAACTTGTGAATGTAGAATTTTGTAAGAAATGAAGGTTTAGAAAAAGAATAGAGAGAGAATAAGCTTCTAGCTTTAGAGAGAAGAGAGATTGGAAATTGTTAATCATTGATAAATGAAGGGGAGATACGACCCCTATTTTTAAGAAAACAGTCCGGAATTGATAGAAACAAATCAGAATTTGGATCGGAATAAAACTGCTGCCTGTCGCCATGCGACAGGAATCACGCATGGCGACAGCTTAAAACATAAACGCGCTTTTGTATGGAATCTTTTTCTTATTAATTAATAAAAACTCCGTTTTATCAATTTTAAATCAGATTTATCATAATAAAACGCTTGTTTTATTTCAAACCAAATTTAATATTTTTCTAAAATATTATTTATTAATCCTAATGCTATTAGAACTCAAAATAACCTTCTAGACTATTCTAGAAGTCTATAATCCTAATAATTTTAGAAATAATATTTAATAGGCCCTCCACTAGATCATTGGGCCATAGGTAAAATCCGGTTTGGGCCCCGTTTATTTTGGCCATAAATTCCTCATTATTCATCGGAATTGGGCTTTTAATATATCGTTGGAAATGTCTTTTCAAGCCCCATCCAACTACACTATTATTGGACCCTTATCATGGACCAAACTAAACTGGATTGGACGTTTTTCATAAATAGAGTAAGAAAAGAAATATTTTCAAAAACAGAAAGAAGTATTTTTATTAAAAAAACCGCATCACAAGACTTTTAACATTTCATCTCGTTCTATAATCAAATGACGTGAAAGATATTCATCTTTGGGTTTGGTTTTTGGGGAGACACAATTGGGTGTCTGTACTTTTAAAAAATTGCTATTTTATAATAATATTATTTTTAACCTTTTAAAATAGTCCTCTAAAAATTGAAGGGCCCAATTTTAATAGTTAGAACAAGGCCACTAAATTGTTGAAAACGGCTCTGAACTAATTGTTATTACTTTAATTTTGCATGAACAGATCAAAAGCCCAAATTACAATTGTTATATATAGAGAATTATGACAATTGCATTTAGTTAGCTATGTCATCTAATGTTCGAATTCTTTAAAATTTTCGAACCCATAGTCAAATAATTGCGGAGGAAGGTATATGATGTTGGGATTGTTGGGTCAAAAGTACTCCGTTTTTTGGATTTTTTGAGTTGTAATACATTAACTATTTAGCTATTGGTGTTACAAGTATTATTTTTTCCAACATTTTTGTCAAAATAATGTGATGGCCATTTGTCCCCCCGGTCTGAAATTTCTGGCTCCTCCACTACGAATCGAGATTACTTTGGTATAAACAATGGATGATTGTTTTGAGTCAGATCATGAGTATACTAACATATGTTGGAACCATATCAAAATCACCCATATTGTGAGTTTAGTATAAAATTATGTTGTAGCATACTCCACATATGTTGGGTTATATATATTGTATAATTGTACTTTATGTAATTAAGTCTTTAGGTTACATTAGGTTGTAATATACTTCTTCCATTCTATTAATATTGAAATAAGGATGAAATTACGTATCCCAAAGCATATTTTATATGCTAAATTCTATCATTGTTCAAGAGTAAAATTTATAAAAAAAGTTTATATTGTGATAGTATTTTATGAGGCAAATCCAACAAGATCCCACATGACTATATTTTGCTTAACGTATAAATCATATTATATGGTCAAACAAGAATGATGAATAGTGCAAAAAGTCCATTGTTGCAATATTAATAGAACGGAGGAAGTATATACTTTGTTGTTATGCAATAAAAACTAAGGAAAACATTTTCACAAAAATTGACATGGTATCGGATCAAAGCCCTAGCAGCCTAGCAAGCCAATACTATCTCGATTTTTTTTCTTTCACGAGTTGCTTCACGAACATCACCAGTGTGAGTGTTCTTGATTACCAATGGACAACAAACTTGATTATTCATCTCCGTTTTATCTTGGATTGGGGGATCAACCGGAAAATTAATCAATCATGTCTTATTGCGTGGTGAA
Source organism: Chenopodium album (assembly GCF_948465745.1). NCBI lineage: Eukaryota > Viridiplantae > Streptophyta > Magnoliopsida > Caryophyllales > Amaranthaceae > Chenopodium > Chenopodium album. Next base: position 13,062,506 of record NC_137834.1, read on the forward strand.
AACTATTTGGCGTGGTCTAGAGCGATGACGCTTTCTCTAAGATCTCGCCGCAATTTTGTGTTTGTGGATAAGCTCATCGAGAAGAAGAAGCTTCTTGATTAGGAAACTATTAATTCTATACTTGTTTCATGGATGTTGCGGAGTATGGAGCCCAAACTTGCTTCCTCTATTCCCTTCCATACATGACCAACGTTTAGGGAGCCTGATTGGAGCTGGTGAATGTGAGGATGGACTATATTATTTCAAGAGGATTCACAACTAAAAATTAAGGTTTTTGCGACTGTAGACACCTAATTGTGTATCCCCAGATTCCAAACCTAGTGATGAGTATCTTTTACGTCATTGATTATCGAGTAAGGAGAAATGTTGAAGAGTCTCATGAATTTCCCTTTCTTAAATGTTTTAAACCAAAATCATTCATTTCGTTTCCTATTTATGAAAAACATTCAATCAAGTTTATTTTGATCCATAATCTGGATCCAATAATTGTGTGGTTGGATGGAGCTTGAAAAAAGCTTTCCAACGATATATTATAAGCCCAAATCCGAGTTATAACGAAGAATTGAAGTTATGGCCAAAATACTAAACTGGGCCCAAACCGAGCCTTATATGCGTACCCAATGATCATGTGGAAGGTTTTTTGAGTTATTAACTTCTGGAAGGTTATAATTATCCTATTTTTTTAAACACTTAAGGTGTGTTTGGATTGAAGGAAATGAAGGGAAAGGAAGGGAAGAAAAATGGAGAGATAGAGTATCTTTCATTTGGATAGCAAATGAGGAAGGGAGGGAATTGGAGTGGAGAGAAATGGAATGATTAAATTGTAGGAAATTGATCCCTCCAACAATAGAGAGATTTGGAAGGAAAACTCACCATTCTTCCCTCCCCTTCTTTTCCATCCCCTTTCTTTATCCAAACAAATTGTGAGACTAAGAATTTTATATCGGATAAACATGTATTTTTAATAGATTTAATTCTGATTTAATCAAGATAAGTATGGATATTCGACTAACCCAATTTGATTGGAAGTCGGATTCCATACAGATTTGATATTTTGAAAATCATTGCGCAGCAATGGAATCATCGCACAACGATGCAAATATCGCAACTCGATGAAACCTGTTTTACTCCGAGTTGGAATCTGACTCTTTTCTAAACTTTTCGGTCGTTTTTTTCTCTATAATTAAGGGACCATTTTTATTCACCTATAATCTGAAAGGAATGGTGTCCTTCGATTAAGTGTACTATTCCGTTAGTGGGTTCAGAATTCACTACTACAAAATTGGCCAAAGAGAACCAACATAAAAGACCTGTTATCTACATAACGGGTCTCTTTGGTCCAAGAGACCATTTATCATTGATAACGGGTCTCCAATTTCATTTCTTTGCGTGGTAAAAAAACTCTAGAGACCGGCTATTTAAGTTAACTAGTCTCCGTGGTTTTCTTTTATTATTTTTTTTAATAATAAAAACAATTTGAGACCGGTGGGATAGATAACTGGTCTCTAGAAAATTTATTATTTTTATTTATTTTACATTAAAAATTCGTAGAGACCTGTTTTTTCAGTTAACATGTCTCTGTAGAATTTTTACAAAACCGCAAAACCCTAGTATTTTTTAACTCCATGCCACTTCACTTTCTCTCTCTTCTCCCTTGCCCCCTTTGCCTCCTCACTTTCTCCTCATGATTTTTGGATTTTCTATCATCTCCATTTTCCATTTTCCATCATCTCCCATCATCTGGGTTCATCTCCCATCAAATAGGTACCTCCCACAATTTTATCATTGTAGTTATCATCTCTACTCCTCTCACAATCTAAAAAATCGAAGGCGAGGTTTCGATTGCAGATCCTCTTAATTCTCCAATGAATCAGTTTAAGATTTTTATCTTCTCCTTGAAGCGATTTGTGGGTTACATCATCTCCATTTGAGCATGCATTAACAGGAAATGTTTTAATTTTTGGTTTAATAGTCATTTATATACACCATTATAAATTCTCGGTATGTTTTTTTAGATCTTAGATATTTTATCTTCTTTGCAAAACTTAGAGATCTGGTTAATTTTTTCTACGTTTATATTTTGATTTCATTTTATGTTCTTCTTATATTGTTTTCATATAATTTTGATTAAGATCTGTTTATCTAAATTTATGTTTGCTTTTGGTTTTCAATTCTAATTTTTAAAAATAATAATTTAGATCGATTTTTCATTTTCGTTTTAGATCTTATATTCTCTGTTTTTTTTTTATTTTTATTCTTCAATTTTTATTTTTCGGTTATTATTTTTTGTTAAAACAACTCTATTTTTTCTTTGAATTTTAATATTTCAGAATATATTTGAATTTTCATATTTAAGTCCATTTAAAAATAAAAAGTTTTTATTTTCATTTTCTGTTTTGAGTTTGTGTTAGATCTTAGCGATTTAATTTTGTCATTTTTTGGTTTTTTTTTTCTATTTTATTTTGATTGTACATTTTGTTATAATTTGTGACTATAAAAACTTGGTAATTTCGTGTTCGTATAAAGGAGAGATGGTTCTTTCAAAAAAATAAAATAAAAAAAAAGATGGTTAGCATCTCCCCTGACAGGAACGAGAATGGCTTTCAGGCTTTCCTGCTAACTTGGTCTCTTATGCTTCTACAATTTTAATATTTCAACCACCCAAAGAGACTGCTTTTCTTAGATAATAGGTCTCAAAATTTGAAACTTTAGACCACCTCTACAGATGCAGTCTCTTAGCCAAAGAGACCGCTTAGCTAGAGACCACCTCTAAGGTAGTCTCTTTGGCTAATTTAAACGGGTCTCTTTGGCTAATTTAGTAGTAGTGATTATTAGAAAGCTAATATATTCAGTAAGGTCAAGTGATCGGAATGCCTAGGTGGAATGCATAATTAATATTACAACTTAATCTTGTCTGAACCCTTCGGATCACACCCTTTGCAGTAAACGAACCGACTCAACGAATTTATTCGGAAGAAATTAATTCGTCGCCGGAGTATTAAATATTTAGACGTCGGTAATTCGAGCTTGGAGCGTCGAAACCGAGCGTCGGAGAATCTCAAATGTCGAGCCAAAATTTAGGATTCGACGAGAAGGGAAAATGCTTCAAATAACAAGTAAAATCCTAGCTAATCGAAAGGCTAGGAAAGCGCGCCCAATAGGAGCATGCCACCATGTGGCAGCACACATGGCAGCTACGTTGGCAGCCACCAAGTGGCAGCGTGCCACGTAGGCAGCATGCCACGTAGGTAGCGTGCCACGTGGCAGCGCGCCACTGTGGCGACACATGTGGCAAGGGTCGTGGACCCGGGGTGATGGGTCATGGACACGGGCCAAAAATAAAATGGCCCAACCGAACCCGACTTGGGGCTCAAGGTTGGGCTACACATCACACATGGTTAGTTCACATTGCATGTGAAATGCCTTGGGGACCAAGTGGGAAAGTGGTCCTCACCTAACCATGTGACACTTGTTACTTGTTCCTTGGTTTATTTAACTAAGGATTGAATTCATAAATCTTTCCATGTAGGATCTTTTTGTAAAAAGTCCCACATTGAAAGATGAGTGGAATTCACAAGCTATCCTTCCTTATAAATAGCTAAAGCATGGCATAAGAATTCCTTGCTTGAGTAGGAGTTCAATAGAGCATTGCATTAGCAAAAACTGTTAAACTCACATAATACTCGGGTTTTGGTAGGACCTCGCTAACCTCGAGGTAATGGACCTAAAAGTCGCTAGTAGTTTTTGCGGGTGGACTTTCGTTGGAGGCTCTTGTGTTAGCGGGGCTAAGCTTTCAAGTAAGAGCCCGACTTTGAGGGCGAAGCACGCATCAAAGGTAAATTCCGATTTTATCCTTTTAGGTTTATTTGTTATGCTTTATGGTTTTATTAATTGCGAGTGGTTCTTTGGGTCGGGGTTGTTTCCGCGGTAAGTTGGACTTACCAAACCCCAATAGCGGTATCGGAGCCTCGCTCGTTTATTTTTAAAATCATAATATTTTTCAAGGTGTTTTTATGGCTTAATATTTTTGGTTTTGAGTTGCTAATTAGATTAGTAGCTCGTTTTATATATTTTAACCTCGTATTAAAGCTATCATCAGCCCCGAACCCAGATTTCGACCCAAAAATAGTGAATTTTTGGTGGAAAAGGTTTTACCCTTCAAGAACTCGGTTTTTAGCCAAAAAACGACCAGAAATGCACTTTTCGAGGGATTTTTCGTTTTGACGAAAAATTATAAGTCTTTCTAACCTTGAAAATTAATTGCATATTTATGGTGGTTATGTAATTGGTTCAATACATATTTTATATGCAATTTTAAACCTCTTTAGGCATGATTACTTGGTGGTAATTTGTGCTTGAAAGCTTGGTTTTATTTTTCACATAATTGCTAACTAATTGCATTAAGTGTGAAATTGTTGTTCTTTGAGGCTTCCAAGTACTAAAGTTTCAATTTTTAATTATGCTAAGTGATTGAAACTTTAAGTTACTAAATTCCATGAATTTTTGTTAAACTTTGTTGATTTAATAATTTTTTAGTAGATTGGAATCATAAAGTTTGAAACTTTGTGATAGAAAATTGTTTATCTTCACATTGGAAGATATAATTTTTCAAGGATTCACAAGTATTAAAGTTGGAATTTTTATTGAACTTATGTTAATTAAATTAATAGTGAGTAATTGCCCTCTTATTTTTGTTACACCAAGTTAAACCAATTTAATTAAAAAATGGTTCTTGGGAATTATTTTGGTTGGATGCACTTTGAAAATTTTATTTTAAGTTAGACTTGTTTAAATTTTCATTTTTGCTAAATGAATTAATTCTAAAATTAATTTAGAAATGATTAGAGTTGTCACACAAAATCGGGAATTAATCCCGAGGCACAAGCACGCAAACCAAGGCACAATAGCCACGTGTATCCCTCGGCCAGCTGGGCTGCTCGCACAGCCCGTATGTGGCTGACGAGGGACGAGGCTGCTGCGCTTGGTGCGTGTGGTGCTAGATGTGTGCGAAGAGCTGTGTGCTGACTTGGTGGATGAGGGGCGTGCGAGTTGGATGCAAGGCGTAGCAGCAGTGCTAGGCAGCTGCAACTAGACGCGCATCGAGGGTGTGCTGCCAAGCAGTGCCCAACAGCATCACAGCACGCAAGGCCGAGGCTACTAGGAAAGCGCTCAGCACTTGCGTGCGTGTGAGTGCTCAAGGGTGCTAGCCTTGGGTAGTCGATGCATTTTTTCTCTCGTTTTTAATTTTGCTTTTTGGCCGTTTTGTTTATTTTAATTAAAATTTTGGAGGCTAGGCCTCGGGTTTTGAGCGGCATTGGAAAAATTTATTTTGACAAATTTTGGGTTTTACCGGCTTAATTAATTGGATTAATTAAGTTGGATGCGGAATTTAGTGGGAGCTTCAAATATTAATTGCGCTTATTTACATAACCGATTAAAACAACTTTGACTAGTTTTAATTAGGCGTGTTAATTGGATTAACCACCTAGATTAGTTACTAGTTCACGCGTGTTTATGCATTGTTACTTGTTTATCGTTGTAAAATGCATGGGCCATTCACAGATAGTGAATGGATGAATGGAATGTATATTCTCTCACATGTTTTATGAAATGGCAACTAGTGTGGCCCGATTAGGATAGAAAATACGGACTGTGATCCGTGATTTATTTTTGTAAATCTAAATACGGTCTGCGAACCGTATGTTGAGTATTTTTTTACCTTAATATTTAGATTAGTACTAATCGTAGATACTAGTAATTGCATTTAATTATGGTCAAGTCTTGAAAATGGAGGTTCTTGGGAGACGTAGCCATGAAGTTGCAAATGAAGACCTTTTTGAAGATTTGAAAATCTTAAGGGGTCATGCTAGTTGCCAAATGCATCTATATTTATGTTTTTCGATAAATATATATGTTTATGTATATGAATTATATGTTAGATGCATGTTTAGGATTTCGAATGTTGTGATGATTAATTAAGTTCACTTAAATCAACCAATATAGAAACCCTAGGTCCCTAAATATTGAGTAAAACTTGCCATTCCAAAACAACACTTACCAACCGAACGAGGGTAGGGGTGGGCTACGCCAAAGCGAGGCATCACTACCTCTCTTAGGAGTGTAAGGCATATTGGGTATGCAAGTTGGTTTTGGTTATACTCAACGATATGAGTGATGGAGTCTTAACATGTCGTGGCAAAGTGAATAAATTGTTGAGAGAGCATTAGATGCGACGATTTATTCAACCAAGAGTGGCTTGGAGCCATTAGCAAAGCGTTGCTTACCTTAGGAGATTGAGTGTTAAGACAAGCCAAAGCATGCTTAACCACTCTTTGTTTCTTCGGATCTTGGAATCGACTTATTCTCGCCAAATGGGGACAATTTTAATGCGTGGATAAGACGTTTAATAAGATTGAATATTTGCATGAATACCTTTTAATTTTCAAACTTATTATGTTATTTACTTGATAAATGGTTATACTTTGCACTTATATTTGTAGAATTCCAAATCAAAATGTATTGCTTTCCATGATTGGTAAAGGAAATCTTTGAGAATGGTTCTCAAAGAAAAGTAAAGCATTTCTAAAATACAATTCTCATAAATGACTTTTATAACAAAGTCCGAAAGGATGGTTGGACATCATGTATTCAAAATACTAGGTAGTTTTGATAAAACATGAAGTATTGAGTTGCAAACTCAAATTGTCAATATTGACAACCAACATATCTTTTCGCTTAATACATAGATGAGTAGGACTCATTGATGTAGTAATTCAAGTGTGAATTAAAGGAAAAAATGGAACTTTGTTTTACGACGCATTAGATGCTTAATTATGCCTAAGAAAGTATAAAAGTCAAAGGCTCTTAAAGAAATAGTTCTTAAAGTAAGGTTATGAGATATTGTACAATAAGAAATATAGGAAACAAGGAACGAAGAAAAGGAATAAGATTCCATTTCAACCCATGAGTTCATGTTATTGTAGTTAACTTAGCAATTCGTTATCTTCACAAGTATCGGATACTGCTTGAGTGTTTCACTATGAAAGTGACCCCAAACTATTGAAGATAAGCTAAATTATCGACTTACAAGCTAAGAACGAAGCAAGTGGTGCTACATAAGTTGTAATGACGTATGCTTTGTTTAAAGACCTTTAAACTAAGGCTGGAACAAATAAATGGGTATTGTGTTCCATAATCAGCAATTGATCCGTTTACACACAGAAAGACTCACATTCAAAGCAATGAGCAATAGTTGCAAATTTATTTGAATGGCATGGTTGTCTAAACCATGAGTCAAGAATGCTTGATTATAAACAAACATTATCTTAACATGACAAACTAGCAAAAGCTCAAATTCATGGGCATGATTTGCGTTCCGAACATCTTTAGCAATGTCACATCGACAAGAACGCACTCAAGGCTCTATTAGATAGGCTCTTTATAGTTGATCGATTCTGAATCGTTCTAAGACAAGCAAGTCTTACTTGTTGAAACCGACAAAGTAAAGAGCTATTGTTCTTGGTATAGACAATTGACTCCGAAAGCTAAAGAGGATTCATTTACTTCAACGTTTCACAAAGAATTTAAAAGAATATGGCTATATTCATCAAACGTGAACAAACTTGACCTTGAATAGTTCAAGAGTTCAGTGAAGTACATAATCGACTTGGCAAGATATCAAAGAGTCTAGATTAGATCGAGGATGTTTGCTTGAGCCAAGCGTGACCATCACAAAGTTATGAAATTGAAATTTTCATAAATAACTCCACGAAGAACATAGTGTGTCTTCATAGAGACCTCGATGCCATTTAAAATGACTCGAACAATGATGGATAACATCCCTTCCTATAAAGTTCTTAAGATTTGCACGAAGGACTAATGTTACACTAAACAAAATGTCGAAGCTAAGAAAGGACGCCATATTCAGTCATGGATAGAATTATCTTCTAAATGTTTTTTCAATTATATGTCTAAAACTCTTAGCCACAGTGGGAGTTCATTGGCTTAGTGGGAGCTAAGTGACTCAGTGGGAGCTCACCGGCTTAGCAAGAGCTAGGTGGTTGAGTGGGAGCTTAATGGATCATTAATGGCTAAGATAGCTCAAGTAGGAGCTAACTATTTGTTTTACAACGAACTTTTACCTAAAGACAATATACATGTCTCTTTATAAGCATTCAAGTGAGACCATGGGCATTACCTCCACAACCTAATTGAGAACATAGTGTTTGTTGCTCTAAGTGGTGTATTTCTGGAAAGTAACACGTTTCCAAAACGACAAGTGGGAGGAAAATGAACTCGATGACCATCGAGCTTAGCAACAAACTAGAACTGAGAATCTCGGAGGATCTTAAAAGGGCTTCGTGAAAATACTGGATCAAGAATACTCAAAAGGACTTTACAAGTGCCTTAAAAGAGAATTCATTACTCACAAAACATTAGAAATGTTGGAGTAAGATCAACATAATAAAAGGGATTTGGAAGCGCCTTGAAACTCAGTGGTTGATGCAATTGCCCCGTATAGGTATAGAATTCACCAAAGGCTTGGATTGAATCCTATAAATTTCTATTAAGTTAGAAATAAACCTAAGACTTACAAGCATACTATTTACTATTAGATAGTAAAGGAATAATGTATTGTAAGATAGCTACGACAAATCCAAATTCCGAATAATGGTTAGAGGCCATGAAAATCCGAAACAGACCCCATGTTTGAAAATCATGTTTGAAACTTGATTAATTAGCATAAAGGGTGAAAGACCCATCGATTGCAAATAAGTTTTCAAGTAGAAAACTAACAAATATGGAAATATATATGCATACATATCTAGATTGGTTGAAAAGGATACAATTAAATTCATGGAGTTGATTTTAATAACCTATTCACCAATCGGAATGCTAAAGTCTTTTCGTGATTGTTTTAGCAAAATTGCTCATATGAAACATGGCAAAATAGTTACCAAAACCGCCTTCCCAAAAGAGGATTTTGGAAGTGACTATGGAATAGTCTAAGGGGTTTTGAAAATCTAAATAATGCTAGATTTAAAAGCAAGCTTAAGGAATCCGTCATGGGATTAATGGAAGCATTGCATATAGGAATTGGAACATGTTTTCTCATGAAGTTAATAAGAGGATTGACTTATGGAGAAACATAAAAATTCTTATGAATAAGAAGTTTAGTGGGAGCAAAAATAAATTATATAAAGGTCCAATAAGAAGTCTACGAACTCTGTTGTGAAATAACTATCAAATGCTAAATGCTTAGATTTGAAAGTATTTTTTGACAATGGACCAAACAAAAGATGATACTTAGTACGTATTGGGTATTAATTTCTATTGTATAGACTTGATAAAATTTTTGAACGTGTAAAGGAGTTTACCCTGTTAAACATGAATTGAAGGACTTTGAAAGACTTTCGACCCATATGTATAAAACTAAGTAAATGTTTGAACTAAGTATAAGCTAGGCTAAATACTAAGTCAAACATGAAAGACTCTAATAGAGACTTTCAACCATATCACACAGCAAACTGTTTAGCAAAGACTCAGTGAAACTGAATGAGCTAAAATGACAAATTTGATGGAATAAGATTGAGAATTACTCTGCAATTTAATCCATCATGTACGCTATGATATGGAATCGTCGCAGGACTTACTTTCTTAGAGTATGTGAAGTATGTATGTAGTACCAATCAACCTGAATCTATGTAATAGATCGTTAGATTATGGCCAAGAACATCCAAAGTACTTGGATAAGTAACAGGATGAGTTCTTGACTTGTGGAAACAAATACAATTTGAGAATTAATGTTGCAAGCACAAACCTTAACAAGGATTAGATCCTTAAAAAGGAGGTCATTTTTATGCACGAGCTTAAAATGAGTCGTGGCTTGAGAATGGTAACATGGACGTGGATCCATGTGTAATGTGCAGGAATTTAAGGAAAATTTCCATGATCACAAGTGATTAGGGTATCCAAAATCATTGTGAGCCGTTTGGAATGAAACCCAAGCAAAGCATCATCAGGAAGTCTACTATAATATATTTTGAGAATATTATTGCCTTAATGGCGATAATAAAGATGATGTTCTATGGAAAGTTCGTTGCTGAACGTTAATGATTGTAGGTTGTCAAGTTGAAGGTTTCAATCATGAAAATGAGTGGGAGCCATCACTTGGACAATAAATCCTAAATCACATATAATCCATGACACTCTAAAGTTTTATCATCATATTATGAAAGTGATCGGTAATGAAGATACTAAGATTAGCAAAGTAATTATAACTAAACCTATGCAATGAGTGAACGACGACATTCACAATTGCATGAAATAAATCAAGCATATTAGATATGGGTGTGATTTCTATAATGTTTTATAAAGAGTGATACTCTTAAAACATTCGGAAAAACCATTTATCATAAGACGAATCATTCAGGTTTTAGAGTAATTTAAAATTTCATGCAATTTTATCACTCCGTTTGCTATTTAATTGTGGTTTAGAATTAAATAATGAATCCATTCGATTCTTGGAATATTCAAAATAGGGTATCAAGACCAGTCTTGGTAAGGAAACACCTGTTAAGTGAATGTTGAATATTATAATTGAAAGTTATCCCTAATCGAGGTCAGTTAAACGATGGACGATTAATGACCAGTTGAGATTAGTGTGTAGTTTGATTCATAGCACCGTTTTATGTGCTACAAGGACATGATTGTCATGAATCATTTGCACAGGTATTAGTTTAGAACCATACTGGATCGACCTATGAGAATACTTTATGAGATTAAAAATCGTCATAAGTATACTTCTCATTATGGCTACCGAAACCTATTTCCTCAACCATGAGTATTGTGAGTTCTCTTGTTTGAGTACTAGTCCGCTTTGATGTTGTCAAACGTCTGCCGTAATAGGGGATTGTAACGGCAACAGTCGGGCGGCTAGGTCCTCTTAGTAAGAGGAGCTACATTACAAGACTGGGAATGTCCCCCTACTAAAATAGGGAAGATGTCTTTGTTGTATACAAGGCCTCTCGTAGAGCGAGACTGTGAAAATTCATGGCCGTGCTCGGATGGATTTTAGAAATCATCTGTTTATTGACAGTCGGACTCGGAATCGAGAAACACTTCTGAACGTAATAAGGATGACAAAATAATCTTACCTTATAGTTCATGAAGAGACATTAAGCGACATAGGAAAAAGGTTGTACACTAAATGCACACTTGTCCGGAAGGACAAGTGGGAGATTGAAAGGAATGGTGTCCTTCGAAAAAGTGTACTATTCCTTTAGTAGGTTCATAATTATTAGAAAGCTAATATATTCAGTAAGGTCAAGTGATCGGAATGCCTAGATGGAGGTCGCTTCCGATCAGTAATATTACAGCTTAATCTTGATTGAACCCTTCGGATCACACCCTTTGCAGTAAACAAACCGACTTGACGAATTAATTCGGAAGAAATTATTTCGTCGCCCGAGCATTAAATATTTAGACGTCGGTAATTCAAGCTTGGTGCGTCGAAACCGAGCGTCGGAGAATCTCAAATGTCGAGCCAAAATTTAGGATTTGGCGAGATGGGATAATGCTTCAAGTAACAAGTAAAATCCTAGCCACTCGAAAGGCTAGGAAAGCGCGCTCAATAGGAGCATGCCACGTGGCAGCACACATGGCAAAACGCCATGTGGCAGCACACGTGGCAGCTACGTTGGCAGCCGCCAAGTGGCAGCCACCAAGTGGCAGTGTGCACCGTAGGCAGCGCACCATGGTGGCAGCGCGCCACTGTGGGGACACATGAGGCAAGGGCCGTGGACCCGGGGCGATGGGTCATGGACACGGGCCAAAAATAAAATGGCCCAACCGAACCCAACTTGGGGCTCAAGGTTGGGTGACACATGGTTAGTTCACATTGCATGTGAAATGCCTTGGGGACCAAGTGGGAAAGTGGTCCTCACCTAACCATGTGACACTTGTTACTTGTTCCTTGGTTTATTTAACTAAGGATTGAATTCATCAATCTTTCCATGTGAGATCTTTTTGTGAAAAAGTCCCACATTGAAAGATGAGTGGAATTCACATGCTATCCTTCCTTATAAATAGCCAAAGCATGGCATGAGAATTCCTTGCTTGAGTAGGAGTTCAATAGAGCATTGCATTAGAAAAAAACTCTTAAACTCACATAATACTCGGGTTTTGGTCGGACCTCGCTAACCTCGAGGTAACGGACCTAAAAGTCACTAGTAGTTTTTGCGGGTGGACTTTCGTTGGAGGCTCTCGTGTAAGCGGGGCTAAGCTTTCAAGTAAGAGCCCGACTTTGAGAGCGAAGCACGCTGTAGGGAATATTTCAAGCATTACCCCAAACTTAAACCCCACTGTGATCATACACTTAAGTACGGTGGCGTCCAAATGGAAGGAAGCTAGAGCAAAAGAGTCGCCAACAAGTTTTAGGAACTTGTAAATCGTTCACGAGGTGAAAGTTACACCCCTTAGCGATCCAAGAGATCGTTAACTCCAATAAGTCTGGAACCATGACTGGTAGTTTGGGGATGAAGGTACAAATCCAACCTAAAAGAGATTGAACCTGCCCTAATAATAGGCCTTTACATTATTCTGATCGTATTCATGTGCGCTTTCTGACTAACATGTAATTAATAGGATTAACCCTAAACCTGTTTATCTATGTTGGTTGAATATTAATGCACAAATAAAACTATTATTGGAGATCACTTGAATTATAATCAAATTAACCCAAACAAGATTATTAATTATCTTATTAAGAGTGATTACAAGTACAAATTCCCTTTAAACATGCATAAAAGGTGTGATCAAGCAATAACAATAAATAATGTATCAAGCAACATAATAATAATCATCACAATTATTATAACAATTATAATAGTAATAATCATAAATCATCATCATCATAATAATAATTATAAATCATAGAAGTAATCATGTTCATGTTAAAGCATAATAATAATATCAAGATCCTAGGCATGATACTAGCAAGATTAATAACAAACCCTAGCATGCCACTAAGCAATAAAGATAAAATATTTAACCCTAACATTATACTAACAATCATAAATATAAGAAAAGAATAGGAAGCATCGCAGGAATCATAATTGTCATATTTGATATTAGAGATTATAGTTGTTACCCTAAACATGATACTAGGAATCAATAAAACATCCTAACATGACACTAGGAATCATAATAACAACCTAGACATGATTTCTACATCATAATATCAATAAATAAATTAAAGCACTTACTTGGATGCCTCGTACCTCTTTCTAATAACAAAATACACACGTTAGTAACTTCAAGGAAAATAATAAAATCAAACAATTAAATTAAATAATTGAAATAGAGATTTGGGACCAAACCCTCATAAATTAAAATTTTTCACGTCTAGGGCGAAGACAACTTCGAATTATGCTAGGTGTTTCTAGGTCTCGTGAATGCGGAATTTTGTTTGAGAAAGGGTTGGTTTAGAAAAGAGAGAGAGAGAATAAGCTTTAGCTTAGAGAGAGAACAGAATTAGAGAGTTGTTGATATTTGATGATATTTGATGATGAAAAACGGAGGTTTTAGGAGGCTATTTATAGAGAAAATCAGCCAACCGGATAGAAAAACAAATCAGAGTTTCGACGAGGATAAAACAGATTAGCGCCAGACGCTGAAGCGCCAGGCGCCAAGCATTAGCGCCAGGCGCCAAGCATTAGCCGTACAGAAGGGAAAAATCGTATTTTCCTCAAAAACACTCTTTTATTCTGATTAAAACTCTAAAAAGTCAACCAAAGTCAATTTATCAATGCTAATTGCATTAGGAATGAAAAGAACCTTCTAGAAGAATATAGAAGACTAAAATCAATTCTAATTGCATTAGGAATGATAAATCCATATTAGACCCTCCTCTAGATCATTGGGCCGCATATAAGTATTAAACCGGGCCCAGTTTAGTAATTTGGCCATAACTTCCTCATTATTCATCGGAATTGGGCTTATAATATATCGTTGGAAAGGTCTTTTCAAACCCCATCCAGCTACACCATTATTGGACCCAATCTATGGACCAACCAAACTGGATTGGCTGTTTTCTTAAAATAGGTTTTCAAAAACAGAGAGAAAAGAAAAGAAATTAAAACTATCCGCAACACTAGACTTTCCACTGCACACTTTCACTTTATTCGATTATGATTCGACGCGAAAGGTACTTATCACCGGGTTTGGTTTTGGGGAGACACAAATGGGTGTCTACACACGCGTCAAAGGTAAATTCCGATTTTATCCTTTTATGTTTATTTGTTATGCTTTATGGTTTTATTAATTGCGAGTGGTTCTTTGGGTCGGGGTTGTTTCCACGGTAAGTTGGACTTACCAAACCCTAACATAATCATATCTATTTCTCTCTCTAAGCTAAAGCTAATTCTTTTTCTCCCCTCTTGATTTTTCTAAGCCTAAGCCGAAACACATCACAAACACACACCATATGTCCTTTGCGAGACTCGAATACACCTAGCCAAGCTCGACGTGAAAGGTTGATAGTTCTGAGGGTTTGGTCCCAAATCTATATTTAAATTATTATTTGATTTAATTTTTCATTGAAGTTTACTACTGTGTGTATTCTTTTGATAGAAAGAGGTACGAGGATTCAAAGTGAGTAATTCAATAACTTAATTATTCTTTAGATATAGAAACTATACTTAGATTATTTTAATTCCTAGTTCATGTTAGGATGCTTTTATTGATTTATAGTATCATGTTTAGGATAAGGCTTTGATTTTTATTATTTAGTGACATTCTAGGATTTGTTATTAATCCTTTTAGTATCATGCCCAGGATCTTGCTAATATTATGCTTTGAGGATATTGTAAACCATAAAAATCAAACCTGCAATATATGATTAAAGAGGTAGAAAAATATACGGGAACAATTATTTTATTAATAATTTGTGGGTTATAACTCTCGTAGATCTCTTGATTCCTCTCTGTAAAGGGCTAGGGTTTTGATATTTGTTTGTAATACAGGGCCTTGTCGGCTTATTCCATACTGTAGACCTACAATGTTTGGTAGTAGAGAGGTGATGGGGTCTTTGTGACTTATTCCATCCGAGCCTCATTAAACCTTAGATTCGACCCTCTTTATATAGAGGGTCGTAGAGTAGTAAACAATATAGCTATTAAATATTCTACGAGACCTTGAAGATAATATCTTATATTTTTTTGATATTATCTCTTTTTTTTTTTTTTACATATATCTGACACCTAATAATCAGCAAAATTTCGGTGTCAACAATCATACTAATGGTTCTATTGAGAGGTTGAAGGCTCGTTTGGTTATTTTTGGTAATCATTAGGTTGAAGGGATATACTACTGTAATACCCTGAATTTTTAGAAAATATTTTGGAAAGTTATTAAATTATTTAATTTGGAGCCAAAATGAATTTTAAATTTTGGCGCCAAATATAAGTATTTAATCATTTCAATAATTAATTATTTTCGGATTTCTAAATTAATAATATAGGCTTAATTGTCTTTTAAAGGTCGGTTTATATTTTATACTAGCAATTTCAAGAGTTTTTAAAGATAATATCTAAATATGATTTACAACTAACTTAGTTTTAATATTATCTAAAATATTTATATGTGTTAATTATGATTTTCATTTATTAAAAAAAAAAATTAAAAAAAAAAGAAGAAGAAGTTGGCCGTGTGTTGGAGATGGTTATCTTCAACCTTAATTCCTTAAGTGACCTAATCTCCTAATTTATCTTCCTATCTTATTTCTCTAACCAATTAACACCTATCTTACTTTTTCCTCTAATTTCTTTCATTTTTTTCCACATAAATTAACCTAGGCTAAATGGCATTCAAGTTCATTTAACTAACCAAATTTATCTAGTTTTCACACTAATCCTATACCTTCTTGAACTCTATCTTTTCCACCCTTAAACACTATAAATATACCCTCAACCCATCAAAAATTCCTCACACCAAAAATCAGAAAACTCTTTACTCTACTCTCAATTTCACGCCCTCCTCTATTCCCTTCTTGTTTGATTAAACACCGCAACCGCAAACAAGTATTGCCACCACCCTAGCCGCCACCTTACTGTCGCCGGAAACAACTTGCCGCTGCCGTCCTTGCTTGACGCTATATGCTGCCAGTAAGGTACAATACGCACCTTCCCTCCTTACCCCTTGCCAATACATATACATGCTACTCCTCATATTCCTTTACTTATCATAAATTATTATTATTATTATTATTATTATTATTATTATTATTATTATTATTATTATTATTATTATGTCTTCTAATACCCATTTATGATATTAACAATACTATTTTGATACTAAGATTGTTATTTTGATACTAAAATAACTTGTTAGCAAGACTTGATCTTATAAAGGTTAATATTTAGGTAGTTCATGCACAAATAGAGTATTATTTATAGTTTTGTGTTAGTTTTGTTAACCTTATATTAATTAAGGTTATTTTAATTGTGTAGGAGGAGTCCCTCGATTGTGGTCAAGTTTAGTGATCGTACCTTATTTGTTCTCGTGAACAAGGTACATATAGGTGGCTAGGTCCTTGATACAATTTTGAATGCGTGTTTGGTAAATGTTTGTTTTAATGATTGTTTGAATAAATGTTACATATGAATATTTAAGTTAATGATTTTTATGACGAGTTAAATGGTATGGTTTTATGATTTAAAGGTTTGATCTCTAAAAGTGTTGATTGATTTAATAAAAGTTGGTTTAATTTATAAATCATTTGATTGAGTTAATCTAAAATTTGCAGCTCATTATGAGCCTGAGTATTTGATATTTTAATTGTCCCTCTACCCGGGACTGGTTAAGTAAGACCATGAGCTTTGTATGATCTGGTCTTTCCTCGATATAGTATAACTTTCTTGGGGGGTGTGCACACTTAGGTGAGGAAAATTGGTTTGAATTTTTTTTTTTAAAATTGGAAGTTTATAAATTAAAAATCTATTGGTTTGGAAAGCTTTGATTGATGAACAGTACTACCCTTGGAAGGTTTAATTTTAGAAAGTCTAATTTTGAAAGTGACTTGTGACAAGTTAAATAGTTATTTCGAAAACATATTTGACTAATAAAAGTATTTACATGCCTTACACTTATACGTACTTAGCATTTGTGCTAATCCGTGTTCCTTTTTGTTTTGGTTCGCCCTGTTTACCATTTTTGGTAAGCAGTCTTGATTTCAAGTGTGGAGTTGTTCGTGCGCATACTAGGGTCGGGATTGGGATCACATATTTAGGAGTTAATTTTATTTATGTGTGGAGTTTTTATTGGATTATTATGAAACAGTTATTATGGTTACTCATTTTTTTATTAATAAAAGTTAGTTATTTTTCCGCTGCAATTTGAGTAATTAGTTAAGCCATACGTTTTCACGTGGCGGTAATACGCTCAAGTCTATCTCTACGGTATTTGTATACGTATAAATATAGTATTTACGTAGAGGCAGATTTGGGGGTGTTACAAAGTGGGTACGACTTATGGGTAGACTTAACTAAGATGGGCATATAGGATAGATAGAGTTTCGCATTCTTCGAAAGAAAAATTATTTTTTATAAAAAATATTATTTTTTTTTGGAAAAATGATTGAGAAAATAATGCTCGGGTTCTCTTCGGAGGCCTATAATGGGTACGACTATCTGTTTAGGAAAGGTTCTCCTCGACGCTGTAGGTAACTTTCCTGGGAGACGTGGGCTCGACCGTCTAATATCATGAATCGAGTACATTATTATTTTTTAAAATAAAATGAATTGAAACTATTCGATTTTAGAAACAACTTAGGTGCATTAGTTTAAGTATAATTAGGGTCGTCTAGTTATTTGTGTGGTTATGGAATTTTGGTTCCATTGGTATTCATTCTGGATTTATCCTTGAGGAAATTTGAATTTCTTACTTAAATAGTTTGTGTTATCACAGATGATGGAAACTGTTAGAAGACATTTCTTTGATCAAAGGCTAGTAAAATCGGATGCTATATCTGTGCGTGACTTTATATCAGACATTGTTTGGCATGCTACAGATATAAAAAGACACAGGAATATGAAATTTATGATCGAGGAACCATGGATCATCCTACTGGCCTTAGTTCACTTACCCAACACACCTAAATATAATACATTAATCCGAAAGTATAGAAATTTAATTAAACCTAATGGGTTGTGGAATATTGAAGCCTATATGCATGAAGGAAAATGGCTAGGAATCTTAACCAATTTTAAAGCAGACCTACATTTCGCCGAAGTTGACTGGAGCCGAAACCCAAGACCAATAGTTGCTGAAATTTCTCTTTGGCTTACACCTCAAGAAGCCTAAAAGTTAAATAATCTAAACTATGATATGCCACCCTTACCACCTCCACTTTTGCATCTTGACTATACATCATCCGATGACTTAGAAATCCCTCACCCAAATGACTTTGAATCCCCACCTCACTCTTCTGAACCCCCTGTCCCAAGAGGTTGAGTATCTAGTCCAAAGCACAGTACAAACCGTAACCCTAGCCCCTATGTTAGCCCAAACCGCAACTCTAGCTATGGCTCGTGCCGTAGCCCAACTTATAGTGAATTTTATCTTACCTTCTTGCTTGAATGTAACCAAAATCCAACCCACATGGCTAAACCTTTAGAACCTGATTCCCCTCAACTTTCCACAAGGAAACACAGGTGACGTGGCCAGAAAGATGATCCAGCAAGCTAAGACCAAGAGTAGAACTTCAGAATAATAATTGATTGATTTCTTCTATTAGTAGCAAATTGTTTTGTTTTGTAAGCCAACTAGTGGCCCTTATGAATTCGTAGTGACAAGATGCATTAATTATTTTAATAAGCCTATGTGGCTAAATATGGAGTTTCAATTGTTAATAAAGAGTTTTATGAAATTCTCTTATATAATAAATGTGTATTTGTTATTTTAAGTTATTCAGGATGTCTCTAAGAGCCGGAAATATTAGACGCACTGGTTCCAAAATAAGCTCTACTCTTAGGAAGCTAACTACCATTGCTCAAAGCATGAGCCAGCTGGTGAGTAAGGGGAATCGTAGCAACGACTTAGATCAATTTTGGAAAGTTTTTAAGAGGGTAGCAGCTACAAAGCTACCCACTTACCTTGGGAAGGAGGATCCTGCTAGTTTGGAGAATTGGATAAGGGAATTTGACAAGCTGTTTGATGCCATTAACTGTCTTGAAGAATTAAAGGTTAATAATGTTGTGTATTACTTGAGGGAAGAAGCTGACCTGTGGTGGAGTCAAAACCGGACTAGGCTTTTAGAAACCCCTAACTTTGGGTGAAAAGAATTGAAAAAGGCTATAAGAGACAAGTTTTATCCCGCCTACCTGAAGAAGCAGAAATACATGGAGTTTACCAATCTGAGGATGGGGAATATGACCATTAATGAATATTATAATAAATTTATTGATTTGATGAGGTTTGCACCTGAGGTAGTACCCACGGAGGAGTTGAAAGCCCAAAGGTTCGAGCAAGGTTTGACCCTAAGTCTTTAGGGGAAGTTGGGAGGGGTAACCTTTGAAACACTAGATGAAGTCTATGGGAGAGCTGGCCACCTATATGGGATCCGAGGGAGAGAGTTAGAGAGCTCAGCTGGAGGGAAAAGGAAGAGTGATGGGGGCTCACATGGAGTTGATAAGAGGCCTAGGATTGGGGAGAGTTCTGGGGGAAATGGGCAATTCAACAGGAGGGACAATAAGGGAAACCTTAGGAAGGGAGCTAATGGACAGGGAAATAATAATCATGGGAATGGAAATAACACCAGGCCTAAGAGAAGTTATTTTTGTAAGAGATGTGAGAAAAACCACCCAGGGAAGGACTGTGAGGGAAACCTTGTGACTTGTCGTTACTGTCAAAAACTGGGGCATCAGGAGTATGAGTGCTACACCAAGGAGAAGGATGTTAAGATGGGGAAAGTTCAGGAGACCAATAACCCACCTAAACCACCCAGACCAATGGATCAGCTCAGAGGAATGGAACCAGTAGCGGTGCAGGAGGGGCTCCTAAGGTTCGTGTGTTCGTAATGAATCGTCGTGAGGCTGAGGCTTCTAATGATGTGGTAATTGGCACTTTCCTTATTTGTTCTTTGAATGCTAGAGTCATGTTTGATTCAGGTGCGTCTCATTCTTTTGTTTCAAAATCTTTAGTCCAGAGATTAAAGTTAGAGAGTCCATTGTTAGTGTCTCTAGATGTTTCTATTCCAACTGCGGAAGTGAGGAATTGTTCTAAGTCACATAAAGGGGTACCTATCACCATAGCAGGAGTAGAATTTCCTTCAGATTTGATTGAGTTTGATTTTACAAGACTTAGATGTGATTTTAGGAATGGACTGGCTGGGAAAGTATAAGGCTCACATAGATTGTGCTGCTCAGAAAGTGAAATTGTTGGGTCCGGGTAATGTGACAGTGACTTATAGGAAGGAAGGGAAGAGTTCAGGGATCAAAATCATTTCTACCTTGCAGTTTCGGAATTGTGTCAGGAAGGGTTATCCTATATACATGTGTAGTGTTCAAGAAGTGGGAAGGGAAGATGAGAAGAAAGAGAGTATTCCAGTAGTTGAGGAATTTCCAGATGTGTTTCCTGATGAGATACCAGGTATGCCACCAGTAAGGGATGTTGAGTTCACCATATAATTGCTACCAGGGACTAGACCTATCTCGAAGGCTCCATATAGGATGGCTCTAGCTGAGATGAAGGAATTGAAAACACAGTTAGATGATTTTTTAGATAAGGGATATATTCGACCTAGTTCTTCTCCATGGGGTGCTCCAGTGTTGTTTATGAAAAAGAAGGATGGAAGTTTGAGGTTGTGCATAGACTATCGTGAGTTGAATAATGGGACAGTCAAGAATAAGTATCCTTTGCCTAGAATTGACGATTTGTTTGATCAGTTGAAAGGGGCTAGAATATTTTCCAAGATAGGTTTGAGGTCAGGGTACCATCAGTTGAGAATTGCAGAGCAAGACATTGCCAAGAGTGCTTTCAGGAAGCGTTATGGTCATTATGAGTTCACAGTTATGCCATTTGGGTTAACTAATGCACCTGCAGTTTTCATGGTTTTCATTGATGATATTTTGATCTACTCCAAGAATAGGGAGGAGCATGAAAATCATTTGAGGAAAGTTTTTTCGATCCAGAGGGAGCACCAGTTGTATGCTAAGCTGTCGAAGTGTGAGTTTTGGTTTGAAAAGGTAGCCTTTTTGGGTCATGTGATTTCTAGGGAAGGACATCCCTCAAAGATCAATGTAGTGAGTGAATGGCCAACACCTAAGAATGTGTCAGATGTTCGAAGTTTCTTTGGATTGGCAGGCTATTACCGAAGATTTGTGAAGGATTTTTCAAGGATTGCGAGGACCATGACAAATTTAATGAAGAAGGAATGTAAGTTTGTTTGGACCCAGGAGTGTGAACAAGCGTTCCAGACCTTGAAAGACAAGTTAACCTCAGCACCAGTGTTGGCTTTGCCAGATGAAAGTGGGCAATATGAGGTGTATATTGGATATACATTCATACATACCACAATTATTATATAGAAACTAGCTAGTGCATGAAATATGAGATATAGGAATCATGATAAGATATTGAAAAAAATATACAATGAGTAATGCATCTAACAACTTCCTAAACATGTAATAAGTGATCCATTAACCTATGACACATGTATGCACATGGGTATAAGACTCAAATTAATGCAAGACATTATACAGTGTGGATTTAAAAATCCATATTTCATTGGACTTCTGGCCATGATAAACTTTTGATGATTATCATTATGTCGACATCATAATGGACATATTTTTTAGATCCCTTATTAAATAGTCCATTCTATCATGCATATGCATATTATTCATCGGTTCCATTGTGTATCGGTATCATAAAATTACTTTAATGTACGTTTCGCATTCTACTTTATAATGATATCTGAATATATTTCTCATTGTTGGTACCATCATAACATTTCTTTCATAAAAGGCCATCTATTATAATAATTCAGATATTTATACCACATATCAAGGGTATTTCTCACACTATGGTATTAATATACTATTATTATACTTTACAAGTATTAATTGCACTATCTTGCCATATATCGCATATTTATATTGGAACCGATCATATAAACTACACTTCAGGTGTAGTGATTTAATGAAAAATTGGCAAGGTCTATCTTAATGTATGCACATAATATCATTATCACTATAATCAATATATATCTCTTTATGCCTCTAAATGGGTCATAACGGTATACAAAACAAATCGTAGATGTGCAACATATGTTGATAAAAAAATTGGCATATATATAACTTTACAAAGTATCATTAGAGGGATAAACTAATTATAATTTTATAATTTTGCCAACTTACTTCAATTCTTCCCCCCTAAGTTGGTAAAATATCTCAAATATTGGGGCAATTCGTTCTTCACCAACTTAGAATTTAATTTCATGTGCAACAAATTTCATCTCGTAGGATAATAATATATATTCAACAAATTTCTATCTCTTCTGGAGAATAATGAAATTTTGTTCTCTTCTAGATATCAATATTAATAGAGGGGTGATAATAAATTGTGCAGTTGTCTAATTTCTTATTCAATTTCTTATGTGCTGACATACAATAGCCCCAACCAAGAGAATTGTTAAACAAATATAAACTTTCTTGTAATTTCACTAGGCTGTGATCTCCGGGAACACTAGAAATATTGATAGTATGATACTAGTTACATAAAATTTCCACATATAACTTGTACGTGGTGAGTTTCTGGTCACCTAATATTTGTCAACATATAATTATTCTAGCGAACCAATTATTCAAAAAAACCAATATATTATCTCTTAAACTTTTCTTTTAACACAAACTATTAAAAATCACAATAGCTCAATCTCAATGTTATGTCTTGCCATTCAATTTATTTCATATATTTAATATGAGAGACCGTCAACACATTATTTCTTTCATATCAAATGAAACTTAAAGTTTTCATAACGAGAATTTATTAAACCCCGGATGTGTAGGGAATATTTCAAGCGTTAACCCCCTAGCTTGAACCCCACTGTGATCATACACTAAAGTACGGTGGCGTCCAAAGGGAAAGAAGATAGAGCAAAAGAGTCGCCAACAAGTTTTTTAGGAACTTGTAAACCGTTCACGAGGTGAAGGTTACACCCCTTAACAATCCAGGAGATCGTTAACTCCAATAGGTCTGGAACCATGACTGGTAGTTCGGGGATGAAGGTACAAATCCAACCTAAAAGAGATTGAACCTGCCCTAATAATAGGCCTCTACTTTATTCTGATCGTATTCATGTGCACTTTCTGACTAACATGCAATCAATAGGTTTAACCCTAAACCTGTTTATCTATGTTGGTTGAATATTAATGCACAAACAAATCTATTATTGGCGATCACTTGAATTATAATCATAATTAACCCTAAACAAAATTATTAATTATCTTATTAAGCGTGATTACAAGTACAAATTCCCTTTAAACATGCATAAAAGGTGTGATCAAGCAATAACAAAAAATATCAAGCAACATAATAAATCAAAATAATTATAATTATAATCATCAAAATAATAACCATAATTAAAATAATCATAATAATCATGTTAATAATAAAGCATAATAACAGCAAGATCCTAGGCATGATACTAACAAGATTAATAACAAACCCTAGCATGTCACTAAACAATAAAAATCAAAGCTTTAACCCTAACATGATACTAACATGAATATTAGGAAGAGAATAGGAAGCATCGCAGGAATCTTGATTGATATAAGCAAATCACCCTAAATATCATACTAAATAAAACATCCTAACATGATACTAGGAATCAAAATAACAATCTAAGCATGATTTCTATATCATAAAATCAATAAATCATTTAAAGCACTTACTTGGATGGCTCGTACCTCTTTCTAATAGCAAAATAAACGCGTTAGTAACTTCAAGGAAAATATAAAACAATTAAATTAAATAATAATTGAAAGAGAGATTTGGGACCAAACCCTCAGAAATATTAAAACCTTTCACATCTAGGGCGAAGGCAACTTCGAATTTGGCTAGGTATTAGTTTCTAGTGCTAATGTATGAGGAATTGTGTTTGTAAAAGGGTAGTTTAGAAAAGAGAGAGAGAATCAAGAAATTCTTGATGAGAGTTGGTGAGAATTGGTAAAAATTAGAAAGAATAAGAATTGATGATTGTTGATGAATGAAAACGGAGTTTTTACGACGTTATTTATAAAGAAAATCAGCCAAAAGATAAATTATCAAAACAGAGTTCTGGTGCAGATAAGAATTAATTAGCGCCAACGCTGGATATTGGCACTAGGCGCCAACATTAGCGCCAGGCGCCAATGCTAGCGCCAGGCGCCAAGCGTAGCGCCAGGCGCTACAGCTGGCGTTTGGCGCTGATTCAGAAATTCACGCGTTTTCTTAAAATCAGATAAAAATTGCCATACAGGAGGATAAAATCGTATTTCCCTCAAAAAATGTTCTTTAATTTTAATTAAAACTCTGAAAAGTCAACAAAAGTCAATTTATAAATGCTAATTGAATTAGGAATGAAAAGAACCTTCTAGAAGAATCTAGAAGACTAAAACCACTCCTAATTGAATAAGGAATGATAAATCTATATTAGGCCCTCCTCTAGATCATTGGGCCGCATATAAGGCTTAAACCGGGCCCAGTTCAGTAAATTGGCCATAATTTCCTCAATATTCATTGGAATTGGGCTTATAATATATCATTGGAAAGATCTTGTCAAGCCCCATCCAACTACACTACTATTGGACCCATATAATGGACCAACCAAACTGGATTGGCTGTTTTCTTAAAATAAGTTTTCAAAAACAGAGAGAAGAGAAAAGAAATTAAAACTATCCGCAACACTAAACTTTCCACACTTTCACTTCATTCGATTATGATTCGACGTGAAAGGCACTCATCACTGAGTTTGGTTTTGGGGAGACACAAATGGGTGTCTACAGAAGCCCCCACTTTGACTGAGTTTGGAGAACCGCAAGTTTCGAAAACAAAATTCAAAGTATCGATAGGGACGGAGAATGATTCAGAACGTTCTGCGATTCTAAGTCACTCTTGCAACGCCGATACCTGCAAACTAGCGTTAGTTAAACAGATAAAAGAGTTAAGAAACGCGTATCTTGCACCGTCGAGCACACGTCTCTAAAGGTAACCGATTTGCTGCTGCTTTACTGTTTTTTTTACGACCTCCTGCCAATAGATTGCCAACCCTCTTGTAACTGCTTCCAATATTGAAGATTTCTTCGCTTGAAATGATCCTCCTCCGCTTTGATAATATTCCACGTCCAAGGGAATACTATCGAAGATTGCTTCGCTTGAAACAATCCTCTTCCGCTTTGATAATATGCCACGTCCAAGGGAATAATATCGAAGACTGCTTCGCTTGAAATAATCCTCAGTTGTTTTTTGACAATTCTCCACAATCTAGGGAATGCCATCCTGCTATTTTGATGTTCACCCGTCTCTGAACAAAGAGCTTCTTTTGGATATGTTCACACACCTCTGAACAAAGAGCTTTGATTGATATGCCCACGTGTCTCTGAAAAAAAGAGCTTGATGATATGTCCACGCGTCTCTGAACAAAGAGCTTTTGATTGATATGCCCACGTATCTCTGAGCAAAAGAGCTTGATGATATGTCCACGCGTCTCTAAACAAAGAGATTTTGATTGATATGCCCACGCGTCTCTGGAGCAAAAGAGCTTTGAAAATAGGATGCCCACGCGTCTCTGAGCAAAAGAGCTTGAAAAATATGTCCATGCGTCTCTGAACAATAGAGCTTGAATAACATGTCCACGCGTCTCTGAACAAAGAGATTTGAAAATAGGATGCCCACGCGTCTCTGAGCAAAAGAGCTCGAAAAATATGTCCACGCGTCTCTGAACAATAGAGCTTGAATAACATGTCCACGCGTCTCTGAACAAAGAGCTTTGAAAATAGGATGCCCACGCGTCTCTGAGCAAAAGAGCTCAAAAAATATGTCCACGCGTCTCTGAACAATAGAGCTTGAATAATATGTCCACGCGTCTCTGAACAATAGAGCTTGAATAATATGTCCACGCGTCTCTGAACAATAGAGCTTGAATAATATGTCCACGCGTCTCTGAAGAATAGAGCTTGAATAATATGTCCACGCGTCTCTGAACAAAAGAGCTTCGATAATATGTCCACGCGTCTCTGAACAAAAGAGCTTCGATAATATGTCCACACATCTCTTAACAATAGAGCTTGAATAATATGTCCACGCGTCTCTAAACAATAGAGCTTGAATAATATGTCCACGCGTCTTTGAACAAAAGAGCTTCGATAATATGTCCACGCGTCTCTGAACAAAAGAGCTTTGATACTTGAACGTTTGTTGCGATAATATTCTGAAAAAAAATTTCCAAAGACCAACGCTTGTCGATCTCTAAAGCTCGCTTGAACTTTGCTTCCGCTATGCCAGTACGTCGGCGGTTTGCTGCTTTTGAACCATTATGTCCGTGATAAGCCAACGTTTAGGCGCTTTAAGCTAAGTGAGACGATCTTTCATCAGGTCGATCACTTATTGTGACTGTAATCAAACCGACTACTTAATCATGTCAAATTGCTTATAGGGGTTAACTGGCGTACCAAGGAACCCAAAATTGATGTATGAGGTCGGAATCACCTTTCTGAGAGGCTTCGAGCTCTGTCGTTGCTGAAATATCTCTGGCGCCAAGAATTGACTCTGTCGCCAGACACTGGGATCTAGCGCCAGGCGCTAAAAACTGTTGCCAGACGCTAGATGTTTTCGTCTGGCGCTGGGGTAGGGTCTGCCCTATTCTGCTGCACCTATATTTATTTTTGACTATAGAACTTTGCTTATATTTCTTTAGGGTTGACCTAAGACTTAGCGTTGCTTGACTCATTGACTTGACATGACTCAAGGTATAAACTTGACTCGCTGTGATTGACTCGAGGTTGACTCGACTCAAAGTGTTTGACACGTGTGTTAGACTTAAATCATGGTGATATGACACGACATGACTCAATGTGTACATGACTCGTGTGTGCATTGTATTGTGATCGTGGGACTCAAAATGCAAAAAAGCAAAAAAAAATTCCGTCATTTTTGTGGAGGGTACCGACTTTCTCCCGAAAAAGAAAGACGTGAAAAAAGAATCGAAGTTTTCGAATGTGCATGTTGAATGAGCTTAGTCAAATTTATGTGTTTGATGCTGTCTCTCAAGGTGCGAAGGTTAATTCATTTAGGATATCCTAGTTGACTCAATGATGAAAGTATTTGGGTAACTTAGGCACGGAGGCTAAGCACTTCATACTTCGATGCAATGATAATTATGATTGATGAGTGATGTTGATATGATAAGGCATGCTTCAGCGTTGTGTGAAGATTTCATGACAAAGGGTTCCTAAAGGAAAGTATATTTGGTCATGTATCTGTGCGATGTGTGATAGTGATACTAAAGTTAGGCCGCAAGGGCTAAGTGTGTGGAAAGATATTATTTTTTAAAAGAGTCAAATGGTGGTGACTCTTAGGCTAGGTAAGCTAATGATGTAGGGATCAAGCCCCCAAGTCTAGCTCTAAGTAAATAGGGATGAGCACAGGGATCCCTTGATATGATCAATTGTGAATGTAAATATGAATGCGTTTTTATTACGGCCGCAACTCGATGTGAGGTTGTCTACATATCCGTTAGGAATCAGGCCGAACGTAGCTCTAGCCGAACCTCGCACAAGTGTGTGTATACCTCAAAAAGGTCTTTTTAAGGGTTGTAACGTGGTTAGGCTAAAGGTTATAGAAGAAGGGGATAAAAAGGCTCAAGACCCTAGATAAGCCCCCAAGGTATGCAACCTTGCTTTTGAGTCTTTATATTTTTATGCTTGAGGCTTGATTCTCTTTTTTTGCTTTATTTTTTTTTTTTTGCTTTAGCATTTATTTTTATTTTTATGAGTGTGGGCAATCCCTATCATGCGGTCTATCACTCACTTGGCATTCATGTTTCTCAGGCACGGTACCGAGCACTCGATAAGAGACGCAATCTGAGACGTGTTCATATCGAAGCCATTTTCATGTCAAAAACATTGGAACACTTACCCTTTTGTACACTTTTATTTATATTTTTTTTATTTATTTTGATCTTTTGAAATCACTCAAGCTTTTTATGATATTGAAAACTGCATAAGTTGCACACTATCCCTTCTCAAGGTTAGGTAGATGTAGGTTGAAGAAAGAAAGGTTTATCGTTAGACGAGGCTCAAAGTGGTTTATGAAGAAAGGATTATATATTTGAAAGGTGAAAGGATATATGATGTGGCTACAAGCGGTGCCTCAAATCATTGGTATACCTTGTATTTAGTTCGACATGAATTTTTTTTATTTTTAATGAAATGATCATATGTAAGAGAATAAATGGTCATTTTATTAAAAAGGGAAAAAGAAAGAATCTACAAAATTAATATAAGGGAGAAGAAAGGTGCCTATGCTAGACTTATTGGGGAAAGGATAAATAAAGAAAAAGAAAAAAGATGTCATGAAATCTCGTCGTTTGAAGCTCGCCTTATGTCTTGTATTGTTTGCTTTATCATCACTCGCTCTTCTTGTTAACTGGAGGTATGGGAAGCTTGTTATTATCAATCAAATGTTGGATAGCCTCTTTTAGCTTCCAACAGCTCTCAGTAGCATGACCCCTACCTTGATGGTACTTGTCGCGCACATTTGAATTCCAACTAGGCACTCTCTTCTCAAGTGGGGGATCTTGAAGAGGTCCAATAGGAGTAATGAGTCCCTTGGCATGGAGTCGATTGAAAGCATCATCGTAGCTAATTCCAATAGGGGTAAAATCCCTTTTTTGTTGCTTTCTAAATCCTCGATTATCCATGGCTAAGATCTCATTAAGGTCGAAAGTACCAATACTGTTACTAGAGCAGGTGTTTTTGGAAGAAGAAGGATAGACATTCTTCTTCCCTTTACAGCCACTGTTACTATCGTTACTAATCTTGGCCTTCTTGTCGCGCGGAGGAACATGAAGGAGATTTGAATCAATGAAGTCTTGAACATGATCCTTGAGGGCGAGACACTTTTCGGTAGTGTGACCGCGACCTCTATGGTATCGACAATAGGAATTTGGATCCCAATTGGGAAAACGTTTTTCAGATGGAGGGTCTTGACTGGGACCAATGGAGTGAATATGACCTTGATCGTGAAGACAGTTAAAAGCTTCATTGTAAGTCGTTCCTATTGGTGTGTACTCTTCAATGGTCCGTTTTGCGCGTGGCTTAGGATCATTGAGTTCTTCATTAAACCCTTGGCGAGAATTTTTTTCGATGACCATCACCCAATTTGCTAGTCCTTCTACCACATTCAAGAGCATGGCAATGACATCTTGCAGTTTTCGAACGTCCTCTTTCAGATTTGACGAGTCTTCCTTGGTATTATCTAAGAAAAGACTTTCATCCTCCTCAATTATGGCCACTTCATCAAGAGAGGTTATATAAGTTGTCTCGATCATGGGCTCTCCTACAGGTGTGATAAGAAGTGATGGATCAAAGGATGTCTGATCTTCTTCGATGGCTAGAATCTCGGAAGTTTCATTGTTATCGATCAAATCTTAAATAGCTTCCTTGAGTTTCCAACACTCCTCGGTGTCGTGACCGTTTCCTTGGTGATATTTGTAGTGCTTATTAGGATCCCACTTGGGTGACCTGGCTTCTGGAACTGGATCTTTGATGGGCCCTATGGGCATGACTAATCCTTTGTGGTGTAGCTTCTCGAAAGCTGTTTCATAGCTCATACCAAGTGGAGTGAACACTCTTTTTTACCTTTGGATTCGCGATTTAGAGGTGTTCGTGGTATGTACCTCATTAATAGGAGAGGAAGAAGAAGGATGGTCGTTCTTCTTTCCTCTCGCACTATTATCTTTCAGAAGATCATCTTCAATGTCAATGCCTATGTTATAGGCAGCCTTGAAAGTATTCAAGCTGTGTTGGTATTTTAAGTGCTTTGAATACTTCCCTTGGAGATTCTTGATAAACATCCTCACATATTCCTTTTCAGTGGGAGTTTTGACCATATTAGCATAAGTTTCCCTCCATTTGTTGAAGAAAGAAGTGAACCCTTCGTTTTCTTTTTATTTTAACATCTCAAGTTGTCTGTGGTCTGTTTCGTCTTGGATGTTGCACTTATATCTATCTATGAAAACGTTTGTTATCGACTCCCAAAAAGAGGTTTTCTCTTTCTCGAGAGAAAAGTACCATTGCTGGCAAACGGTCTCAAGAGATAGTGAGAACAGAGAGGGGAAAACCTTCTTATCGATACCCTTAATGTTCATTATAGTTTCGAAAGCTCTTAGATGGAAGTAAGGGTTATCTGTTGCCTTGAATTTAGGGATGTCAGTGGCGTTGAACTTATGCGGAAGAAGTTCCTTGTCCAGCGAGACCCCTTGTGAACTCATGCCCTGAAATTTATAGTCACTAGATAGCTTTCTCAAACTTTCTTGCATGAGGTTCATTTGTTGTTGCTTCACAGGGTCATCAATTTTGAGGGTTAAAGCCTTTAACACCACAGTCACGTCATTCAATTGCTTCCTAAGTTCATTGACCTCTTCTTGACTTGCCATTATCTTTTTAGCTTTCTTCTTTTTACGGATCGGTTTATCAAAAAGTAAGACTTGAATAAAGGTGTTGTCCTTGATTAATCGCTCTTCTCTCCTCGACCAAGTACTGTGGAAAAGGAATTTGGGGATATTCATTGTTAATTATTTGACTCAAACTTTATTCAACATGCAATGGATGGAGGAAGTGAAGAAAGATTGGAATAAAATGTGAAGAAAAATGATGTAGAAGGAGGGATATGAAGAATTAGGAATAGAATGTACCCCCAACTCAAATGACGGAAAAGACCGACTCATGCATGAACCTAAGACATGGTCATGGTGACATATACTTAAAGTGTGTGCTAAGACTAGTGAGTGTAGGTGGTACATTAAGACTCGTGTCATGACCATGTGGCTAGATTATGTGACTTAGTGTCTAGACTCAATTAATGACTTAACAAGGTATGATTGACGGTAAAAATTAACCGAATTATTTAGCAAACTGGTTAATTAGACACTAGGTGATGACTCAATCAATAATCCGAACTGTCGTCAAAACGACAGGACTGGCGTCGCACTGTGCAGTGTAGCGCCAGATGACAGAGCTGTCTCTAGGCGCCACACTCCACAGAGTGGCGCTGCAGTTCAGACTTTGGCGCCAACGCTGGAGCTTCAATCTGGAACTGTTTTCGGTGTTATTAATCAATAGGGATGCCTAAAGTCGTACTAGGTCAGTTCTGATTAAAATATTAGACTTTATTTACTCAAATTAATTAATCAATTAATTAATTAGGCAAAGTTCTTTAAGTCATAAATTTATTAAATCTCAACACAAGTCAAACAAACGGTTAAGAAAACATATATATGCACAACAAATAATGCACAATTAGTCAAGTAGGCACAATATGATGCAATGAGTTTGCAACCTAACCATGGCTCTAGTTCTCTAAAGTTCGGGATATGGTTTAGTCAATAGAGGGTCCATGGTTAATTGTCCGGATGCACCGCGCGGAAGCCTAACCGTGAAGGGTTGGCGCGAGTGGATGGGACACCGCGAGTTTTAGAAAAACTCGCTTCCATGGCTCGGTGAATTCAACATTCTCGGATGTACCCTTTGTTGCTTAGAGCGTTCAATCAGGTAGAAGGAGCATGAATTCCCAAAGGGCTATGTCCACATGTAGAACACGTATGGGTTTTAGAAAAGTGAGAAAAACTCAATCAGGAAGTAGGATCGAGCAAACAATGCGAAAAACTGGTCGAAATTAGAACGCATATTTCTGGCTCGGTATTGGAAGAATTTGGCGCCAGCAAACAGAGGTTGGCGCCAGGATTTAGCTGTAGCACCTGGCGACATGGTTATCGTTTGGCGCTATGGTTAAATGTATGGCGCCAGCTTCTGTTTGCTGACGCTAATTCCTACATGCCTCAGCAGCTTTTTGTGCTCGATAAAATTTTCCAATTTCGCGTAGTGTTATTTCGGTCCTAGTTGTGAAAGATATTTCTCAAATTTCCTACGTGTAAAATCCTATGTTTTAACTCATTACGGATGGTCTTTCCAATGAGATCTTTTTTATGCATATGACAATAATGTTAATCAAAATTACGCACATGAAATAATTAGAACGTTTCGAGTCTCATCCACTCATTCTAAATCATTGCCAAAACACTTTCAGGAATTACAATAGAAATCATCCCCAGTGGAGTCGCCAAAAAACTGTAGGGAATATTTCAAGCGTTAACCCCCTAGCTTGAACCCCACTGTGATCATACACTAAAGTACGGTGGCGTCCAAAGGGAAAGAAGATAGAGCAAAAGAGTCGCCAACAAGTTTTTTAGGAACTTGTAAACCGTTCACGAGGTGAAGGCTACACCCCTTAACGATCCAGGAGATCGTTAACTCCAATAGGTCTAGAACCATGACTGGTAGTTCGGGAATGAAGGTACAAATCCAACCTAAAAGAGATTGAACCTGCCCTAATAATAGGCCTCTACTTTATTCTGATCGTATTCATGTGCGCTTTCTGACTAACATGCAATCAATAGGTTTAACCCTAAACCTTTTTATCTATGTTGGTTGAATATTAATGCACAAACAAATCTATTATTGGCGATCACTTGAATTATAATCATAATAAACCCTAAACAAGATTATTAACTATCTTATTAAGCGTGATTACAAGTACAAATTCCCTTTAAACATGCATAAAAGGTTTGATCAAGCAATAACAAAAAATATCAAGCAACATAATAAATCAAAATAATTATAATTATAATCATCAAAATAATAACCATAATAAAAATAATAATAATAATAATCATGTTAATAATAAAGCATAATAATAGCAAGATCCTAGGCATGATACTAACAAGATTAATAACAAACCCTAGCATGTCACTAAACAATAAAAATCAAAGCTTTAACCCTAACATGATACTAACATAAATATTAGGAAGAGAATAGGAAGCATCGCAGGAATCATGATTGATATAAGCAAATCACCCTAAATATCATACTAAATAAAACATCCTAACATGATACTAGGAATCAAAATAACAATCTAAGCATGATTTCTATATCATAAAATCAATAAATCAATTAAAGCACTTACTTGGATGCCTCGTACCTCTTTCTAATAACAAAATAAACGCGTTAGTAACTTCAAGGAAAATATAAAACAATTAAATTAAATAATAATTGAAAGAGAGATTTGGGACCAAACCCTCAGAAATATTAAAACCTTTCACGTCTAGGGCGAAGGCAACTTCGAATTTGGCTAGGTGTTAGTTTCTAGTGCTAATGTATGAGAAATTGTATTTGTAAAAGGGTAGTTTAGAAAAGAGAGAGAGAATCAAGAAATTCTTGATGAGAGTTGGTGAGAATTGGTAAAAATTAGAAAGAATAAGAATTGATGATTCTTGATGAATGAAAACGGAGTTTTTACGATGTTATTTATAAAGAAAATCAGCCAAAAGATAAAATATCAAAACAGAGTTCTGGCGCAGATAAGAATTAATTAGCGCCAACGCTGGATATTGGCACCAGACGCCAACATTAACGCCAGACGCCAATGCTAGCGCCAGGCGCTATAGCTGGCGTTTGGCGCTGATTCAGAAATTCACGCGTTTTCTTAAAATCAGATAAAAATTTCCATACCGAAGGATAAAATCGTATTTCCCTCAAAAAATATTCTTTAATTTTAATTAAAACTCTGAAAAGTCAACAAAAGTCAATTTATCAATGCTAATTGAATTAGGAATGAAAAGAACCTTCTAGAGGAATCTAGAAGACTAAAACCATTCCTAATTGCATTAGGAATGATAAATCTATATTAGGCCCTCCTCTAGATCATTGGGCCGCATATAAGGCTCAAACCGGGCCCAGTTCAGTAAATTAGCCATAATTTCCTCAATATTCATCGGAATTGGGCTTATAATATATCGTTGGAAAGCTCTTGTCAAGCCCCATCCAAATACACTACTATTAGACCCATATCATGGACCAACCAAACTGGATTGTCTGTTCTCTTAAAATAAGTTTTCAAAAACAGAGAGAAGAGAAAAAAGAAATTAAAACTATCCGCAAATCTAAACTTTCCACACTTTCACTTCATTCGATTATGATTCGACATGAAAGGCACTCATTACTGAGTTTTGTTTTGGGGAGACACAAATGGGTGTCTACAAGATGGCCTAATTATTAATTATCACATCCAATCACATTTCCTTTATGTAGGGAATAATTTCATGCCTTTAAAATCCCACTAGCTTGAACCCCACTGTGATCATACACTAAAGTACGGTGGCGTCCAAAAGGGAAGAAGATAGAGCAAAAGAGTCGCCAACAAGTTTTTTAAGGAACTTGTAAACCATTCACGAGGTGAAGGCTACACCCCTTAACGATCCAAGAGATCGTCAACTCCATAAGGTCATAAACCAAATAAGGGTTCGGGGATGAAGGTACAAATCCAACCTAAAAGAGATTGAACCTGCCCTAATAATAGGTCTCTACTTTATTCTGATCGTATTCATGTGCGCTTTCTGATTAACACGCAATCAATAGGATTCACCCTAAACCTGTTTAATCTATGTTGGTTTAATTTAATGCACAAATAAACTATTATTGGCGATCACTTGAATTATAATCATAATTAACCCTAACAAGATTATTGATTATCTTATTAAGCATGATTACAAATACCAAATTCCCTTTAACATGCAATAAAAAAGGCGTGATCAAGCAATAACAATAAAATCAAGAAACATAATAAATAATCAATCATGAATAATAATTATAATCATAATAATAATCATCATAAATAAAATAATCATCATCAAAATAATAATAATAATCATAATCATGTTCATGTTAATATTAAAGCATAATAATAGCAAGATCCTAGGCATGATACTAACAAGATTAATAACAAACCCTAGCATGTCACTAAGCAATAAAAATCAAAGCTTTAACCCTAACATGATACTAACAATCATAAATATTAGAAAGAACATAGGAAGCATAACATGAATCATATTTAACATTAAAATACCCTAGACATGATACTAGGAATATCATGATAACAATATAAACATGATGTCTACATCATAACATCAATTAATCAATAAAGTACTTACTTTGATGCCTCGCACCTCTTTCTAATAACAAAATACACACGTTAGTAACTTCAAGGAAAATAATAAACAAACAATTAAATTAAATAATTGAAATAGAGATTTGGGACCAAACCCTCAGAAATTAAAACCTTTCACGTCTAGGGCGAAGGCAACTTCGAATATGGCTAGGTGTGTCTAGATCTTGTGAATGCGGAATTTTGTATGAAAAGCAAAGTTTGAAAAAAGAATTGAATGAATGCTAATTAAAACAGATTGTAGAACTTGTGGATGATGAGAATTGGTGAATGATTAGAGAGAATAGGTGAGAATGAAAACAATTGGTGAATGAATGAATGTAGATGATGAATCAATCTAGATGATGAATGAATCTAGATGATGAACGAATCTATAAAACGGAGTTTTTAATACTATATTTATAGAGAAAAACAGCCAAAAAGATAAATTAGACAAAACAGAGTCTGACGCATTAAAAACAGAGCTGGCGCCAACCCTAGCTAGCTGGCGCCAGGCACCAGCACTAGCGCCAGGCGCCAATGGCTAGCTCCAGGCGCCAAGGCCTGGGATTAGGCGCCAAGCCTGATTCCAACGCGTTTTCGAAAATCCGATAAGTTTACCGTACTGGAGGATAAAATAATATAATTTCCTCGAAAATGCTATTTGATTTTGATTAAAACTCTGAAAAGTCAACGAAAGTCAATTTATCAATGCTAATTGAATTTGGAATGAAAAGAACCTTCTAGAAGAATCTAGAAGACTTAATCCATTCCTAATTGCATTAGGAATGATAAATCATATTAGGCCCTCCCCTAGATCATTGGGCCGTACATAAAGCTCAAACCGGGCCCAGTTTGGTAAATTGGCCATAACTTCCTCAATATTCATCGGAATTGGGCTTATAATATATCGTTGGAAAGGTCTTTGCAAGCCCCATCCAACTACACTACTATTGGACCCATATCATGGACCAACCAAACTGGATTGACTGTTTTCTTAAAATAAGTTTTCAAAAATAGAGAGAAGAGAAAAGAAATTAAAACTATCGCAACACTAGACTTTCCACACTTTCGCTTCATTCGATTGTGATTCGACGTGAAAGGTACTCATCACTGGGTTTGGTTTTGGGGAGACACAAATGGGTGTCTACAGAAGCCCCCACTTTGACTGAGTTTGGAGAAACGCAAGTTTCGAAAACAAAAGTCAAAGTATCGATAGGGACGGAGAATGATTCAGAACGTTCTGCGATCCTAAATCACTCTTGCAACGCCGATACCTGCAAAACTAGCGTTAGTTAAACAGATAAAAGAGTTAAGAAACGCGTATCTTGCACCGTCAAGCACACGTCTCTGAAAGTAACCAATTGTTTTGATGACCTCCTGCAAGCTAGAGAATGCCATCGCGCTTGAAAACCGCTACGCCTGTAACTGCTTCCAAATTTGGAAGATTGCTTCGCCTGAAATGATCCTCCTCCGCTATGATAATATTCCACATCCTAGGGAATATCATCGAAGATTATTTCTCTTGAAACAATCTCCATCCGCATTGATAATATTCCACATCCTAGGGAATACCATCGTAGATAACTTCGCCCGAAATTACCTCCAGTTGTTCGTGACAACTTTCCGCAAGCTAGGGAATGGCGTCGAAGATATCTTCACTTGAAGTCACCTTCATTTGATGCGATAATTTTCCAAAGGAAATTACCGAAGATCCACGCCTGTCGATCTTTAAAAGTTCGCCTGAACTTTGCTTCCGCTATGCCTGTACGTCGGCGCTTCCGTTGCTTTGAACCTGTACGTCGGTGCTCTTTTGCTCTTGCACCTATATGTCGGTGCCTTTTTGCGCTTTTGAACCTACATGTCGGTGCTTTTTTGCTAATGAGCCAATGCTTAGGCGCTTTAAGCTAAGTGAGACGATCTCTTATCAGGTCGATCACTTTATGTAATCAAGCCGATTACTAAATCATGTCAAATTTCTTAGAGGGGCTAACTGGCGTACCAAGGAACCCAAAAATATGTTGCAGAAGGCTAGCACAACCTCATCAGGTGGCTGGATGCTTTGGCGTCGCTGAAAAACCATCAGCGCCACCTTATTAGCATTAGTGCCAGGCGCTAATATTGGCGCCAAGCGCCAAGCCAAATTTGTGACGCCAATGCATAGGGCTTGGCGCCAGCACGGGGATTTCCTTAAATACCCCTTTCCTCTTCATTTCGCTGCTTTGTTCGTCGCGAAACTGCTCGAAAGAAGTCCGAAACTTCAATTGCTCATTGCTTGCTCGTTTCTCAACCGAATTCGCTCAAATTTGTTGCAAATCAAAGCTCTTTTCATCTATTTTCCTGATCTATGTAAATTTTCTTCAAACTCACATCAGTTTTTATGAATTCTTGGCATGTTTATTCACGAATTTCATGAAAATTCGAAATTTATAATGCTCAATTTGCTTTGTTTGTCAAGTTTTATGCCATGAAATTGCTTGATTATGTTTATATATTGCCTTAGGAGTAATTTAAGACTTGTTTGACTCAATTTGGTGAAGAAATGAGCAATTTGCCATTGTTGGACCTCTTAAGGTCGTGAAGAACAATGTGACTCGTTCTTGATATTTTTGCTAGCAATTCTTGTTCAATTTGTCACAATAATTACTATAGTGTTGCAAGAAATTGTTTCATTGCTTGAAAAATGTTGTCATGCTCAATTTGAATTTGTGCTCTGTTTTAGTACTACGTACTCTGTTTTTGCGAACATAGTATCATGCGGCTAGGCGAACCTTAGATACTATAGAACCTCAATTCATGATAATTTTTCACAATGTAGCATGGCTAGACAACGAGGCTCGGGTTCACGGTCCCGAAACACTAGACGGGAGCATGACATCACGCCTTCCACTTCGCTTGGTCGACTTCCGGAGTGGGATGAGCGGACCTTGTTCTTCGCCCCTGTCCACCACATTTCTGAGAGGGTGAGACAGGGCATCGCGCCCGGGAGGACACGGCATCACGGCTCTGGCTGTGATGGTTTAGGCGATTTGTACAGGATGTACATCGCCAGGGATCTTGAGACGAGGCTCCTATGGGGGTCTTGTGGGCTAGCTACTCTGTTCGAGACCTCTAAGGCTATGGTCACCTCCAGCGGGGTTCATCATGTAGTGCGCGCTTTGGTGGAGTTCTTCTGGGACACCACCAACACCTTCCATTTCCCCTGAGGCGAGATGATTGTCACCCCTACGGACTTCAGTCTCATCACAGTACTGGAGTTCACTTCCGTGCCACTGCCGTTTGACAGTGGAATCGACGTCTTCTCTTCGGAGGTCGAGGAGCTGTTGGGGCCGATCGCTATTCGGGCTCGAGCTGAGGTCGAGACGACTCAGTTTAGTGCTAGAGGAATTCGCCGCTCGACGCTGGCAGCAGCTCTTGATGACGATGCGACCACCCGAGAGCAGCGGGTGCGCATCTTTGTGCTGATGTTGTTGTCAGGGACATTCTCCCCTGACAAAGGTAGTAGAGCGTTGCTTTACTATCTTTCTGCTGTCCGCGATCTTCACCGGATCGGGACTTATGACTGGGCCAGCTTGGCCTATGCTGACTTTGTTCGTGCGCTGAGGGACTCGTGTCGTCACCGGTCCTTTGGGATGAACGTTGCTTTGTCTGCCTTTTGGAAGGTCGTAGAGGTAAACATTTATTCCCTATAAAGTTTAGCTCTGCATATTAGTTAGCATTTGCTCACACTTCTAACTCCTTGTAGATCTGGTTCTACGAGTATTTTCCTTCTGCTGCACCGGCGAGACCATCGCCGCGAGGATTTCCAGTGAGCGCCTCTTGGGGCGGTCATCATGTGGACATGTCCACTACACATGTCCGGAACTGGATCATCTCGGTACGACTTTTATTGTTTATCTTGCTCTTCCGCGGTGCTTTAGATATATTCTTGCCTGATTGATGCTTTTTATAGGGACCTAAGGTGGTATACCGGCCGTGGGGCGGTTGGACAGTCCCTGGGTTAGCCGCACAGTATTCTGCTGAGCGTCGCTATTTTCTGGGGACTTATGGAGCGGTCGCGTACTTAGGAGAGAGGGTCGCTAGACAGCATTCTTCTGATGTCTTCGTCGTTCCTGCTGCTCCACCACGTCATATGTTCGACGAGGCGCGGTTATCGAGCATATCTGAGGGAGCTGGTACCCCTTAGCGGTCTCATGTGATCCTCGGGCAGTGTTATGCTGAGGAGCTACTACCTTTGTTAGCTCCAGCCCCCGTACCGGCTGAGGATGTAAGGGTAAGATTTTTAGCTCTTTACTTTTCACCAAGTAGCCCCCAAGTAATATTTTACTGATTTTTTCTACTTTATCAGGACGATGCTGTTGAGTTCGTGCCACCCCGTATGTCCATCCACTACCAGGGGATGTACGGACCGATCGAGGAGATGATTTATCCGGCTCCCGAGGGTGAGCACTTCGTAGAGCGGTCGATTCCTCGCCACCAGACTAGAGTAAGCTTAGTTTTTTTCAGAATTTTTGTGTTCATATATCATGCATTTTTACTGACTCATTTTTCTGACAGTTTTCACGCGAGGTGGTTTCGGCGATGGCACGATGCATAGATGCCTTCCGGAGCCAGCTCATCCGGATGAGGAACGCGGCCACTTGCCGTTGGGATGACGTCATCCGAGAGGTAGTCTTTCTTTACTAATTGTTTTTGCATTGCTGTTTCAATTTTACCTTGTTTCTGATTTAATTCTTTTTACAGGGCCAGCCTATCGCTTCTCACACCCACGCGAGACCTGAGGAGCGGAGGGATCCGGCGAGGTCTAGTTCGAGACGTCGTCACACTTCGTCAGGGGGTAGAGGTGGTCGCTCTGAGGCTGCTCGAGCTGACGTTGCAGAGGGCTCGGGATCTTCTTCTGAGGGTGCTCATGCTACACCGGTAGGAGAGGCTACCTCGGCTTTCAGAGGTGGTGGGATGTACGAGGTTCGCTCGTCATCGCAGCAGCCTCCGCGGCCTCAGCCTCAGGTTGATCCTGGCTGGAGTGGTCCTATATTGAGTCTTCCTCCTCCTACGGAGACTTGAGCTGGAGCTGGAGCTGGTGGAGAGGTGACTCCTCGTACGACACAATTTTATGATATGATGGGCCTACGTCCTCCGGCGCCGTAGTTTGTTCCTGTGTATATTTTATTTTGACTTTTTTATAGAACTTTGCCTTAGACTCATTATTCACTTTGTATATTTATGTTATTATGAGTTTATTTGATTGTTATTATTATGTGTATGTTAGTGTGTGCAAGAAAAAGTGTGACAACAATTTTGCGCAAAAATTCCGTCATTTTTATTATTGGTGGAGGGTATCCGACTCTCTCCCCCAAAAAGAAAAAATAAAAAAGGAAAAAATCGAATGAAATGTCGGGTGTTTGGAATTTAAAATAAAGTCCAAAAGGAATAATATAAATTAAAAATAATAGCTATATTTAATTAATTAAGAAAAAGGATAAAAAAGATGTTTAGGAAAATTAAACGGAGCCATAAAGTCATTAACCGACTCGAGTCTAATATTAAAAACGCAAGTTGAGCACGCGCGGCTGGTCTGGCAACTTGGCGCCAGCTGGCGCCACACTATGGCGCGTGGCACCAGGCGCTACACTTAACGTGTGGCGCCAAGCGCTGGCGGTTGGCGCCAATCACGGGATTGTGACGCCAATTGACGCTGATACCGTATTTCAGTCTGATTAAAATTCTTCGCAATTTGTGTATAAAAATCCCCCTGCCTAGTCGATTCTTCTCATAATACCAGAGAATAAATAATTCTCTTCTTTAGAAAAACAATAATCATGTCTTTAGTCACCAAGACCTTCACCCAATACACTCATGAATGGTGTCGATCTCTTAATGTGAGGGAGAGAAAAGAATTAGATTTATTTCACCTGGGGGGAATTTATGGCATCAAAGGGGTAGATCTTGACCTAGACTTCATACATGCCGCTTTAGAATTTCGGAATGTTGATACTCATTGTTTCAGAATAGGGTATGATGAGATTAGCCCTTTGCCGGAGGAATTTGGTGCTATCTTAGGCTTCCCTGCAATAGACCTTATAGCAATCCCTAGAGTAGACGCATACTATTATAAGGATTTTGAGCGCTTCTTTAATTTGAAGGAAAGGGATTTATCAAAAATAGTGGATGGCAATATAGTTAATTTGAAAGAATTTTCACGCTATTATTTTGATAAACCTCTTTCTGAATCTTTTCATATATATAGAAGAAGGGCGTTCTTATTTTGCATGCTTAACCAATTTTTTCTTAGTAGTGGTAAAAATAATGAGGGTCAATCAATTATAACCACTGTACTAGAACAAATTGAATCAGGGAGAAATCCAATGCCATTAATAGTTGGAGAGACTATGATTAGTCTAGATGAATTGAAAAGGGACCCAAAAGCGCCTCTTCGCGGCTCTCCAATTTTATTACAGGTAGAAAAATAATAATTTTAATTACAGAAATCAAAAAATATATTTTTGTATTGTAATAATAATTTATTTGCATTGCAATTTTTTTACAGATGTGGCTAATGGAGAGGCTAGGATTATATCCCTCCGGACGATATTGAGAAATATACTCCCAATTGTTTCGTGAGAAGGAAGAAAAGCATTCCTAAAATTGGGCGCCATGGGTGGAGAAAAGTCTTTGAATCACGTGATTTCATTATCAAGTGGGTCATCCCATGGTGGAAAATAGAAAGGATGGTTGGTGTTAACAAGCAACCTTTCTGCCGTCTTCCAAATTTGTCTCGTGTAACTTATTATTATCCCTGCAGGGTAAAAAGATAATACGGCTTGCTTCAGAATAATCCTTTCGGGGCTCTTCGTCCTCCCTTTGAGTACCCTGTATCTCAAGAATTAGATAGATTCGACGCTTACTGGAGCGCTAGACCTTTATGGGAATTGATTACCCAAAAGGTTCCTCCTTCTTTGCCCAATGATGTAAAGAAGTGGTTGCTGAAGAAATCTTCGATTGATCAGGGTAGAACCGATGTGAAGAATCGTCTAGGTGACAGGGTGACTCCTGCCAAGGAACGCTTAGGTGCAAGAATTGAACTCAAAACACCTGCAATGCCTAGGAAGAAAGGTGCTACCAAAGACAAAGGGAAAAGAAAAACTAACACCACAGATAAAAAGGCATGGGTTGAAAAGAAGCATGGAGTGTTAGCTGAAGGGGAGACCATCTACTCCAAAATTGAATGTAGGTCCTCTAAAGGATGCGTACTAGCTAA
The DNA here is from genome assembly GCF_948465745.1 of Chenopodium album. Classification (NCBI taxonomy): domain Eukaryota; kingdom Viridiplantae; phylum Streptophyta; class Magnoliopsida; order Caryophyllales; family Amaranthaceae; genus Chenopodium; species Chenopodium album. The sequence continues at coordinate 13,105,059 of NC_137834.1, forward strand.
AGTTATGGATGAAGAGGAGGAAGCAGACAAGAATTGGGAAAGAGCTAGAAAGGAAAAGAAAGATTAAGAGCATTGCTTAGCTTTAGATTTATTAGACTTAGATTGTTATTTTTATTTAAAGTTAATTTATTTCAGGTTTTATTTAAATTCTATCAATAATGTAATTTTATTTTATTAATGAAATTTCAGCTTTCAATTAAATTATTCACTTCAAATTTATTTTATTAAAGCAATGAAAATCGAAAAAATTAATTTTCCAGAAATTCTTCGAGTACGGAAGTAAAAATTTTCCGAAAAACACCGAAATTTGCCCAGAGCTTATCTCCAGATTGGCGCCAGTTATTGGCATTTGGCGCCTGCCATTGAAGTCTGGCGCCAGGCGCCAATTCCATCGGCTAGCGCTGATGACTTCTGGCTGGCGCCAGGTTCTATTCTGCGACGCCAATAATTCGCCGATTTTCTATTGAATTTTTAATTGATTCTGGAACGTGGAGATGTCGAAAAATAAAGTGGCCGCACCCGTAAAGGGTTGCCTACGTATCCTTTCTTAAGGAATCAGGCCGAACGTAGCTCTCTTGAGTATCCTACTCAAGTAATTATGGGTAGTATTTCTTAAGTTGGTCAAGATTGGTCATGTTCGAGAATTCATTGCCATCCATATCAGTTAGTTTTGCTGCACCTCCTGATAGGATTGTCTTGACAATGTAGGGTCCAGACCAATTAGGTCTAAATTTTCCCCTTGGGTCTAAAATATTTTTCCTTAGTGCTTTTAATACCAAATCTCCTACTTTGATATTTCTTGTCTTGACCTTCTTATTAAAATGCCTAGCCATACGAGTTTGGTAACACTGAGTGTGATGTAGAGCTTCTAGTCGTTTCTCGTCGAGCAGAATCAATTCTTCATATCTTGCCCTAGTCCATTCAACTTCATCGAGTTTACTCTCTAACGCGATGCGTAGAGATGGTATTTCTAGTTCGACAGGTTGTACGGCATCCATTCCATATACCAAGGAAAATGGCGTATTTCCTGTTGATGTACGGATTGACGTGCGATAACCCCACAATGCGAAGTGAAGCTTGTAAGGCCAATCCTTATAATTTTCCGTCATTTTCTCGATGATAGTCTTTAGATTTTTATTAGCTGCCTCGACTGCTCCGTTTGCTTGAGGTCTATAAGGGGAAGAATGATGATGTTGAATGCCGTATTTTTGTAGCAATTCTTTACATTCGGCTTGAAAGTGAGTTCCATTGTCACTTATCATTTCATGTGGGACTCCATATCGACAAATAATATTTCTTTCGATAAAGAGTGCTACATGTTTTATAGTGAGTTTAGCGTACGATTGCGCTTCGACCCACTTTGTTAAGTAATCGATTGCTACTAGGATAAATCCGTGGCCTCCTGTTCCTGGGGGAGTGATTTTGCCAATTATGTTAATTCCCCATGTAGAGAATGGCCATGGCGATGTGTAGGTGTAGAGCAAAGATGGAGGGACATGTTGCAAATTGGCATAAATTTGGCACTTAGGGAATCTTTTTACGTATTGATGGCAATCCCTATTCATTGTAGTCCAATAATATACTTCTCGCATTATTTTCTGGAGTAACATTTTGCCGTTTACATGAGTGCCACAGATTCCTTCGTGAACTATTCTCATTACTCTTTGTGCATCCATCTTTCCTACACATAAGAGAGCTCGACCTTTAGGTACCCTTTTATGTAGCTCGTTGTATATGAGTACATATTGAGAAGCCAAAAGTCTCAATGCTCGCTTTGCTCTTTTGTCAGCATGAGGAGGGTATTCTCCATTGCTGACATAATTGAGTATGTCCGTGTACCACGGTTCCGGTTCTTCTTCTTCTTCTTCTTCTTCTTGGACTAAGTCGTCTTCTATAGCCTGGATATATGCTGGTTTGTGCTTTTTTTCGATAGTTAGAGGCATTTGCTCGATTTCCGTGGGAATCCTAACCATTGAGGCTAATCTTGCCAAGGCATCAGCAAATTGGTTTTCTTCTCTAGGTAGATATGTGTATTCTACCTTTTCTAACTGATCGGTAAGAGTTTCCAGATAGGTTTGGTAAGGGGCTAGGCTTTCGCTCCTTACTTTCCACCTTTTAGATATCTGATTGATGATCAAAGAAGAGTCTCTAAATATCCTTAATTTCTTTACTCCCAATTCCAAAGCTGTTTCAAGGCCTACCACGCATGCTTCGTATTCAGCAGCATTGTTGGTAACGTCGAAATCAAGCTTTATGGAGATTGGAACATGCTCCTCTTTAGGTGATACTAGTAGTACTCCAACGCCACATCCCTTTTGGTTTGAGGCTCCGTCGAAATACAAGGTCCAAGTATCATCTTCAGTGACCATTAAGTCTTCATCTGGAAATTCATTGTCTTGTATTGGCGTCGAGTCTTCTATTGGAAAATCTGCTAGAAAGTCTGACACCACGGATCCTTTAATAGCTTTTTGTGGCATAAACCTTACATCGAACTGGGCTAGATTGACTATCCATCTTGAAATGCATCCATTGAGTGTAGATTTCTCGAATAGATACTTAAGTGGATCTAATCGGGAGACTACGAAAACGGTATGCACCAACATGTAATGTCTTAACTTAGTTGTGGCCCACACCAAGGCGAGGCACAATTTCTCGAGCGGTGTATAGCGTGTTTCGTATTCGAGCATCTTTTTACTTAGGTAGTAAATTGCGTTCTCTTTGCCTTCTATTTCTTGTGCTAGCATGGCTCCCATTGTCTCTTTGGTAACCGTCAAATATAACCTAAGAGGTATTCCGGGAAGTGCTGGTGCTAATACGGGAGGATTTGCGAGATAGGCTTTGATCTTTTCAAAGGCTTTTTGACACTCGTCATCCCATATTACTGGTACATTCTTCTTGAGCTTCTTGAAGATTGGTTCACATATCGTCGTAAGTTTTGATATGAACCTACTTATGTATTGCAACCGGCCAATAAATCCTCAAATCTGTTTCTTAGTCTTGGGCGGTGTCATTGACATGATTGCTTTAATCTTGGTTGGATCTACCTCTATTCCTCTAGAGCTTATGACGTATCCCAAGAGCTTGCCTGAGGTGAATCCAAAAGCACATTTTGATGGATTCAACCTCATGTTATACTTTCTTAGCCTTTCGAAAAATTTCCTTAAGGCTACTTGTTGGCCTGGACGGTCTTTTGATTTTACAATCATGTCGTCGACATATACTTCGACTTCTTTGTGCATCATGTCATGGAGTAAGGCAGTTGCTGCACGTTGGTAAGTAGCACCCGCGTTTTTCAACCCGAATGGCATTACCGTGTAGCAGTAAGTGCCCCATGGCGTTATAAAAGTTGTTTTCTCCATGTCTTCTTCTGCCATGAGAATCTGGTTGTAACCTGCGTACCCATCCATGAATGTGAGAAGCGCGTGATTTGTCGTGTTATCTACCAGAATATCGATGTGTGGCAAAGGGAAGTCGTCCTTTGGACTTGCCTTATTTAGATTTCGATAGTCGACACACATCCTTACCCTTCCGTCTTTCTTCGGAACTGGGACGACGTTGGCGACCCATTCGGGGTATTTGGATACCTTGATGAAACCTGCAGTTATTTGTTTTTTAACTTCTTCTTTTATTTTAAGTGCTACGTCGGGTTTCATTCGACGCAACTTTTGTTTTACAGGTTTCATTCCTGGAATTAGTGGTATAGTGTGTTGAGCTATTTCTCTATTAATGCCTGGCATATCTTCATATGACCAAGCAAATACATCGATGAATTCTTTAAGTAAGTTAATTAAATCGGTTCTTTCTTGTTTATTCAATGTTAATCCGATTTTAACTTCTCTTTTATGAGTTGAATAATTCGAGATATCAACCGTTTCAGTTTCTTCAATTACCGGTGTTTTCTTTTCGAGTGTTTCCATTGCTTTAATAATTTCTTTGTCTTTTTCATCGTTAGCTAAGCAATGCTCGTCATCTTGGGTTAGAGAAGGACACAAGAAGTAAGGAGAATGAGAAATATTATTATACTCTGAGATCATTACATCAAAGAGTGATATGTCCTCAGGGACTGGATCACTAACTATCCTAGGAGAAGAAATAGGAGGGGGAGATGTCACTACTAAAGACTTAGAAGACTCTAAAGGGAAAGACTCTGACTCAGACTCTGACTTAGACGACTCCTCAAACATCGGTCCCTGTCCTGTCGTGATTGATATCTTCCTTCCGCTTGGAGTAGTCACTTTGATAGTCTTGCGCCACCCTTGTAGTGATCCTTTGGCTGGAGTAATTAGCTTCGAGGGGTCGAAGCTTTCACTTTGTAGGACCGTTTGAATGAGCGAGGAGTTATCTTCTTCATAAGTTGGCTCATTCTTTTCTCGCCCAAACAGTAATCCCATGACGTTAATGTCAAAGCATGGGGGTGCTTTCTCCTTATGGACGGGAGTTGGGATTTCATCAGTGAAGTAACAATCCAAGAAAATCTCGAATCCCGGTTGTCTTATGCCGTTTACAACAAATGGCTCGGGAAATTCATGGCATGGATAGTCCTCTCCTTCTTTTATGAACTGACCATTAAGCGTAAGAGGGTACTGATCCATTGGAATTGCTTTCTTTTGAATGCGAGCGTCCCTACGTGCTTTCAACTTGTCCTGGGCTCGCTTGAGATCTTTCCGAGTCGGTTTAAAACCAAGTCCGAAAGTATCTAACTTAGGGAAGCCAGGTGACTCCAGCGGTTTTGCCATTCCTTTCTTCTTTCCTAAAGTCATCCCAGGAAAGTGTCCTTGTTTCTTCAGCATGGCATTGACGGTCATGTTGGAATGGGGGTCATGGCAAAGAGATGTCCTGTCATCCTCCTGGATTAAGGAGACTTCTTCGTTAAAGCCCCATAAGTCTTCGTCATCTTCGTCGTGCTCTACGTTAATGATTGGATTCTCTATAGATTTGATTCTCATTGGCGAAGCATCTATAGTGATTGGAATTCTTCCAACTATAGCTTTCACTTGTTGGTGGAGAGATGAAGGGACGGCCTTTAGATCATGAAGCCAAGGGCGTCCCAACAACAAGTTGAATGAAGCTTTGATGTCCACTACTTGGAAAGTAGTATCATGTTCTATTGCTCCTGCCGTTACATTTAGGGTAATCTTGCCAAGAGCTTGACGACGAGTATTATCGTAAGCTCTTATTCCTTGTGTGGACGGAGTTAAGTCTTCATCCTTTATGCCGAGCATCCTCGCAGTTCTAAGTGGACAGACATTGATAGCCGATCCATTGTCTACAAGAGTCATAGGAACATTCATCCTTTTGCAAACTACTGTGAGGTTTAATGTCTTGTAATGTTTGTCACCTTCTGGGGGTAAATCTTTGTCAGAAAAGGTGATCAAATTAATCGAACTAGGAAGGTCACTTGTGAGGAAGTTGGCTAGTCCCTCAAGAGTAGTGTCATAATCTATCCCGATTTTATCCAAGGCAATCATTACAGCCAACCTATGCTCTCGAGACGTTGCCAGAAGTTTCCACACATTCATCTCAACTTTTGTCTTCTTAAACTGTTTAACAATGTCATTGTCTTCGATGATAGGTATGGGAACTTGATGTACGGTTGGCATAGGTTGTGTTGAAACGGGAGGTTGCATTCTCCCAGATCTTGTGAGGACGTCTATTGATTAATCTTCCTCACCCCAAATGTCATCTGTGGTGTATGACACAGAAGGTGAAGGTCCTACTATGTCCTTTAGATAGACATCTTCTTCATCACTGTCCCAAACTCCATTAATGGTTGTATCCTCTTCTTGTTGAGCTTGGACTAGTTTCTTTTCATCAATCATCTTCTGTACCAAATCCTTGAATTTGAAACAGTTTTCTATAGTGTGACCCCCTGATTGATGATACTGACAGTAATATCTATCTGTCCTTTTTAATGACTCGAATGGTCTCGGTTCGAGAGGTTTGACCTCGCCACTGTCGGAGAGAATTTCGAACATTTGCACATATGGGATCCCAATTGGAGTGTAAATTCTATTGCTCTTCTTGGGTTTTTTAGTGACTTGTAAGGGAAAGTGCTTTGCCTCATAAGTCGTTCTCACTGGTGTGAATTCTCTTTTAGGTTCTTCTTTTGGAAGTGGAAGCTCGTCATATTTCTTATGGAGTTCGTTCATAACTTTGAGAGCTTCACGTAGTAATTGCGATGCCTCCTTCATAGACAGTGTGAGCAATTGTATATCTTCCTTATTCGCCGGTTCTGGAAGACTATCCTTGACATCGAAAAAGATCTCCTCTTCTTTTTCTATGGCACTGATTTCTTTGACAGGTCTAATGAGAGAGGAGGGGTCAACCTCGTTTTCCTCATCGGAGATAGCCAGAGTATGAGCTAGAGATGCATTGTCGATGCTTGGCTTCTTACTGGCAGGGGGCAACTGCAGTTTGTTGTTGTCGATTAGGTCTTGGATAGCTTCCTTAATCTTCCAACAGCTTTCAGTGAGATGGCCCCTTCCTTGGTGATACTTGCAATGTGCATCGGGGTTCCAGTTAACCGACCTCTTCTCAACTGGTGAGTCCCTAAATGGTCCAATGGGAGTTATAAGACCTTTTGCATTTAATCGATCAAATGCGGTGTCATAACTCATGCCAATAGGAGTGAAGTTCCTCCTAAATGGTTTCTTCTGTCCTTGGTTGTTCATGGCAAGAAATTCTCCTAAATTAAAGGTGCTAACATTATTTGAGTGGGCGGTTTTGGAAGAAGAAGGATTGTCGTTCTTCTTTCCTTTCCAGCCACTGTTGGAGTTATTGTTGGCAGCTTTTGACTTAGCCAAGTCATCTTCAATATTGATCCCAATGTCATAAACGGCCTTGAAGGTATGGAGATTATTTTGATATTTAAGATGCTTGGAATATTTTTCTTGGAGATTCTTGATAAACAGTCTCACAGACTCTTTTTCACTTGGCACCTCAATCATCTTAGCTGAGGTTTCTCTCCACTTATTAAAGAAAGAGGTGAAGCCTTCATTCTCTTTCTGTTTGAGGATTTCAAGTTCTCTATGGTCAGTCTCGACTTGAATGTTGCACTTGTACCTATCTACGAAAGCGTTTGCTATAGACTCCCAGGTAGAGGTCTTTTCTTTCTCGAGAGAAAAGAACCATTGTTGGCAAACGGTCTCGAGAGATAGTGAGAAAAGAGAAAGGAAGACCTTCTTATCGATACCCTTGATACTCATTATTGTTTCAAATGCTCTTAAATGGAAGTAAGGGTTGTCAATTGCTCTGAATTTTGGGATGTCGTTGGCGTTGAACTTCTGCGGAAGAAGATCCTTGTCCACCGAGACCCCTTGTGATGTTAGCTCTTGAAACTTGTAGTCGCTGGACAACTTGCTTAAACTCTCTTGCATGAGGTCCATTTGTTGTTGCTTCACGGGATCATCGATCCTAAGTGCGAGAAGTTTCAGTGTCTCAGTCACAGTAGCCAGTTGGTTCTTAAGATCATTGACTTCTTCTTGAGTTGCCATTATAACCCTAGCTTTCCTCTTGCGAGCTATAGGTTTGTCGAAAAGTTTGACTTGTACGAAGAGGTTATCTTTAATTAATCGTCCTTCCTTTCTTGACCACGCGCTGTAAATTAAACCATTTTGCGTTTTAATTACTTGACTCGAATCAACTTGACTTTATGGTTTATTTTAAAGGAAAAAGAAAAAGAAAAGGGTGCATATTTTTGGCAAAAATAATGTACATATTTTTAGGGAACTAAGTATTATTATTTTTATTGGAGGATTAATATCCGACTTACCCCCCTAAAAAAAATGACGGAAAAACGCGCACACAAGACTCTCTTAATCATGGTCAAAGTATGTGTATTGGTGTGTGCGTTGAGTGTAAGTGACATGCTTGGACTCTTGTGTAAGACCATGGGACTTAGTGCCTAAACTTGATCATTGATTCAATTAAATATTATTGACAGCAAAATTCACCGAATTAAACAGAAGACTGATTAATTAGACCCTAGGTGATGACTCGACCAATAATCCGAACTGTCGGCCAAGGGACAGGACTGGAGTCACACTGTGGAGCTTGGCGCCAGGCGACAGAACTGTCGTCAGGCGCTACACTCCATAGTGTGGCGCTACAGCTCAGACCTTGGCGCCAATATTGGAGCTTCGGTCTGGGACTGTTTTCGGTGTTATTAGTCAACTGGGGCATGCCTAAAGTCGTACTAGGTCAATTCTGATTAAAATATTAGACTTTATTGACTCAAATTAATTAATTAATTAATTAATTAGGCAAAGTGCTTTAAGTCATTAATTTATTTAGTCTCAACACAAGTCAACAAACGGTTAAGAGAAACATAGAATATATATGCACAACAAATAATGCACAATTAATCAAGTAGGCACAACATGATGCAATGCGTTCGCAACCTAACCATGGCTCTAGTTCTCTAAAGTTCGGGATATGGTTTAGTCAAAATTGTCCATGGTTAATTGTCCAGATGCACCGCGCGGAAGCCTAACCGTGAAGGGTTGGCGCGAGTGGATGGGACACCGCGAGTTTTAGAAAAAACTCGCTTCTATGGTTTGTTGAATTCAACATCTCGGATGTACCCTTTGTTGCACGGAGCGTTCAATCGGGTAGATGGAGCATGAATTCCCAGAGGGTTATGTCCATATGTAGAACACATATGGGTTTCAGATTAGTGAGAAAAAATTCAATCAGGAAGTAGGATCGAGCAAACAATACGAAAAACCGGTCGAAATTAGAACGCATATTTCTGGCTCGGTATTGGGGGAAATTGGCGCCAGCAAACAGAAACTGGCACCAGCTTTTAACTGTAGCGCCTGGCGCCAATACTGGCGTCTGGCGCTACGATTAAATTGCTGGCGCCAAGCTCTGGCCCCTGACGCTACTTCCCACATGCCTCAGCAGCTTTCTGTGCTCGATAAAATTTTCCAGTTTCGCGCGGTGTTATTTCAGTCCTAGTTGTGAAAGACATTCCTCAAATTTCCTACGTGTAAAATCCTATGTTTTTAACTCATTACGGATGGTCTTTCCAATGATATCTTTTTTATGCATATGACAATAATGTTAATCAAAATTACGCACATGAAATACTTAGAACTTTTCGAGTCTCATCCACTCATTCTAAATCATTGCCGAAATAAATTCAGGAATTAAAATAGAAATCCTCCCCAGCGGAGTTGCCAAAAACTGTAGGGAATAATTTCAAGCCTTTAAAATCCCACTATCTTGAACCCCACTGTGATCATACACTAAAGTACGATGGCGTCCAAAAGGGAAGAAGATAGAGCAAAAGAGTCGCCAACAAGTTTTTTAAGGAACTTGTAAACCATTCACGAGGTGAAGGTTACACCCCTTAACGATCCAAGAGATCGTCAACTCCATAAGGTCATGAACCAAATAAGGGTTTGGGGATGAAGGTACAAATCCAACCTAAAAGAGATTGAACCTGCCCTAATAATAGGCCTCTACTTTATTCTGATCGTATTCATGTGCACTTTCTGATTAACATGCAATCAATAGGATTAACCCTAAACCTGTTTAATCTATGTTTGTTGAATTTAATGCACAAATAAATTATTATTGGCGATCACTTGAATTATAATCATAATTAACCCTAACAAGATTATTATAATTAACCCTAACAAGATTACAAATACCAAATTCCCTTTAACATGCAATAAAAAAGGTGTGATCAAGCAATAACAATAAAATCAAGCAACATAATAAATAATCAATCATGAATAATAATTATAATCATAATAATAATCATCATAAATAAAATAATCATCATCAAAATAAGAATAATAATCATAATCATGTTCATGTTAATATTAAAGCATAATAATAGCTAGATCCTAGGCATGATACTAACAAGATTAATAACAAACCCTAGCATGTCACTAAGCAATAAAAATCAAAGCTTTAACCCTAACATGATACTAACAATCATAAATATTAGAAAGAACATAGGAAGCATCACAGGAATCATATTTAACATTAAAAATACCCTAGACATGATACTAGGAATATCATGATAACAATATAAACATGATGTCTACATCATAACATCAATTAATCAATAAAGTACTTACTTTGATGCCTCGTACCTCTTTCTAATAACAAAATACACACGTTAGTAACTTCAAGGAAAATAATAAACAAACAATTAAATTAAATAATTGAAATAGATATTTGGGACCAAACCCTCAGAAATTAAAACCTTTCACGTCTAGGGCGAAGGCAACTTTGAATATGGCTAGGTGTGTCTAGATCTTGTGAATGCGGAATTTTGTATGAAAAGCAAAGTTTGAAGAAAGAATTGAATGAATGCTAATTAAAACAGATTGTAGAACTTGTGGATGATGAGAATTGGTGAATGATTAGAGAGAATAGGTGAGAATGAAAACAATTGGTGAATGAATGAATGTAGATGATGAATCAATCTAGAAGATGAATGAATCTAGATGATGAACGAATCTATAAAACGGAGTTTTTAATACGATATTTATAGAGAAAATCAGCCAAAAAGATAAATTAGACAAAACATAGTCTGACGCATTAAAAAACAGAGCTGGCGCCAACCCTGGCTAGCTAGCGCCAGGCACCAGCACTAGCGCCAGGCGCCAATGGCTAGCGCCAGGCGTTAGGCCTAGTTCCAGGCGCCAAGGCCTGGGGTTAGGCGCCAAGCCTGATTCCAACGCGTTTTCGAAAATCCGATAAGTTTACCGTACTGGAGGATAAAATAATATAATTTCCTCGAAAATGCTATTTGATTTTGATTAAAACTCTGAAAAGTCAACGAAAGTCAATTTATCAATGCTAATTGAATTAGGAATGAAAAGAACCTTCTAGAAGAATCTAGAAGACTAAAACCATTCCTAATTGCATTAGGAATGATAAATCATATTAGGCCCTCCCCTATATCATTGGGTCGTACATAAAGCTCAAACCGGGCCCAGTTTGGTAAATTGGCCATAACTTCCTCAATATTCATCGGAATTGGGCTTATAATATATCGTTGGAAAGGTCTTTGCAAGCCCCATCCAACTACACTACTATTGGACCCATATCATGGACCAACCAAATTGTATTGGTTGTTTTCTTAAAATAAGTTTTCAAAAACAGAGAGAAGAGAAAAGAAATAAAAACTTTCCGCAACACTAGACTTTCCACACTTTCGTTTCATTCGATTATGATTCGGCGTGAAAGGTACTCATCACTGGGTTTGGTTTTGGGGAGACACAAATGGGTGTCTACACTTTAGTATTTAAATTATGTTCAGTTATATAATATTGGTGATCACCTTATTAAATATTGTAGACACCTAAAAATGTCTCCCCAAAACCAAACCCGATGAGGAACAACCTTTCACCGCCATTATTGGTCGGGTTGAGTATTAAATCTTGGAGTGCTTAAATCCATATCTCCATTTCATAAACCAACCCAATTCCTAGCCCATTTCCCCAAACCATAACTTATTTTCCTCTTTTCGTGCCTTTAAACCCAAAATAATTCATTTCGTGTCCTTTAAAATCATTCATTTCGTGTCCTTTTTATAAAAAAGTTTAATCCAGTTTATTTTGGTCCATACTCTGGGTCCAATGATTAAATAGTTGTATGGGGCTTTAAAAGATCTTTCCAACGATATATTATAAGCCAAAATCCGAGTTATAACGAATAAGTTATGACCAAAATATTAAACTGAGCCCAAACCGAACCTAAGCCCACCTTACCTACGACTCAATGATCATGTGGAGGGTCCAAATTATTTAATCCCATTCCTAAACCAATTAGTATTAATTAGAAGATTCTATAAGTTTCTAAAAGATCTTAATTATCCTTTTTGAAAAGATAAGATTAAAGAGTTTGAAATTGAATAAAACTCCTTTTTTGAAAGTCCTATTTCTATCCGAATTGAAAGACGTTCAAAGATAGACAGATATTATTTTCGTGCCTCATTGTTTTTATCCAAATTTTATATGGTTGGATAGCCCTTGAAATTATCTTTCCAATGATATATTATAATATCAATTCCGAGCTATAACGGAAAAGATATGAATAAAATGTCAAACTCTATATAAAACTGACACCGTCTCACTATTTCGGATATATCTTTTGTTCTACAAAATATTTTAATCTGATTTTAATTGGGTTAGAAAGTAGACTTCAAGATCTTTCCAACGATATCTTATTCATCTTATTCCGATTTCTGGATTAAAAGATATGATAAAAACAAAAACCGCAAAAACTACAGTCTATCGAGTTTTATTCCGATTTAATTCGGATCTTATCTTAATTTTTCGACCCTTATTTTTTCTCTATAAATAGAGGTCATATCTCCCCTTTTTTCAAACATCAACAAGCTTCATCATCAAATCCTTCTCTCTTCCTCTCTTTTACACCAAAAATCATTCTTCTTCTCTCTCTCCCATATTCTAAGCTTTAAACATATATTCCTAATTACACCATCCTTCCTTTAAGCACTCCAAGGAGTCCATACAATACCTGAAATTCTATACTTTAACCAAGGCGTGAAAGGTATAAATAACTGAGGGTTTGGACCAAATCAACTCTACCTTTATTTAATTTAATTCCCATTTTATTTATACTTTTTATTGAAGTTACTAACAGTTTATTCATGATGTAGCAATTTAAAGGAACTCGCGGAATGTGAGTAATTAATTAATTTAATTACTCTTATTTTATTTTAATATTGCTAGTATCATGATTAGGTTAATTTTATATTTGATTTGACTAATGCTATTATTGTTAAATTGCTTCCAATATTAATGTTAATTTTTCTATTATTTTTTATGATCACTATATTGCATGTTTAAAGGGAATATGTAATTGAAAATCACGCCTAACAAGATAATTTGGACAACCGGTTTAGGTTCCTTTTTAATCTTGTTATTAATTCAAGTGATCACAATATTTTAGAATTATATGTTGCATTAATATTCAACCAATTTAGCTAAATAATAGTTTGGAGCGAATTGAATTATTGTTTGTATGCCTTTGAGATCGCAGGAATGCTTTTCACTATAAGAATCGAGTAGAGGCCAATACGGGCGAATGTGACTCCATGACTCACTTCGTACCATCATCCCCGATCCTCCTTTCGTGGTTCCGAACCATATGGAGTTAGTAATCTCAAGGATTATGAATGGGGTGTAACCTTCACGGGTCAATCGTTGTTGCCTATCGTTGTCCCTTATCGTGGTTGCCTTTTTATGATCCGTGAACGGTTTACAAGTTCCTTAAAAACTTGTTGGCGGCTCCCTACTTTCCTTGTCCCTAATCGTATTATGTCAATTCCCACTTCCTATGAGTGCCAAGCATATTCACACATGCTTTAACGTAGGCGCACTTCGAGCGACGCCTACAATTTGGCGACTCCACTGGAGAGGATTCTTGGTTATTTATCGATTTCAGTGATTGGTATTTAATTGAGATGAGTGGATGAGACTTGAAAGATTCTTGAAAAATATTCCTGTGATTTAATTGGCATTGTCACATATGCATATGTTTTTTAGGTTACCTATTTTGCCACAATAGTACATGTTCTACGTATGTGGCTAGCCCGGGGAATTTATGCTCTATCAACCCGAAAACGCTCATGGCAATAAGGGTTCATCCGAGTTTTTAAATCCACCCAAACCATGGAGTCGAGTTCGATTTCATCACGAACTCGAGGAGCCGCCCGTTGGCATACACCCTCAAGGGAGGCTGCCTTGCTAACACGTCCAAACTCTTAACCATGGTACCCTTTGACACCCAAATAAGCTTGACCATAGTCGAACATAGAAATTGACTTTAGGTTGCGAACTTCATTGCATCATGCTTGACGATGTGCTTATATGTGTTTTTTTTATTGACTTTTTTTAATTAATTTTTTTTTCTCTTATCAAACCCTTTTTATTTTTTTTAGAGTCGAGTCATAGATTTTTTTTAAAATTTGAGTCAACCCGGATTTTTATTCTCGTATCCTGCACAAGAGTCAACTTGTCTTGGATCTGTAGCCCTGAGTATTATCTTTCATTTAGCGTTGGTTTTGTCCCAATTAGAGTCACAGATAAAAAATTATAACTGATTTACTACAACCTGTCCAGTTTAGGTGTCTTTTTAGCGTCAACCTTTTTTTTTAATTTTTTTTTCGTGTCAAGCTAGTCTTAGCCAATTCCTTTAATCCATGTCAACTCGTATAACATAGGATTATAGATTTTTTATTTTATTTTATTTTTTATACCCATGAGTCTTAACTCTTCTAGAATTCTAGTCCTCTTCCTAGTTTCTTGTGATTTTTTTGTGCTAACCTTAACATGTGTTCTTTGTCTTTGATTGTGGTTGATCTTATTTATGACTAATGATTGCCAATGTACCGTTTTCACCTAGTAAATAGCATAAACATTAAAGTTGGACAAAATTAATCAAGTTAGTTTGTCTTTTAGTCTTCCGTGCTTTTTGGTCATTGGGTCCTTTGTTTTTCACAACGTCCTCATGTCTAGCCATGCGATCATACCACGAGTCTTAATAAACTCACCTAATCACACATGTTGAGTCATTGCACACACTTTGTCTTCGAGTAATGCACTATATTGTTTATGATCGTATATTAGGACCATGCATGCGTCATTTTCCGTCGTAATAGGAATGAGTGGAGTATTTCCCATCAAATTTCAAAATTGTTTCATACACTCTTCCTTTCCAATCCGAGTATTGAGTGAATGCATTAAGCGAAATCATCCTTACACAGTACTTGAGTCTAAAATCACTAGGCAATAGTTGGAAGAATAAGGGGAACGTCATTCCTTCCTTCTTTTCTTCTAATCAAAGCATCAACAACAACAAATTTCTTATCCCCCCTTGCGGTAACAAGTAATTCATAAGCAACCATGAAGACGAAGCACAAGACAAGTTTCCATACAAGATTTCATGCTTTTTTTCTTCTTTTGTTTCAACCCTCTCCCCTAATAAGTCTAGCATAGGTTCCCGTTATCCATGTGTACTGTCTATGTGTCATATTTCTTACCTTTTCCATCAATGAGCATTCCTTTCCTTTGCAATCGATCATCGAATTCATTCGCCAAAAAAAAAAAAAAAAAATCAATTCCGAACTAAACACAAGGTACACCAATGACTTGAGGCACCTTTGCAACCCTGTCATTCCCTATTAACAGCTCAATAACATATTCATTTCTTTGTCAACCACTTTGAGCCTAGTTTAACGATTGACCTTATTTAATCAACCCACATTCACTTAACCCTGGGATGGGAAGGTGAGCAATTTGTGTAACAGTTAGAAAGCAAGTTCAAATTAAAAAAAAAAAGGGAAAAGAATAAGTAAATAAATAAATAAATAAATAAAAACAATGTCTAAAGGCAAGTGTTCCAATGTCTTTGATATGAACATGTCTCAAATTGCGTCTCTCATCGAGTACTTGGTACCGTGCCTGAGAAACATGAATGCTAAGTGAGTGATGGACCGCATGATCTGAGATTGCCTACATTGATCCACAAGGATGGAAAAAAAGTATGAAAAATAAAACTTGCAAAGTCTAATACGTAATTGCATATCTTGGGGGCTTCTCTCGGTTCTTGGGCCTTTTACCCCTTTCTTCTTTAAACCATCAGCTTAACCACATTAAAACCCTTGAAAGACCTCTTTGAGGTGTACATACACTTGTGCAAAGTTCGATTAGAGCTACGTTCGGCCTGATTCCTAACGGATACGTAGGCAACCTCACATCGAGGTGCGGCCACATTCATATTCATATCCATGCATGATCGAGTCAAAGAATATCCAATGCTTACCCCTACCCATTTAGAGCTAGACTTGGGGGCTTGAACCTACATCATTTAGCCTACCCAGCCTAAAGAGTCTTCATCTTTGATTCTTCTCACATATATTTCCATCACCATAACCTTTGCAGCCAGCCTTAGTATCACATTCACACACTTCACTCACACATCCATATCCATATCAATCATCCTTCCCTTTAAGCGCCCTTTATCATGAAATCTTGTTTCAACACTGTGCATGTTTCAAGACAACATTCATTAGAAGAAACATTGTATACTTGCTTAGCATCCTGACCTGAGCAATATTCATTGTTTCATGCATCGCATAATGTGCTGAGAAACATTTATATATCAATGATTTTTAATCATACAAAGCATATCGTGCTTAGCTCCTTGACCTAAGCAAAGTTCATTATGCAATAATCACTTCATCTGTATACGTGCTTAGCTTCCAGACCTAAGTGACGTTCAAGATCGTTTCTTTACACCATATATGATGCTTAGCTCCATGACCTAAGTTCATTCATCGTGTCACATGATGTAATTGTCTTTAGCCTCCTGGCCTAAGGACATGCATCATGCATACATTACTTTCAAGAAAAGCAATTCAATCCATGCAATTCATTTTGTCTCTCAACGAGGAAGTTCAAAACTTCTTTCCTTTTTTCGCGTCTTTTCTTTTGGGGAAGTTTAAAAAAACTTTTTCAAAATTTTCTCATCGAGGGAAGTTCGAAAATAAAAGTTCAGTTTTCACATCTTTCTTTTTCGGGAGAAAGTCGGTATCCTCCACTCATGACAAAAATTGACGAAAAATTTTTGCTTTTGCATATTTGTTTGCTTGTGTCTGCACACACACATATACACACACACACACTCACAGAAAGTCGGTATCCTCCACTCATGACAAAAATTGACGGAAAATTTTTGCTTTTGCATCTTTGTTTGCTTGTGTCTGCACACACACATATACACACACACACACACACACACACACTCACAAGTCACACACATGTCATGTCACACTTGGTCAAGTCAGTGGTCAAGTCAATCACAATATATAAAAGTCCATTACAAAATTTATTTTTGCAGGTCTCATCTACAGCCCATGTTCGGGGACAACCGAACCAACTGCAACCCACGTCCGGGGACAAGCGGACCATCTAAAGCCCACGTCCGGGGACAAGTGGACCATCTACAGCCCACGTCCGGGGACAAGCGGACCATCTACAGCCCACGTTCGGGGACAAGCGAACCATTTACAGCCCACGTTCAAGGACAAGCGAACCAACCATAGCCCACGTCTGGGGACAAGCGGACCATCTACAGCCCACGTTCGGGGACAATCGAACCACCATCATTTCATGACACAAGGTTCTCGATACACAGAGACTTGCAATCTCATCATCTGTCGACTTTCCTCAAGCATGGAAAGTATTATCCGGTGGATTTCTTCAAGCATAGAAAACCACCAAGTCGGCTTTCCTCAAGCATGGAAAGCGTTATCGGTGGATTTTTCTTCAAGTATAGAAAACCGCCAAGTCGGCTTTCCTCAAGCATAGAAAGCGTTATCGGTGGATTTTTTCTCCAAGTATAGAAAACCGCCAAGTAGTCGGCTTTCCTCAAGCATGGAAGGCATTATCGGTGGATTTCTTCAAGCATAGAAAAACGCCAAAATCATATGTCGACTTTCCTCAAGCATGGAAAGTGTACTTTCTAACCCAATTAGAATCAGATTAAAATATTTATCATGATATGATAAAAACAAAAACCGCAAAAACTGTACGGCTGTAGACACCCATTTGTGTCTCCCCGAAACCAAACCCAGTGATGAGTAACTTTCACGTCGAATCACAATCGAATGAAGCGAAATTGTGGAAAGTCTAGTGTTGCGGATAGTTTTAATTTCTTTTCTCTTCTCTCTGTTTTTGAAAACTTATTTTAAGAAAACATCCAATCCAGTTTGGTTGGTCCATGATATGGGTCCAATAGTAGTGTAGTTGGATGGGGCTTCACAAGAGCTTTCCAACGATATATTATAAGCCTAATTCCGATGAATATTTAGGAAGTTATGGCCAATTTACTAAACTGGGCCAAGTTTGAGCTTTATATGCGGCCCAATGATCTAGAGGAGGGCCTAATATGATTTATCATTCCTAATGCAATTAGGAATGGTTTTAGTCTTCTAGATTCTTCTAGAAGGTTCTTTTCAGTCCTAATTCAATTAGCATTGATAAATTGACTTTTTGACTTTTCAGAGTTTTAATCAAAATCAAATAGCATTTTCGAGGAAATTATATGATTTTATCCTCCAGTACGGCAAACTTATCTGATTTTCGAAAACGCGTTAAAATTAGGCTTGGCGCCTGACCCCAGGCTTTGGCGCCTGGCGCTAGTGTTGGTGCCTGGCGCCAGTGTTGGTGCCTAGCGCCAGCTAGCCAGGGTTTGCGCCAGCTCTGTTTTTTGTGCGTCAGACTCTGTTTTGTTTATTTTATCTTTTTGGTTGATTTCTCTACAAATAACGTATTAAAAACTCCGTTTTCATTCATCTACATTCATCAATTCTCACGATCATTCATCTACAATCAGTTTTCTAATTCATTCATCTCTCTTTCTTTCTTTCTTTCTCTAAACTTTGTTTTCACATACAAAATTCCGCATTCATTAGATCTAGAAACACCTATCCATATTCGAAGTTGCCTTCACCCTAGACGTGAAAGGTTTAATTTCTGAGGGTTTGGTGCCAAATCTCTATTTCAATTATTTAATTTGATTGTTTGTTTATTATTTTCCTTGAAGTTACTAACGTGTGTATTTTGTTATTAGAAAGAGGTACGAGGCATCAAAGTAAGTGCTTTAATGGTTTTAATTGATATTATGATGTAGAAATCATGTTTATATTGTTGTTATGATATTCCTAGTATCATGTCTAGGGTAATTTTAATATCAAATATGCTTATTATGATTGTTACGATGCTTCCTATGTTCTTCCTAATATTTATGATTGTTAGTATCATGTTAGGGTTAAAGATTTGATTTTTATTGCTAAGTGACATGCTAGGGTTTGTTATTAATCTTGTTAGTATCATGCCTAGGATCTTGCTATTATTATGCTTTAATATTAACATGAATATGATTATGATTATAATTATTTATTATTTTGATGATGATTATTTTATTTATGATTATAATTTTATGATATTTATTATTATTATGTTGCTTGATATTTATTGTTATTGCTTGATCACACCTTTTATGCATGTTTAAAGGAATTTGGTATTTGTAATCACGCTTAATAAGATAATTAATAATCTTGTTAGGGTTAATTTGATTATAATTCAAGTGATCGCCAATAATAGATTTATTTGTGCATTTATATTCAACCAACATAGATTAAGCAGGTTTAGGGTTAATCCTATTGATTGCATGTTAATTAAAAAGCGCACATGAATACGATCAGAATAAAGTAGAGGCCTATTATTGGGGCAGATTTAATCTCTTTTAGGTTGGATTTGTACCTTCATCCCCGAACCCTTATTTGGTTCTAGACCTTATGGAGTTGACGATCTCTTGGATCGTTAAGGGGTGTAACCTTCATCCTATGACGGTTTACAAGTTCCTAAAAAACTTGTTGGCGACTCTTTTGCTCTATCTTCTTCCCTTTTGGACGCCACCGTACTTTAGTGTATGATCACAGTGGGGTTTAAAGCTTGAAATTATTCCCTACAGTTTTTGGCGACTCCACTGGGGAAGATTTCTATTTTAATTCCTGAATTTGTTTCGGCAATGATTTAGAATGAGTGGATGAGACTCGAAACGTTCTAAGTATTTCATGTGCGTAATTTTGATTAACATTATTGTCATATGCATAAAAAAGATCTCATTGGAAAGACCATCCGTAATGAGTTAAAAAGATAGGATTTTACACGTAGGAAATTTGAGAAATATCTTTCACAACTAGGATTGAAATAACACCGCGCGAAACTTGAAAATTTTATCGAGCACAGAAAGCTGCTAACACATGTGGGAAGTAGCGTCAGGGGCCAGAGCTTGGCGCCAGTATTTTAGTTGTAGCGCCAGACGCCAGTATTGGCTCCAGACGCTACAGTTAAAAGCTGGCGCCAGTCTCTGTTTGCTGGCGCCAATTTCCCCCAATACCGAGCCAGAAATATGCGTTCTAATTTCGACCGGTTTTTCGTATTGTTTGCTTGATCCTACTTCCTGATTGAATTTTTTCTCACTTTTCTGAAACCCATATGTGTTCTACATATGGACATAACCCTCTGGGAATTTAAGCTCTATCTACCCGATTGAACGCTCCGTGCAACAAAGGGTACATCCGAGATGTTGAATTCACCAAACCATGGAAGCGAGTTTTTTTCTAAAGCTCACGGTGTCCCATCCACTCGCGCCAACCCTTCACGGTTAGGCTTCCGCGCGGTGCATCCGGACAATTAATCATGGACCCTCTTTGACTAAACCATATCCCGAACTTTAGAGAACTAGAGCCATGGTTAGGTTGCAAACTCATTGCATCATATTGTGCCTACTTGACTAATTGTGCATTATTTGTTGTGCATACTCTATGTGATTTTTCCTAACCGTTTGTTTGACTTGTGTTAAAACTAAATAAACTGATTAATGACTAAAGGAATTTGTTTAATTAATTAATTAATCAATTTGAGCTAATAAATAAATATAAAATCGAGTCATAGTTCCTTTAAGTCAACCCGGATTTTTATTCCCGTATACTGCACAAACGTCAACTTGTTTTGGTCATAGCCGGTGTTCTAGGAAGAACTACGAGTCGTACAACCAATGGATCTGTAGCCCCGAGTGTTATCTTTAATTTGGCGTTGATTTCATCCAAATCAGAGTCACAGATAAAAAGTTATGACTAAATTAACACAGTCTGTCAAGTTTAATGCATGTACGTGAAGACTTAACTTAGTCTTTGCTTGAGTCTAGTCACATAGTCTAGCCACATGGTCATGACACGAGTCTTAACGTACCATCTACACTCACTAGTCTTAGCACACACTTTAAGTATATGTCACCATGACCATGTCTTAGGTTCATGCATGAGTCGGTCTTTTTTCGTCATTTGAGTTGGGGGGTACATTCTATTCCTAATTCTTCATACCCCTCCATCTACATCATTTTCCTTCACATTCTATTCCAATCTTTCTTCACATCCTCCTTCCATTGCATGTTGAATAGAGTTTGAGTTAAAAACTTAACAATAAATATCCCCAATTTCCTTTTCCACAGTACTTGGTCGAGGAGAGAAGGGCGATTAATCAAGGACAATCTCTTTATTCAAGTTTCACTTTTTGATAAACCGATTCGTCAAAAGAGGAAGGCTAAGAAGATAATGGCAACTCAAGAGGAAGTTAATGAACTTAGGAGTCAATTGACTAACGTGACTGAGACACTGAAGCTACTCACACTCAAGATCGATGATCCCGTGAAGCAACAACAAATGAGTCTCATGCAAGAGAGTCTAAGCAAGCTATCTAGCGACTATAAATTTCAGGGCATGAGTTCACAAGGGGTCTCGCTAGACAAGGAACTTCTTCCACATAAGGTCAACGCCACCGACATCCCAAAATTCAAGGCAACAGATAACCCTTACTTCCATCTAAGAGCTTTCGAAACTATAATGAGTATTAAGAGTATCGATAAGAAGGTTTTCCCCTCTCTGTTCTCACTATCTCTTGAAACCGTTTGCCAACAATGGTACTTCTCCCTTGACAAAGAGAAAACCTCTACCTGGGAATCGATAGTTAACGCTTTTGTTGATAGGTACAAGTGCAATATTCAAGTTGAAACCAACCATAGACAACTTGAGATGCTAAGTCAAAAAGAGAATGAAGGCTTTACTTCTTTCTTTAATAAATGAAGGGAAACTTCCGCTAAGATGATTGAGGTCCCCACCGAAAAGGAGTCTTGTAGGGAATAATTTCAAGCCTTTAAAATCCCACTAGCTTGAACCCCACTGTGATCATACACTAAAGTACGGTGGCGTCCAAAAGGGAAGAAGATAGAGCAAAAGAGTCGCCAACAAGTTTTTAAGGAACTTGTAAACCGTTCATAGGATGAAGGTTACACCCCTTAACGATCCAAGAGATCGTCAACTACATAAGGTCATGAACCAAATAAGGGTTCGGGGATGATGGTACAAATCCAACCTAAAAAAGATTGAACCTGCCCTAATAATAGGCCTCTACTTTATTCTGCTCGTATTCATGTGCGCTTTCTGACTAACATACAATCAATAGGATTAACCCTAAACCTGTTTAACCTATGTTGGTTGAATATAATGCACAAATAAACTATTATTGGCGATCACTTGAATTATAATCACAGTTAACCTTAAACAAGATTATTAATTATCTTATTAAGCGTGATTACAAGTACCAAGTTCCCTTTAAACATGAATAAAAAGGTGATCAAGCAATAAATAAATATAATATGTATCAAGCAACATAATAAATAATCAACATCATTAATAATAATAATATCAATCATAATCATAATCATCATAATCATGTTAAAGCATAGCAAGATCCTAGGCATGATACTAACAAGATTAATAACAAACCCTAGCATGTCACTAAGCAATAAAAATCAAATCTTTAACCCTAACATGATACTAACATGAATAAATATTAGGAAGAACATAAGAAGCATCATAGAAATCATATTTAATATTAAAATTACCCTAGACATGATACTAGGAACCATAACAACAATGTAAACATGATATCTACATCATAAATCAATTAATCAATAAAATTCCTTAAAGTACTTACTTGGATGCCTCGTACCTCTTTCTAATAACAAAATACACACGTTAGTAACTTCAAGGAAAATAATAATCAAAACAATTAAATTAAATAATTTAAATAGAGATTTGGGACCAAACCCTCAGAAATTAAAACCTTTCACGTCTAGGGCAAAGGCAACTTCGAATATGGCTAGGTGTTTCTAGATCTAATGAATGCGGAATTATTTATTCGAAAGAGAATTTAAGAAAAGAGAGATGAATGAAAGGGATGGATGGTTAATGCTTGTTCATGAAAATTGATGATTATTGATTGTTGATAAAAACGGAGTTTTTGATACGATATTTATAGAGAAAATCATCCAAAAAAGATAATTTATCAAAACAAAGTCTGAAGACCAAAGAACCATCTTGGCGCCAGCCCTGGCTCATTGGCGCCAGGACCAGTGGCTAGCGCTAGGCGCCAATGCTGGCGTTTGGCGCCAATCCTGATTCTAGGCGCCAAGGCCTGGGGTTGGACGCCAAACCGGATTTTAACGCGTTTTCGAAAATCTGATAACTTTACCGTACTGGAAGATAAAATAATATAATTTCAGTCGAAAATGCTATTTGATCCAATTAAAACTCTGAAGAGTCCTAATTGAATTAGGAATGAAAAGAACCTTCTAGAATGTTCTAGAAGACTAAAACTATTCCTAATTGCATTAGGAATGATAAATCATATTAGGCCCTCCCCTAGATCATTGGGCCGTACTTAAAGCTCAAACCGAGCCCAGTTTAGTAAATTGGCCATAATTTCCTCAATATTCATCGGAATTGGGCTTATAATATATCGTTGGAAAGGTCTTTGCAAGCCCCATCCAACTACACCACTATTGGACCCATATCATGGACCAACCAAACTAGATTGGCTGTTTTCTTAAAATAAAGTTTTCAAAAACAGGGAGAAGAGAAAAGAAATAAAAACTTTCCGCAACACTAGACCTTTCCACACTTTCGTTTCATTCGATTATGATTCGACGTGAAAGGTACTCATCACTGGGTTTGGTTTTGGGGAGACACAAATGGGTGTCTACAGAAGCCCCCACTTTGACTGAGTTTGGAGAAACGGAAGTTTCGAAAACGAAAGCCAAAGTAGCGATAGGGACGGAGAATGATTCAGAACGTTCTGCGATCCTAAATCAATCTTGTAATGCCGATACCTGCAAAACTAGCATTAGTTAAACAGATAAAAGAGTTAAGAAACGCGTATCTTGCACCGTCGAACACACGTCTCTGAAAGTAACCAATTGTTGCCGTATGTTGCTTTTGATGACCTCCTGCAAGCTAGAGAATGACATCCCGCCTGAAAACCGCTACGCCTTGTAACTGCTTCCAAATAGAAGATTGCTTCGCCTGAAACTACCTTCTCCGCAATGATAATATTCCACATCCTAGGGAATATCATAGAAAATTATTTCTCTTGAAATAATTCTCATCCGCATTATGATCATCTTCCATGCCTCAGGAATTATGATCGAAGACAATTTTGCCCTGAAATTACCTTCAGTTGTTTGTGACAACTTTCCACAATCTATGGAACGCCATCTTGCTGTTTGTTTTGACGATCTTCCATAATCTAGGGAACGTCGTCGATCAATGTTGCTACATCTTGAGCCTTTTCTTGAATCATAGTGACAACCTTCCCAATCATAGCAGAAGTCGTCGAAGACTGCCCATCTCGTGCTGTCTTCTCAAATCTTGGGTGACAACCTCCACAATCTTAGCGAATGCCGTCGAAGACCGCCCATCTCGTGCTATCTTCTCAAATCTTTGGTGACAACCTCCACAATCTTAGCGAATGCCGTCGAAGACCGCCCATCTCGTGCTATCTTCTCAAATCTTTGGTGACAACCTCCACAATCTTAGCAAACGCTGTCGAAAATAACTTTACTTGAAGTCATCCTCAGTTGTTGCGATAATATTCCAAAGAAAATTACCGAAGACCAACACTTGTCGATCTTTAAAGCTCGCTCGAACTTTGCTTCCGCTATGCTTGTACGTCGGCGCTTTCGTTGCTTTGAACCTATACGTCGGTGCCTTTTCTACTTTTGAGCCAATGCCTAGGCGCTTTAAGCTAAGTGAGATGATCTTTCATCAGGTCGATCACTTATTTGTTGTCGTAATCAAACCGACTACTTAATCATGTCAAATTGCTTATAGGGGCTAACTGGCGTACCAAGGAACCCGAAATTGTTGTATGAGGTCGAAATCACCTTTCTGGGAGGCTTCGAGCTCTGTCGTTGCTGAAATATTTCTGGCGCCAGGAATTGACTCTGTCGCCGAATGCTGTGATAGGGTCTTCCCTGTTCTGCTGCACCTGTGTTTATTTTTTACTATAGAACTTTGCCAATCTTTTTAATCATCTTAGGGTTGACCTAAGGCTTAACATTGTTTGACTTATCGACTTGACACGACTCAAGGCATAAACTTGACTCGATATGTTGACTGACTCGAGGTTGACTCGACTCGAAGTGAAATGACATGTGTTAGACTCAAATCAAAGTTATATGACACGACATGACTCAATGTGTACATGACTCGTGTGTGCAATGTGATCGTGCGATTCGAAAATGCAAAAAAAGCAAAAATTTTCCGTCAATTGTGGAGGGTACCGACTTTCTCCCAAAAAAGAAAGACGTGAAAAAGAAAATCAAAAGTTTGAAGATGCATGTTGAATGAGCTTAGTCAAATGTTGTTTGATACTATTTCTCAAGGTTCAAGGATTAATTCATCCTAGGCTATCTCAACTGTTGACTCCATGATGAAAGTATTTGGGTAACTTAGGCACGGAGGCTAAGCACTTCATACTTCTATGTAATGACAATTATGATTGATGAGTGATGTTGATATGACAAGGCATGCTTCAATGTTGTATTAAGATTTCATGACAAAGGGTTCCTAAGGGAAGTATATTTGGTCATGTATGCGTGCAGTGTGTGATAGTGACACTAAAGCTAGGCCGCAAGAGCTAAGTGTGTGGGAAAATATTATTGTTAGAAGAGCCAAATAATGGTGACTCTTAGGCTAGGTAAGCTAATGATGTAGGGATCAAGCCCCCAAGTCTAGCTCTAAGTGAAAAGAGATGAGCATAGTAAATCCCTTGATATGATCCTGGTGGAAGTGTGTGAATGTGA
This sequence comes from Chenopodium album, assembly GCF_948465745.1. Taxonomy (NCBI): domain Eukaryota; kingdom Viridiplantae; phylum Streptophyta; class Magnoliopsida; order Caryophyllales; family Amaranthaceae; genus Chenopodium; species Chenopodium album. The sequence continues at coordinate 13,130,820 of NC_137834.1, forward strand.
ATATAAATGCATGTTTATTACGGCCGCACCTCGATGTGAGGTTGCCTACGTATCCGTTAGGAATCAGGCCGAACAAAGCTCTAGCCAAACCTCGCACAAGTGTGTATACCTCAAAAAGGTCTTTTCAAGGGTTGTAACGTGGTTAGGCTAAAGGTTTGAAGAAGAAAGGGATAAAGGCTCAAGACCCTAGATAAGCCCCCAAGGTGTGCAACCTTGCTTTCGAATATTTATATTTTTGTGCTTGAGTTTCTACTCTTTTTTTTTTTAGCTCTTTCTTTTGCTTTAGCATGTTTTTTCATTTTTATAAGTGTGAGCAATCTCGATCATGCGGTCTATCACTCACTTGGCACTCATGTTTCTCACGCACGGTACCGAGCACTCGATAAGAGACGCAATCTGAGACATGTTCTTATCGAAGATACTTTCATATCAAAGACATTGGAACACTTGCCCTTTTGTACACTTTTATTTATATTTGCTTTTATTTTTGTTTTGATCTTTTGAAATCACTCAAGCTTTTTTAGAATGGCATAAGTTGCACACCATCCCATCCCAAGGTTAGATAGATGTAGGTTGAAAAAAGAAGGGTCTATCGTTAGACGAGGCTCAAAGTGGTTTATGAAGAAAGGATTGTATAATTGAAGGGCGAAAGGAGATATGATGTGGCTACAAGGGGTGCCTCAAATCATTAGTATACCTTGTGCTTAATTCGACATGGTTTTTTTTTTTTTTTTTTTTTTTTTTTTGCAATGTAATGTGATGATCATGTGCAAGAACATAGATGTTCATTTTATTAAAGGAAAATAAAGAATCTACAAAGTTAATCTAAGGGAAAAGAAAGGATGCCTATGTTAGACTTATTGGGGAAAGAGTAAAATGAAAAAGAAATAGAAAAAGAGGTCATGAAATCTTTTCGTTGGAGCTCGCCTCTTATCTTGTGTTGTTTCCTTTATCATCACTCACTCTTCTTGTTAACTGGAGGCATGGGAAGCTTGTTATTATCAATCAAATGTTGGATAGCCTCCTTTAGCTTCCAACAGCTCTCAGTAGTATGACCCCTACCTTGATGATACTTGCAGTGTTCGTTTGGATTCCAACTAGGCAATCTCTTTTCAGGTGCGGGATCTTGAATAGGTCCAATGGGAGTAATGAGTCCTTTGGCATGGAGTCGATCGAAGGCAGTATCGTAGCTCATCCCAATGGGGGTGAAGTCTTTCCTTAGTTTCTTCTTAGATCGTTGGTTATCTATGGCTAAAACTTCACTGAGATCAAATGTACTAACATTGTTACTAGAGTAGGCGTTTTCGGAAGAAGAAGGATTGTCGCTCTTCTTTCCTTTCCAGCCACCGTGGTTACTATTGTTAGTAGCTTTTTGCTTTGCAAGGTCATCTTCGATTTCAATTCCGATGTCATAAACGGCCTTGAAAGTATTCAAATTGTGTTGATATTTTAGGTGCTTCGAATACTTTTCTTGGAGATTCTTGATAAACATCCTCACAGATTCCTTTTCGGTGGGGACTTCAATCATCTTGGCGGAAGTTTCCCTCCATTTATTAAAGAAAGAAGTAAAGCCTTCATTCTCTTTTTGTCTTAGCATCTCAAGTTGTCTATGATCGGTTTCAACTTGAATATTGCACTTGTACCTATCAACGAAAGCGTTTACTATCGATTCCCAGGTAGAGGTTTTCTCCTTGTCAAGGGAGAAGAACCACTGTTGGCAAACGGTTTCAAGAGATAGTAGGAACAGAGAGGGGAACACCTTCTTATCAATACCCTTAATGGTCATTATAGTTTCGAAAGCTTTTAGATGGAAGTAAGGATTATCTGTTGCCTTGAATTTTGGGATGTCGTTGGCATTGAACTTATGCGGAAGAAGTTCTTTATCCAGCGAGACCCCTTGCGAGCTCATGCCCTGAAATTTATAGGCACTAGATAACTTGCTCAGACTCTCTTGCATGAGGTCCATCCGTTGTTGCTTCACGGGATCATCAAACTTGAGGGTGAGTAGCTTCAGTGTTTCAGTCATGGTAACCAATTGGTTCCTAAGCTCATTGACTTCTTCTTGAGTTGCCATTATCTTCTTAGCCTTTCTCTTTTGACGAATCGGTTTATCAAAAAGTAAGACTTGAACAAAGGTGTTGTCCTTGATTAATCGCCCTTCTCTCCTCAACCAAGTACTGTGGGAAAGAAATTTGGGGATACTTATTGTTAATTATTTGACTCAAACTTTATTCAACATGCAATGGATGGAGGAGGTGAAGAAAGATTGGAATAGAATATGAAGCAAAAAGATGGAGGTGGAGGGATATGAAGAACTAGGAATAAAATGTACCCCCTAACTCAAATGACGGAAAAGACTGACTCATGCATGAACCTAAGACATGGCCATGGTGATGTATACTCAGAGTGTGTGCTAAGACTAGTGAGTGTAGGTGACATGTTAAGACTCGTGTCATGACCATATGGCTAGACTATGTGACCAAGACTCGATTAATGACTTGACGAGGTGTTATTGACAGCGAAAATTAACCGAATTAATTAGTAAACTGGTTAATTAGACCCTAGGTAATGACTCGACAAATAATCCGAACTGTCGGCCAAGCGACAGGACTGGCGTCACAATATGGTGATTAGCGCCAGACTTTTTAGTAAATGTCTGGCGCTACACACCATACAGTGGCGCTACAGCTCAGATTTTGGCACCAATGTCGGAGCCTTGGTCTGGGACTGTTTTCGGTATTATTAGTCAACTAGGGTATGCCTAAAGTCGTACTAGGTCAATTCCGATTAAAAGAAGAAAAAACGTTATGGACTCGAATTAATTAATTAATTAATTAATTAGGCAAAGTTCTTTAAGTCATTAATTTAAATTTTAACACAAATCAACAAACGGTTAAGAGGAGCATAGGATATATATGCACAACAAATAATGCACAATTAGTCAAGTAGGTACAATATGATGCAATGAGTTCGCAACCTAACCATGGCTCTAGTTCTCTAAAGTTCGGGATATGGTTTAGTCAAATAGGGTCCATGGTTAATTGTTCAGATGCACCGCGTAGAAGCCTAACCGTGAAGGGTTAACGCGTGTGGATAGAACACCGCGAGTTTTTAGAAAAAACTCACTTCCATGGTTTGGTGAATTCAACCTCTCAGATGTACCCTTTGTTGCCAGGAGCGTTCAATCGGGTAGATAGAGCATGAATTCCCAGATGGTTATGTCCATATGTAGAACACATATGGGTTTCAGAAAAGTGAGAAAAAATTCAATCAGGAAGCAGGATCGAGCAAACAATACGAAAAACCGGTCGAAATTAGAACGCATATTTCTGGCTCGGTATTGGGGGAAACTGGCGCCAGCAAACAGAGACTGGCGCCAACTTTTAACTGTAGCGCCTGGCGCCAATACTGGCGTCTGGCACTACGGCTAAAAGTTTGGCGCCAAGCTCTGGCCCCTGACGCTACTTCCCACATGCCTCAGCAGCTTTCTGTGCTCAATAAAATCACCTAGTTTCGCGCGGTGTTATTTCAGTCCTAGTTGTGAAAGACATTTCTCAAATTTCCTACGTGTAAAAATCCTATGTTTTTTACTCATTACAGATGGTCTTTCCAATGAGAACCTTTTTATGCATATGCCACAATGTTAATCAAAATTACGCACATGAAATACTTAGAACTTTTCGAGTCTCATCCACTCATTCTAAATCATTGCCGAAACAAATTCAGGAATTAAAATAGAAATCCTCCCCAGTGGAGTCGCCAAAAACTGTAGGGAATAATTTCAAGCCTTTAAAATCCCACTAGCTTGAACCCCACTGTGATCATACACTAAAGTACGGTGGCGTCCAAAAGGGAAGAAGATAGAGCAAAAAAGTCGCCAACAAGTTTTTAAGGAACTTGTAAACCGTTCATAGGATGAAGGTTACACCCCTTAATGATCCAAGAGATCGTCAACTCCATAAGGTCATGAACCAAATAAGGGTTCGGGGATGATGGTACAAATCCAACCTAAAAAAGATTGAACCTGCCCTAATAATAGGCCTCTACTTTATTCTGCTCGTATTCATGTGCGCTTTCTGACTAACATACAATCAATAGGATTAACCCTAAACCTGTTTAACCTATGTTGGTTGAATATAATGCACAAATAAACTATTATTGGCGATCACTTGAATTATAATCACAGTTAACCTTAAACAAGATTATTAATTATCTTATTAAGCGTGATTACAAGTACCAAGTTCCCTTTAAACATGAATAAAAAGGTGATCAAGCAATAAATAAATATAATATGTATCAAGCAACATAATAAATAATCAACATCATTAAAAATAATAATATCAATCACAATCATAATCATCATAATCATGTTAAAGCATAGCAAGATCCTAGGCATGATACTAACAAGATTAATAACAAACCCTTGCATGTCACTAAGCAATAAAAATCAAATCTTTAACCCTAACATGATACTAACATGAATAAATATTAGGAAGAACATAGGAAGCATCATAGAAATCATATTTAATATTAAAATTACCCTAGACATGATACTAGGAACCATAACAACAATGTAAACATGATATCTACATCATAAATCAATTAATCAATAAAATCCCTTAAAGTACTTACTTGGATTCCTCGTACCTCTTTCTAATAACAAAATACACACGTTAGTAACTTCAAGGAAAATAATAATCAAAACAATTAAATTAAATAATTTAAATAGAGATTTGGGACCAAACCCTCAGAAATTAAAACCTTTCACGTGTAGGGCAAAGGCAACTTCGAATATGGCTAGGTGTTTCTAGATCTAATGAATGCGGAATTATTTATTCGAAAGAGAATTTAAGAAAAGAGAGATGAATGAAAGAGATAGATGGTTAATGCTTGTTCATGAAAATTGATGATTGTTGATTGTTGATAAAAACGGAGTTTTTGATACGATATTTATAGAGAAAATCATCCAAAAAAGATAATTTATCAAAACAGAGTCTGAAGACCAAAGAACCATCTTGGCGCCAGCCTTGGCTCATTGGCGTCAGGACCAGTGGCTAGCGCCAGGCGCCAATGCTGGCGTCTGGCGCCAATCCTGATTCCAGGCGCCAAGGCCTGGGGTTGGACGCCAAACCGGATTTTAACGCATTTTCGAAAATCTGATAACTTTACCGTACTGGAAGATAAAATAATATAATTTCAATCGAAAATGCTATTTGATCCAATTAAAACTCTAAAGAGTCCTAATTGAATTAGGAATGAAAAGAACCTTATAGAATGTTCTAGAAGACTAAAACCATTCCTAATTGCATTAGGAATGATAAATCATATTAGGCCCTCCCCTAGATCATTGGGCCGTACTTAAAGCTCAAACCGGGCCCAGTTTAGTAAATTGGCCATAATTTCCTCAATATTCATCGGAATTGGGCTTATAATATATCGTTGGAAAGGTCTTTGCAAGCCCCATCCAACTACACCACTATTGGACCCATATAATGGACCAACCAAACTGGATTGGCTGTTTTCTTAAAATAAAGTTTTCAAAAACAGGGAGAAGAGAAAAGAAATAAAAACTTTCCGCAACACTAGACCTTTCCACACTTTCGTTTCATTCGATTATGATTCGATGTGAAAGGTACTCATCACTGGGTTTGGTTTTGGGGAGACACAAATGGGTGTCTACAAGTCTGTGAGGATGTTTATCAAGAATCTTCAAGAGAAGTATTCGAAACATTTAAAATATCAACACAATCTGAATACTTTCAAGGCCGTTTATGACATCGGAATTGAAATCGAAGATGACCTCGCAAAGCAAAAAGCTACTAACAATAGTAACCACGGTGGCTGGAAAGGAAAGAAGAACGACAATCCTTCTCCTTCCGAAAACGCCCACTCTAGTAACAATGTTAGTACCTTTGATCTCAGTGAAGTTTTAGCCATAGATAACCAAGGATCTAAGAAGCAACTAAGGGAAGACTTCACCCCCATTGGGATGAGCTACGATACTGCCTTCGATCGACTCCATGCCAAAGGACTCATTACTCCCATTGGACCTATTCAAGATCCCGCACCTGAAAAGAGATTTCCTAGTTGGAATCCAGACGAACACTGCAAGTACCATCAAGGTAGGGGTCATACTACTGAGAGCTGTTGGAAGCTAAAGGAGGCTATCCAACATTTGATTGATAATAACAAGCTTCCCATGCCTCCGGTTAACAAGAAGAGCGAGTGATGATAAAGGAAACAACACAAGACAAGAGGCGAGCTTCAACGACAAGATTTCGTGACCTCTTTTTTTCTATTTCTTTTTTATTTACCCTTTCCCCAATAAGTCTAGCATAGGCACCTTTCTTTTCCTTTAGATTAATTTTGTAGATTCTTTCTTTTTTCCTTTAATAAAATGAGCATTTATTTCCTTATATATGATCATTTCATTTCATTACATTGCAAAAAAAAAATAAATAAATAAATAAATAAATCCATGTCGAATTAAGCACAAGGTATACCAATGATTTGAGGCTCCCCTTGTAGCCACATCATATCTCCTTTCACCTTTCAAATTTACAATCTTTTCTTCATAAACCACTTTGAGCTTCGTCTAACGTTAGACTTTTCTTTTTTCAACCTACATCTACCTAACCTTGGGATGGGATGGTGTGTAACTTATGCAATTCTAAAGAAGGCTTGAGTAAATTCAAAAGATTAAAATAGCAAAAATAAGCAAAAGCAAAAAAAAAAAAAAAAAGTGTACAAAAGGGCAAGTGTTCCAATGTCTTTGATATGAAAATATCTTCGATAAGAACACGTCTCAGATTGCGTCTCTTATCGAGTGCTCGGTATCGTGCCTGAGAAACATGAATGCCAAGTGAGTGATAGACCGCATGATCGGGATCGCCCACACTTATAAAAAGAAAATAGATGCTAAAGACAAAAGATAAAAGAGAGCTAAAAAGAGTAGGAACTCAAGCATAAAAATATAAAGATTCAAAAGCGAGGTTGCACACCTTGGGGGCTAATCTAGGGTCTTGAGCCTTTATCCCCTTCTTCTATAAACTTTATCCTAACCACGTCACGACCCTTAAAAAGACCTTTTTGAGGTATACACACTTGTGCGGGGTTCGGCTAGAGCTACGTTCGACTTGATTCCTAACGGATACGTAGGCAACCTCACATCGAGGTGCGGCCGTAATAAACATGCATTCATATTCACATTCACACACTCACACCATGATCATATCAAGGGATCCCTATGCTCATCCCTATTCACTTAGAGCTAGACTTGGGGGCTTGATCCCTATATCATTAGCTTACCTAGCCTAAGAGTCACCACCATTTGACTCTTTTAACAAATAATATCTTTCCACACACTTAGCCCTTGCGGCTTAGCTTTAGTGTCACTATCACACACATCACACATAAATGACCAAATATACTTCCCTTAGGAACCCTTTGTCATGAAATCTTAACACAACGTTGAAGCATGCCTTGTCATGTCAACATCACTCATCAATCACAATTGTCATTACATCGAAGTATGAAGTACTTAGCCTCCGTGCCTAAGTTACTCAAATACTTTCATCATTGAGTCAACCATTGAGATAGCTTAGGATGGATTAATCCTTGCACCTTGAGAGATAGTGTCAAACAAAATTTGACTAATCTCATTCAACATGCATTCGAAAACTTCGATTCTTTTTTTTCGCGTCTTTCTTTTTCGGGAGAAAGTCGGTACCCTCCACAAAATGACGGAAATTTTTTGCTTTTTTGCATTTTTAAGTCGCACGATCACATTACAAAGCACACACAAGTCACATCGAGTCGAGTCAACCTCGAGTCAGTCAATCATAGAGAGTCAAGTTTATACCTTGAGTCGTGTCAAGTCGATGAGCCAAGCAATGCTAAACCTTAGGTCAACCCTAAGATAATTAAAAAGATTGGCAAAGTTCTATGGTCAAAATAAATACAGGTGCAGCAGAACAGGGAAGACCCTATCACAGCGTTCGGCGACAGAGTCAATTCTTGGCGCCAGAGATATTCCAGCAGTGACAGAACAGCAATTTCGGGTTCCTTGGTACGCCAGTTAGCCCCTATAAGAAATTTGACATGATTGAGTAGTCGATTTGATTACAACAGCAAATAAGTGATCGACCTGATGAAAGATCGTCTTACTTAGCTTAAAGCGCCTAAGCATTGGCTCAAAAGCAGAAAGGGCACCGACGTATAGGTTCAAAGCAACGAAAGCGCCAACGTACAGGCATAGCGGAAGCAAAGTTCGAGCGAGCTTTAAAGATCGACAAGTGTTGGTATTCGGTAATTTTCTTCGGAATATTATTGCAACAATTGAGGATGACTTCAAGTAAAGTTATTTTCGACAGCGTTTGCTAAGATTGTGGAAGTTGTCACTAAAGATTTGAGAAGATAGCACGAGATGGGCGGTCTTCGACGGCATTCGCTAAGATTGTGGAGGTTGTCACCCAAGATTTGAGAAGATAGCACGAGATGGGCAGTCTTCGACGACATTCGCTAAGATTATGGAGGTTGTCACCAAAGATTTGAGAAGATAGCACGAGATGGGCGGTCTTCGACGGCGTTCGCTAAGATTGTGGAGGTTGTCACCAAGATATGAGAAGAGCGGTTCATGATGAGGTGGTCTTCGACGACTTTTGCTATGATTGGAAAGGTTGTCACTATGATTCAAGAAAAGGCTCAAGATGTAGCAACATTGATCGACGGCGTTCCCTAGGTTGCGGAAGATCGCCAAAACAAACAGCAAGATGGCATTCCCTAGATTGTGGAGGGTTATCACAAACAACTGAGGATTGTTTCAAGAGAAGCAATCTTTGATAGTATTCCCTTGGACGTGGAGTATTATCATAGCGGATGAGGATTATTTCAAGAGAAGCAATCTTCGATAGTATTCCCTTGGATGTGAAGTATTATCAATGCGGATGGGGATTGTTTCAAGAGAAGCAATCTTCGGTAGTATTCCCTTGGATGTGGAATATTATCAATGCGGAGGAGGATCGTTTCAGGCAAAGCAATCTTCCAAATTTGGAAGCAGTTACGGGCGTAGCGGTTTTCAAGCGGGATGGCGTTCTCTAGCTTGTAGGAGGTCATCAAAACAACAGTAAAGCGACAGCAAATCGGTTACTTTCAGAGACGTGTGCTCGACGGTGCAAGATACGCGTTTCTTAACTCTTTTATCTGTTTAACTAATGCTAATTTTGCAGGTATCGGCGTTACAAGAATGGTCTAGGATCGCAAAACGTTCTGAATCATTCTCCGTCCCTATCGCTACTTTGACTTTCGTTTTTCGAAACTTGCGTTTCTCCAAACTCAGTCAAAGTGGGGGCTTCTGTAGACACTCATTTGTGTCTCTCCAAAACCAAACCCAATGATGAGTACCTTACACGTCGAATCACAATCGAATGAAGCGAAAGTGTGGAAAGTCTAGTGTTGCGGATAGTTTTAATTTCTTTTCTCTTCTCTCTGTTTTTGAAAACTTATTTTAAGAAAACAGTCAATCCAGTTTGTTTGGTCCATGATATGGGTCCAATAGTAGTGTAGTTGGATGGGGCTTCACAAGAGCTTTCCAACGATATATTATAAGCCCAATTCCGATGAATACTGAGGAAGTTATGGCCAATTTACTAAACTGGGCCCGGTTTGAGCTTTATATGCGGCCCAATGATCTAGAGGAGGGCCTAATATGATTTATCATTCCTAATGCAATTAGGAATGGTTTTAGTCTTCTAGATTCTTCTAGAAGGTTCTTTTCATTCCTAATTCAATTAGCATTGATAAATTGACTTTTTGACTTTTCAGAGTTTTAATCAAAATCAAATAGCATTTTCGAGGAAATTATATGATTTTATCCTCCAGTACGGCAAACTTATCTGATTTTCGAAAACGCGTTAAAGTTAGGCTTGGCGCCTGACCCCAGACTTTGGCGCCTGGAACCAGGCCTGGCGCCTGGCGCTAGCCATTGGCGCCTGGCGCCAGTGTTGGTGCCTAGCGCCAGCTAGCCAGGGTTTGCGCCAGCTCTGTTTTTTGTGCGTCAGACTCTGTTTTGTTTATTTTATCTTTTTGGTTGATTTCTCTATAAATAACGTATTAAAAACTCCGTTTTCATTCATCTACATTCATCAATTCTCACGATCATTCATCTACAATCAGTTTTCTAATTCATTCATCTCTCTTTCTTTCTTTCTTTCTCTAAACTTTGTTTTCACATACAAAATTCCGCATTCATTAGATCTAGAAACACCTAGCCATATTCGAAGTTGCCTTCGCCCTAGACGTGAAAGGTTTAATTTATGAGGGTTTGGTGCCAAATCTCTATTTCAATTATTTAATTTGATTGTTTGTTTATTATTTTCCTTGAAGTTACTAACGTGTGTATTTTGTTATTAGAAAGAGGTACGAGGCATCAAAGTAAGTGCTTTAATGGTTTTAATTGATATTATGATGTAGAAATCATGTTTATATTGTTATTATGATATTCCTAGTATCATGTCTAGGGTAATTTTAATATCAAATATGCTTATTATGATTGTTACTATGCTTCCTATGTTCTTCCTAATATTTATGATTGTTAGTATCATGTTAGGGTTAAAGATTTGATTTTTATTGCTTAGTGACATGCTATGGTTTGTTATTAATCTTGTTAGTATCATGCCTAGGATCTTGCTATAATTATGCTTTAATATTAATATGAATATGATTATGATTATAATTATTTATTATTTTGATGAAGATTATTTAATTTATGATTATAATTTTATGATATTTATTATTATTATGTTGCTTGATATTTATTGTTATTGCTTGATCACACCTTTTATGCATGTTTAAAGGAATTTGGTATTTGTAATCACGCTTAATAAGATAATTAATAATCTTGTTAGGGTTAATTTGATTATAATTCAAGTGATCGCCAATAATAGATTTATTTGTGCATTTATATTCAACCAACATAGATTAAACAGGTTTAGGGTTAATCCTATTGATTGCATGTTAATTAAAAAGCGCACATGAATACGATCAGAATAAAGTAGAGGCCTATTATTAGGGCAGATTTAATCTCTTTTAGGTTGGATTTGTACCTTCATCCCCGAACCCTTATTTGGTTCTAGATCTTATGGAGTTGACGATCTCTTGGATCGTTAAGGGGTGTAACCTTCATCCTATGAACGGTTTACAAGTTCCTAAAAAACTTGTTGGCGACTCTTTTGCTCTATCTTCTTCCCTTTTGGACGCCACCGTACTTTAGTTTATGATCACAGTGGGGTTCAAGCTAAGGGGTTAACGCTTGAATTTATTACCTACAACGGCTAAATTTTTTCTGAATTAAGAAAACGCGTGAAAATAATAATTAGCGCGTGACGACAGACATTAGCGCCTGGCATAAATTAACCTAGGCTAAATGGCATTCAAGTTCATTTAACTAACCAAGCTTATCTAGTTTTCACACTAATCCTATACCTTCTTGAACTCTATCTTTTGCACCCTTAAACACTATAAATAGACCCTCAACCCATCACAAATTCCTCACTCCAAAAATCAGAAAACTCTTTACTCTACTCTCAGTTTTACGCCCTCCTCTATTCCCTTCTTGTTTGATTAAACACCGCAACCGCAAACAAGTATTGCCACCACCCTAGCCGCCACCTTCCTGTCGCCGGAAACAACTTGTCGCTGCCGTCCTTGCTTGACGCTATATGCTGCCAGTAAGGTGCATTACGCACCTTCCCTCCTTACCCCTTGCCAATACATATACATACTACTCTTCATATTCCTTTACTTATCATAAATTATTATTATTATTATTATTATTATTATTATTATTATTATTATTATTATTATTATTATTATTATTATTATTATTATGTTTTCTAATACCCATTTATGATATTAACAATACTATTTTGATACTAAGAATGTTATTTTGATACTAAAATAACTTGTTAACATGACTTGATCTTATAAAGGTTAATATTTAGGTAGTCCATGCACAAATAGAGTATTATTTATGGTTTTGTGTTAGTTTTGTTAACCTTATATTAATTAAGGTTATTTTAATTGTGTAGGAGGAGTCCCTCGATCGTGGTCAAGTTTAGTGATTGTACCTTATTTGTTCTCGTGATCAAGGTACGTATAGGTGGCTAGGTCCTTGATACAATTTTGAATGCGTGTTTGGTAAATGTTTGTTTTAATGATTGTTTGAATAAATGTTACATATGAATATTTAAGTTAATGATTTTTATGACGAGTTAAATGGTATGATTTTATGATATAAAGGTTTGATCTCTAAAAGTGTTGATTGATTTAATAAAAGTTGGTTTAATTTATAAATCATTTGATTGAGTTAATCTAAAATTTACAGCTCATTATGAGCCTGAGTATTTGATATTTTAATTGTCCCTCTACCCGGGACTGGTTAAGTAAGACCATGAGCTTTGTATGATATGGTCTTTCCTCGAGTATAGTATAACTTGCTTGGGGGTGTGCACACTTAGGTGAGGAAAATTGGTTTGACAAGTTAAATGGTTATTTCGAAAACATGTTTGACTAATAAAAGTATTTACATGCCTTACACTTATACGTACTTAGCATTTGTGCTAATCCGTGTTCCTTTTTGTTTTGGTTTGCCCTGTTTACCATTTTTGGTAAGCAGTCTTGATTTCAGGTGTGGAGTTGTTCGTGCGCATACTAGGGTCGGGATTGGGATCACATAGTTAGGAGTTAATTTTAATTATGTGTGGAGTTTTTATTGGATTATTTTGAAACAGTTATTATGGTTACTCATTTTTTTATTAATAAAAGTTAGTTATTTTTCCGCTGCAATTTGAGTAATTAGTTAAGCCGTACGTTTTCAAGTGGCGGTAATACGCCCAAGTCTATCTCTACGGTATTTGTATACATATAAATATAGTATTTACGTAGAGGGAGATTTGGGGGTGTTACAAAGTGGTATCAGATTTCCGGGGATTAAAATTGAGAAATAAAACTTATGGGTAGACTTAATTAAGATGGGCATATACGATAGATAGAGTTTCGCATTCTTCGAAAGAAAAATTATTTTTATAAAAAATATTTATTTTTTTTTTGGGAAAAATGATTGAGAAAAGGATGCTCGGGTTCTCTTCGGAGGCCTATAATGGGTACGACTATCTGTTTAGGAAAGGCTCTCCTCGACGCTGTAGGTAACTTTCCTGGGAGACATGGGCTCGACCGTCTAATATCATGAATCGAGTACATTATTATTTTTTAAAATAAAATGAATTGAAACTATTCGATTTTAGAAACAACTTAGGTGCATTAGTTTAAGTATAATTAGGGTCGTCTAGTTATTTGTGTGGTTATGGAATTTGGTTCCATTGGTATTCATTTTGGATTTATCCTTGAGGAAATTTGAATTTCTTACTTAAATAGTTTGTGTTATCACAGATGATGGAAACTGTTAGAAGGCATTTCTTTGATCAAAGGCTAGTAAAATCGGATGCTATATCTATGCGTGACTTTATATCAGACATTGTTTGGCATGCTACAGATATAAAAAGACACAGGAATATGAAATTTATGATCGAGGAACAATAGATCATCCTACTGGCCTTAGTTCACTTACCCAACACACCTAAATATAATACATTAATCCGAGAGTATAGAAATTTAATTAAACCTAATAGGTTGTGGAATATTGAAGCCTATATGCATGAAGGAAAATGGCTAGGAACCTTAACCAATTTTAAAGCAGACCTACATTTTGCCGAAGTTGACTGGAGCCGAATCCCAAGACCAATAGTTGCTGAAATTCCTCTTTGGCTTACACCTCAAGAAGCCTAAAAGTTAAATAATCTAAAATATGATATGCCACCCTTACCACCTCCACGTTTGCATCTTGACTATACATCATCCGATGACTTAGAAATCCCTCACCCAAATGACTTTGAATCCCCACCTCACTCTCCTGAACCCCCTGTCCCAAGAGGTCGAGTATCTAATAGGGTATAGTCGTATCCCCTAATCAAAAGTATTACCTAAGTCCTCTAACTAATGCAGATAGAGAAGTAGGGTCGAATCCACAGAGAAACAAGTCTTTTTATTCCTAATTAGTTAATATAATCTAGTTTATGAAGTAACCAATATATTAAAATCAAAAGGAACTAAACTACGGAGATTAAGAATAGGGAGAAAACAATGAATAAAAGGATCTAGGGCATAGGTTCACCAATAAATAATATTCCAGGGTAGAATATAATAATCATTCATCAATGCATATATTAATCAGATTATAAAGGGCTTTCGCTACGTATTATAATCACACAATTAATTTACCGGTATTAAATCTCATCTTTCGAATCTCGATTTAACCATTTATAAATTAACCTGCCTATTGGAACTAGACCGAAACATTAATTCTCATTTGTCGAATCTCGAATCAATATTGTTAAACTCATGCATAAAAGATCTGCGCAAATCTAGTCACAGAGCATTAAATCAATCAATAGGAAATTAATCTATCATTGATAATTAACAACAATAAATTACCCCTTCATATTATTTATAGATCCCCATAAACCCTAGAAATAGAACTACTCACACATAATAAAAACTAAACAAATCAAAGCAATAAAGCAAGACATGATTAAAGAAACAAAATAAACAACTAAGATTAAGAGAAGAGAAATAGTTACCAAACAAATCTGGAATTAAGAATAGATTAAGAACAAAGGTTTAAGAGAGAGAATCTAAGAAAACAATTAAGAGAGTAAAGAAAGAGTAAAAGGGAAGAGAGAGTGTGAGAGGAAATCGTATTACGGAGGAGTATTTATACTCCGTACAAATCCTAAATTAAAACAAACTAAAACGACGCTAATCGTCTCCTAACAATTACACGCGCCCGATCGGGCGTGCCTTTTTGCTCGATGTACTAATCTCGAGCCCGGCCGGGCGCGTCACCGGGCGCCAGCCTTTACTTCTCCCACCAGGCCGGGCGCGCCTCCGGGCGCCAGCCTCTTTTGCCGGGCGGCTCTCTTGGGCCACTATATGGACTACGATTGGGCTCCAATTCTTCGGGCCAATCTGGGTTTCCTCTTTCGGTCTTGAATACTGGTTCCAAATGCCCCGGTATCACCTATACCGAGCCCTTAATCACCAGTTCGATGGCTCTAACCGGCCCTGGGCTATAAAATCTGGTCGTGCTTCTCCAATGTTCGTGATTGCTCCAAAATATCTCGGGAAAATACTCCAAAAGTGCAAATCCCTGCAAAAGTCAACCAAATCTACGAAAACACTAGAAAACACCAATTAGTAATAAAAGTGGCTCTAAAGAGCCAAAAACACTACTAATTATGACCAAGGGACGGGGGTAAAATACTATATAAAATAGACACATCAGTATCTAGTCTAAAGCACAGTACAAACCGTAACCGTAGCCCCTATGTTAGCCCAAACCGCAACTCTAGCTATGGCTCGTGTTGTAGCCCAACTTATAGTGAATTTTATCCTACCTTCTTGCTTGAATGTAACCAAAATCCAACCCACATGGCTAAACTTTAGAACCTGATTCCCCTCAACTTTCCACAGGAAACACAGGTGACGTGGCCAGAAAGATGATCCAGCAAGCTAAGACCAAGAGTAGAACTTCAGAATAATAATTGATTGATTTCTTCCATTAGTAGCAAATTGTTTTGTTTTGTAATCCAACTAGTGGCCCTTATGAATTCGTAGTGACAAGATGCATTAATTATTTTAATAAGCCTATGTGGCTAAATATGGAGTTTCAATTGTTAATAAAGAGTTTTATGAAATTCTCTTATATAATAAATGTGTATTTGTTATTTTAAGTTATTCAGGATGTCTCTAAGAGCCGGAACACTGGTTCCAAAAATGAGCTCTACTCTTAGGAAGCTAACTACCATTGCTCAAAGCATGAGCCAGCTGGTGAGTCAGGGGAATCGTAGCAACGACTTAGATCAATTTGGGGAAGTTTTTAAGAGGGTAGCAGCTACAAAGCTACCCACTTACCTTGGGAAGGAGGATCCTGCTAGTTTGGAGAATTGGATAAGGAAATTTGACAAGCTATTTGATGCCATTAACTGACCTGAAGAATTAAAGGTTAATAATGTTGTGTATTACTTGAGGGAAGAAGCTGACCTGTGGTGGAGTCAAAACCGGACTAGGCTTTTAGAAACCCCTAACTTTGGGTGGAAAGAATTGAAAAAGGCTATAAGAGACCAGTTTTATCCCGCCTACCTGAAGAAGCAGAAATACATGGAGTTTACCAATCTGAGGATGGGGAATATGACCATTAATGAATATTATAATAAATTTATTGATTTGATGAGGTTTGCACCTGAGGTAGTACCCACGGAGGAGTTGAAAGCCCAAAGGTTCGAGCAAGGTTTGACCCTAAGTCTTCAGGGGAAGTTAGGAGGGGTAACCTTTGAAACACTAGATGAAGTCTATGGGAGAGCTACCCACCTATATGGGATCCGAGGGAGAGAGTTAGAGAGCTCAGCTGGAGGGAAAAGGAAGAGTGATGGGGGCTCACATGGAGTTGATAAGAGGCCTAGGATTGGGGAGAGTTCTGGGGGAAATGGGCAATTCAACAGGAGGGACAATAGGGGAAACCTTAGGAAGGGAGCTAATGGACAGGGAAATAACAATCATGGGAATGGAAATAACACCAGGCCTAAGAGAAGTTATTTTTGTAAGAGATGTAAGAAAAACCACCCAGGGAAGGACTGTGAGGGAAACCCTGTGACTTGTTGTTACTGTCAAAAACTGGGGCATCGGGAGTATGAGTGCTACACCAAGGAGAAGGATGTTAAGATGGGGAAAGTTCAGGAGACCAATAACCCACCTAAACCACCCCAGACCAATGGATCAGCTCAGAGGAATGGAACCAGTAGCGGTGCAGGAGGGGCCCCTAAGGTTCATGTATTCGTAATGAATCGTCCTAAGGCTGAGGCTTCTAATGATGTGGTAGTTGGCACTTTCCTTATTTGTTCTTTGAATGTTAGAGTCATGTTTGATTCGGGTGCGTCTCATTCTTTTGTTTCAAAATCTCTAGTCCAGAGATTAAAGTTAGAGAGTCCATTGTTAGTGTCTCTAGATGTTTCTATTCCAAATGGGGAAGTGAGGAATTGTTCTAAGTCACATAAAGGGGTACCTATCACCATAGCTGGAGTAGAATTTCCTTCAGATTTGATTGAGTTTGATTTGCAAGACTTAGATGTGATTTTAGGAATGGACTGGCTGGTAAAGTATAAGGATCACATAGATTGTGCTGCTCAGAAAGTGAAATTATAGGGTCCGGGTAATGTGACAGTGACTTATAGGAAGGAAGGGAAGAGTTCAGGGATCAAAATCATTTCTACCTTGCAGTTTCGGAATTGTGTCAGGAAGGGTTATCCTATATACATGTGTAGTGTTTAGGAAGTGGGAAGGGAAGATGAGAAGAAAGAGAGTATTCCAGTAGTTGAGGAATTTCTAGATGTGTTTCCTGATGAGATACCAGGTTTGCCACCAGTAAGGGATGTTGAGTTCACCATAGAATTGCTACCAGGGACTAGACCTATCTCGAAGGCTCCATATAGGATGGCTCTAGCTGAGATGAAGGAATTGAAAACACAGTTAGATGACTTGTTAGATAAAGGATATATTCGACCTAGTTCTTCTCCATGGGGTGCTCCAGTGTTGTTTGTGAAAAAGAAGGATGGAAGTTTGAGGTTGTGCATAGACTATCGTGAGTTGAATAATGTGACAGTCAAGAATAAGTATCCTTTGCCTAGAATTGACGATTTGTTTGATCAGTTGAAAGGGGATGGAATATTTTCCAAGATAGATTTGAGGTCAGGGTACCATCAGTTGAGAATTGCAGAGTAAGACATTGCCAAGAGTGCTTTCAGGACGCGTTATGGTCATTATGAGTTCACAGTTATGCCATTTGGGTTAACTAATGCACCTGCAGTTTTCATGGTTTTCATTGATGATATTTTGATCTGCTCCAAGAATAGGGAGGAGCATGAAAATCTTTTGAGGAAAGTTTTGTCGATCCTGAGGGAGCACCAGTTGTATGCTAAGCTGTCGAAGTGTGAGTTTTGGTTAGAAAAGGTAGCCTTTTTGGGTCATGTGATTTCTAGGGAAGGAATTTCAGTAGATCCCTCGAAGATCAATGCAGTGAGTGAATGGCCAACACCTAAGAATGTGTCAGATGTTCGAAGTTTCTTTGGATTGGCATGCTATTACCGAAGATTTGTGAAGGATTTTTCAAGGATTGCGAGGCCCGTGACAAATTTAATGAAGAAGGAATGTAAGTTTGTTTGGACCCAGGAGTGTGAACAAGCGCTCCAGACCTTGAAAGACAAGTTAACCTCAGCACCAGTGTTGGCTTTGCCAGATGAAAGTGGGCAATATGAGGTGTATAGTGATGCATCAAAGTTTGGATTGGGTTGTGTTTTAATGGAGAATCGAAGGGTCATTGCATATGTGTAGACACCCAAATGTGTCTCCCCAAAACTAAACCCAGTGATGAATACCTTTCATGTCATTTGATTATCGAATAAAGAGAAAGTGTGAAAAGTCTAGTGAAGAGGATGTTTTTATTAAAATATCTCTTCTTTCTGTTTTTGAAAATATTTCTTTTCTTACCTTATTTATGAAAAACGTGCATTCCAGTTTAGTTTGGTCCATGATAAGGGTAAAATAATGGTGTAGTTGGATGGGGTTTGAAAATACCTTTCCAATGATATATTATAAGCCCAATTCCGATGAATAATGAGAAAGTTATGGCCAAAATACTAAACTGGGCCCAAACAGGATTTTACCTACGACCCAATGATCATGTGGAGGGTCCAAAGGTTTAATCCTATTCCTAAACTAATTAGGATTAATTAGAAGCTTCCATAAATTTCTAAAAGATCTTAATTATCCCTTTTGAAAAGATAAGATTAAAGAAATTGAGTTAAATAAAAACTTTCCTTTTTTAAAACTTTCTTTTTTCTTAAATCCTAATTCTATTCAAATTTAAAGATGTTCAAAGACAGTCAGATATTATTTTTGTGCCTCATAATATTTATCCAAATCTTATATGGTTGGATATATCTTGAAATTATCTTTCCAATGATATATTATAATATTTAATCCGAGCTATAACGAAAAAGATAAGAATGAGATATAAAACTCTATCCAAAACTGACACCGTCCTACTATTTCGTCCATATCTTTTTATATACAAAATATTTTAATCTGATTCTAATTGGCTTAGAAAGTAGACTTCAAGAGATTTCCAACGACATATTATATGCCTTATTTGGACTTTTGGATCAAAAGATATGATAAAAACAAATCCGCAAAAACTGTTGTCCATCGAGTTCTATTTCGATTCGAATTCGGATTCTTTTCTTATTCTTCGACTCTCTTTTTTCTCTATAAATAGAGGTCATATCTCCCCTTTATCAATGACCAACTCTCATCAAGAATTTCTTGATTCTCTCTCTCTTTCTAGCCTAGCCCTTTTACAAACACAATTACTCATACATTAGCACTAGACACACCTAGCCAAGTTCGAAGTTGCCTTCGCCCTAGACGTGAAAGGTTTTAATTTCTGAGGGTTTGGTCCCAAATCTCTATTTCAATTATTATTTAATTTAATTGTTTGATTTATTATTTTCCTTGAAGTTACTAACATGTGTATTTTGTTATTAGAAAGAGATACGAGGCATCCAAGTAAGTGCTTTAATTGTTTTATTGATATTATGATATAGAGATCATGTCTAGGTTGTTATTATGATTCCTAGTATCATTTTAGGATGTTTTTCTTAATTTGATGTTTAGGGTGACAACAATAAGTTCCTAGTATCATGTTTAAGGTAAAGAATATAATGTCAATTATGATTTCTATGATGCCTTTTATTGTCTTTCCTAATATTCATGTTAGTATCATGTTAGGGCTATATATTTGATCTTTGATGTTTAGTGACATGCTAGGGTTTGTTATTAATCTTGTTAGTATCATGCCTAGGATCTTGCTATTATTATGATTTAACATGATTATTTTATGATGATGATTATAATTGTTATTATAATTAATAATTGTTATGATTATTATTATGATTATGTTGCTTGATATACATATTATTTATTGCTTGATCACACCTTTTATACATGTTTAAAGGGAATTTGTACTTGTAATAATTTTTAATAAGATAATTAATAATCTTGTTTAGGGTTAATATGATTATAATTCAAGTGATCGCCAATAATAGTTTTGTTTGTGCATTAATATTCAACCAACATAGATTAAACAGGTTTAGGGTAAACCTATTGATTGCATGTTAGTCAGAAAGCGCACATGAATACAATCAGAATAAAGTAGAGGCCTATTATTAGGGCAGTTTCAATCTCTTTTAGGTTTGATTTGTACCTTCATCCCCGAACTACCAGTCATGGTTCCAGACCTATTGGAGTTGACAATCTCTTGGATCGTTAAGGGGTGTAACCTTCACCCTGTGAACGGCTTACAAGTTCCTAAAACTTGTTGGCGACTCTTTTGCTCTATCTTCTTTCACTTTGGACGCCACCGTACTTTAGTGTATGATCACAGTGGGGTTCAAGCTTGGGGTAACACTTAAAATATTCCCTACAATATGCTTCGAGACAGTTGAAACTGCATGAGGTTAACTATCCAACCCATGACCTGGAGTTAGCTGCGATTGTGTTTGCTTTGAAAATTTGGAGACATTATCTATATGGTGCAACTTGTAAAATGTTCACATATCATCAGAGTCTAAAGTACATTTACACTCAGCAGTATTTGAACTCGAGACAGAGACGATGGTTGGAATTTATGAAAGATTATAGTGTAAATATCCAATATCATGAGGGGAAAACTAATGTGGTAGCTGATGCTTTAAGTAGGAAAACTAGCCATTTGATGAATATGATGATTTTACCAGACAAGCTGTGTGTGGAATTTCAGAAGATGAATTTAGAAGTGATGGAGCACGGAGAGGTCAATATGATGTTGAATGCCTTGGCAGTGAAACCTTCTATTTATGATGAGATTAGAGAAAGTCAATTGGGGGACTCGAAGTTGAAGGCAATAAAAGAGAAGATTGAGGGAGGGCAGGTTTTGGACTTTACCGTTGCAGATGAGGGAAGTATTCGATTTAAAGGGAGATGGTGTATTCCACAACATCGTGGGGACATCAAACAGAGACTGATGGAGGAGGCCCATAGCTCTCCTTTTTCGATGCATCTTAGAGGGGATAAGTTGTATAAGGATATGAAGAAGGTCTTTTGGTGGCCAAACATGAAGAAAGAAGTAGCAAAGTTTGTGGAAAAATGCTTAACATGCCAAAAAGTGAAGATAGAGCATCGAAGGCCACAAGGAATAGTTCAATCCTTGGAAGTACCAAAGTGGAAGTGGGATTCGATCGCCATGGATTTTGTGGGGGCTTTACGAAGGACCAGGGCAGGGAATGACACGATTTGGGTCATTGTGGATCGATTGACTAAGTCTGCAACCTTTATACCTATGAAAAAAACTTTGTCTATGGATCAGTTAGGAAGGGAATATGTGAAGTTTGTGGTGAAGTATCATGGAGTGCCTACGACAGATATCATTTCAGATCGTGATTCGAGGTTCTTGTCTAACTTTTGGAAAAGCTTGCAAAAGGCCATGGGAACAAAGTTACTGATGAGCACATCTTTTCACCCTGCAACTGATGGTCAGACTTAAAGGACCATCCAGACCTTGGAGGACATGTTGAGAGCATGTGTATTGGAGTATCAAGGTTCATGGGAAGACCACTTAGACTTGATTGAGTTTTCGTATAATAATAGTCATCATGCAAGCGTTGGAATGGCCCCGTTTGAAGCCTTGTATGGAAGGAAATGCAGGAGCCCAGTTTGTTGGAGTGACATAAGTGAAACTGTTGTACTTGGGCTTGAAATGATAGAGGAAACTGTTAAGCAAGTGAAGCTGATCCAAGAGAAAATCAAAGCAGCCCAAGATAGACAAAAAAGTTACGCTGATGAGAAGCGCAGAGATGTAGAGTTTCAAGTAGGAGAGAAGGTGTTGCTAAAGATATCTCCTATAAAGGGGGTAATGAGATTTGGTAAGAGGGGAAAGTTGAGCCCAAAGTACATTGGGCCATATGAGATTCTTCAGAAGGTTGGGAAAGTAGCATATAAGTTGGACTTACCCAACGAGTTGGAAAGGGTGCACAATGTTTTTCATGTAAGTCAGATTCGCAAGTACATTCCTGATGTTTCACATGTGCTAGAACCATAGATAATTGAGCTAGATGAAAGTTTGTTGACCTATGAAGAAAGCCCGGTGAGAATTTTAGATAGTAAAGTCAGAAGCACTACAAGTAAGGATGTGAAGATTGTCAAGGTTCTATGGTCAAACCATAAGGTTGAGGAAGCAACTTGGGAGGCTGAGGCAGAAATGCGTAAAAAGTACCCTAACCTTTTCATGGTGTGTGGTTAAGTTACGGGGACGTAACTTCCTTTTAAGGGGGGTAGACTGCAATAGAGTTTCTCGCTTTCCTTTTTATGTCTTTATTAATTGAGTCTTTTGAGTAAAGTCTTTAGGTTGTGCATGAACTTACTAAATTTTAACCAATTTAAGATATTTTAGAGTATTAATTCGAGTTATTAAATAATTTTAAGTTTCGGGACGAAACTTCTTTTAAGGAGGATAGACTGTAATACTCTGAATTTTGAGAAAATATTTTGGAAAGTTATTAAATTATTTAATTTGGAGCCAAAATGAATTTTCAATTTTGGCGCCAAATATAAGTATTTAATCATTTCAATAATTAATTATTTTCGGATTTCTAAATTAATAATATAGGCTTAATTATCTGTTAAAGGTCGGTTTATATTTTATACTAACAATTTCAAGAGTTTTTAAAGATAATATCTAAATATGATTTACAACTAACATAGTTTTAATATTATCTAAAATATTTATATTTGTTAATTATGATTTTCATTTATTAAAAAAAAAAAAAAAAAAAAAAAAAAAAAAAAAAAAGAAGAAGAAGAAGAAGAAAAAGTTGGTCGTGTGTTGGAGATGGTTATCTTCAACCTTAATTCCTTAAGTGATATAATCTCCTAATTTATCTTCCTATCTTATTTCTCTAACCAATTAACACTTATCTTACTTTTTCCTCTAATATCTTTCATTTGTTTTTCACATAAATTAACCTAGGCTAAATGGCATTCAAGTTCATTTAACTAACCAAACTTATCTAGTTTTCACACTAATCCTATACCTTCTTGAACTCTATCTTTTCCACCCTTAAACACTATAAATAGACCCTCAACCCTTCACAAATTCCTCACACCAAAAATCAAAACACTCTTTACTCTACTCTCAATCTCACGCCCTCCTCTACTCCCTTCTTGTTTGATTAAACACCGCAACCGCAACCAAGTATTGCCACCACCCTAGTTGCCACCTTAATGTCGCCGGAAACAACTTGCCGCTGCCGTCCTTGCTTGACGCTATATGCTGCCAGTAAGGTGCAATACGCACCTTCCTTACTTACCCCTTGCCAATACATATACATACTACTCTTCATATTCCCTTACTTATCATAAATTATTATTATTATTATTATTATTATTATTATTATTATTATTATTATTATTATTATTATTATTATTATTATTATTATTATTATTATTATTATTATTATTATTATTATTATTATGTTTTCTAATACCCATTTATGATACTAACAATACTATTTTGATACTAAGATTGTTATTTTGATACTAAAATAACTTGTTAACAAGACTTGATCTTATAAATTAAAGGTTAATATTTAGGTAGTCCATGCACAAGTAGAGTATTATTTATGGTTTTGTGTTAGTTGTGTTAACCTTATATTAATTAAGGTTATTTTAATTGTGTAGGAGGAGTCCCTCGATCGTGGTCAAGTTTAGTGATCGTACCTTATTTGTTCTCGTGATCAAGGTACGTATAGGTGGCTAGGTCCTTGATACAATTTTGAATGCGTGTTTGGTAAATAAACGTTTGTTTTAATGATTGTTTGAATAAATGTTACATATGAATATTTAAGTTAATGATTTTTATGACGAGTTAAAATATATGATTTTATGATTTAAAGGTTTGATCTCTAAAAGTGTTGATTGATTTAATAAAAGTTGGTTTAATTTATAAATCATTTGATTGAGTTAATCTAAAATTTGCAGCTCATTATGAGCCTGAGTATTTGATATTTTAATTGTCCCTCTACCCGGGACTGGTTAAGTAAGACCATGAGCTTTGTATGATCTGGTCTTTCCTCGAGTATAGTATAACTTGCTTAGGGGGTGTGCACACTTAGGTGAGGAAATTGGTTTGGAATTATATTTTAAAATTGGAAGTTTATAAATTAAAAATCTATTGGTTTGGAAAGCTTTGATTGATGAACATTACTACCCTTGGAAGGTTTAATTTTAGAAAGTCTAATTTTGAAAGTGACTTGTGACAAGTTAAATGGTTATTTCGAAAAAATGTTTGAGTAATAAAATTATTTACATGCCTTGCACTTATACGTACTTAGCATTTGTGCTAATCCGTGTTCCTTTTTGTTTTGGTTCGCCCTGTTTACCATTTTTGGTAAGCAGTCTTGATTTCAGGTGTGGAGTTGTTCGTGCGCATACTAGGGTCGGGATTGGGATCACATAGTTAGGAGTTAATTTTATTTATGTGTGGAGTTTTTATTGAATTATTTTGAAACAGTTATTATGGTTACTCATTTTTTTATTAATAAAAGTTAGTTATTTTTCCGCTGCAATTTGAGTAATTAATTAAGCCGTACGTTTTCACGTGGCGGTAATACTCCCTAGTCTATCTCTACGGTATTTGTATACGTATAAATATAGTTTTTACGTAGAGGGAGAATTGGGGGTGTTACAACTACAATGAGACATTTGCTCCAGTAGCAAAAATGGTTATTGTTCATACTTTTTTAACTGTTGCCAAAGCTAAGAATTGGAAATTGCATTAAATGGATGTTCACAACGCCTTCTTACATAGTGACTTAGATGAGGAGGTTTATATGAAATTACCTCCTGGATTTACGGTGGCAAAACCAAGAATGGTTTGTCGCTTGAAGAAGTCGTTGTATGGTCTAAACAAGCCCTGGGATGCTGGTTTGCTAAGTTAGTTATTTCCTTGAAGAAATATGGTTCCTTCAATCTTATTCAGATTACTCCCTCTTTACTCTAACTCACGGCAATATTCAACTTAATGTACTTCTGTACGTCGACGATCTAATTATCTCTAGTAATGATTTTTCTGTAATTATATCATTTAACGATATTTAAGTGAATGTTTTCATATGAAGGATTTGGGGTTTTGAAGTACTTTCTTCGGGTTGAGGTGTCTAGAAGCCCCGAGGGTATCTATTTATGTCAATGTAAGTACACACTAGACATTATTGCAAAGGCATGTCTTTTGACCTCAAAGCCTTCAAGTTTTCCTATTGAGCAAAATCACACACTTACACTCGCTAAGGTTGAGGTTCTTGATGATTTTGAACGGTACAGGCCAATGTTTTTCATTCTCCTTGATGATTTTGACTTGTCTTTCATTCTCCTTGATTTGGCTTACATCGTACACATCTTGGCATAATTTATGCAAGTCCCACGACAAGACGAATGGGATGCGGCCATTCGAGTTGTGCGTTATTTGAAAGGGTGTTTGGGTCAAGGTATCCTACTTTGGGCCGATGGTTCTCTTTCCTTGTCCGGATGGTGTGATTCGGATTAGGCCAGTTGTCCCATAACTAGGCGTTATTTCACTAGTTGGCTCGTTTTTCTTGGTTTTTCTCCTGTGTCTTGGAATACCAAGAAACAACATACCGAATCTGAATCATCCGCAGAGGTCAAATATAGGTCTATAGAAGCCATAACTTCAGAGTTTAAATGGTTGAAATCACTACTTGGTAGCTAGTTTACGAGTGGCGCACCCACGTGCGATGGACTTATTTTTTGACAGTAAGTCGGCTCTACATATTGCTAAAAATCCTGTGTTTCATTAACGTACTAATAAGAATATTGATCAGAGGTTGTTTGCCATTATATCTCCTAGTCATGTTTCGACGGATGAGCAACTAGCAGATATTTTTACTAAGGTTTTATATAGGCAAGCGGAAATTTTGTACCTACTTCGCAAATTGGGCATTTATGATCTCCATGCTCCAACTTGAGAGGGAGTTGTTGGGCTATATATTGTGTATAGTTATGCTTTATGTAAATGAGTCTTAATTGGGCTTTAGGTTACATTATATTAGGTTGTAATATTTATACTTTGTTGATTTGCAATACAAACTAAGGAAAATATTTACACAAAACTTGACAACATCTTTGTCTTTGGAGCTGCTTAAAGTTAAAAAAAAAAAAAAGAAAAAAGACCTATGTCAAGGCTCATGACACAAGGTATTAAAAATTAATGACTTGTAAGTTGTAAACAAATAAGTTTTGGGTTCTTAAAAATAATTATAAAAAAAAGTTTTGGGTTTAATCTTGTTTACAATCGAAGCGTTAATAAGTTCAAATAGATTTAGAAACACAAGCGAGAAACAATGTTCGTCTCACAAATAGCCTCACCCAATAGTTTGTGTTAAGTAATAATGTGTATGTTGAGTTCAACTACTGAAATGCTATTGTATCCAAAAAGAGATCATTATGTATTACACAAATTCTTATATGTGGTTATGTGGCAAATCATCATGGGGGTTACTTCGTCAGTGTTATATGAGTTACTCAATCAGTGTTACAAGGGTTACTTCATTTGTCTTGTGGGGTGTTCTCGATGAATATTATTACAGC
This sequence comes from Chenopodium album, assembly GCF_948465745.1. Classification (NCBI taxonomy): domain Eukaryota; kingdom Viridiplantae; phylum Streptophyta; class Magnoliopsida; order Caryophyllales; family Amaranthaceae; genus Chenopodium; species Chenopodium album. The sequence continues at coordinate 13,157,682 of NC_137834.1, forward strand.
CTTACAGGGGTTATTCGATCAGTGTTATGGAGTCACTTTGTTCTTTTACAAGAAATAAGATAATGTGTCCAACCACACACAAAACACTCTATATATACTATTAATTAAAAAGAAAAAAAAAAAGTTTCAAGTGCAAGGTACTAAAAGGTGTTTGTTTAGGGAGATAAAAGGAGTGAGATAAGGATAAAAGATGGGGATAGAAGAAAAGTAGTGTTTTTTTAGGGGGTTAGGGATAAGGATAAAAACACCCACTTATCTCTCCATTTCTATAACTAAGGGGAGATTGTATAAAGGGAATGGATAAAAAAAAAAAGGGTTGAAAAACACCAAATTACCTTTGCGAAGCGTTTGGCAAGTAGGAATGGAAATTTGGGAATTAGATGATAGGAATGGGATTGAGAATTTAAAGCAATTCCCATGTTTGGATAGTCATGAGATTTTTTTTTTTTTTGACGAAGGATAGTCACGAGATTAAGTTGGGAATATATGACAAATTTTCTAATATAGCCTTACAAATATTTTTTTTCCTTTTCTTATCATTAAGGGTGGATTTGTCTTTTTATAGTAAAAATAATTCCCCCACCCCCCCCCCCCTCTCCCGATATTATTTTTTGAAAAATTTAATAACGACAAACCAACCTTTTCTCCATTCTCCCGAAATGGACCAACCTTTAAATCTTCCTAAAATAAACACAAGTTTGCATTTTTTTTCTATATTAAACCAAGTTGACTTATGACCTGAATAACCAGTCACTTTTTTTATTTTTATTGTTTTTCATTTAATTATGTTTTTAATTTAAAATATTAACAAAAAAAAACAAACAAAATGATAGATATTATCTTTAGATAATATTTGTCGGATATATTTGTATATTTATCTTACTAGCTTTTGTATAATTATCTTATGAAATTCCTAACGTGATTAGGATAAGCTTGTAACATTATTTAAAGTGATCAATGGTACACACTCCAGATTGAGGAGTTTTCCCGAATATCTAACATGGTATCACAGCTTTAGGTTACGATCCTAGATATTTTTTTTTTTCTTTTCTTCTTCTTGCTGATGGCGATGGCGGTGATGCGATGGTGCGCCATTGATGATTTTGGGGTAGAATGTGATCAGATTAGAGGAGATCGGATTAGAAAAGGGGAATCCGTATTTGATCTTGGTTGATTGGTTTTTGTTGGATTTGATCTTGGTCGATTTTAGTGTGTTGAGGTGCTGCTTCCGTTTGAGCGTCACCACTGGCAGGCAGGGAGAGGTGGCTAGTGGGGAATGGGGCTGGCAGTGGTGGGGAAAGGGAAGGTGTTTGTTTTTTAAGAAAATATTATTTGATTTTAAACATTAATATAAATAAATTTTTGTTAATCATCAAAATATTTTTTTTTAAAAAAATTAACCTATGAGGACATGACACGTGGATTACAACCTGGTATATATAAGAGGTCAAATGAGCTGCTTGGTTTACTATGGGAGCAAAAAATGCAAACTTATGTTTATTTTGAGAAGATTTAAAGGTTGATCCATTTTGGAAGGATGGGGCAAAGGTTGGTTTGTTGTTGTTAAGTTTTCCTTATTTTTTGGGGACATAAAATACCCTTCCCACTGTAGGGAATAATTTCAAGCCTTAATCCCACTAGCTTGAACCCCACTATATATGATCATACACTAAAGTACGGTGGCGTCCAAAAGGGAAGAAGATAGAGCAAAAGAGTCGCCAACAAGTTTTTAGGAACTTGTAAACCGTTCACGAGGTGAAGGTTACACCCCTTAACGATCCAAGAGATCGTCAACTCCATAAGGTCTAGAACCAAATAAGGGTTCGGGGATGAAGGTACAAATCCAACCTAAAAGAGATTGAACCTGCCCTAATAATAGGCCTCTACTTTATTCTGATCGTATTCATGTGCGCTTTCTGATTAACATGCAATCAACAGATTAACCCTAAACCTGTTTATCTATGTTGGTTGAATATTAATGCACAAATAAACTATTATTGGCGATCACTTGAATTATAATCAAAATTAACCCTAACAAGATTATTAATTATCTTATTAAGCGTGATTACAAGTATCAAATTCCCTTTAAACATGCATAAAAGGTGTGATCAAGCAATAAAAATCAATATCAAGCAACATAATAAATAAACAATATCATGAATAATTATAATAATCATAACAATAACAATAATCATAATCATCATAAATTATAACAATCATAAAATCATAATTAAAATAATCATATCAACATTAAAGCATAATAAAAACAGCAAGATCCTAGGCATGATACTAACAAGATTAATAACAAACCCTAGCATGTCACTAAGCAATAAAAATCAAATCTTTAGCCCTAACATGATACTAACAATCATAAATATTAGGAAGAACATAGGAAGCGTCGTAACAATCATAATAAGCATATTTGATATTAAAATTACCCTAGACATGATACTAGGAATATCATAATAACAATATAAACATGATTTCTACATCATAACATCAATAAATTAATTAAAGTACTTACTTCGATGCCTCGTACCTCTTTCTAATAACAAAATACACACGTTAGTAACTTCGAGGAAAATAATAAACAAACAATTAAATTAAATAATTGAAAGAGAGATTTGGGACCAAACCCTCAGAAATTAAAACCTTTCACGTCTAGGGCGAAGGCAACTTCGAATATGGATAGGTGTTTCTAGATCTAATGAATGCGGAATTTTGTATGTAAAAGCAAGTTTAGAAAAAAGAAAGAGAGAGAGAAAATAATCAAGAAAATCTTGATGAGAGTTGGTGAATGATTAAGAGAGAAATAGAGAATTAATGATTGCGAATGAAAACTGATTGTAGGTGAATGATCGTGAGAATTGGTTAATGAAAACGGAGTTTTTAATACGTTATTTATAGAGAAATCAGCCAAAAAGATAAAATATCAAACCAGAGTCTGACGCACAAAAAACAGAGCTGGCGCAAACCCTGGCTAATTGGCGGAAGGCACCAACACTGGCGCCAATGACTAGCGCCAGGCGCCAAGCCTGGTTCCAGGCGCCAAAGCCTGGGGTCAGGTGCCAAGCCTAATTTTAACGCGTTTTCGAAAATCAGATAAGTTTGCCGTACTGGAGGATAAAATCGTATCTTTTCCTCAAAAATGCTTTTTGATTTTAATTAAAACTCTGAAAAGTCAACAAAAGTCAATTTATCAATGCTAATTGAATTAGGAATGAAAAGAACCTTCTAGAAGAATCTAGAAGACTAAAACCATTCCTAATTGCATTAGGAATGATAAATCATATTAGGCCCTCCCCTAGATCATTGGGCCGTACATAAGGCTCAAAACGGGCCCAGTTTAGTAAATTGGCCATAACTTCCTCAATATTCATCGGAATTGGGTTTATAATATATCGTTGGAAAGGTCTTGTCAAGCCCCATCCAACTACACTATTATTGGACCCATATCATGGACCAACCAAACTGGATTGACTGTTTTCTTAAAATAAGTTTTCAAAAACAGAGAGAGGAGAAAAGAAATTAAAACTATCCACAACACTAGACTTTCCACACTTTCGCTTCATTCGATTATGATTCAACGCGAAAGGTACTCATCACTGGGTTTGGTTTTGGGGAGACACAAATGGGTGTCTACACCCACCCAAACTCCCTCCTACCGAACGCCCCTTAATGAAATTGAAAGGGTAAGGAAAAATGGTAGAAGTTAGGGATGGAAATAAGGCAGGTCGGATGCGAAGGATGGTACATCCACACCCATACCCGCCTAAAAATAAATCTTATACCCATCCATGCATCACCACCCATGATGGGTACAATATCCATATCCATACCCACCCCGAAAGATACAAGTTAATATACATCTCATCTCACCACCCATTTGGATATCCATACCCACCTCAAACCCGCTGCATACCTACCTTATACCTACTACTATAATGACATATTATATGACAGTAATATGAAGTATTATCATTTTTAATAAACCTCATGCACTTGGCGAAATTCATACGACGCTAATATTATTAATATAATATTTTATGTTTATTATACAAAAAGTAGTATAAGGCGGAATAAGACGGCTGATGGGGCAGGGCGGGGATAGGTGGATTTATTCTAAATCCATATTGGCCCCACCATCCATGGCGAGTACAGTTTTATTTATACCCATCCTCGTCCCACCACCTGCCAAACCTCCCTCCATCCTTGCCCCATTGAGGCGGGGATAGGGCGGATCTCCTATTTACCCGACCCACTACCATTCTTAATAGAGTTTAATAAGGGTAATTTTATAATTTTATTACTTATCTCTAATTTATTTCGCATACTTACCAAACATGGGATAAAAACTACTCGTGTTTATTTTTGTCCCACCTTTCAATTTCCATTTTTATCCTCCGTCATTATCCCTTTTATTTCTATCCCTCCAAGCAAACACCTTAAATGACACTAGCAGCAAAACTAAACGCCAGGATATCAAGATTAGTGCCCTTTATTTGGGGGGGGGTTCTTGATTTAATTTTAAAAAAAACGAGTAGTAATTAACTTTTTGTGGTATGAAGTATAAACCCACTCACAATAATTTTGCCTAAATCAACATTTCCATCAACAACAAACAAAAAACACTTAACAAAAATTCCCAAACTACAAGTCTACAACATCATTCTCATTCGGTGGAGTTTCAAGTCTTGTAACACTCTCTCTCGTCATTCATCACTGAAACACATCCAATTTTCTAGAGAGAGAAAATCATGGGAAAAGAAGAAGCTTTGAAGTTTGACAAATGGGGATATCCAGTCAATACTACTTCTAATCACTGTATTTCTGCCATTAATGATTTCTATGACCAGGTTTTCTTCAATTGATTAATCCATTTTTGGGATTAATTTTTGAATTAATTGTTATTTAATTGTTGTGTCCGCAAGGATAAAAATGATGTAAGGTGTCGTTGTGAAGTTAATTGATTAATTGGGTCATGTTTAATTTGATTGAAGGTGTTGAATTATGGGAGAAAGAGGTCAATCATATTGGATGCTCCAGTTCATGATGAAAGCTGTGTTTTAGGGAATACCTTGGCTGCCCATTTCTCTTTCTCAAGTCACCCTTCTGAAGCTCTTTCATTTCTTCAATCTGCCAAGTCCCACTATGTAAGTATTTTAAAAAATTAATAAAAATTTTGTTACTCTAATAATTAATTTTAAAATTATTTGCTAATTGTTAAGAGTTAAAGTTGTGATTTTTAATTTGTTGGGGTTTATGATGCAGGATGAAGCAACAGATTATGAGAAAGCAGTGTTTGATGCCGTTTCGTGTATGATTTCTGATGATATGGATGATGATGTAGCACTAGAGTTCCATTTTAAGGTTTGATTTTATTGAGTCTTTAGAAATTTGTTTAAATAACGTTACTTTGTTTAACAATTGATCATGTCCTGTTTTTGGATTTCGCTTTTATTCGTTACATTTTGGAGTGGTCCTATGAAAGCTATGATGTTTAGCTTACTAAATTATACTCAGATTATTTTGTTGAGATTTATTAGTTTTGGCATTAACTAACACTGGAGAAGGAAAATAGATTATTAATTGCGAAATTCTGTCTTCAATCCTTTATATCTTTAATTGTTTATTGTTTAAAACTATTAAAATTATGTGGTTTAAAAATATTTTATAAAGATGAATCCAATCAGATCCAACATAACTATGATTTTATTACGAAGTTTGTATAAATAGCACACAATGGTCAAAATGACTGGATAATTAGTGTAAAGTCAAATGGAATAACTAGTAAAATGGAAGGGTATATGATTTCTTCTCTGTTAAACAGATAGTGACTTTTGAGTTGGGGCTAAAGATTGAATACTGCTCATTAGTGCTTCCAAGCTAGCTAGATCAAGGCCTTAGCAAGGGGTAGTTTCATTGTAGGAATGGAGGCAAGTTATGTAAAGTAGAGTGTATTACGTCTTTGGAATATTTGATATCGGAATTATAATTAGTACTTGTATGATTTAGCAGCATAAACTTCTTGAGATTTTAGTTTTTGTAAAAGTCAGATGATTAGTTATTCCTGAGCTGTCTTTGCATATTTTTGGTTGACAGTTATTAAGGGATTTCCCAAAGGATTTATCCTCCTTGAAGAGGGCTCAAGTACTTTGCTTCTACATGGGGCTGCCTAGTCCTTCTCTTAATCTAGTGCAGCAGGTTCTCTTTCTAACGAACATTAATACATTAGAGTCTCTCTGGTGTTTCTGATCAAACAAAACAAAGGATTACTCTACTTGTATACCTGAACCTGTGATTGACTTTGAAACTTTGCTACCAATTTCATTGATTCATTTAGGTACTACCCGAGAATGAAGAGGAAGCTTACATTCATGGCATGCTCTCTTTTCCTCTGTTGGAGCTCGGACAGATGGAGGAAGCTGAAAGAGCTGCTAGAAAGGCACTTGAGATCAACAAGCAAGATGTTTGGGCACAACATTGTGTGAGTCAAACCTTTTAGCACCTTTTTCAGAAATTTTAAAGTACCTTTACTTCAGTATGTCATATGTACTTGACTCTTTTATCAATTTCCATTTTACTGTTAGGCCTAATCTAGTCGAAGCCTCAGCATAATGGTACTGGATCTATACCCATTTCTCTTCAATTGGGTTCAATTCTCTGTCGTTTCATTCCTGTAAAGCCATAGACCATATTATGGCTTAGTAGCAAGTGGCTTGGTGTATGAGGAACTCAATTTTGCATTTGTGCCAATTTGAATTTGTTGTCAGATACAATTTTTAGTGTGCTGTGTGTATCATGGTGATGGAACATCAGCTAACACATTCTGTCAATGCAGCTGTGCCATGTTCTTCAACATGAATGTCGTTTTGCTGAAGCTGTACAGTTCATGGAAGATTGCTCGCCTTCATGGAGTTCCTGTTCGTCATTCATGTATGAATTTTGTTAGTATTGCAATCTCCTTCATGAGTATATCCTGTCAATGCTACTTTGTACATCTGATTTTATTATACAAAGTATTGTATAACTTTGCTTTGTCATTCTGTGCTAAGGACTAGTTATTGGCCCCCAGGTACACACATAATTGGTGGCACGTTGCTCTTTGTTACTTGGAAGGTCATTCTCCAGTAGCAAAGGTCTTAGATGTGTATGACCATTGTATAATGAGGGAAATAGATAGAACTGATGCGACACGCCCAGAGGTTTAATAATTTTCCCTTATGTTACATGACACTTGTACATATTGTTCAAGCTCTTTTTTTTTTTCCCAACATGGGTTTTTTTTTTTTTTTTTTTTTTTTTTTTTTCGGGTTTCAGGTCTATTTAAATGCATTGGGATTACTATTGAGATTACATATACGAGGTCAGATAACTCTATTTGAGGATCGTTTGAAGAATTTAGCTGAACTTTTGACTGATAAAGTGAGTAAAGTGATCAATTTTCTGCAGTGTATTGTCAAAGCCTTATACAATTATAGCAGTTGTTTGAAATATTTTTCAGGTGTTGGCCTTGTAGATTTGTATTGCACAATGTTTTAATGCCTCATATGGCAAGGTTTTTGGAATTTCTTTATTACAAACTAATACTCTATATTTGTATATGAAGATAATGTCTACGGTTACTTGTCGTTTCAACACAACTTGTCAAAACTTTTTGCAACTACCTTCTTAATAAAGTCTCTCTTTTATGAAATTATCTAAAAAAAACTACTTGGAAGTGTCGTGCTTATGTTATATTCAGAAGAGAATTAGAGTAACTAATACTTGCTGTTTCTTGGTTGTGTTAGTCGCTTTGGTACTTGGAATGGCAGCTTGATTTGTTCATATTATGGGCTTTAACAAATACGGATAAGCTTCCTGCGGCACAAGAGTTGCTTAAAGGTTTGAAGCTCAGGTCAGACATTTGGAAATCTTTTCCTTTCTTCGTGCATTGTGTTGAGTGTATGGAGACTTGACTTACATTTTATTTTTTATGTAGAGTGTCAAATATGAGCGATAAGAAACAGCAGCAGTTTCAAAGAGGGCTCTGTGTATGTCAATTGTTATTTTGGGATTCAATCATTATTTATGTACATTTTTCTAATTAGATTCTTATTTCAATGTTTGTTCAGCTTGCCGAAACTATATACGAGTATGGTAGAGGTAATGACGAACGTGCCCTACAGCTCCTGGGTTCAGATTTTGATGCATGTGATTATAAGGTAATTTACAGCCTATTACTTGATCCAATTATTCAGAACATTCTCTAGTGCTCACCATACGAATTCAAGGCCTTAGAATATTATAGTACTAAATTGCTAAGTACTATATGCTATTGGCTTCATATTGCTGAAATGAAATAATGCCTCATGACTCCAAGGCAATAGGAGCATCCGATGAGCAAATTGATGTGTTTAATGAAGTTTGGTATATCTTACTACTGAATACTGGAAAAGCTGCGAAAGGTACGACTTTGATGCAGAGAACGTTTGGCTGCTTTCATAGTGGATTCTTGACTTACTGCCTTTAATTTGTGTGATGTTTAATGTAGTGATAGAGGCAATTGAGAAACGACTTAAGACGAGGGATGGTGTGCCCTTTTTATGGCGTCTATTGGTATGGATTCGTATCTTCCTTCAAAATTTGTTAATTGTGGCAAGGAGTTGCTATTTGAAATGTTTGCTATATTTGTATTTCAGGAGAAAGGATACTCAATGATGGGCAGGGAGGAAGCTGTGAGAGCAGCTGATAAGGCAAACCATCTGGAGAGGATATATTTTCAGTAGCTGTATGTATGTACTATGTATTTAGTTAAACAAGGGGATGCATCCCCTTCAAAGAATGCATAGAGTGCATATTGATATGATGGTGTAAAGTAGTGAATAAAAGTGGTTGTAAGAAACATGTAAAGATCGAACAAGCCATTTTAGACATCAAGGGTGAACGATTGTCAATTGACATAGTTGTTGCACCAATGATCCATACCATGCTTTAAATAAAGACTTAATTGGCTTAAAATTTGCAGGTTTATACATCACATTGCAGTACTCATTCTGTGTATACAAGCTAGTCAGGCTGTTACTGGGGTTCTCAACAATGACAAAATCACAGCAAAGTCGTATTTAATTTACCGAAGAGGACTTCAAGTTTGGTCTATCGCATTGGTCTGCAAGTATTTAGGTATAGTTTGGCTACTATCTGTGGAGAAAGAGGCAGATAGCTAAACCCAAGAGGTCAAGAGTCGGAAAAGCTATCAAAAAAATTCCAAGCAAGCAAAAGATGGTGAGGTTCTTTTGGGGGTTGCAAGCTCATCCGACGATGGTGGTCTTGATTGTGTCAATTTCCCACCAATGCTATGACTACGAATTTCGGGTAATATAAGATCTACTCGTATAACAAAAGCAAAAGGTTGGCTATGATTAATTTTGTGCTTTGTTGAAAAATAGAACAAATCAAGTGCCCAATCTTAAAATTTAGCAACAAACTTTCCATTTTATCGTATCAAATACACTTGAATTGGTGATAATGATGATGTAATATATTACAATGTGGCATCATACAAATATCCAACCTAATTATCTCATCTCTTTTCCCATCATAACAATTATAAGATTGATCACAAAACCCTCCAAAAACCCCCAACAAAGTCATTAAGGATATGATATAGTATAGTGGTACAAAATTACAGAAGAAGAGGTTTAACATCAAAAACCCACTTAATACCATCACACAACCCTCCCAGTCTCACCCCTCCGCTGCTGCAGGGACCACCACGACGCTAGAATTAGAAACTCTAACCCCACGGATACGGCTCCATATTCTTCGTAGCTCCGCCACGACTTCCCGTGCATCAGGTCGATCATCTTTATCATCGGCCACACACCGGAACGCTAGCTCAGCAACTGCCGCAACACTCTCAACCACAGCAGGCCCTTCGGCCGCCAATGTGGGATCTACCACTTGGTCCAACAACCCAATTTGAATTCTAGCTACTACCATATCCACCAACCCCACCTCCCTTTTTTCTCTCCTTAGGTCAACCGCCTTCAACCCAGTAATCAGTTCCAAAAGCACAACCCCAAAACTAAACACATCACTCTTCTCGGTTAACCGAAACGACTTATGATAATCCGGGTCTAAGTAACCCGGAGTACCCTGCGGTCCAGTCCACACACAACCCGAAGATGATCCGGGTAATTCCCCGGATAAATTCTTCTCCGGACACACCAACAACCTCGACAAACCAAAATCCCCTACTCGAACCCGCATATACTGATCAACAAATATATTAGTAGCAGTAATATCGCGGTGAACCACCGCCGGTTGGACCGTAAAATGGAGGTACTCAATCGCAATGGCAATCTGCAATGCAACATCAACCCGTGTCGGCCAACTCAACGAACCGGATATCTGCCGATTCGGACCATGTAAATGGTCAGCTAATGTACCATTAGGAATGTAATCATACACCAATAATAAACCACGTGGATCACTACAATACCCATGAAGTTTAACTAAATTTGGATGTTCAATTGATGATAGTATCAAGATTTCATTACAAAACGACTTCGTTGGGACGGCTTTACCACCGTGTCGATGCAAGTACTTCACAGCAACGGTCCGACCATCGTAAAGCTTCCCTAAAAACACCGACCCGAACCCACCATCGCCGATCTTCCTATTCGGGTCGAACCGGTTGGTGGAAGATTCGAGCTCCTCGTATGTGAAAACCGGCGGAAGGAGCGAGGCGGACCGATGATTGTGTAGAAAAACTGTCATCGGATCCTCCAACATTGCTCCATTATTACCACCACCATTGCCTCCGAAACGCCCGTTTCGGAGCGCGAACAACGAAACCCCAACGAAGCAAAGCAAACACATTAGCACAACCGCAGATGTAAACTCCGCAATATGCTTCTTGTGCTGGACCCACAAAGAAGGAGGAGGGAGGATGCTTTCGTGAAGACACAAGAACTGTTTATTCGGGTCGGATGAATTGAACCCGCAAACCCCATTTCGATTCAACCGGCAATCATTGCACTTGTTGAAGAACTCATCATGGGTCAGCTCAAACTCCACTTGAATCCCGTACTTTAGAAATTTATCCAAATATCCGATAACATCGTTTTGGCACCCTTGTTCGGTTGCGGGCTGAGATGACGGACCGCAACCGGGGGTAAGCCGAAGCGGGTGTTTGATCAACGAGCAATGCCAAGGACAGAGCTCACAATCAGGCAAAGAGAGAGTAGGACATGGTTTGAGAAAAGAAAGACGAGAGCAGGAAGTATCAGTGATTTTGAAAGGGGTGTTAGTTAGATTAATGGGGTGAGGAGGGATAGAAGAGGAGAGAGAAGAGCAGGTATTGTGAGGGGAGGAGAGAGAAAGAGGAGAGAGAAGGAGGGAAGAGGAAAAAGGGTCATAACTGAGGAGAGAGAAAGAGAGGTTGTTGATGATGAGATAAGAAGAAGAGTTGGGAGAGCAGTGAAGGTGGAAGTCAGGGTGGCCGCAGCCGGGAGTGGTGGAGAATGGGTATGGTGGTGTGGTGTTGAACGGCGGACAGTGCAGTGGTTGCGCGGTGGTTGAGCAGGTGTGGTTGTGGCGGTGATGATATGGATTAAACTCGGCTGATGAAAATGGTAATAAGAAAAGGAAGATGAAGAAAGGAGGCATGGAGTAATGTGGGCATGAAAGTGGAATTGAAGGAAAGAGATCTAATCTTAATTTACAGGAAGAAGGGGAAGTGTGGTTTTGAGGAGAGAGAAAGAGTGAAAGGGGTCACGTGAACAAAGATTTAAAAAAAAAGGAGAGAGAAGGGGGGAACACAAATGTTGAAAACGGAGGGATTTTACTTTTCTTCTACGGAGAAATGAGAAAAAGAGAAGGGGGTGTTGCCTGTTGGAGTCGTAGTCTTTGTTTATTGCTTTGGTTAGGTTTCCCTAGGATGGAAGCTACACTCGATTTTTGTGACTAGGATTTGCTTTTTTTTTTTTTTTTTACTCGTACTGTGGAGTAGTATTATTTTCATGAATTGTGATTAAAGGACTAATGATTTACTTATTGAAATTATATTCGTGGAGTATCTCATTAAGTGATTTTTACATGAAAATAGAGAAAATCAAGAAACAATTGTGCCTTGAAGGCTTGAATTCCCCTAATAATAATTAGGTTTTCAATAACTCTATAGCTCTTACGTAGTTCTCCATGAAATCTTAAATCCCCAAATACGAAGTAATAAGGATTTCAAGAACTCTAGTTCTTAAGTAATTCTCAATAAAATTTTAATTGTTTTCGAGAGTCACCTTCATCTCAAATTGTGTAACATGTGTTCATAATGGATAATGAATCTCTAAGGGTCTGTTCTCATAGACTGAACTGAACTGAATTGAGCTGAACTGAACTGAATTGAAATGAATATTTTATAAGAGAAGGAAATTAGAGGCTGAACTAAACTGAAATGAACTCAACTGAAAATAAACGTATGAGAAAAGGCCCTAACTTGTTATTGGCCCTATTTGGTAATAACCTAGTCACGTAACTGATTGATGTAGTTAGTTGTACTCCCTCCGTTCCTTAATACAAAGTCTCTTTTAGTTTTTGCGCGAAAATTGAGAAAATTGTAAATTCTTTAAAACTAATGATTAAAAGTACATATGTGCATGTGAGGTTAGAGAGAGATAGAGAGAAAAAAAAAAGTAGTTAGGAATAATTGAAGAGATAAGGAGAGAAAGTATTGGGAATTGACGTTAAAAGTACAAAAATAGTAATGAAAAAAAATGACAACTCATCAAAAAGAGAATAATAATGTCAAAAAATACAACATTTAAATAGAAAGGGGATGGAGAGAGTATTAACTAAGTTTGACTAGTTAGTGGTAAATAGCTAATTGTGCAAAAACTATTTGGTAAATAGTTGTTTCAGTGTATTTAATGTCCAAAACGCTAATTATTTAACAAGCTAATTTCAAAACCTCCTATAATCAGGTTTTTCTAAAAGAGCTTTTTGGACTCACATCTCTCAACAAACTATTGACCAAACATCCAAATTAGCTTTTTTCAATGGTTAAACCTCTAATAGGACTTAATAAGCTAAAAGCTTTTGAAAAAGCTCTTTACCAAACAAGCTAAGGTCATTGCTCACATTAATCACATACAAGTATATTTTCAATGAGGTATTTTTGAGTAGATATTGAAGGTGTCCGATATAGAGATATTCCGCGATAGTAGAGGGAGCGAGGGAAAAGCCTTTAAGAGGTGTGTATTTAGGATGCTCAAGACCTTTGGTAATTTAAGTTTTATTTTAGGTTAAAGGCCTTTTCAATATGTAAATAGGGGATTAGGGGTGGAAAATCATTTTGAATTGGTTTTATTAAGGTTATTTATACCTCTACTTATTCTGTTGTGTGGGCAACAAAACACTATCGTAGCATCACAAGTAGTAATACAGAGACATTTTACTTTTTACACTACATGTACATTCTTTACTTTCATAAGTAGCCATACAAAGATATTTTACACTTTACATAAATTTATTAACAAATTGTAATTATGTACGAGTAGTTTAAATCAATTCAACTATAAAGTTGTTTGTTAATAATTAGCTATATTTATACTGATAGTACATACAAAAGTAGTAAATTATCTGAATTTCAAGTACAATAATTTCTTTAAGACGAGCTAGATCTGGAGTAATATCTTACTAAAATTTGCAAATCAAATAAATTTCAATGTCCTTATTTAATACTCCCTCCGTCCCTAAATTACATTCCTCCTTTCTATTTTTGGTATTCCAAAATTACATTCCTCCTTTCTATTTTTGGTAAGTTTTTTTTTAGTAAATCAACTCTCTTTTTCTGTTTTATATTTAATGTTTTCTCACTCATCCTTACCTAATCTCACTCATAATCTTTGTGCCAAATTATAATGAATATGATTGGTTAAAAATTTTCAATTAGGAGCATGTGATTGGTCTTTTTTTTTTGCAAAAGATTGATGACATGTCATGAGAAATAACTAACCTATCTTTGTACTTCTCATTGCATTATCTAATTATTGTTATTTGTGTTATTCTTTCCTCCTTAATTCCCGTGTAAATTTCCAAAGAGAAATGTAATTTAGGGACGGAGGGAGTACCGTAGTATTACTCCGTAGTAAATGATTTGGGTTGCACAAATGCATAACATATTGGTTCTAATGGTTGGTTTAATGATTTCTGTTAATAGTGGGGGTTGTTGCACGAGCTCTTGCATAAGGTAGGCCTCAGCCTGTCAAAAAGCAGTGAAGAAAGTCAGTTCTTACAGTACTCGTTGTTGTCAACCGCACCAAATTTTTGCTTTATTGACATTTGGGTAATTTTGTTTTTTTGATGAGGAATTAGAATTAGATTCACATTTGACATTTTTACATTTCTCTAATAATATCGTACGGAATACTCTTTGATTTTTATAATAGCACGGTGAGTCATTTTAATAATTGATTGTGTTTTGTACCTGATTTAAAACATATTTAAATGTTTAAATTTCACATTTTACTGTAATAATTACTTTCTCCATTCTTTATTACTTGATATGCTTTGACTTTTATACTATTTATCATCTTTTCTTTGACCGTCTTTTGTGAATAATATGTAAGAAAAAATATATTTATGTATGATTTTTTTGGATTCGTCTCAATAAGTACTATCATGTATAACTTTAATAATTTTTACTTATGGAGAATTTAAATTATTGATCGTTAAAGTTTTACATTGGCAAACGTGATAAAAGAAACAGGTCAAGTAAAAAAAACAAAGGAAGTAATTAAGTCTTGTACAAATATTCAAGTAATAAGTTTATAATTCTTGCTTATACTTAAGTTGCCATCATTGGGAAGCATTTTCGATTTATTCCCATACATTGCAAGTACATGTTTACTTGTTTAGCTCTCTAAATCACTATGACAGCTGAAATATTGGATGGAGCTCCTTTTTCTATCACCCTTTATTAGATTAAGTAAATGACTCGCGCTCCTTGCTAACCTGCTATTAGTAAGTTGGCAAAAAATACATTATTTAGCAAGATACTATGTATAATAGTAGTAATAAGGGACTGTTATCTTCAACTTATTTTCAGTTCAGTTCAATTTATTCAATTTAGTTCAATTCAGTTCAGTTATTAATTTCATTCTCTTAAAAAATATTCAGTTCAGTTTAATTCAGTTTGGCTCGAAAAAGTTCAGTTCAGTGAATCAAAACAGACCTTAAATTATTTTCTACGGCAACCTCTCCAAACCCATATTCGGCCCTTCAACCAAAGAAAGGCATATTAATCTAGTCCCATCACGATCCGAAGACTAGACTTGTCACTTCCTTGGTCCGCATTATTAATTTATAATTCATGAAGCGGTTAAGAGTCTACATCTTTTAAAAACTAACCTATTTAAGATCTAATAATAATCTGCTGACTTGTACCAACTTAACTCAATTGACCTAAAACTACATTATATTGATGTACGAAGTAGGTTAATTGAGTGTTTGAAAAAAAAAAGTAGCTTAATTGAGAATTAGAGATTTTAACTTAAACCGCACGGCCGCACCCAACCCAAGTAGACCTGATTCTCAATATATATAAACCCGATGATTAAGAAATTAAACAAAATCCATATATGTCAAACCGAAAATGATCCGGAATAAATTGAAATGCATATATAATTCGAGATGAAATGAGCAAAACTCTAGAAGAAATGGAAATGAGCTAGTTGAAGCATAATTCGATGTGTTGAAAAATGTGCAAAAAGGGTTTAAAGAAAAAGACAATAATATATTTTCCTATATTCCTAACACCCTCCCGCAATCGTAACGGCAGTAACACGAACATTACGATTGGAAATTTTTTAATTTGTTGAAGTCGAGATGCACTCTTGTGATGTTGCCTTCAATTTTTTTTTTTTTTTTTTTACTTTTGCTACCACGGCCCTTTGCTGGTCTCCATGGTCTTATGTCACGGCCCTTTGCTGGTGTCCGTGGTCTTTTGTCACGGCCCTTTGCTGGTATCCGTGGTCTTCTTTGCCACGACCCTTTGCTGGTGTCCGTAATCTTCTTTGCCACGGCCCTTTGCTGGTGTCCGTGATCTTCTTATGTCAGGCCCTTCGCTGGTGTCCGTGGTCTTTTGCAATTTTTTTTAAAATAATAAACAATACGTCAAACGTGGCTTTTCTTCATCTCCATGAAGATGCAATAATGGAGGAAGCACACTCAAACAGTACAATCTTACCAAATCACATATGATCATTCATATTGATCACATACACCAATAATAACCCACGTATTTATTCCAAAAAAAAAAACAGATTAAATAAAAAAATAGAAATTTCAAAGAGCAATACTATTGCATAGCGGAAGCAAATTTATGAATCCCACCGGTGGGTTTAATATTCTAACCCACCAGCAGGGGGAGAATTTGTGTGAACGGTCCCAAGATTTAACCTGCTCTTGATACCATGACAAATTATTTATGTGAGAATGAAGTGAATTGTATTGATGATCTTGGCTAATATTTATAGCCTACAAAAGATAACCTACACAATATAAACTCTATCATATAAACTTCCATAAATCTATCTCGAAATATCACTAAGATATATTATTATCCTAAATATAATATCATAAGATCTATATGGAAAATATATCACAATAATATATTTTCCTATATTTCTAACAGCTACACAATTAATTCATTAAAAAACTGGTACCAAGAAGAAGGGTTCAAGAGAGCAGGCATGTTACATGTAGTCATGTACAACCTTGTTGTATTTCCATTTGTTTAAAAATGTATGACATGTTCTAGAGCCCAACATGCAGCAGCTCCAATAACATTATTTTGTACTTGTATCTCATGGACTCGTGGTCATTTGACTCATTTCTCATAGTGATGTTACACATACAATGGTAGGTGTTGTATGAATGGTGGTATATGGTAGCCCACAGGGCCGTCTCAAATAATTTAGAGGTCATGTTCTAATTATAATTAAGATGCCTTTAAAATTAATTTTTTCTTTTTGAAGATTAATTTGGTATTGTTTCTTGAAACTTAAAATTTATTTAATTAATCTATAATACTCCACTATTTATCTTATGTTTGACTTAATTTTGGGCATAAAATAAAACCTGTATATTGTCGTCTTTCAAAAAAAAAAAAAACTTGTATATTGTCATTAATAAATACTCCGTAAATTTCAAACCGAAATCGTTTAACTGTCCGAAACAAACCGACCCAAATGAAAACCGAATCAATTAAAAACCGTTTTTTAAAACCGAAAACCGACCCGAACCGTATGTGAATGAACCCGAAACCGAACCGATCTGAATAACGTTACACCGTATAAGAACCGAACCCGTTTATGAACCGAACCAGTTCTAAACCGAACTGAAATCAAACCGAACCGAAAAAGAACCGAACTGTTTCTAACTCGAAACCGCTTTCAACCCGAAACCGTTTGAACCGAGATAAAAACCGTTTAAACCGAACCGTTAACAACCCGCGACCCATTTGTAGTCTTTGTACCGAACTGTATATAAACCGAACCGCTTGCAAACCGAATCGTTTAATGAACCGGACCGCTTATAAACAAATCGACTACAAACTAGTAAGATCGGTATGGCTAAACATGAAACAGAATATGATATGTATTTATAAAATCAATGAGAATTTGTATAAAATATGATGCCTATTTAAGAAAGGATGAAGTCTTAACTTAATATAAAACTTGTTAACCAACAAAAGGTTAGCAAGTACTATCAAATTTCATACCAAAACCATTTAACTGCCCGAATCCAAACGACTCGATAAACAATCGATTTTTTGAAACCGAAAACCGACTCGAACCGTAATTTAGTATACTCGAAATGGAACCGATCCGAATAACGTTAAACCGTAGAAGAACCGAACCAGCTATAAACTGAACCGAAAAAGAACTGAACTAGTTATATACTGAACCGAACTGTTTCTAACCTGTGGGGAATAGTTTCAAGCCTTTAAAATCCCACTAGCTTGAACCCCACTGTGATCATACACTAAAGTACGGTGGCGTCCAAAAGGGAAGAAGATAGAGCAAAAGAGTCGCCAACAAGTTTTTAAGGAACTTGTAAACCGTTCACGAGGTGAAGGTTACACCCCTTAACGATCCAAGAGATCGTCAACTCCATAAGGTCATGAACCAAATAAGGGTTCGGGGATGATGGTACAAATCCAACCTAAAAAAGATTGAACCTGCCCTAATAATAGGCCTCTACTTTATTCTGCTCGTATTCATGTGCGCTTTCTGACTAACATACAATCAATAGGATTAACCCTAAACCTGTTTAATCTATGTTGGTTGAATATAATGCACAAACAAACTATTATTGGCGATCACTTGAATTATAATCACATTAACCCTAACAAGATTATTAATTATCTTATTAAGCGTGATTGCAAATACCAATTCCCTTTAACATGCAACAAAGATGATCAAGCAATAACAATATAAAATATGATACATATCAAGCAACATAATAAATAATCAATCATAATAATAATTATAATAATATCAATCATAATCATGTTAAAGCATAGCAAGATCCTAGGCATGATACTAACAAGATTAATAACAAACCCTAGCATGTCACTAAACAATAAAAATAAAAGCTTTAGCCCTAACATGATACTAACATGAATTAACATCAGAAAGAATATAGGAAGCATCGTAGCAATCATATTTAATATTAAAGATACCCTAGACATGATACTAGGAATCATAATAACAACCTAAACATGATATCTACATCATTAATCAATTAAAATCGATAAAGTACTTACTTGGATGCCTCGTACCTCTTTCTAATTACAAAATACACACGTTAGTAACTTCAAGGAAAATAATAAACAAACAATTAAATTAAATAATTGAAAGAGAGATTTGGGACCAAACCCTCAGAAATTAAAACCTTTCACGTCTAGGGCGAATGCAACTTCGAATATGGCTAGGTGTATCAAGATCTTGCGAATGCGGAATTTTGTATTAAAAAACAAAGAAGAGAGAATGCATGAATTAATGGTATTGAAAATTGATGAACGATAATTGTAGATGAATGAATATGGACAATCCGTGAATCTTGATTCATGAAACCGGAGTTTTGATACGATATTTATAGAGAAAATCATCCAAAAAAGATAATTTATCAAAACAGAGTCTGAAGACCAAAAAAACACCTTGGCGCCAGCCCTGGCTCATTGGCGCCAGGACCAGTGGCTAGCGCGAGGCGCCAATACTGGCGTCTGGCGCCAATCCTGATTCCAGGCGCCAAGGCCTGGGGTTGGACGCCAATTTGGATTTCAACGCGTTTTCGAAAAACTGATAAACTTACCGTACTGAAAGATAAAATAATATAATTTCAGTCGAAAATGCTATTTGATCTAATTAAAACTCTGAAGAATCCTAATTGAATTAAGAATGATAAAACCTTCTAGAATGTTCTAGAAGACCAAAACCATTCCTAATTACATTAGGAATGATAAATCATATTAGGCCCTCCCCTAGATCATTGGGCCGTACTTAAAACTCAAACCGGGCCCAGTTTAGTAAATTGGCCATAAATTCCTCAATATTCATCGGAATTGGGCTTATAATATATCGTTGGAAAGGTCTTTGCAAGCCCCATCCAACTACACCACTATTGGACCCATATCATGGACCAACCAAACTGGATTGGCTGTTTTCTCAAAATAAAGTTTTCAAAAACAGAGAGAAGAGAAAAGAAAAGAAATAAAACTTTCCGCAACACTAGACCTTTCCACACTTTCGTTTCATTCGATTATGATTCGACGTGAAAGGTACTCATCACTGGGTTTGGTTTTGGGGAGACACAAATGGGTGTCTACAGAAGCCCCCACTTTGACTGAGTTTGGAGAAACGCAAGTTTCGAAAACGAAAGTCAAAGTATCGATAGGGACGGAGAATGATTCAGAACGTTCTGCGATCCTAAATCAATCTTGCAACGCCGATACCTGCAAAACTAGCGTTAGTTAAACAGATAAAAGAGTTAAGAAACGCGTATCTTGCACCGTCGAGCACACGTCTCTGAAAGTAACTGATTTGTTTTGATGACCTCCTGCAAGCTGGAGAATGCCATCCCGCTTGAAAACCGCTACGCCTTGTAACTGCTTCCAAATTAGAAGATTGCTTCGCCTGAAACTACCTTCTCCGCTGTGATAATATTCCACGTCTAAGGGAATATCATCGAAAATTATTTCTCTTGAAATAATTCTCATCCGCATTATGATCATCTTCCATGCCTTAGGAATTATGATCGAAGACAATTTCGCCCTGAAATTACCTTCAGTTGTTTGTGACAACTTTCCGCAAGCTAGGGAATGATGCAGAAGACATCTTCTCTTGAAGTCATCCTCACTTGATGCGATAATCTCCCAAAGGAAAATACCGAAGATCCACGCCTGTCGATCTTTAAAAGTTCGCCTGAACCTTGCCTTTGCTATGCCTGTATGTCGGCGCTCTTTGCTCTGAACCTGTATGTCGGTGCTTTATGCTCTTGAACCTGTATGTCGGTGCTTTTTGCTACTGAGCCAATTCTTAGGCGCTTTAAGCTAAGTGAGACGATCTTTTCATCAAGTCGATCACTTTATGTAATCAAGCCGATTACTTAATCATGTCAAATTGCTTAGAGGGGCTAACTGACATACCAAGGAACCCAAAATATGTTGCAGAAAGCTATCACAACCCCAACAGGTGGCTGGCTTGTAATCCCCCATATTTTTAAATATATTATAAATGAAATTATATATTATTTATAATATTTATTTGTATTTTTTCGGAATTTAATTTCAAAAGTTTCAAATTATTTTTGGGGTTGATAAACGATTTTATTACAAAGAACTTTTTATGAACCTTTCTTCTATAATTTGTATAGGATGCATATCGCCAGAGATCGAGAGACGAGACTCCTATGGGAGTCTTGCGGACTGGTTGCCCTGTTCGAGACCTCCGAGGCTATGGCTGCCTCCAGGGGGGTCACCACGTAGTACGCGCTCTGGTGGAATTCTTTTGGGACACCACCAACACCTTTCATTTTCCTTGGGGTGAGATGATGGTCACTCCTACAGACTTCAGTCTCATCATAGGACTGGAGTTCTCTTCTATGCCGCTGCCATTCGACGGCAGTATCGATGTATTTTCTCCAGAGGTCGAGGAGCTATTGGGGCCGATTGCTGTTCGGGCCCGAGCTGAGGTCGAGACGACTCAGTTCAGTGCTAGGGGGATTCGCCGCTCGACGCTGGCAGCGGCTCTTGATGACGATGCGACCACCCGAGAGCAGCGGGTGCGCATCTTTGTGCTGATGTTGTTGTCAGGGACAGTCTCCCCTGACAGGGGTAGTAGGGCGTTGCTTTACTACCTCCCTGCTGTTCGCGATCTCCGGCGGATCGGGACTTTTGACTGGGCCAGCTTGGCCTATACTGACTTCGTTCGCGCGCTGAGGGACTCGTGTCGCCACCGGTCCTTTAGGACAAATGTTGCTCTGTCTGCTTTCTGGAAAGTCGTAGAGGTAAACATTATTCCCTATAAAGTCTAGCCCTATATGTTAGGCAGCATTTACTCATACTTTAGCTTTTTTGTAGATCTGGTTCTATGAGTACTTTCCTTCCATTGCGCCGGCGAGACCATCGCCGAGGGGATATCCGGTGAGCGCCTCTTGGGGCGGCCACCATGTGGACCTGTCTACTGCACGTGTCCGGAGTCGGATCATCTCGGTACGACTTTGAGTGTTTATCTCGCTCTCCTGCGGTGTTTTAGACATGTTTTTATG
Organism: Chenopodium album; assembly: GCF_948465745.1. Taxonomy (NCBI): domain Eukaryota; kingdom Viridiplantae; phylum Streptophyta; class Magnoliopsida; order Caryophyllales; family Amaranthaceae; genus Chenopodium; species Chenopodium album. The sequence continues at coordinate 13,179,495 of NC_137834.1, forward strand.
TGATTGGTGCCTTTGTAGGGACCTGAGGTAGTATACCGACCATGGGGTGGTTGGACAGTCCCTGGATTAGCCGCGCAGTACTCTGCTGAGCGTCGCTACTTTTTGGGGACCTACGGAGCGGTTGTGTACTTAGGAGAGAGAGTTGCTAGACAGCACTCTTCCGATATTTTTGTTGTTCCTGCTCCTCCACCACGTCACATGTTTGACGAGAGAGAGTTATCGAGCATGGCTGAGGAGTCTGGTTCTCTCTGGCGGTCCCATGTGATCCTTGGGCGGAGTTATGCTGAGGAGCTACTTCCTTTGTTAGCTCCAGCCCCCGTGCCGGCCGAGGATGTGAGGGTAAGATTCTTAACTTCTTGTTTTTCGCTAAGTAGCCCCCAAGTAATGCTTTGCTGATTTCTTTCTGTTTCATCAGGATGGTCCCACTGAGTTTGTGCCACCACGTATGTCCATCCACTACCAGGGGATGTACGGGCCGATCAAGGAGATGATTTCTCCAGCTCCTGAGGGCGAGCGCTTCGTGGAGCGGTCGATTCCTCGTCACCAGACTAGGGTAAGTCTAGTTCTAATTCAGAATTTTGCATTCAGTTATCATGCATTTTTACTGACTTAACTCTCCTTGACAGTTCTCACGCGAAGTGGTTTCGGCTATGGCACGATGCATAGATGCCTTCCGGAGCCAACTCGTTCGGATGAGGAATGCGGCTACCTGTCGTCGAGACGATACTGTCCGAGAGGTAACTTTTCTTTACTCATTATATCTGCATTATGACTTGTTTTTACCTCGTTTCTGATTTAATTCTTTTTGCAGGGTCAGCCGATTGCTTCTCACACCCGTACGAGGCCTGAGGGGTGGAGAGAGCCGGCGAGGTCTAGCTCGTGACGTCGTTGCACTTCGTCAGGAGGTAGAGGTGGTCGTTCTGAGGCTGCTCGAGCCGATGTTGCTGAGGGCTCAGGGTCTTCTTCTGAGGGTGCTCCTGCTGCACCGGTAGGAGAGACTACCTCGGCTTTCAGAGGTGGTGGGATGTACGAGGTTGGATCGTCATCGCAGCAGCCTCCGCGGTCTCAGCCTCAGGTTGACCTTGGTTGGAGCGGTCCTGTTTTGAGCTTCCCTCCTCCTACGGAGACTGGAGCTGGTGCTGAGGCCGGAGCTGGTGGAGAGGTGACTCCTCGGACGACGCAGTTTTATGGCATGATGGGCCTACGTCCTCCGGTGCCGTAGTTTGCTTCTGTATATGCATTTTATTTTGACTTTTTATAGAACTTTGCCTTTGACCTGTTATTTAGACACTCTGTACATTCTGTTATTGCGAATTTATCTACTATTATGTTAGTGTATGTTAGTGTGTGCAAATGTGATGACAATTATGCGCAAAAATTCCGTCATTTTTATTATTGATGGAGGGTATTATCCGACTCTCTCCCCCAAAAAGAAAAATAAAAAGGAAAAATAAAACGGAGAAAAAAAGCTGATTTTTGAGAATTAATATAAACTCAAAAGAAAATAAATAAAAAATAACTAAAAATAATCGCTATATTTAATTAATTAATAAAAGGATAGAAAAATATTAAAACGGGGCCACAAAGTCATTAACCGACTCCAATTTAATATAAAAACGCAAACTGAGCACGCGCGGCTGTCCTGCTGACTTGGCGCCAGCTGGCGCCAGCTTGTGGCGCGTGGCGCCAGGCGCTACACATAGCGTGTGGCGCCAATAGCTGATGGGTGACGCCAATTTCGGGTGTGTGACGCCAATTGATGCTGACTTCGTATTCCAGTCAGGTTGAAATTCCTCGCAATTTGTGCATAAATAGCCCCTTGTTCAGCCGATTATTCACATAATTCCAGCGAAAAAAATTATTCTTCTCCTTAGAAAAAATAACTATCATGTCTTTAGCCACTAAAACCTTCAACCAATATTGTCATGAATGGTGTCGATCTCTTAATGCTAGAGAAAGAAAAGAATTGGATTTATTTCACTTGGGGGGAATATATGGCATAAAAGGGGTAGATCTCGACATAGACTTCATACATACCGCTTTAGAATATTGGAATATTGATACGCATTGTTTTAGAATAGGGTATGATGAAATTAGCCCTTTGCCAGAGGAATTTGGTGCTATTTTAGGCTTCCCTGCAATAGACCTGGTAGTAATCCCTAGAGTAGATGCATATTATTATAAGGATTTTGAGCGCTTTTTTTTAACTTGAAAGAAAGGGATTTATCAAAGATAGAAGATGGCAATGCAGTGAACTTAAAAGAATTCGCACGCTATTATTTTGATAAACCGCTTTCTGAATCTTTTCACATATATAGAAGAAGGGCGTTTTTATTCTGCATGCTTAATCAATATTGTCTTAGTAGTGGTAAAATTAACGAGGGTCAATCAATTATAACCATTGTGCTAGAACAAATTGAATCAGGGAGAAATCCAATGCCATTGATAGTTGGAGAGACTATGATTAGTCTAGATGAGTTGAAAAGGGACCCAAAAGCACCTCTTCGCGGTTCTCCAATTTTATTACAGGTAGAAAAATAATATTTTTAATTACAGAAATCAAAAAATATATTTTTGTATTGTAATATTAATTTATTTGCATTGGAAATTTTTTTACAGATGTGGCTAATGGAAAGGTTAGGATTAATTAGCCCTCCAGATGATATTGAAAATTATACGCCCACTCGCTTTGTAAGAAGAAAGAAGCGCATCCCTAAAATTGGGCGCCATGGGTGGAAGAAAGTCTTTGAATCACGTGATTTCACTATCAAGTGGGTCATCCCATGGTGGAAAATAAAAAGGATGGTTGGTGTTAACAAGCAACCTTTCTGCCGTCTTCCAAGCTTATCTCGCATGACATATTATTACCCCTGCAGAGTAAGGAGACAATATGGCTTGCTTCAAAATATTCCTTCCGGGGATCTTCGTCCTCCCTATGAGTATCCCATATCTCAAGAAGTAGATAAATTTGACACTTACTGGAGCGCTAGACCTTTATGGGAAGTGATTACCCAAAAGGTCCCCCCTTCTTTACCTAATGATGTAAAGAAGTGGTTGTTAAAGAAGTCTTCAATTGATCAGGGTAGAACCGATGTGAAGAATCGTCTAGGTGACAGGGTGACACCGGCCAAGGAACGCTTAGGTGCAAGAATTGAGTTCAAAACACCTACAATGCCTAAGAAGAAGAATACTACTAAAGACAAAGGGAAAAGGAAAGCTATAGACAAGAAGGTTTGGGTGGAAAAGAAACATGGGGTGCTAGCTAAAGGAGAAACAATCTATTCTAAAATTGAATGTAGGTCCTCTAAAGGATGCCTACTGGCTAAAGTAATGGATGAAGAGGAGGAGATGGAAGAGAATTGGAAAAGAGCAAAGAAGGAGAAGAAAGACTAGAACATTGCTTAGCTTTAGATTTATTAGATTGTTAATTTTTATTTAAAGTTAATTTATTTCAGCCTTATTTAAATTCCATTAACAATGCAATTTTATTTCATTAATGAAATTTCAGCTTTCAATTAAATTGTTACTTTAAATTTATTTTATTAGAGCAATGAAAAACCGAAAAAATTGATTTTCCAGAAATTCTTCGAGTACGGAAGTCGAAAATTTTCCGAAAAACACCGAAATTCGCCCAGATTTTATGACTGAATTGGCGTCAGTAATTGCAGATTGGCGCCAGGCGCCAATTCCATCGTCTGGCGCTAATGGGTTTTGGCTGGCGCCAGACTCTGTTATGTGACGCCAGTTGCTTTTCCGACTTTTATTGACTTTTTGTTGATTCTGGAACGCGGAGGTGTCGAAAAATAAAGTGGCCGCACCCGTAATGGGTTGCCTACGTATCCTTTCCTAAGGAATCAGGCTGAACGTAGCTCTCTTGAGTGTCCTACTCAAGTAATTATGGGTAGTATTTTTTTAAGTTGGTCAAGATTGGTCATGTTTGAGAATTCATTGCCATCCATATCAGTTAATTTTGCCGCGCCACCTGACAGGATTGTTTTGACAATGTAGGGGCCAGACCAATTAGGTCTAAACTTTCCCCTTGGGTCTAAAACATTTTTCCTTAGCGCTTTTAATACCAAATCTCCTATTTTGATATTTCTTGTCTTGACCTTCTTATTAAAATGTCTAGCCATACGAGTTTGATAGCACCGAGTGTGATGTAGAGCTTCTAGTCGTTTTTCGTCGAGTAGGATCAATTCTTCATATCGTGCCCTAGTCCATTCGACTTCATCGAGTTTACTTTCTAGTGCAATACGTAGAGATGGTATTTCTAGTTTGACAGGTTGTACGGCATCCATTCCATATACCAAAGAAAATGGTGTATTTCCTGTTGACGTACGGATTGACGTGCGATAACCCCACAATGCAAAGTGAAGTTTGTCAGGCCAATCCTTATAATTCTCTGTCATTTTCTCGATGATAGTCTTTAAATTCTTATTAGCTGCCTCGACTGCCCCGTTTGCTTGAGGTCTATAAGGGGACGAATGATGATGTTGGATACCATGTTTATGTAGCAATTCTTCACATTCGGCTTGAAAGTGAGCTCCGTTGTCACTTATCATTTCATGTGGGACTCCCTATCGACAAATGATATTCCTCTCGATAAAGAGTGCTACATGTTTTGCAGTGAGCTTAGCATATGATTGCGCTTCAACCCACTTCGTAAAGTAATCAATTGCTACTAGAATAAATTCATGGCCTCCTGTCCCTGGAGGAGCGATCTTGCCAATTATGTCAATTCCCCATGTAGAAAATGGCCATGATGATGTGTAGGTGTAGAGCAAAGATGGAGGAACATGTTGTAAGTTGGCATAAATTTGACACTTAGGGCATCTTTTCACATATTGATGGCAGTCCCTATTCATGGTAGTCCAATAATACCCTTCTCGCATTATTTTCTGGACTAACATTTTGCCATTTATATGAGTTCCACAGATTCCTTCGTGGACCATTCTCATTATTCTTTGTGCATCCACCTTCCCTACACATAGGAGAGCTCGACCTTTAGGTACCTTTTTATGTAGCTTGTTGTCTATGAGTACATATTGAGAAGCTAAAAGTCTCAAGGCTCGTTTTGCTCTTTTGTCAGCATGAGGAGGGTATTCTCCATTGGTGACATAGTTGAGAATGTCTGTGTACCATGGTTCTTCTTCTTGTTCTTCATCTTCGTCTTGGACTGGGTTGTCGTCTTCTATAGCCTGTATATATGCTGGTTTGTGCCTTTTTTCGATAGTTAGAGGCATTTGCTCAATATCCGTGGGAATCCTAACCATTGAGGCTAATCTTGCCAAGGCATCAGCAAATTGATTTTCTTCTCTAGGTAGATATGTGTATTCCACCTTCTCTAACTGATCGGTGAGAGTTTCCAGATAAGTTTGGTAAGGGGTTAGGCTTTCGCTCCTTACTTTCCACCTTTTAGATATTTAATTGATGATTAGAGAGGAATCTCCAAATATCCTTAACTTCTTTACTCCCAATTCCAGGGCTGTTTCAAGGCCTACCACACATGCTTCATATTCAGCAGCATTGTTGGTAACGTCGAAATCAAGCTTTATTGAGATTGGGACGTGTTCTTCTTTAGGTGATACTAGTAGCACTCCGACACCACATCCCTTTTGGTTTGAGGCTCCGTCGAAATACAAGGTCCAAGTATCATCTTCGGTGACCATCAAATCTTCATCTGGAAATTCGTTGTCTTGTATTGGTGTCGAGTCTTCTATTGGAAAATCTGCCAGAAAGTCTGACACCACGGATCCTTTAATAGCTTTTTGTGGCATAAACCGCACATCGAACTGGGCTAAGTTGACTATCCATCTTGAAATACGTCCATTGAGTGTTGATTTCTCGAACAAGTATTTGAGTGGATCTAATCGAGATACCACAAAAACGGTATGCACCAACATGTAATGTCTCAACTTAGTTGTGGCCCACACCAAAGCGAGGCACAATTTCTCGAGTGGTGTATAGCGTGTTTCGTATTCAAGCATCTTCTTACTTAAGTAATAGATTGCATTCTCTTTGTTTTCTACCTCCTGTGCTAGCATGGCTCCCATTGTCTCTTTGGTAACCGTCAAATATAACCTAAGAGGTATTCCGGGAAGTGCTGGCGCTAATACGGGAGGATTTGCGAGATAGGCTTTGATCCGGTCAAAGGCTTTTTGACACTCGTCATCCCATACTACTGGTACGTTCTTCTTGAGCTTTTTGAAGATTGGTTCGCATATCGTTGTTAGTTTTGATATGAACCTGCTTATGTATTGCAACCGGCCAATGAATCCTCGAATTTGTTTCTCGGTCTTGGGCGGTGGAATTGACATAATTGCTTTAATCTTGGTTGGATCTATCTCTATTCCTCTAGAGCTTATGACGTACCCCAAGAGCTTGCCTGAGGTGACTCCAAAAGCACATTTTGATGGATTCAACCTCATATTGTATTTTCTTAACCTTTCGAAAAATTTCCTTAAGGCTACTTGATGGCCTGGACGGTCCTTTGATTTCACAATCATGTCGTCAACATATACTTCAACTTCTTTGTGCATCATGTCATGGAGCAAGGCAGTTGCTGCACGTTGGTAAGTAGCACCTGCGTTTTTCAACCCAAATGGCATTACCGTGTAACAGTAAGTGCCCCATGGTGTGATAAAAGTTGTCTTCTCCATGTCTTCTTCCGCCATGAGAATCTGATTGTACCCTGCGTATCCGTCCATGAATAAGAGAAGTGCGTGATTTGCTGTGTTGTCTACCAGAATATCGATGTGTGGCAAAGGGAAGTCGTCCTTCAGACTTGCCTTATTTAGATCTCGATAGTCGACACACATCCTTACCCTTCCGTCTTTCTTTGGAATTGGGACGATGTTGGCGACCCATTCGGGGTATTTGGATACCTTGATGAAACCTGCAGTTATTTGTTTTTGAACTTCTTCTTTTATTTTAAGTGCTACGTCAGGTTTCATTCGACGTAACTTTTGTTTTACAGGTTTCATTCCTGGTATTAATGGTATAGTGTGTTGAGCTATTTCTCTTTTAATGCCTGGCATATCTTCATATGACCAAGCAAATACATCGATAAATTCTTTAAGCAAGTTAATTAAATCGGTTCTTTCTTGTTTATTCAATGTTAGTCCGATTTTAACTTCTCTTTTATGAGTTGAATCATTTGAGATGTCAACTGTTTCAATCTCTTCAATTACCGGTGTTTTCTTTTCAAGTGTTTCCATTGCTTTAATAAATTCTTTATCTTTTTCATCGTTAGCTAAGCAAAGTTCGTCATCTTGGGTTAGGGAAGAACACGAGAAGTAAGAAGAATGAGCGATATTATTATACTCTGAGACCATTACATCAAAGAGTGATATGTCCTCAGGGACTGGATCATTAACTATCATAGGAGAAGAACAAGGAAGGGGAGGCGTTATATCTAAAGACCCAGAAGATTCTAAAGGGAAAGACTCTGACTCAGACTCAGACTCTGACTCTGACGATTCTTCAAATATTGGCCCTTGTCCTGTCGTGATTGATATCTTCCTTCCACTCGGAGTAGTCACCTTGATAGTCTTGCGCCACCCTTGTAATAATCCTTCAGCTGGAGTAATTAGCTTTGAGGGGTCGAAGTTTTCGCTTTGTAGGACCGTTTGAATGAGTGAGGAGTTGTCTTCCTCATAAAATGGCTCATTCTTTTCTCGCCCAAACAGTAATCCCATGATGTTAAAGTCAAAGCATGGAGGTGTTTTCTCCTTGTGGACGGGAGTTGGGATTTCGTCAGTGAAGTAGCAATCCAAGAAAATCTCGAATCCTGGTTGTCGTATGCCATTTACAACAAATGGTTCGGGAAATTCATGGCATGGATAGTCCTCTCCCTCCTTTATAAACTGACCATTAAGCGTAAGAGAGTACTCATCCATTGGAATTGCTTTCTTTCGAATGCGAGCGTCCCTACGTGCTTTCAGTTTGTCCTGGGCTCGCTTGAGATCTTTCCGAGTCGGTTCGAAACCAAGTCCGAAAGTATCTAGTTTAGGGAGGCCAGGTGACTCTATCGATTTTGCTATCCCCTTCTTCTTTCCTAAGGTCATCCCAGGGAAGTGTCCTTCTTCTTTAGCATAGTGTTGATAATCATGTTGGAATGGGGGTCGTGGCAAAGAGATGTCCTTTCATCCTCTTGGATTAAGGAGACTTCTTCGTTAAAGCCCCATAGGTCTTCATCATCTTCGTCGTGCTCCACGTTGATGATTGGATTCTCTACTGACTTGATCCTCATTGGCGAAGCATCAATAGTGATGGGGATTCCTCCAACTATAGCTTTCACTTGTTGGTGGAGGGATGAAGGGACGGCCTTTAGGTCATGGAGCCAAGGGCGTCCTAACAACAAATTGAATGAGGCTTTGATGTCTACCACTTGAAAAGTAGTAGCGTGTTCTATTGCTCCTGCCGTCACATTTAGAGTTTTTTTGCCAAGAGCTTGACGTCGAGTGTTATCGTAGGCTCTTATTCCTTGTGTGGACGGAGTTAAATCCTCATCTTTTATGCCGAGCATCCTCGCAGTCCTAAGTGGACAGACATTAATAGCCGATCCATTGTCTACAAGATTCATGGGAACATTCATTCTTTTGCAGACTACTGTGAGGTTTAACGCTTTGTAGTGCTTGTCACCTTCCGGGGGTAAATCTTTATCAGAGAAGGTGATTAGATTAATTGGACTAGGGAGATCACTCGTGAGGAAGTTAGCTAGTCCCTCAGGAGTAGTGTCAGAATCTATCCCGATTTTATCCAAGGCATTCATCACAGCCAACCTATGTTCTCGAGATGTTGCCAGAAGCTTCCATACATTCATCTCCACTTTTGTTTTCTTGAATTGTTTAACAATGTCATTGTCTTCGATGACAGGTATGGGAATTTGTTGTACAGTAGGCATAGGTTGTGTTGAAACGGGAGGTTGTATTCTCCCGGATCTTGTGAGGACGTCTATTGATGAATCTTCTTCAGCCCAAATGTCGTCCGTGGTGTATGATACAGAAGGTGAATGTCCTAATATGTCTTTTAGATAGACATCTTCTTCGTCACTGTCCCATACTCCATTAACATTTATATCCTCTTCTTGTTGAACTTGGACTAATTCCTTTCTATCAATCATTTTCTGCACCAAATCCTTGAACTTGAAGCAGTTTTCTAGGGTATGTCCTCCTGACTGATGATATTGACAGTAATATCTATCTGTGCTTTTTAATGATTCAAATGGTCTCGGTTCGAGAGGTTTGACCTTGCCACTCTCGGAGAGCATTTTAAACATTTGTGCATACGGGATCCCAATTGGAGTATAAACTTTATTGCTCTTCTTGGGTTTTTCGGTGACTTGTAAGGGAAAGTATTTTGCCTCATAAGTCATTTTTACTGGTGTGAATTCTCTCTTATGTTCTTCATCATATTCCTTGTGAAGTTCATTCAAAATTTTGAGATTTTCACGTAACAGATGCGATGTCTCCCTCAGATACAGTGTGAGTATTCGTATCTCTACCTCATTTGCTGGTTCTGGAAGATTATCTTCGACATCGAAAAAGGTCTCTTCTTCTTCCTCTTCGACATTGGTTTCTTTGACAGGTTTAATGAGAAATGAGGGGTCAACTTCGCTTTCTTCATCGGAGATAGCCAATGTGTGGGCTTGAGGTGCGTTGTCAATACTCGGTTTTTTACTGGCAGGAGGCAACGGCAGCTTATTACTGTCAATTAAGTCTTGAATAGCTTCCTTAAGCTTCCAACAGCTTTCAGTAGAATGGCCCCTACCTTGATGATATTTGCAATGCGCATTGGGGTTCCAGTTAGGCGACCTCTTCTCGACTGGTGGATCTCCAAATGGTCCAATGGGAGTTATAAGACCTTTTGCATTTAGCCGATCAAATGCGGTGTCATAACTCATGCCAATAGGAGTGAAGTTTCTCCTAAACGGTTTCTTTTGTCCTTGGTTGTTCATGGCGAGGACTTCTCCCAGATTAAAGGCGCTAACATTATTTGAGTGGGCGGTTTCGGAAGAAGAAGGATTGTCGTTCTTCTTTCCTTTCCAGCCACTGTTGGAGTTATTGTTGGCGGCTTTAGATTTAGCTAGGTCATCTTCAATATTAATCCCAATATCATAAACAGCCTTAAAGGTATGAAGGTTATTTTGATATTTAAGATGTTTTGAATATTTTTCTTGGAGGTTTTTAATGAACAATCTCACGGACTCTTTCTCACTTGGTACCTCAATCATTTTAGCTGAGGTCTCTCTCCACTTGTTAAAGAAAGATGTGAAGCCTTCATTCTCTTTCTGTTTGAGGATTTCAAGTTCTCTATGGTCAGTTTCGACTTGAACGTTGCACTTGTACCTATCAACAAAAGCGTTTGCTATGGATTCCCAGGTAGAGGTCTTTTCTTTTTCAAGAGAAAAGAACCATTGTTGGCAAACGGTCTCGAGAGATAGCGAGAACAGAGAAGGGAAAACTTTCTTATCGATACCCTTGATACTCATTATCGTTTCAAATGCCCTTAGATGGAAGTAGGGGTTGTCAATTGCCCTAAACTTTGGGATGTCGTTGGCATTGAACTTCTGCGGAAGAAGATCCTTATCCACCGAGACCCCTTGGGATGTGAGTTCTTGAAACTTGTAGTCGCTGGACAATTTGCTTAGGCTTTCTTGCATGAGGTCCATTTGTTGTTGCTTCGTGGGATCCTCGATCTTAAGTGCGAGAAGTTTCAGTGTCTCAGTTACAGTAGCCAGTTGGTTCTTGAGATCATTAACTTCTTCCTGAGTTGCCATTATAACTCTTGCTTTCCTCTTGCGAGCTATAGGTTTGTCAAAAAGTTGGACTTGTACGAAGAGGTTATCTTTGATTAATCGTCCTTCCTTTCTTGACCACGCGCTGTAAATTAAGCCAGTTTGCGTTTTAATTACTTGACTCGAATCAGTTTGACTTTATGGCTTTTATTTTTTTTTTTAAAAAGTATGCATATAAAAAAAAATATGCATATTTTTAGGGAGCAATAATGTACATGTGTTTAGGGAATTTAAGTATTATTATTTATTGGAGGATTAATATCCGACTTACCCCCCTAAAAAAAATGACGAAAAATAACGCGCGCACACAAGACTCCCTTAATCATGGTCAAGACATGTGTATTAATGTGTGTATTGAGTGTAAGTGACATGCTTGGACTCTTGTGTAAGACCATGGTACTTAATGCCTAAACTCGAATATTGATTCAATTAAGTATTATTGCCGGCAAAATTAACCGAATTAAACAGGAAACTGATTAATTAGACATTAGGTGATGACTCGACACATAATCCGAACTGTCGGCCAAGCGACAGGACTGGCGTCACAATATGGTGGTTGGCGCCAGACTTTTTAGTAAATGTCTGGCGCTACACACCATACAGTGGCGCTACAGCTCAGATTTTGGCACCGACTTTGGAGCCTTGATCCGGGACTGTTTTCGGTATTATTAGTCAACTGGGGTATGCCTAAAGTCGTACTAGGTCAATTCCGATTAAAAGAAAACGTTATGAACTCGATTTAATTAATTAATTAATTAATTAGGCAAAGTTATTTAAGTCATTAATTTAAATCTCAACACAAATCAACAAACGGCTAGGAGGAGCATAGAATATATGAACAACAAATAATGCACAATTAGTCAAGTAGGCACAATATGATGCAATGAGTTCGCAACCTAACCATGGCTCTAGTTCTCTAAAGTTCGGGATATGGTTTAGTCAAATAGGGTCCATGGTTAATTGTTCAGATGCACCGCGTAGAAGCCTAATCGTGAAGGGTTAACGCGTGTGGATAGAACACCGCGAGTTTTTTTTTTAGAAAAAAAACTCACTTCCATGGTTTGGTGAATTCAACCTCTCAGATGTACCCTTTGTTGCCAAGAGCGTTCAATCGGGTAGATAGAGCATGAATTCCCAGAGGGTTATGTCCATATGTAGAGCACATATGGGTTTCAGAAAAATGAGAAAAAATTCAATCAGGAAGTAGGATCGAGCAAACAATACGAAAAATCGGTCGAAATTAGAACGCATATTTCTAGCTCGGTATTGGGGGAAATTGGCGCCAGCAAACAGAGACTGGCGCCAGCTTTTAACTGTAGCGCCTGGCGCCAATACTGGCGTCTAACGCTACGGCTAAAAGTTTGGCGCCAAGCTCTGGCCCCTGACGCTACTTCCCACATGCCTCAGCAGCTTTCTGTGCTCAATAAAATCATCCCGTTTCGCGTGGTGTTATTTCAGTCATAGTTCTGAAAGACATTTCTCAAATTTCCTACGTGTAAAAATCCTTATGTTTTTGACTCCTACGGATGGTCTTTCCAATGAGAACCTTTTTATGCATATGCCACAATGTTAATCAAAATTACGCACATGAAATACTTAGAACTTTTCGAGTCTCATCCACTCATTCTAAATCATTGCCGAAACAAATTCAGGAATTAAAATAGAAATCCTCCCCAGTGGAGTCGCCAAAAATTGTGGGGAATAGTTTCAAGCCTTTAAAATCCCACTAGCTTGAACCCCACTGTGATCATACACTAAAGTACGGTGGCGTCCAAAAGGGAAGAAGATAGAGCAAAAGAGTCGCCAACAAGTTTTTAAGGAACTTGTAAACCGTTCACGAGGTGAAGGTTACACCCCTTAACGATCCAAGAGATCGTCAACTCCATAAGGTCATGAACCAAATAAGGGTTCGGGGATGATGGTACAAATCCAACCTAAAAAAGATTGAACCTGCCCTAATAATAGGCCTCTACTTTATTCTGCTCGTATTCATGTGCGCTTTCTGACTAACATACAATCAATAGGATTAACCCTAAACCTGTTTAATCTATGTTGGTTGAATATAATGCACAAACAAACTATTATTGGCGATCACTTGAATTATAATCACATTAACCCTAACAAGATTATTAATTATCTTATTAAGCGTGATTGCAAATACCAATTCCCTTTAACATGCAACAAAGGTGATCAAGCAATAACAATATAAAATATGATACATATCAAGCAACATAATAAATAATCAATCATAATAATAATTATAATAATATCAATCATAATCATGTTAAAGCATAGCAAGATCCTAGGCATGATACTAACAAGATTAATAACAAACCCTAGCATGTCACTAAACAATAAAAATAAAAGCTTTAGCCCTAACATGATACTAACATGAATTAACATCAGAAAGAATATAGGAAGCATCGTAGCAATCATATTTAATATTAAAGATACCCTAGACATGATACTAGGAATCATAATAACAACCTAAACATGATATCTACATCATTAATCAATTAAAATCGATAAAGTACTTACTTGGATGCCTCGTACCTCTTTCTAATTACAAAATACACACGTTAGTAACTTCAAGGAAAATAATAAACAAACAATTAAATTAAATAATTGAAAGAGAGATTTGGGACCAAACCCTCAGAAATTAAAACCTTTCACGTCTAGGGCGAATGCAACTTCGAATATGGCTAGGTGTATCAAGATCTTGCGAATGCGGAATTTTGTATTAAAAAACAAAGAAGAGAGAATGCATGAATTAATGGTATTGAAAATTGATGAACGATAATTGTAGATGAATGAATATGGACAATCCGTGAATCTTGATTCATGAAACCGGAGTTTTGATACGATATTTATAGAGAAAATCATCCAAAAAAGATAATTTATCAAAACAGAGTCTGAAGACCAAAAAAACACCTTGGCGCCAGCCCTGGCTCATTGGCGCCAGGACCAGTGGCTAGCGCGAGGCGCCAATACTGGCGTCTGGCGCCAATCCTGATTCCAGGCGCCATGGCCTGGGGTTGGACGCAAATTTGGATTTCAACGCGTTTTCGAAAAACTGATAAACTTACCGTACTGGAAGATAAAATAATACAATTTCAGTCGAAAATGCTATTTGATCTAATTAAAACTCTGAAGAATCCTAATTGAATTAAGAATGATAAAACCTTGTAGAATGTTCTAGAAGACCAAAACCATTTCTAATTACATTAGGAATGATAAATCATATTAGGCCCTCCCCTAGATCATTGGGCCGTACTTAAAACTCAAACCGGGCCCAGTTTAGTAAATTGGCCATAAATTCCTCAATATTCATCGGAATTGGGCTTATAATATATCGTTGGAAAGGTATTTGCAAGCCCCATCCAACTACACCACTATTGGACCCATATCATGGACCAACCAAACTGGATTGGCTATTTTTTTAAAATAAAGTTTTCAAAAACAGGGAGAAGAGAAAAGAAATAAAAACTTTCCGCAACACTAGACCTTTCCACACTTTCGTTTCATTCGATTATGATTCGATGTGAAAGGTACTCATCACTGGGTTTGGTTTTGGGGAGACACAAATGGGTGTCTACATAACCCGAAACCGTTTCCAACCCAAAACTGTTTGAATCGGGATAAAAACCGTTTACACCGAACCGTTAACAAACCGCGACCCGTCTGCACCGAACCGTTTACTACCCGAATTGTTTACAACCCGAACCAAATTAAAACCGCTCATGAATAAACCGAAATCAAATCAAACCGATAATTATTTAAACCGAAGTGAAACCGACCCACAAGACACTTAAACCGATTTTAAACTGACCTGATTTAATACCGAACCGATTTCAAACCGAACCGAACCCGAACTGTCAAACCGTTTTGACAGTACTTAGCAGCTCCAATAACATTATTTTGTACTTGTATCTCATGGACTCGTGGTCATTTGACTCATTTCTCATAGTGATATTACACATACAATGGTGTTGTATGAATGGTGGTATATGGTAGCCCACAGGGCCGTCTCAAATAATTTGGAGGACCTGTTCTAATTATAATTAAGAGGCCCTTAAACTTAATTTTTTCTTTTCGAAGATTAATTTGGTAGTGTTTCTTGAAACTTAAAATTTATTTAATTAATCTATAATACTCCACTGTTTATCTTATGTCTGACTTAATTTGGGTATAAAATAAAACCTGTATATTGTCGTCTTTCAAAAAAAAAAACTTGTATATTGTCATTAATAAATACTCCGTAACATTAATCTGGGTAAAAAAGAAAAATTACTAATAATAATAATAATAATAATAATAATAATAATAATAATAATAATAATAATAATAATAATAATAATATTAGTTCAACTAGTGTTGTTAATGAACCGAGCCTTGAAAATTGAGCTTGGCTCAAGCTCGAGTGCTCCAAAAAGTGGAGCTCGGCTCGTGGCTCATTATTGGCTTGAGTCGTTATAAGCTCGATCTTGAAATGCATAATTTACGTCACATAACTTATTACCCAAACAACCCAAGTCACAAAGTTTAATAGTGGGTTGTTGACCTCTTGTTATTGTTCTTATAACCAATTTTTTTTACAAGATGCTTATTAACTTATTAAATTTATTTAAACGTAAAAAGACATATATTTATTTTTAAAAAAATATTCGAGCCTCTTGCGATCTTTTCGAATTCGAACCGAGCATAGCCTGGCTCGTGTATCGTCTCTTTTAGTCTTGAGCCGAGTCTGAACTCGAGCCTAACATTGACCAAGCGGAGCTCGAACAGTTCACGAGCAACCTCAAGGGAAAATTAGCAACAAATAAAATTTTGAAGTTTTGACAACTAAATGGGGGTAATTAAGTTCTAGGAATCTAGTCCGTTAAAAAAAAAAGTTCTAGCAATCTGGTATAATTGTGTTTATTTAGCTCTGATTTGCATGAATACAAGAAGTTAGAAGAAATGGATATTTTTTTTTTTAACAATTGGGCTCCGAATATGAATACAAGAAGTCAGAAGAAACGCCATTGTATGTATGCCTATTGAGGAAAATACGATATATTTTCCAAATATCTTAGGATATCTTTGATAGCATATTTTTGGTAGTTATTAATATCTTTTGTTACTTTCCTAACTCTATCTTAATCGGATTGTTTTAGCTTATGGAGTATTATATGTGGTTGTTATATGAGAAATAACATTCAAGCTTTCTGTTTCATTAATTCTACATGGTATAAGAGCCAGAGATTTTTTTTCCTCATAAATTTTAGTCATGGCAGGTGGATGAACCACCACCACCACCACCAAAAATCAAAACTAATTCACCGTATTATCTAGGGTCGCATGATAGGCCTGGTGATTTTATCACTCCAATTCCTTTAAAACTTGACAATTTTGATTCGTGCTCTCATGCAATTTATGTTGCACTTTCTTCTCGGAGGAAATTTGGGTTTTTAGATGGTACTATCACTAATTGTGTGCCGCCTGCAATTAAGGAGGATTGGGTTGTGGTAAGCTCGTTTCATGGCTCATGAACACAATTGATCCGGAGGTAAAATCTATGCTTTCTAATTATGATAATGTAAAACGTTTGTGGGATGATTTGCATGAAATATTTTGTGTTATTAATGGTCCTCGTATATAATACAAACTTAGGGAAGTGGATCCCAAAATGCAAACCAATCAAATGCTGCCAACAATGGTTTTATGTAGGTTGTCACATACAACCATTGTATGTGTAGCCTTTTTCCATTTCTCAAGGCTAACTCATCTAAATTTAGGGGTGTTCGTTCGATTTTCGGTTTGAATTTAGTCCAAATTCGATTCAATTCAAAATATAATTCGATTTTTAATTTTCCAATAATCTGATCCCATCCGAATTTCTCTTCCAATCCAATCCGAATTAAAATTTGGTTATTTGGATCCGATCCGAAAATCTGAATTCTGATACATTATTTATTAGCGCCTAATACCATTATAAAAATAAGGAAAATTTCACTTTTGCTACCACTCAAATACCCCTACTTCACTTTTTCTACCCATTTAAAACTTTATTTTATTTTGCTACCACCTAAAATCACATAATTTGAATTTCACTGCCACTAAACAGTTAAAGTTATTATTTCCGTTAGTGAGATCCAGCCACCCTCATCCCTACCCCTGGCGGCGTCGCGACCCCACCTACTCCCTTTTCCCCCATAAACCGACACATGTAACTCTAAACCACCAGCCCGAAATCACCCAAATTGGGTTTTAGGGTTACGCTTATAGTGTTTTCGGGGTGGCAGTTTAGAGTTAGGGTGGCCGAAAAGGGTCAGGGAAGGGAGGGGAGGTTGATTTCGGTGGGGGGAATGGAGAGGGGGGCGATTATGGTGGGGTGATGGGGAGAAGGTGGTTTCCGGTTCGCTTATGGTGGTTTTAGGGTTTAGCTTATTATGGTGGTTTTAGGGAAGCAAGAAGGGAAAAAGGGAGGGCGTGGCTGCGTTAGTGGGCCTTGGGGAAAGGAAGTGTGGTTAGTTCGCCAGCGCCGGCCGAAGCTTTAGGCGCCGACCGTTGGTAGAGGGGAGGGGTTAGCGTGGCTGATAGGAGGGGGTTAGGTAGTTTAGGGTAGCTGTTTTTTTTTTTTTTTGTTTTTTAATTTTTTGAATAAACTTAACAGAAACCTAACAGATTGCGTTAAGTGGTAGTGAAATTTAACTTTTGTGATTTTAGGTGGTTGCAAAATAAAATATAGTTTTAAATGGGTAGCAAAAGTGAAGTAGGGGTATTTGAGTGGTAGCAAAAGTAAAATTTTCCTAAAAATAAAGCTTTAATTCAAATACAAGTCTTTAAAATCATGATTAAAATAAACAGTTCAACATCAAGTCCTTAATTAATTAATACAAAGTCTCCCTTATTTAGTTTATGTAGTAGTTTGTGTTTGAGCTAAACTTCAAAAAACAAAGAAATCCATATTTATACAACCTTAATTTTACAATTCGGTTTTCGGTTTGGATTGGATCCAATTAGGGTCAATTCGATCTAATCCGATTTAAAGCTCAAATTCAATCCGAATTGATAATTCGGTTTGGATTGGATTGGATTTCAGTTTTAATCTGAATTATGGAGACCCCTATCTAAATTTAAGGACCAACAAACACGATGATCGACACAATTAGTGAACTACGTTAGCGGTCCGACGCTCTACTTGGTTTGGTTTCTGTCTATAAAGTTATGACGAATTTTCGCCATTGAATTTTTGGATTGCAACCTCTCATCTTACCCATTTTTCCTTCACTCTTTGGCGGAAAATTATAGAGTATACCATGCGCATGGTGCACCTAGAAAGAATATTAGGCCTATTTAAAGAACATACTAGTGTTTAAAAAAGAACATACCTGTGTTTGACAAAAGAACATGTTTTTGTTTGATAAAGAACATTGCATTCAAAGAACATTCAGGTGGTTGAAAGTGTTTGGAAAAGAATCCTATGTTAGACAAAAGAACATGTTTGTGTTTGACAAAGAACATGGCATTACAAAGAAAATAAAGTCTTAGAGGTGATCATTGGTGGACCGAGAGCAAAAAATTAGCCCACTTCTCGGGCCGAAATTTCTGTGCCCAAACCCACCCAAAATGGTGGGGCCGTGCTGGCTTTTTGGGTCTGCCCAAAAAAATCAACCAAATATACATTAAAACACATTCCCAAACCCGTCCAAAAAAAAAAAAAAAAATTTCGGGTCGGGTCGAGCTCGGCCTGATTTCAGGTCGAAAAAATCTGCCCAAAATAATCCATCCAAAATTGAGTTACTTAGGTGATTGAATTTAACATTTTTTCATGGTTGAATTTAACAAAATCTGGCTAATAAGTATGATTAGGTCTATAAAGTCATTACAAATATAACATGATATTTTTCATGATTACTCCGGTAGTTGAATTTAACATTTTTTGTATGTACATACATTAAAGAACATATTGTATAATATAAAGAAAATATAGTTCAAATTCAAAGAACATAATAATCAAACTCAAAGAACATATTATACTCGCGTTCTTTATAAATTTCTATAATGTTCTTTTTTTTGCCCATGTTCTTTTAAATATACCTAATGTTCTTTTCGGGTGCATCATGCGCATGGTGCACACGAGTGCACCAACCACGCATTACTCTTTGGCTCCAATAAGCGCACCCCGATTTTTTTTTAGGCAACGGTTACAAAATAGGGACTAGTAAACTACATGCCTAATTTTCTGCATCTAGCAGCCAAAATATGGGCCTTTGTGACAGCCTCCCTACTTGCCTTCACACACACCACAAAATCCCTTTTAGTAGCCTCTGCAATGATATCACGAATGATGTTCTTCAGTTCCTCAAGGCTCCCCACTTGATTGTTTAGTCCTTGGATAAGTTGTAGAGAATATGTCTTAATGATAAGGTTCTTGATGTCTAAGTCCACCTTATGTAAAGTCTTTAGGACTGCTAACCCTTCAGCTTGTGTAGGAGATGAAGCAAACACTCTAGCAGAGTTCTGTGCCTACAGTTGGCCAGGTCCTTCAGTAATCCATGCAATTGCTGCTTGCCATGGCTGTTTCCCACGCCGAGTGTCCTTCTTCCATGCTGCATCAACACAGACAGACATGAAAGGATGGGATGTTGGCTTTCCTTTGCACCAAATACCTTGGAATGGCACTCTAACTTATGTTTGGGCCTGTCTTACTTGAACTTCCGTCAGTGAGTGAGCTTTCCAATATCCCATGATGTGTATCCGTGCTGCTTCCAGGATACAGTTAGGACTAGTAGTTGCTCCACTGAATTTGGTCTGATTACAATGGCATCATATACTCCATAGGATTGCTACAACTTTGAACAGCTGGTTTAAAGCTGAGTTGGTCATAAAGTACTTCAAGAAGTTAAGAACCTAATCCCTGCAAGATATAGATAAAGGATTAGTCAAAATAATACCAAGATTCGAACCTCTTCGGACCTTCTCCGAGATGGAACAAGTTCTGAATAAGTGATTTTGATCTTATGCTCCACAATTGCACATGGGGCAGGATCTCTCCACAAGAATTCCTCATTTTCTTAAATTGTCCTTTGATGGGAGAATGTTCTGAAAAATCTTCCATATGAAAAATCTTGCCATTGTTTAGCAAGAACCAATATCCTGATTTGAAAGAAAAGGCCCCCCTTTTGTCCGGGAATCATGTAAATTCATCCTTGGAGTCCTCTTGGGGGATATGAACTGCTAAGATTTTCTTTGCAGTATCTGCTCTGAACTTGGTCCAAATCAGATTTGCATTCCAATGCCTATTGGTTGTCATCAGGTCTGCAACTCTGAGTTGTTGTTGTCCACTTATCTCACCTGCAAGCTGTATCTTCTCTTTGCTTATCCAGATATTATTGAGAGCGTCTGTATCTCTTCCATTACCTATTCTTCTCCCAATACCAGCTTTGAGTATGGAAACAAACCTGATATGACTCCTTGCAGCCCACGATCCTCTGTTGATTTTTTTTTATTTGAGTAGCCTATCAAAATTGGATCTGCACCATACTTGTACTTAAAGACACGACTAGCAAGAAGCTGAGGTTTGGTGTACAACCTCTAACTTTTCTTCATAAGAAAACTTATGTTGACAGCTCTTAGGTTCTTCAGACCTAGACCACCCTCATTTTTATGAGCTTGTAATACCTCTTTCCTTCCCCAATGCAATCCCTTTTCTCCTGGTTTCCTTGCCCACCATAAATTACTTATTAAGCTCTCTATCTTTTGGACGTTACTTCTCGGTGTAGACACCCAAATGTGTCTCCCCAAAACCAAACCCAGTGATGAATACCTTTCACATCATTTGATTATCAAACGAAGTGAAAGTGTGAAAAGTCTAGTGATGTGGATGTTTTTATTAAAATATTTCTCTTTCTGTTTTTGAAAATGTTTCTTCTTATACTCTATTTATGAAAATAGTCAGTCCAATTTGGTTTGGTCCATGATAAGGGTCCAATAATAGTGTAGTTGGATTGGGCTCGAAAAGAGCTTTCTAACGATATATTATAAGCCCAAATCCGATGAATAATGAGGAAGTTATGGATTAAATTAAATTTGGCCCAAATAATTTTAAATGTGGCCCAATGATCTAGAGGAGGGACTATTAATCATTATTCCTAAAGTTGTTAGGATTGATTTTAATCTTCAAGAATTATCTAGAAGGTTCCTTTTAATTATAGTGAGATTAGGGTTAATAATTATATTTTAAAGAGTTTTATTTTGAATAAAATATGTGATTTGTCCCAAACATGATTTTAATCTGCTTAACGTGAAATTAGCTGCTTAGTCGTATTAAGAAGATGATTTTGCGTACAAAGCGCGTTTTAATTCTGACTTAGCGCGAGACGACAAGGCTAGCGCCTGGCGCTAACGGCTGTCGCCTGGCGCTGCTCCTGTCGTTTGGCTCTAACTCCTGTCGTTGACGACTGGAGGTATTTTATTCCGAATATGACTTGATTTGATTTCGAGCTATTTTTTCTATAAATAGGGTCCTTGACCCCCATTTTTATTCATTCACAATCATTATTTCCCATCTCTCTCTCTTTAAAAGCTAGAAGCTTTCTCTCTCTCTATTCTTTTTCTAAACCTTCCCTCACAAAATTCCACATTAATTAGTTCTAGACACACCTATCCAAGTTCAAAGTTGCCTTCACCCTAGACGTGAAAGGTTGATACTTTATGAGGGTTTTGATTTGTTATTTTCCTTGAAGTTACTAACACGTTTATTTTGTTATTAGGAAGAGATATGAGACATCCGAGTAAGTAGTTGCTTTAATTCATTTGATATAGAGATCATGCTTTGATTATTTTTATTCTTAGTATCATATTAGGATGTTTTTTATTGCTTCCTAGTATCATGTTTAGGGTAATAATTAATATTTCTAATATCATGTATGTTTCTATGATGCTTCCTATTCTTTTCTTCTCTCATGTTAGTATCATGTTAGGGCTAAAGCTTTGATCTTTAATGTTTAGTGACATGCTAGGGTTTATTATTAATCATGTTAGTATCATGCCTAGGATCTTGCTATTATTATTATGCTTTATTGTTATTATGATTATGATGATTATTATTTATCATGTTGCTTGATATATTTTATTTATTGTTATTACTTGATCACGCATTTTATGCATGCTTAAAGGGAATTTGTACTTGTAATTACGCTTAATAAGATAATTAATAATCTTGTGTAGGTTAATATGATTATAATTCAAGTGATCACCAATAATAGATTTGTTTGTGCATTAATATTCAACCAACATAGATTAAACAGATTTAGGGTTAATTTATTGATTGTATGTTAGTCAGAAAGCGCACATGAATATGAGAAGAATAAAGTAGAGGCTTATTTTTAGGGAAGATTCAATCTCTTTTTGGTTGGATTTGTACCTTCATCCCCAAACTTCAAGTCATGGTTCCAGACCTATTGGAATTAACGATCTCCGGGATTGTGAAGGGGTGTAACCTTCATCCTGTGAACGGTTTACAAGTTCTTAAAACTTGTTGGCGACTCTTTTACTCTAGCTTCCTTTCCTTTGGACGCCACCATGCTTAAGTGTTTGATCACAGTGGGGCTCAAGTGTGAGATGCTTGAAATATTCCCTACATTTTTTTGGCGACTCTACAAGGGAGGATTTCTATTTTAATTCCTAAAATTTATTTTGACAATGATTTAGAATGAGTGGATGAGACTCGAAAAGTTCTAAGTATTTCATGTGCGTAATTTTGATTAACATTATTGTCATATGCATAAAAAGGTTCGCATTGGAAAGACCATCTGTAATGCGTCAAAAACATAGGATTTTTACACGTAGGAAATTAGGGAAATAACTTTCATAACTAAAGTCGAAATAACGCTGCGAAAAACTTGAAAATTCAAGAACAGAAAGCTGTCAAGGCATGTAGGAATTAGCGCCGAGAAAACAGCGCCATCGCTAAGTGATGGCTCTGTCGCATGGCGACAGTAACTGTCATCTGGCGACAAACACTATTTTCTAGCGCTGAATTCTTCCAATACCGAGCCAAAAATCTACCTTCTTGTTTCGACTAGTTTCTAGTACTATTTGCTCGGTTTTACTTCCTGATTGAGTTTTTCCCCTTTTTTGTGAAACCCATATGTGTTCTACATACGGCCATAAACCTTTGGGAATTCACGCTCCATCTACGCAATCGAACACTCCTAATAACGAAGGGTATATCCGAGTTTGTTGAATTCACCAAACCATGGAAGTGAGTTTAACTCGTGGGGTCCCATCCACTCGTGCCAACCCTTCCAAAGGTAAGGCTTCCGCGAGGTGCATCTAGACCCATAACCATGGACCCTTTTTTACTAACCCATATCCCAAACTTTAGAGAACTAGAGCCATGGTTAGGTTGCAAACTCATTGCATCATATTGTGACTATTTAACTACTTGTGCATTATTTGCTTGCGCATAACCTATATGTGTTTCCACTAACCGTTTTTTTGACTTGTGAATGAGTTTTAAATGAACTAATTAATGAGTAAAGGACTTTGCTAAATTACTTAATTAATTAATATAAATGATCAAAGTCTAAATAAATTGATCGAACTTAACTTAGTACGACTTTAGGCTTGTCCCTTTAGAGTAAAATACTGGAAACAGTCCCAGACCAATGTTCCAGCAATGGCCCAGAGGTTTAGACTGTAGCGCCACGCGCTAGTAATCAGCGCTAGGCGACAACGTTGTCGTCTGGCGCTGGTCCTTAGCGGTTGGGGACAGTCCTGTTGCACCAGCGACAATCCATTTTTTGCTCGAGTCTTCACGACGAGTCTAATTAATCAGTTTACTTAATCAATTTAATCAGTTTATTAATGACAGTAGTCATGTTTAATTCTTAATTAAGTTATAGTCTAGTCACATGGTTATGACACGAGTCAAACATGTCACCTACAATCACTAGTTCTAGCACACACTTTGTGAATTTGTCACCATGACCATGTCTTAGGTTTATGCATGAGTCGGTTTTTCCGTTATTTGGGTTGGGGGTACATTCTATTCCTAATTCTTTCATACGTCTCCATCTACATTGTCTTTCCATTCTCTACATGATTTCTCCATATCACAACCTTCATTCTTCCTACCTCCTTCCATCTATTGCATGTTGAATTGAGTTTAAGTCAAATAATTAACAGTAAATATCCCCAATTTCCCTTTCCACAGCTTTTGGTCAAGGAGGGAAGGGCGATTAATCAAGGACAACACCTTTGTTCAAGTGCTACTTTTTGACAAACCAATTAGTCAGAAAAGAAAAGCTAAGAAGATAATGGCGTCTTAGGAAGAAGTCAACGAACTTAGGAAGGACGTGGCCAACTTAACTGAATTGATGAAGGCTATGGCTCTTCAAATTAATGACCCTGTGAAGAAAAAAAAAATGGAGCTCATTCAAGAAAGCTTGAGCAAACTCTCCAATGACTATAGATTCCATGGCATTAGCTCACAAGGGGTATCAATGGACAAAGATTTTTAGAGTTTCTTGATCTAATTAAATTTTAAGGTTGGGAATTTCTGTTGACTAGGGTTTCATCAAATTACTTGTATCCTGCTGCTATGAATGAATTTTGCCAGAATTTTCAGGCAAAATTGGGAATAATAACGAGCATTGTAAATGATGTAAAGATTGAATTGGACCTAGAAACCCTAGGTAAAATTCTAAAAGCTCCTACTGAAGGTTATGATACTTACTTGAAGGGAAAAGGTAGTATCAATGTAGGAAATTTCATGGCTGGGGATATAGTTGAAAGAATTAGGGGGTCAGAGGGGTAAGAAGGTCATGAGTCATAATGATCTAAGCCCTCTAAATAAGCTGCTGTTTAATTTGGTGAAAAAGACTATTCTGCCTAGGACTGCTAAGAAGGGGGAGGCATGTTTAATGGATATGGCTGTAATCTTCTGCATTTCAAAGAAGATTAAGGTGAACTTTCCTTCTTTGATGTATCAGCATTTAGCTCATTGTGTTTCAAGTAGGACAAAAGTGGGGTATGGAGCCATTTTGTCTACTGTTTTTGAAAATGCAGGAGTGATCTTAAAAGGAAAATATGGGGCTTTGAATGAGAAGCCAGAAAATGTGATCAATGAGGAAACCCTTGCTGGGTTAAGTTTGGAAGTTGTAAAAGGAAAAATTCAGAAGTTAGAAAAAGGAGAGAAAAAGAAAGAAAAAGTGACAGGGAAGAGGAAGGAAAAGGCTATGTCAGAGCAGCCTGTAAGGAAGAGTAGGAGGATTTCTGCCAGTGGTGTTCCTCAAACTAGCATGGAACAACCAATGGAATTGGATGTCTAGGAGAATATCCTTGAAGGGCAAGTTGCTGAGTTGGCTGACAGAATGGAGAGGGTAGAGAGTCAAATGAAGGACTCTGCTGGAAAACTTCATGTGCTGACACTTGAAAAATTGGTCCAGGAGCAGGGGAAGGAGTTGAAGGAACTCAAGAGAATGATGCTCAAACAGACCAAGGACCTTCAAGAACAGAAGGAGTTCCAGGAGAAAGAACTTCACAAGGCTCTACAGGAACAGAAGGAGGAGTTCCTAGTGATGCTCAAGGGGGTTGAAGAAAAGTTGGAGGCCTCTGCAAAGCAAACAAAGGAGGACTTCAACAAGATTCTGGAGTTTCTTGAAACCTAGCCTACCCCATCTCAAAATCAGCCTAGCTTTTTCTTTCACTGTCTTAGTTATGAACATATTTAATTTTCGTTTTTAAGTATTTGAACAATTGATTTTGATTGTAAATTTTTAAAATTGTTCATCTGGATGTTAAATATTTTTAATGAAAAGTTGGAACTCTTGCTTATACTTGTGTGTTGTGTATATTTCGAACACTTATGCTGAAGAGTAGATCTTACTTGAGGTTGTTTAGCAGCGCTGCCTTTAGTTTCCCACACTCGATGAATTGCTTGTGGGGCTGTTGGTAGATGTTTCATAACCTTGAAAATACAGGACTTTTTTATAATGCCAAAAGGGGGAAAAGAAGAAGTAAACATGGAGGTTGAAGTTGTTCTGGGTTCCAGTTGAGAAAGTATCATAACTTTCTCAGTTTAGTTTACTTTTAGTTTACTTAGCTTACTTTTTGTTTTTGTTTTATTTCTGTTGTGTGTTTATTTTCTGTCAATAAAATTAAAATACAAAAATACGACCTTTTATTTTGTTTTAACTTTCTCAAGAGTTTGCTTAAGTTTGTCATCATCAAAAAGGGGGAAATTGTTGATGTTTAAAGGTTTTGATGATGAGGAACTTAAGTTACAGCAAACTCATCTCATAAAGACTTTTCAAGTGTTTGTGCAGCCTAGGTGAAATTGATCTTGGAGATGGAAGAAGTAACTAAAGCTGAGAAGACTTGAAGGAGTTCTTTATCAAGAAAGTTATTCAATATAAAAGAAGAGTTCCCTAACAGGAACTGAGTTCCCTCACAGGAACGTTCCTTCACAGGAACTTGAAGATTGCTGACTAAGATCTTTGGAGGAACTTAGTAAGCATGGAGTCCAAGTAAACCTACCAGAACAAGAGTACAGCGCAGCAATATTTTAGTTAAGATTTTATCTTCTAGATTCATTGTTAAATATGTTAAGTAGGATATGCATGAAACTTATTAGAAGCGTGACAGTTAGCTTGGCAAGTAAATTAAAATCGGAAAAGATAAAAGATAGAAATCGGAAAAAGATTTTCTTTAAATATTTATCTTTTAAAATCAGTTTGTTAAAAAGATATTATGCTTTTTAATTCAATATTTCTATCTTATTTTCTGAAAAGATTTTCTTCAAAGGATTTAATTAAAAAAAACCGTGTTTTAAGATAAGTTAAGTTTTACTTATTTATCTTTATGTAAACCTACTGTTTATACAGGTAATACTCGTATAAATAGTAGAGAATAATATGAGCCTAGGTTTTTGTGAGTTTTATGCGTGAAGAATTTACAGAGCTTTAGTCGTGTAAGTTTGCCAAGCTTATCATACTGTCATATTAGTTTCGGGTCTCATGCATAGCTTGCCGATCATATACTAGGTGTTAATTCTTGTATTTGGTCTCGGGTTTATTAGGGTGAGAGTATTTTTATTATTGCATACAGAGAGAGCTTCTGGTGAGAAGGGGGAAGATCTGTACTTAGGGAGTACGAGTGAGTTTGAGTGTGGGACTCAAACTGGGTAGAACAAGGTGTTGTTCTGTATCAAGTTCATTCTGGAACTTGAGAGTAGAGGCTGAATTATAATAGGTTGTAACTTGGTGTTTGCCCTATTATAGTGGAATTATTTGTGTTTGAAATCCCTAAGGTAGGGTCGAGGTTTTACTTCTAGTTGGGCACTAGAAGGTTTCCTCGTAAAATCTGTGTGCATCGCAAGTTCCTATTTTGTTCTGTTTTATATTTGCAATATTGTTATTTAGGAACTCAACTACAATTCACCCCCCCCCCTCTTGTAGTGTTCATCTCAATTAACAATTGGTATCAGAGCAAGGTTCTCATGTGCAAGCAGATAATTTTGCTGAGTAAGTTCCTGGAGAGATGAATTACAAGGAGAAACTTGAAGAAGGGTACTCTACCCAACGTCCACCTATGTTCAACGGTAAGTTTTATGCCTACTGGAAGAACAGAATGGAGATATTCATCAAGGCCGAAAATTACCAGGTTTGGCGTGTAATTGAAACCGGTGATTTTGAAATAACTCAAACCAATGACAAGCATGAGGTAGTTTCTAAATCTATTTCTGATTATGATAAAGAAGATTATCAGAAACTTGAAATGAACGCTTTAGCTATAAAGTATCTGCACTGTGGACTTGGACCCCATGAACATAATCGTATCATGGGATGCAAGTCTGCCAAACAGATTTGGGATTTGTTACAGGTAACTCATGAAGGTACTAACGAGGTAAAACGTTCTAAAATAGATTTATTAATGTCTAGGTATGAAAGGTTTGAAATGCAATCCAAAGAAACCATAGAAGAGATGTTTACTAGATTCAATGATATTATTAATGAATTGAACTCCCTTGGTAGGCAAATTCCTATTGACGAACAGGCAAGAAAAATCCTGAGAAGCCTACCACAAGATGAACGCTGGAGATCCAAGGTTACTGCCATGCAGGAAGCTAAGGACTTTACTAAGTTCAATATGGAACAACTAGCTGGATCATTAATGACTCATGAACTTCATCTGAGTTCTAACACTGAAAGTTCCAGAAATAAAGGTTTGGCACTCAAGGCTGAAGACTCAGAAGGATCAGATGTTGATAAAGAAGAGATGGCTATGCTAGTAAGGAAATTTAAGAAGATGATGAACAATAGGAAGTTTGACAGGAACAAGAAGTATACAAGTTCCAGAAACACAACGTGTTTCAAGTGTGGATCAAAGGATCATTTTATCAAAGATTGTCCTGTTCAGGATGGAGAGAAAGGAAAGACTAAAGGCAAGGAGCAATCCAAGGAGTCAAGAGTCTACAAGCCTTACTTCACCAAGGACAACGTTAAGAAAGCCATGCTTGCTGCTTGGGGAGATACAGATTCAGAAGAAGAAGAGGAGGATCAACCATCAGAAGAAACTGCTCATTTATGTCTAATGGCAAAAACTGATGAAGCTGCCAAGCTAAAGGAGCTTGAGTCTGAGGTATGGTTCTCTTACAATCAATTAAAACATCTGTCTAAAGAGAATCTAATAAATACTGTTTTGGAAATTCAAGAAGATTTAAAGGAATTGCATAGATCCAAACAGCAAAGTGATAAAGCTTTAGTAACTTTCAAAGAGAACAGTGAATGGGTTGATAACATGAAGTTTGATATTCAATACAGGTTCTTCAGTCTGTTTGATGATAATAAAATTTTAAAAGACACCATTGAGAACCTCAAACAAAATAACATACTCTTGAATGTGGAATTGTCTTTGTTAAAACTTACTGTTGATACTCCTAACTCTGAAGTTCCTCCACCTACTGATTATCCGAATTTTGAAAAATTAAAACATGAGTTGGAAGAGTTAAAAACGGATAAGGCACGTCTTGAGGGGGAACTTGAGAGGGCTAGGAAAGGTAAGAAACCAATGGAGTATAGAGTTCCTGAATGGATCACTAAGGCTCAAACTAAGAATACTGAAGGTTTAGGTTTTAAAAAGAAGTTCCAGAAAGAAAAGAAGTATGTCAACTTGCCTAGTAGCATTGCTTGTTATTTCTGTGGCAATACAGGGCATAAGCAAGCTAAGTGTCCTAAGAAAGAACAAAGTACTCAGAAGAATATCAAACATGTAAAACAAATATGGGTAAAGAAAAATGAATCAATCCATGTTACACAGGAACCCAAGGAAACCTGGGTTCCTGACTCTAACGTTTAATTCTTCTTGCAGGTTCCAGTAAGAGGGAACAACACTTGGTACCTCGACAGTGGTTGTTCTAAGCACATGACTGGAGATAAAACTAGATTTCTCTCACTGGATGCCTACTATGGTGGAACTGTGACCTTTGGTGATAATATGAAAGGTGATATAATTGCTATTGGCAAGATAGGAAGGTCACGTTCCCATGCTATTGATAATGTATTTTTGGTCGAGGGCCTCAAGCACAATTTGTTAAGTATTTCACAGTTTTGTGACAAAGGTAACTCTGTTAGCTTTACTTCAAACAAGTGTAGAATCATCCACAATGACACTGGGAACATAATTTTAGAAGGAACTCGTAAAGGGAACACATATGTTGTGGATCTTAACGAGGTTCCTAACAGCAGTTTAACATGTCTTAGTGTTATTGAGGATGATCCTCTGTTGTGGCACAAAAGATTTGGCCATGCAAGCTTTTCTTTACTTGATAAACTAAGATCTAAGAACTTAGTGGAAGGACTTCCTTGCATTAAGTTCCTGTATGATAAAGTGTGTGAAGCTTGTGCTAAAGGTAAACAGACCCGAATTTCCTTCAAGTCCAAAACGATGGTAAGTACCAAAAGACCTTTGGAACTCATTCATATGGATCTTTGTGGTCCAATGAGAATCCAAAGCAGAAGTGGTAAGAAATATGTAATGGTTATTGTTGATGATTTTTCAAGGTTCACTTGGGTTTTCTTTCTTGTAAGCAAGGATGAAACGTTTGATGAGTTTGTTGCTTTTGTTAAGAAAGAACAGAGAAGAACAGGTAATCAGTTGATACATCTTAGATCTGACCATGGAACAAAATTTGAGAATTCAAAATTTGATGAATTTTGTGCTGAGTATGGTATGGATCACAATTTCTCTGCCCCAAGAACTCCACAACAAAATGGAGTAGTGGAACGCAAGAATAGGAGTCTTGAAGACATGGCAAGGACAATGCTGATATCAAGCAAGCTGCCTAGGAACTTCTGGGCTGAGGCAGTGAACACTGCATGTTATATACTCAACAGAGTATCTGTTAGGGCCATCACTAACAAAACTCCTTATGAACTTATGAAAGGGAGAAAACCTAATATTTCTTACTTTAGATCTTTTGGTTGCAAATGTTTTGTTCACAATAATGGTAAAAGGAACTTGGGAAAGTTTGATGAACGTAGTGATGAGGCAATTTTCTTAGGATATGCCTCAAATAGTAAAGCTTATAGAGTTTATAATAAAAAAACAATGTGTGTTGAGGAGTCTGTACATATTATATTTGATGAGACTGAAAATTTGGTTGATGTACAGGATTGTGATGATGATTTCGAGATTGGACTTGTGCGTAAGCAAAATCCAGATGAGGAATCAATATCACTGCAGAAGCAGCAAGTTGAAATTGCAGAAGTAACAAATCCTGAATCAAATGTTGAACCAGAGTTGGAGAATGCACCAGGAACTCAACTTCAAGAACAGATTGAAAATCATAATGAAGGCCAAAATGTGGAAACTCCTGAAGAAGTTCAACCTGAGTTCCAGAATCAAGTTCCTACAGAAGAACTAGTCAACAATAATGAAGAGAGGATGTATCCAATCAAAGATTTCACTCCAAGGCCCTGGAAATATCAGAAATCTCATCCAGTTGACACAATCATGAGTGACATCACAAAAGGAACTCAAACCAGATCTCAGCTTAGGAACTTCTGTGCATTCAATGCATTCCTTTCTTCCATGTAACCTAAAAATTATGTTGAGCTTTAACTGACGCAAACTGGATTAATGCTATGCAAGCTGAACTAAATGAATTTGAAAGAAATAAAATTTGGCATCTGGAACCTAGACCTAAAGACAAGAAGTCCATTGGACTAAAATGGGTATTCAGAAACAAACTAGATGAACATGGTATTATTGTCAGGAACAAAGCTAGACTAGTTGTACAAGGTTTCAACCAGCAAGAAGGAATTGACTATGAAGAAACATTTGCACCTATAGCCAGGTTAGAAGCTATTCGTTTACTTATTGCTTTTGCTGCTTATATGGGTTTTAGGCTGTACCAGATGGATGTCAAATGTGCATTCTTAAATGGATACTTAAATGAGGAAGTCTATGTGGAACAGCCTCCTGGATTTGAAAATCCAGAGTTCCCAAACCATGTCTATAAGCTTGACAAGGCTATTTATGGGTTAAAGCAATCTCCTAGAGCATGGTATGAAATATTATCTAAGTTCCTTTTGGCTAATGGTTTTAAATGTGGCAAAATTGATAAAACATTGTTTTTAAAGTCAAATGGAACTGATATCTTAGTTGTACAAATTTATGTTGATGATATTTTATTTAGTGCAACTAACGAATCTCTGTGCAAGTATTTTGCTGACCTTATGAGTGGAGAATTTAAAATGAGCATGACTGGAGAATTAAATTTCTTTCTTGGTTTGCAAATTAAGCAAACTGAAGAGGGAATTATGATTCATCAGCAAAAATATATTAAGGAACTGATCAAGAAATACAAGTTGGAAAATGCCAAAATCAACAATACTCCTATGGGAATTGCTACTAGATTGGATGAAGATCCATCTGGAACTTGCATTGATCAATCTATGTATCGAGATGCTGACTATGCAGGTGATTTGGTAAACAGGAAAAGCACTTCAGGTATGGTACAGTTTTTAGGACCTTGTTTAGTTTCTTGGGGTTCCAAGAAGCAAAACACAGTTACTTTATCTACAGCAGAAGCTGAGTATGTAGCTGCAGCAGCATGTTGCTCACAAGTCTTATGGATAAAACAACAGGTTAGAGATTTTGGTATTATTTTTGAATGTGTGCCTATTTATTGTGATAATACAAGTGCTATTTGTATCTCTAAAGATCCAGTTCAACACTCAAAGGTAAAACATATCCACATTAGGCATCACTTTCTTAAAGATAATGTGGAGCAAGGGAATATTAAGTTAGAATTTTGTCAAACTGAAAATCAAATAGCTGATATTCTAACCAAGCCCTTGAACAGAGAAAGATTTGAGAAATTGAGACTGGAACTTGGAATGATCAAGCTGAAGTACTAGCCTCTGAAGTTCCAAGATATGGCAAAGTCAAAAATATTGTAAATAGAGCAAAAAGAACTTCTACCACAAACTTGGTGTGATAAACATAGCTAAAGTGTCACCGTTGTTAACTGCCAAAGGTAAGTTCATTAAATTGCTCAACGGCTTAAGTTATTAAATTTGTACATTGCATACATGTTGAAAGCGTGTTCCAATTGTGTTTTATAGAAACTTCATTCAAGATTAACTGAATTTGGAAACTTAAAATTTTTGAAAGATTCGTCCAGTGTTTAAATTTTGAAAAATTAATTGAATTTGTTCAATTAATAACTAAACAGTGAAAACTTCCTAAATTCTCTCACACCGCTTCATTTATTATAAAAGCAAATTTTCACCCACTTTTTTCACCTCACTGTCACATCAAATTTACTCCCTCTCAGTAAAACTTTGAAAATCCCTTTAAAACCCTTCCTTAAGCTTCAATGGTGATCATTGCTGAGTTTGTTTCCTCTGAAGAATCCCAAAGTCCAGAAAACTCAATTCAGGAAGAATCATCTCCTTTAGCCATGGTAAACTACAAAGCATCTTCTACCTCTCAATCACCTTCTGAAAACCCTAAGAAATCTCCTCCAAAACCAAAAGAAGTAGAGAGTACAATCGATCAAGGGGATTCCTCTGTCTCGAATGTTCTTCAAAAATTAAAGGAGTGGAAGGAAAGAAAACAAAGTGTAAAGTCTCTGGAAGAGCACATTGAGGAAGTTGATGAATTTGAGAAAGAGAAAAACCCGGAAGAGACAACAGAGGAGAACAGAGAAGAAGAAGAAATAAGCGAGGGAGAAGAGGAAGAAAAAGAAGAGGAGAACAACTCAGAAAAGGAAGAATCGGAAAAGGAAGATGAAGAAGAGGAGGTAACTGATCAAGAGGAACTTGAATCAATGGCAGGAAGGTATGTAGTAGGTCATCGTTTTGACGCTGTGTGGTGTAGGAAAGCAAGATTTTTAGAGTTTCTTGATCTAATTAAATTTTAAGGTTGGGAATTTCTGTTGACTAGGGTTTCATCAAATTACTTGTATCCTGCTGCTATGAATGAATTTTGCCAGAATTTTCAGGCAAAATTGGGAATAATAACGAGCATTGTAAATGATGTAAAGATTGAATTGGACCTAGAAACCCTAGGTAAAATTCTAAAAGCTCCTACTGAAGGTTATGATACTTACTTGAAGGGAAAAGGTAGTATCAATGTAGGAAATTTCATGGCTGGGGATATAGTTGAAAGAATTAGGGGGTCAGAGGGGTAAGAAGGTCATGAGTCATAATGATCTAAGCCCTCTAAATAAGCTGCTGTTTAATTTGGTGAAAAAGACTATTCTGCCTAGGACTGCTAAGAAGGGGGAGGCATGTTTAATGGATATGGCTGTAATCTTCTGCATTTCAAAGAAGATTAAGGTGAACTTTCCTTCTTTGATGTATCAGCATTTAGCTCATTGTGTTTCAAGTAGGACAAAAGTGGGGTATGGAGCCATTTTGTCTACTGTTTTTGAAAATGCAGGAGTGATCTTAAAAGGAAAATATGGGGCTTTGAATGAGAAGCCAGAAAATGTGATCAATGAGGAAACCCTTGCTGGGTTAAGTTTGGAAGTTGTAAAAGGAAAAATTCAGAAGTTAGAAAAAGGAGAGAAAAAGAAAGAAAAAGTGACAGGGAAGAGGAAGGAAAAGGTTATGTCAGAGCAGCCTGTAAGGAAGAGTAGGAGGATTTCTGCCAGTGGTGTTCCTCAAACTAGCATGGAACAACCAATGGAATTGGATGTCTAGGAGAATATCCTTGAAGGGCAAGTTGCTGAGTTGGCTGACAGAATGGAGAGGGTAGAGAGTCAAATGAAGGACTCTGCTGGAAAACTTCATGTGTTGACACTTGAAAAATTGGTCCAGGAGCAGGGGAAGGAGTTGAAGGAACTCAAGAGAATGATGCTCAAACAGACCAAGGACCTTCAAGAACAGAAGGAGTTCCAGGAGAAAGAACTTCACAAGGCTCTACAGGAACAGAAGGAGGAGTTCCTAGTGATGCTCAAGGGGGTTGAAGAAAAGTTGGAGGCCTCTGCAAAGCAAACAAAGGAGGACTTCAACAAGATTCTGGAGTTTCTTGAAACCTAGCCTACCCCATCTCAAAATCAGCCTAGCTTTTTCTTTCACTGTCTTAGTTATGAACATATTTAATTTTCGTTTTTAAGTATTTGAACAATTTATTTTGATTGTAAATTTTTAAAATTGTTCATCTGGATGTTAAATATTTTTAATGAAAAGTTGGAACTCTTGCTTATACTTGTGTGTTGTGTATATTTCGAACACTTATGCTGAAGAGTAGATCTTACTTGAGGTTGTTTAGCAGCGCTGCCTTTAGTTTCCCACACTCGATGAATTGCTTGTGGGGCTGTTGGTAGATGTTTCATAACCTTGAAAATACAGGACTTTTTTATAATGCCAAAAGGGGGAAAAGAAGAAGTAAACATGGAGGTTGAAGTTGTTCTGGGTTCCAGTTGAGAAAGTATCATAACTTTCTCAGTTTAGTTTACTTTTAGTTTACTTAGCTTACTTTTTGTTTTTGTTTTATTTCTGTTGTGTGTTTATTTTCTGTCAATAAAATTAAAATACAAAAATACAACCTTTTATTTTGTTTTAACTTTCTCAAGAGTTTGCTTAAGTTTGTCATCATCAAAAAGGGGGAAATTGTTGATGTTTAAAGGTTTTGATGATGAGGAACTTAAGTTACAGCAAACTCATCTCATAAAGACTTTTCAAGTGTTTGTGCAGCCTAGGTGAAATTGATCTTGGAGATGGAAGAAGTAACTAAAGCTGAGAAGACTTGAAGGAGTTCTTTATCAAGAAAGTTATTCAATATAAAAGAAGAGTTCCCTAACAGGAACTGAGTTCCCTCACAGGAACGTTCCTTCACAGGAACTTGAAGATTGCTGATTAAGATCTTTGGAGGAACTTAGTAAGCATGGAGTCCAAGTAAACCTACCAGAACAAGAGTACAGCGCAGCAATGTTTTAGTTAAGATTTTATCTTCTAGATTCATTGTTAAATATGTTAAGTAGGATATGCATGAAACTTATTAGAAGCGTGACAGTTAGCTTGGCAAGTAAATTAAAATCGGAAAAGATAAAAGATAGAAATCGGAAAAAGATTTTCTTTAAATATTTATCTTTTAAAATCAGTTTGTTAAAAAGATATTATGCTTTTTAATTCAATATTTCTATCTTATTTTCTGAAAAGATTTTCTTCAAAGGATTTAATTAAAAAAAACCGTGTTTTAAGATAAGTTAAGTTTTACTTATTTATCTTTATGTAAATCTACTGTTTATACAGGTAATACTCGTATAAATAGTAGAGAATAATATGAGCCTAGGTTTTTGTGAGTTTTATGTGTGAAGAATTTACAGAGCTTTAGTCGTGTAAGTTTGCCAAGCTTATCATACTGTCATATTAGTTTCGGGTCTCATGCATAGCTTGCCGATCATATACTAGGTGTTAATTCTTGTATTTGGTCTCGGGTTTATTAGGGTGAGAGTATTTTTATCATTGCATACAGAGAGAGCTTCTGGTGAGAAGGGGGAAGATCTGTACTTAGGGAGTACGAGTGAGTTTGAGTGTGGGACTCAAACTGGGTAGAACAAGGTGTTGTTCTGTATCAAGTTCATTCTGGAACTTGAGAGTAGAGGCTGAATTATAATAGGTTGTAACTTGGTGTTTGCCCTATTATAGTGGAATTATTTGTGTTTGAAATCCCTAAGGTAGGGTCGAGGTTTTACTTCTAGTTGGGCACTAGAAGGTTTCCTCGTAAAATCTGTGTGCATCGCAAGTTCCTATTTTGTTCTGTTTTATATTTGCAATATTGTTATTTAGGAACTCAACTACAATTCACCCCCCCCTCTTGTAGTGTTCATCTCAATTAACAGTAAGGATGTTCATTAAGAACCTTCAAGACAAGTATTTGAAGAATTTGAAATATCAACATAATTTGAATACTTTCAAGGCCGTCTATGACATGGGTATTGAAATTGAAGATGACCTTGCAAAACAAAAAGATACTAACAACAGCAACAACAGTGGCTGGAACGGAAACAAGAACGACAATCCTTCTTCTTCCGAAAACGCCCACTCTAGTAACAATGTTAGTACCTTTGACCTCAATGAAGTATTAGCCATGGATGGTCACAGACCTAAGAAACAACTAAGGAAAGAGTTCACTGCCCCTATTGGGATGAACTACGATATCGCTTATGATCGAATCCATGCCAAAGGACTTATCGCTCATATTGGACCTCTTCAAGATCCAGCACTCGAAAATAGGTCACCTAATTGGAATGCTGACGCTCATTGCAAGTACCATCAAGGTAGGGGACATACTACTGAGAGTTTTTGGAAGCTAAAAGAGGTCATCCAACATTTGATCGATAATAACAAGCTTCTCATACCTCCAGATGGCAAGAAGAACGAGTGATGATAAGGCACAAGACAAGAGGCGAGCTTCAATGACAAGATTTCTTGACCTCTTTTTCTATTTTTGTTATTCATCCTTCCCCAATAAGTCTAGCATAGGCACCTTTTATTTTCCTTAGATCTTATTTTGTAGATTTTTACTTTTTTCCTTTTAATAAAATGAGTATTTCTTTTCTTGCATATGATCATTTCATTACATATTGCATTAAAAAAAAAAAAAAAAACTCCATGTCAAACTAAGCACAAGGTGTACCAATGATTTGAGGCACCCCTTGTAGCACATCATATCACCTTTCACCCTTCAAATGTACAATCCTTTCTTGATAAACCACTTTGAGCCTTGTCTAACGACAGACCTTTCTTTTTTCAACCCACATCTACCTAACCTTGGGATGGGATGGTGTGCAATCTATGCAATTTTTAAAGAAAAAAAGTTCGAGTGATTAAAAATAGCAAAAAAAAAAAACATAGAAATAATAAAAAGTGTACAAAAGGGCAAGTGTTCCAATGTAATTGATATGAACATGGCTTTGATAAGAACACGTCTCAGATTGCGTCTCTTATCGAGTGCTTGGTATCGCCTGAGAAACATGAATGCCAAGTGAGTAATAGACCGCATGATCGGGATTGCTGATATGTCTATTTTATATAGTATTTTACCCCCGTCCCTTGGTCATAATTGGTAGTGTTTTTGTCTTTTTTGAGCCACTTTTATTACTAATTGGTGTTTTCTAGTGTTTTCGTAGATTTGGTTGACTTTTGTAGGGATTTGCACTTTTGGAGCATTTTCCTGAGATATTATGGAGCAATTACGAGCATTGGAGAAGCACGACCAGTTTTTATAGCCCAGGGCCGGTTAGAGTCATTGAACCGGTGATTAAGGGCCCGGTATATGTGATACCGAGGCATTTGGACCGAGTATTCAACACCCGAAGAGGAAATCCAAATTGGCTCGAAGAATTGGAGCCCAATCGTAGTCCAAATAGTGGCCCAAGAGTGCCGCGCGGCCAAGAGGCTGGCGCCCGGAGGCGCGCCCGGCCGGGCGAGGGAAGCAAGGCTGGCGCCCGAACTCGCGCCCGGCCGGGCTCGAGGAAGTATACCTGAGGGAAAAAGGCGCACCCGATCGGGCGTAGCCTCGCCCGATTGGGCGTGTGTTATTATCAGGAGACGATTAGCGTCGTTTAAGTTTTTTTTTTAGTTTAGGATTCTTGCTTAGTATAAATACTTTTCCATTAAGCGAGTTTAGGATCTTCTTCTTTTTACTCTTTCTTAATTCTTTCTTAGATTTTCTCTCTCTACTTAGCTTTTAGATTAGTTTCTCTCTCATATACTTTGTTCTTGACTCTATTCTTAATTCAAGATTTCTTTGGTAACAATTTCGCTTCCCTTAATCTTAGTTATTTGTTTTATTCCTTTGATCATGTCTTGTTTTATTACTTTGATTAGTTTAGTTTTTATTATGTGTGAGTAGTTTTATTTCTAGGGTTTGTGGGGATCCATAAATAATGTGAAGGGGTAATTTATTGTTGTTAATTGTCAATGCTAGATTAATTTCCTATTGATTGATTTAATGCTCTGTGACTAGATTTGCGCTGATCTTTTATGCATGAGTTTGACAATATTGATTCGAGATTCGAAAGATGAGAATTAATGTTTATGTCTAGTTTCAATAGGCAGGTTAATTTATAAATGGTTAAGTCGAGATTCGAGAGATGAGATTTAATACCGGTATATTAATTGTGTGATTGTAATACGTAGCGAAAGCCCTTTATGATCTGATTAATGTATGCATTGATGATTGATTATTATGTTTTACCCTGGAATATTATTTATTGGTGAACCTATGCCCTAGGCCTTTTATTCATTGTTTTCTCCTTATTCTTAATATTCGTTGTTTAGTTTCCTTCAATTATAATATTTTGGTTACTTTATAATCTAGATTATATTGATTAATTAGGAATAGAAAGACTCGTTTCTCTGTGGATTCGACCCTACTTCCCTATCTACATTAGTTAGAGGATTTAGGAATTACTTTTGATTAGGTGATACGACTTTAGCCTGTCAATTGCCCACACTTATCAAAATAAAAAAGTGATAAAGCAAAAAAAAAAAAGAGTAAAAATAATAATAATAATAAAAAAAAAAAAAGAGTTCAAAGTGAGGAACTCTCAAGCATACAACACAAAAAGTTTCAAAAGCAAGGTTGCACACCTTAGGGGGCTTATCTAGGGTCTTGAGCTTTTATCCCTTTATTCTTCAAACTTTAGCCTAACCACATTACAAACCTTCAAAGACCTCTTTGAGGTATACACATACTTGTTTGAGGTTTGGATAGAGCTACGTTCGGCCTGATTCCTAACAGATACGTAGGCAACCTCACATCGAGGTGCGGCCGTAATAAAAAATACATGCATGATCATATCAAGGGATCTCTGATGCTCATCCCTATCCATTTAGAGCTAGAATTGGGGGCTTGATCCCTACATTATTAGCTTACCAACCCTAAGAATCACCATCATTTGACTCTTTTCAAAATACTTTTCCATACACTTAGCCTTTGCAGCCTAACTTTCACTAGTGGAAAAATAGCTATCCGTAATGGGAAAAAAGGCTTATCCGTAATGGGCAGTGGGCGTTACGTATGCCATCGTTGTGGATAGCTAGTGTTATTTGTAATGGGCAGTGTCCGTCAAGAATAATGGGTTATTCGTAACGGGAATTTCAAGTGCCCGCCCGAATAACCCATTATTCGTAACGGGCATTTCAAGTGCCCGTTACAAATAACCCATTATTCGTAATGGACATTTCAAGTGCTCGTTACAAATAACGACTTATTTGTAATGGGAATTTCAACTGCCCGTTACAAATAACCTCGTTATTTGTAACGGGCATGATATCTGCTTGTTACAAATAGTGTGTACCTCAATTTTTGAAAAAATCCAGCACATGATGTGCTGGATTAGCTAGCTTGCATAAAAATTATAGCACAATTATTTTATTAATTAATTGAGATAAAAATAGTACTTCATATTTATATAATCAGTAAAAAAAAATACATTTATTCGCCTAATAACTAAAACTAAAAACCTTCTGCTTCATTGATTCTTCTTAGGGCCTGTTCTCATTGACTGAACTCAGCTAAACTGAACTGAGCTAAACCAAACCGAACTGAACTGAACTGAAATGAATATTTTATAAGAGAAGAAAATTAGGAGCTGAACTGAACTGAACTAAGCTGAGCTGAACTGAACTAAATTGAACTGAACTGAATTTCAACGTATGAGAACAGGCCCTTAGTCCAAAGCTATTTAACTTTTAAATGATTTTCTTTACTTCTTCTCGTGTTTCATATATATGCTTCCCAACCTCATACATCTTTGGGGCACTATTCATGAAGCAAGCAAATCTCATGATCCAGCTCTCTTCAGACATGACTTGTACATTGATAACATACATGTCAATCACATCCTCAGCATCATATGCAAGCTTTGTAATTTGTCGTATAAGAAAACCAATTATTTCTTCCTTTTCATGCTTTGCATCAGCATCTTGGAGGTATTGCTGCATCAGTTCAAGCTCTTGCTGAAGGCCCCGTAATTGATCTGCAACATCGAATAATGTATTGGACTCTTGAATCAATATAGAGCCAATCCACTGGACAGGTGGTGCAACAATGGATTCTGCCATGGCTGTGAGCTTTGGTGTTTACCTTAGTTTTCCTGTTGATTTCACAAAAATGAATCAATATTAAAGATAGTCAATTTTAACTTACAACTTTTAAGGTGCTCATAATTATCAAAGCTTTGTTAATGGCGGAGATTTCAGCTTTTGGATCATGCATAGCATTTTCCTTGATAATATTCATAATATTACCAATAAAAGAGGAGTAATAGATAGTTCCCTTATAGTATTAGTTACTGGTTAGTATAGACTCTACACAGAATGATTCTCTGAAGTTGTTACAAAGACCAAGACAAATAACATCAGAAATTTCATTAGTAAGTTACCAAAACTAGCATCCAATTGAAACAATAAGATAGTGCCATCAACTTTGGAGTGAGACCCCACAACCAGTGAATAATATACAATAAACAATCATAAACAGCAGTGTAGACACCCATTTGTGTCTCCTAAAACCAAACCCGGTGATGAGTACCTTTCACGTTGAATCATAATCGAATGAAGTGAAAGTGTGGAAAGTCTAGTGTTGCGGATAGTTTTAATTTCTTTTCTCTTCTCTCTGTTTTTAAAAACCTATTTTAAGAAAACAGCCAATCCAGTTTGGTTGGTCCATGATATGGATCCAATAACAGTATAGTTGGATGGGGCTTGAAAAGAGCTTTCCAACGATATATTATAAGCCCAATTCCGATGAATATTGAGGAAGTTATGGCCAAATTGCTAAACTGGGTCTGGTTTGAGCCTTATGTGCGGCCCAATGATCTAGGGGAGGGCCTAGTATGGATTTATTATTCCTAATGCAATTAGGAATGATTTTAGTCTTCTAGATTCTTCTAGAAGGTTCTCTTCATTCTTTATTCAATTAGCATTGATAAATTGACTTTTGTTGACTTTTTAGAATTTTAATCAAAATAAAAGAGTGTTTTTAAGGTAAATACGTTTTTATCCTCCTGTACGGTTAAAATTTTATCTGAATTTAGAAAACGCGTAAAAAAATATGATTAGCGCTTAACGCCAGCATTAGCGCCTGGTGCCTAGTGATAGCGTTAGCGCCTGTCGCTAATGTCTGGCGCTAATTTCGTTTTTTCACGTCAAAACTCTGATTCGTTTTTCTATCTTTTTGATTGATTTTCTCTATAAATAGTCTCCTAAAAACTCCATTTTCAATCATCTACCATCATCTCTAATCACCTATTCTCTAATTCTCTTCTCTCTCGAAGCTAAAACTTTCTTTCTCTCTCTTTTCTAAACCAACCTTTTTACATACAAAATTCCGCATTCACAAGACCTAGAGACACCAAGCATAGTTCGAAGTTGCCTTCGCCCTAGACGTGAAAGGTTTTAATTTATGAGGGTTTGGTCCCAAATCTCTATTTCAATTATTTAATTTAATTGTTTGTTTTATTTTCCTTAAAGTTACTAACGCGTGTATTTTGTTATTAGAAAGAGGTACGAGGCATCCAAGTAAGTGCTTTAATTGATTTATTGATATTTTGATATAGAAATAATGTGTAGGTTGTTATTATGATTCCTAGTGTCATGTTAGAGCGTTTTGATCTTCCTAGTATCATGTTTAGGGTAACAACTATAATTTCTATTATCAAATATGACAATTGTGATTCCTGTGATGCTTCCTATTTTCTTCCTAATATCATGTTAGTATCATGTTAGGGCTAAAGCTTTGATTTTTATTATTTAGTGACATGCTAGGGTTTGTTATTAATCTTGTTAGTATCATGCCTAGGATCTTGCTATTATTATGCATTAACATGATTATTTTATCATTATTATTAATTTTATGATTGTTATTATTATGTTGCTTGATTATATTTTTATATTGCTTGATCACACCTTTTATGCATGTTTAAAGGGAATTTGTACTTGTAATCACGCTTAATAAGATAATTAATAATCTTGTTTAGGGTTAATTTGATTATAATTCAAGTGATCGCCAATAAAAGATTTATTTGAGCATTAATAAT
Organism: Chenopodium album; assembly: GCF_948465745.1. Taxonomy (NCBI): domain Eukaryota; kingdom Viridiplantae; phylum Streptophyta; class Magnoliopsida; order Caryophyllales; family Amaranthaceae; genus Chenopodium; species Chenopodium album. The sequence goes on from NC_137834.1 coordinate 13,221,848, forward strand.
CAACCAAGATAGATTAAACAGGTTTAGGGTTAAACCTAATGATTGCATGTTAGTCAGAAAGCGCACATGAATACGATCAGAATAAAATAGAGGCCTATTATTAGGGCAGGTTCAATATCTTTTAGTTTGGATTTGTACCTTTATCCCCGAACTACTTGTCATGGTTCCAGACCTATTGGAGTTAACGATCTCCTGGATCGCTAAGGGGTGTAACCTTCACCCTGTGAACGGTGTACAAGTTCCTAAAACTTGTTGGCGACTCTTTTGCTCTAGCTTCCTTCCCTTTAGACGCCACCGTACTTTAGTGTATGATCACAGTGGGGTTTAGGCTTGGAGTAATGCTTGAAATATTCCCTACAGTTTTTTGGCGACTCCACTGGGGAGGATTTCTATTTTACTTCCTGAAATTTATTTCGGCAATGATTTAGAATGAGTGGATGAGACTCGAAAAGTTCTAAGTATTTCATGTGCGTAATTTTGATTAACATTATTGTCATATGCATAAAAGATATCTCATTGGAAAGACTATCCGTAATGAGTTAAAACATAGGATTTTTACACGTAGGAAATTTGAGGAATATCTTTCACAAATAGGATCAAAATAATGTTGCGCGAAACTGGAAAATTTTATCGAGCACAGAAAGCGCTGTTGAGGCATGTAGGAACTAGCGTCAGCGAACAAAGACTAGCGCCAAAATTTTGACGTTAGCGCCAGGCAACAGCTTCTGTCGTCAGGCGCTAAAGCCAAAAGCTGGCGCTGGACTCTGTTTGCTGGTGCCAAGTTCTTCCAATACCGAGCCAGAAATATGTGTTCTAATTTCGACCAGTTTTTAGCACTGTTTGCTCGATCCTACTTCCTTATTGAATTTTTCTCACTTTTCTGAAACCCATATGTGTTCTACATATGGACATAACCCTCTGCGAATTCATGCTCCATCTACCTGATTGAACGCTTTGTGCAACAAAGGTACATCCGAGAATGTTGAATTCACCAAACCATGGAAGCGAGTTTTTCTTAACTCGCGGTGTCCCATCCACTCGCGCCAACCCTTCACGGTTAGGCTTCCGCGCGGTGCATCCAGAAAATTAACCATGGACCCTCTTTGACTAACCCATATCCCAAACTTTAGAGAACTAGAGCCATGGTTAGGTTACAAACTCATTGCATCATATTGTGACTACTTGTGCATTCTTTGCTTGTGCATACTCTGTGTTTTTCCTTACCGTTTGTTTGACTTGTGATTAAGCCTAAATAAACTAATTAATTACTAAAGGACTTTGTTTAATTAGTTAATTAATTAATTTGAGCCAAAAAATATACCTAAAATCGAGTCATAGTCCCTTTAAGTCAACCCGGATTTTTATTCTCGTATACTGCACAAATGTCCACTTAGTTTGGTCATAGCCGGAGTTCTAGGATGAACTACGAGTCGTACAGCCTATTGATCTGTAGCCCCGAGTTTTATATTTAATTTGGAGTTGTTTTCATCCCAATCAGAGTCACAGATTAAAAGTTATGAGTAAAATACAACAGTCTGTCCAGTTTAATGCATATACGTGAGGTCTTAACTTAGTCTTTGTTCGAGTCTAGTCACATAGTCTAGCCACATGGTCATGACACGAGTCTTAATATGTCACCTACACTCAATACACTCACTAATCTTAGCACACACTTTGAGTATATATCACCACGACCATGTCTTAGGTTCATGCATGAGTCGGTTTTTTCCGTCATTCGAGTTGGGGGTACATTCCATTCCTAATTCTTCATATCTCTCCATCTACATCATCTTTCTTCACTTCCTCCATCCATTGCATGTTAAATAGAGTTTAAGTCAAATAATTAACAATGAATATCCCCAAATTCCTTTCCCACAGTACTTGGACGAGGAGAGAAGGGCAATTAATCAAGGACAACCTCTTTATTCAAGTCTTACTTTTTGATAAACCGATTCGTCAAAAGAGGAAAGCTAAAAAGATAATGGCAACTCAAGAGGAAGTTAATGAACTTAGGAGTCAACTGACTGACGTGACTGAGGCGTTGAAGGCTTTAGCTCTCAAAATCAATGACCTTGTGAAGCAACAACAAATGGACCTTATGCAAGAAAGCTTGAGCAAGCTATCTAGTGATTACAAGTTTCAAGGAAATAGTTCACAAGGGATCTTGGTGGACAAGGAACTTCTTCCGCATAAGTTCAATGCCAACGACATTCCAAAATTCAAGGCAACAGATAATCCTTACCTTCATTTAAGGGCCTTTGAAACTATAATGAAAATTAAGGGGATTGATAGGAAAGTCTTTGATTCCTTGTTTTCTTTATCTCTTGAAACCGTTTGTCAACAATGGTTTTTTTCCCTTGACAAAGAGAAAACCTCTTCTTGGGAGTCAATAACAAACGCTTTCATAGATAGATATAAGTGCAACATTCAAGACGAAACAGACCACAAACAACTTGAGATGTTAAAACAAAGAGAAAACGAAGGGTTCACTTCTTTCTTCAACAAATGGAGGGAAACTTCCGCTAACATGGTTAAGGTTCCTACTGAAAAAGAATCTGTGAGGATGTTTATCAAGAATCTCCAAGGGAAGTATTCAAAGCACTTAAAATACCAACACAACTTGAATACTTTCAAGGCTATGTATAATATAGGCATTGACATTGAAGATGACCTTCTGAAAGATAATAGTGCGAGAGGAAAGAAGAACGACCATCCTTCTTCTTCCTCTCCCATTAATGAAGTACATGCTACGAACGCCTTTAAACCACAAATCCAAAGGTCGAAAAGAGTGTTCACTCCACTTGGTATGACTTATGAAACAGCTTTCGAGAAGCTACACCACAAAGGACTAGTCATGCCTATAGGGCCTATCAAAGATCCAGTTCCAGAAGCTAGGCCACCCAAGTAGGATCCTAATAAGCACTGCAAATATCACCAAGGAAAGGGTCAAGATACTGAGGAGTGTTGGAAACTCAAAGAAGCTATTCAGGATCTGATTGATGATAATAAAACTTCCGAGATTCTAGCCATCGCAGAAGATCAAACATCCTTCGATCCTTCACTCCTTATCACACCTGTAGGTGAGCCCATGATCGAGACGGCTTATATAACCTCTCTTGATGAAGTGGCCATGATTGAGGAGGATGAAAGTCTTTTCTTAGATAATACCAGGGAAGACTCGTCAAGTCTAAAAGAGGACGTTCGAAAACTGCAAGATGTCGTTGCCATGCTCTTGAATGTGGTAGAAGGACTAGCAAATTGGGTGATGGTTATCGAACAAAATTCTCGCCAAGGATTTAATGAAGAACTCAATTAATGCTCATAAGCCATGGGAAAAACGGACCATTGAAGAATACACACCAATAGGAATGACTTACAATGAAGCTTTTAACTATCTTCACGATCAAGGTCTCATTCACCCCATTGGTCCCAGTCAAGACCCTCCACCTGAAAAACGGTTTCCCAATTAGGATCCAAAATCTTATTGTCGATACCATAGAGGTCGTGGTCATACCACCGAAGTATGTCTCGCCCTCAAGGATCGTGTTCAAGACCTCATTGATTCAAATCTCCTTCATGTTCCTCCGCGCGACAAGAAGGCCAAGATTAGTAACGATAGTAACAGTGGCTGTAAAGGAAAGAAGAACCATTATCCTTCTTCTTCCGAAAACACCTACTCTAGTAACATTGTTGGTACTTTCGACCTTAATGAAATCTTAGCCATGGATAACCGAGGATTTAGAAAGCAACTAAGAAAGGATTTCACCCCTATTGGAATTAGCTACGATGATGCTTTTGATCGACTCCATGCAAAGGGACTTATTACTCTTATTGAACCCATTCAAGATCCCCCACTTGAGAAGAGATTGCCTAGTTGGAACCCAAATGTACGCTAGAAGTACCATCAAGGTAGGGGTCATACTACTGAGAGCTGTTGGAAGCTAAAGGAAGCAATCCAATGTTTGATCGACAATAAAGGGCTTCCAATACCTCCAGTTGGCAAGAACACCAAGTGAGGATGAGCCAAAGGACAAGAGGCAAGCTTCAACGACAAGATTTCATGATCTTTTTTCTATTTTTTTATTTACCTTTTCCCCAATAAGTCTAGCATAGGCACCTTTTTATTCTCCTTAGATTTATTTTGTAGGATCATTATTTCTTTTCCTTTAATAAAATGAGTATTTTATTTCCTTACATATGATCATCGCATTGCATTGCATTTTAATAAAAAAAAATAAAAAATAAAAATAAATAATAAAAATAAAAATATATAAAAATAAAAATCCATGTCGAATTAAGAACAAGGTATACCAATGATTTGAGGCACCCCTTGTAGCCACATCATATCACCTTTCACCCTTCAAATATACAATCTCTTCTTGATAAACAACTTTGAGCCTCGTCTAACGATAGACCTTTCTTTCTTCAACCTACATCTACCTAACCTTGGGATGGGGCAGTGTGCAACTTATGCAATTTTTTTTTTAAAAAAAAAAAACTTCAGTGATTTCAAAATATCAAAATAAATAAATAAGTAATAAAAAAATATTAAAAGTGTACAAAAGGGCAAGTGTTCCAATGTCTTTGATATGAAAATGTCTTCGATATGAACACGTCTCTGATTGCATCTCTTATCTAGTGCTTGGTACCGTGCCTGAGAAACATGAATGTCAAGTGAGTGATAGACCGCATGATCGGGATTGCCCACACTTATAAAAATAAAAAATGCAAAAGCAAAAAAAGAAGAGAGCAAAAATAAATAAAGCAAAAAAAAGAGAGCTAAAAAAGAGTTAAAACCCTCAAGCATGAAAATACAAATATTTAAAAGCCGGGTTGCACACCTTGGGGGCTTATTTAGGGTCTTGAGCCTTTTATCCCCTTCTTCTTCAACCTTTAGCCTAACCACGTTACAACCCTTAAAAATACCTTTTTGAGGTATACACACATTTGTGCGAGGTTCGGCTAGAGCTACGTTCGGCCTGATTCCTAACGGATACGTAGGCAACCTCACATCGAGGTGCGGCCGTAATAAACATGCATTCATATTCACATTCACACACCATGATCATATCAAGGGATCTCCTATGCTCATCCCTATTTACTTAGAGCTAGACTTGGGGGCTTGATCCCTACATCATTAGCTTACCTAGCCTAAGAGTCACCACCATTTGACTCTTTTTAATATATTTTCCCACACACTTAGCCCTTGCGGTCTAACTTTAGTATCATTTCCACACACATCAAAGATACATGACCAAATATACTTCCCTTAGGAACCCTTTGTCATGGAATCTTAACACAACGTTGAAGCATGCCTTGTCATATCAACATCACTCATCAATCATAATTGTCATTGCATCACGAAGTATGAAGTGCTTAGCCTCCGTGCCTAAGTTACCCAAACACTTTCATCATTGAGTCAACCATTGAGATAGCCTAGGATGGATTAATCCTTGCACCTCGAGAGATAGTATCAAACAACATTTGACTAAGCTCATTCAACATGCATTCGAAAACTTTGATTCTTTTTTCGCGTCTTTCTTTTTCGGGAGTCGGTACCCTCCACAAAAATGACGAAATTTTTTTGCTTTTTTTCATTTTCGAGTCACACGGTCACAATACAATGCACACACGGGTCATGAATCACACGTGTCAGTCACGTTGAGTCAACCTCGAGACAATCATAGTGAGTCAAGTTTATACCTTGAGTCATGACAAGTCAATGAGTCAAGCGACATTAAACCTTAGGTCAACCCTAAAATAAGAGATTAGAAAAGTCCTATAGTCAAAGATAAATACAAGTGCATCCCAGCATCAGCAAGAGCAATATAGGGAAGACCCGACTCCAGCGCCAGACGACAACATCTAGCGTCTGGAAACAGATTTCAGCGCCTGGTGCTAGATCCCGGCGTCTGGCGACGGGGCCAAGTCATAGCGCTAGAGGCATTGCAACAGCGACAGAACGCTCAACCACTCAGAGCAGTTATTTCAACCTCTTTCAGCAATTTTGGGTTCCTTGGTACGCCAGTTAGCCCCTATAAGCAATTTGACATGATTAAGTAGTCGGATTGATTACAATCGCATAAAGTGATCGACCTGATGAATGATCGTCTCACTCAGCATAAAGCGCCTAAGCATTGGCTCATCAAAAAGCACCGACATAATGGTTCATAAACAGCAGAGACACCGACATACTGGTTCATAAATAGCAGAGACACCGAAGTACTGGTTCATAAACAGTAGAGGAAACGGCATAATGGTTCACAAGCAGCAAAAGCGCCAACGTACTGGCATAGCGGAAGCAAATTTCAAGCGAGCTTTAAAGATCGACAAGCGTTGGTCTTTGAAAGTTTTTCTTTGGAATATTATCGCAACAAACATTCAAGTATCAAAGTTATTTTGTTCAGAGACGCGTGGACATATTATCAAAATCTCTTTGTTCAGAGACGCATGGACATATCATCAAGCTCTATTGTTCAGAGACGCGTGGACATATCATTCGAAGCTCTTTTGTTCGGAGACGTGTGGACATTCCTTTCAAGCTCTTTTGTTCAGAGACGCGTGGACATTTCTTTCAAGCTCTTTTGCTCAGAGACACGTGGGCATCCTATTATCAAGCACTTTTTTTCAAAGACGCGTGGACACATGTTCAGAAGCTTATATTAAAAAGAAGCTCTTTGTTCGGAAACGTGTGAACATATCCTATTATCAAGCTCTTTGTTCAGAGGCGCGTGGACATATAAAAAAATCTCTATTGTTCATAGACGAGTGAACATCAAAACAGCAAGATGGCGTTCCCTAGCTTGTGGAAAGTTGTCGCAACAGCAATGTAGCAACAAATCGGTTACTTTCAGAGACGTGTGCTCGACAGTGCAAGATACGCGTTTCTTAACTCTTTTATCCGTTTTAACTAACGCTAGTTTGCAGGTATCGGCGTTACAAGAATGATTTAGGATCGCAGAACATTCTGAATCATTCTCCGTCCCTATCGATACTTTGACTTTTGTTTTCAAAACTTGCGTTTCTCCAAACTCAGTCAAAGTGGGGGCTTCTGTAGACACCCATTTGTGTCTCCCCAAAACCAAACCCGGTGATGAGTACCTTTCACGTTGAATCATAATCGAATGAAGTAAAAGTGTGGAAAGTCTAGTGTTGCGGATAGTTTTAATTTCTTTTCTCTTCTTCTGTTTTTGAAAACCTATTTTAAGGAAAAAGCCAATCTAGATTGGTTGGTCCATGATATGGGTCCAATAATAGTATATTTGTATGGGGATTGAAAAGAGCTTTCCAACGATATATTATAAGCCCAATTCCGATGAATATTGAGGAAGTTATGGCCAAATTACTAAATTGGGCCTGGTTTGAGCCTTATGTGCGGCCCAATGATCTAGGGGAGGGCCTAGTATGGATTTATCATTCCTAATGCAATTAGGAATGGTTTTAGTATTCTAAATTCTTCTAGAAGGTTCTCTTAATTCCTAATTCAATTAGCATTGATAAATTGACTTTTGTTGACTTTTTGGAATTTTAATCAGAATAAAAGAGTGTTTTTAAGGAAAATACGTTTTTATCCACCTGTAAGGTTAAAATTTTATCTGAATTTAGAAAACGCGTAAAAAAAATATGATTAGCGCCTAACGCCAGCATTAGCGCCTGGCGCCTAACGCCAGCATTAGCGCCTGGCGCCTAGCGCCAGCGCTAATTTCGTTTTTTCACGTCAAAACTCTGATTCGTTTTTCTATCTTTTTGGTTGATTTTCTCTATAAATAGTCTCCTAAAAACTCCGTTTTCAATCATCTACGATAATCTCTAATCACCTATTCTCTAATTCTCTTCTCTCTCGAAGCTAAAGCTTTCTTTCTCTCTCTTTTCTAAACCAACCTTTTTACATACAAAATTCCGCATTCACAAGACCTAGAGACACCTAGCATAGTTCAAAGTTGCCTTCGCCCTAGACGTGAAAGGTTTTAATTTATGAGGGTTTGGTCCCAAATCTCTATTTCAATTATTTAATTTAGTTGTTTGTTTTATTTTCCTTGAAGTTACTAACGCGTGTATTTTGTTATTAGAAAGAGGTACGAGGCATCCAAGTAAGTGCTTTAAGTGATTTATTGATATTTTGATATAGAAATCATGTCTAGGTTGTTATTATGATTCCTAGTGTCATGTTAGGGCGTTTTGATCTTCCTAGTATCATGTTTAGGGTAACAACTATAATTTCTATTATCAAATATGACAATTGTGATTATTGTAATGCTTCCTATTTTCTTCCTAATATCATGTTAGTATCATGTTAGGGCTAAAGCTTTGATTTTTATTGTTTAGTTACAAGCTAGGGTTTGTTATTAATCTTGTTAGTATCATGCATAGGATCTTGCTATTATTATGCTTTAACATGATTATTTTAATATTATTATTATTTTTATGATTGTTATTATTATGTTGCTTGATTATATTTTTATATTGCTTGATCACACCTTTTATGCATGTTTAAAGGGAATTTGTACTTGTAATCACGCTTAATAAGATAATTAATAATCTTGTTTAGGGTTAATTTGATTATAATTCAAGTGATCGCCAATACTAGATTTATTTGTGCATTGATAATCAACCAACATAGATTAAACAGGTTTAGGGTTAAACCTAATGATTGCATGTTAGTCAGAAAGCGCACATGAATACGATCAAAATAAAGTAGAGGCCTATTATTAGGGCAGGTTCAATCTCTTTTAGTTTTTATTTGTACCTTTATCCCCGAACTACCTGTCATGGTTCCAGACCTATTGGAGTTAACGATCTCCTGGATCGTTAAGGGGTGTAACTTTCACCCTGTGAACGGTTTACAAGTTCCTAAAACTTGTTGGCGACTCTTTTTCTCTAGCTTCCTTCCCTTTGGACGCCACCGTACTTTAGTGTATGATCACAGCGGGGTTCAGGCTTGGGGTAATTCTTGAAATATTCCCTACAAGCAGTAATCAGGACACCAGGGTATATTATACAATAAACAACAAATGTGCGTTTAAATAAATTGTAAAATATGAAGAAAATTGATAGACATGGAAATCCAAGTAAGAAAACCAGTGTATAATAATATGAATACAACATATGTAACAGGAGACTTACGCACGAGTTACGAGTTTACAACTCACTAGAACATGTTGTTCTTTGATGGGAAGCTGTGCTAGGTACGTAGAAGCTAACGAGCAATGATGTGAGATAAGCACAACTGCACAAATCTACAAGAATGACAACCTCAAAGAAAATTTTAAGTGAACATTCATGTAAACACTCTTCTGTTAGGAATCCATGGAGACAGGGGAATTTTGAGGCGTGATAGACCTCTTACCAATATCAGTTGAGAATTTGGAGGAGCTTGAATCTGAACCACCAGACATTGGTCCTTTCAGCTTAGGCCAAGCCTGTGCAGGGTTACTCAAGGACGAGGGACCAGCTCCTTTCGATGTAGACTTAGCAATGAGCTCATTTAGGGAGACATAAGAGGTAGCTTGAGAGCTACGGTAGGTTTCAAGCTCTTTTTTTGTTGATTGTTATAAAAGGGAAGGAAAGTTCTATTTCCTTAATGATGGGTCTACTAGAATGCTTTTTAGTTGAAATGGGTCAAGTAGAGGGTTTTTAGTGTAAGTTCTATCTGTAGGAAGTAACTGCACATCATAGTCTTCATCAATTTCCATTTTTGTAGAAGACATGGTGGACTTGAAAGGGACAGTTGGGAGTTGGTTGAAATTTTGCCAAAATGGACAAGAAGAAGAAGTGGTGGGGCTAGAAGACGAAAAAGACGAGGGGTAATCAAAAATATTATGGGAATAAAAGGAGTTTAAACTAGAGATATCATCACTGTAGGTAGTTGGGGGACAAGCATATTGGAGAGTATTAGCCAATTAGGATTGGCATTTAATGATTGAATTGGAAGTGTTGCTCTTGCTATTAATAGTAATAAACCTCCATTTGGAGTGTGCGTTTTGAGGCTGATGAGTCATCAAAGAAAATTTACTAGTCCTATTATAGTCAAGATAATCTAGGACTTGAGAGCTTAAAGACCAAATAGGGTTGGGCGTTGACAATAAATGATGTAAGTCAAAGGGGGGCACATGGTACCCGGTTGACAGTGGCTTGACTGAATTGTACAGTGCTACTGACCCCGTTCCACTTGCACTCTATTGTTGTTCCAAACATTTGAGCTAGTGTGAGGTATTTCCTGTTTGCCACCAACTGTGGTGGGAATCTTAAGCTTCTTGACTGAGTCTGCGGAATCACCCTCTTGACTGTTCCGATCATCATTTTCTTAGTCTAATGCATGAGCTTGTTGAGGAGGAATGCATTTTCTTCTTTTGTACCTTTACCTTGAACTGGAGGTGGTGCTTGGTCCTAATCTTTTACACCAATTTTTAGCATATCCTCTTACTTGCTGGGGTGAACCTTTATCTTACTGCAGGTTGGATATCCAACTATGAAATTTGCTCTTCTGATTCTGCAGGGCTGGAATGATAACATGGGGGAGAGGGTTTAGTCCCCTTCTTATGATTAAAGGTATATGAGCATTCTGTACAAAACAAGATGATATTTCCATATTAGTTGGATTTTCCCTCTCCCCATCAGCTGCTTGTTGAGTGGTAAGCTGATTTAGCCGTGAGCTACATTTCTGTCTCTTGTTGTCACTTGGGTCTAGGATAGGATGCTCATCTACCACTTGGGGTGTTTGTATGGGTCTCTTCACACCTTTGCTACTTGGACCTGGGTCTTGTGGGTTTCCAGGATCACTAGAAAAAGATGAATCAGAGGATTGATGGGATGAATGGTTTGAGCTATTATCATTCTGCTCACTATTGTCTTCAGAATTGGAGTCCCCGTTTTTTGCATTGTTCATAGGAGGGGTATGTTCTGATGACTGAGAAGCTGGGGATGGGTGAGGGTAGACTCTTAAGTTGATCCTGGATGTCCTGTGTCTTTCCTGATCTGGTACTCCCATAATTCTCTTAGAATACAAGGGAGTAGAGGACCTTGCCAGCAAGAGATCATATTGTATTCCATAAATACTTCTTAATTATTCTGCTGCTTACTTCACTTTGCGCTATATGGCAGGGGATTTTGCAAAGAGGTAGTCTATGGCCTACTTTTCCACAACCATGACAAGCTATGAACACACACTCATACCTCAGATAGACCCAGGACAACCATGACAAGCTATGAACACACACTCATACCTCAAATAGACCCAGAAGACCCCAAATTAGGTTACTTCATAGAAGAAGCCCTAACCTAAGGGTTTTGAGATAGGAATAGCTACCTTTGCATGCATGATGTTATGGGGTATGTCCTCTTATGAAGCTTGATCAAATCTGATAATTCTCCTCACTCTTTCAAGAATTCTTCGTGCTACTTGCAGCTGATATTTTTCTGTAGGAATGCCTTCAACCTTTATCAATAGATTGGCTTCTGAGAAGTCCATTTCATCAACTTTTGAACCTAGGATCCATCCCTTAAATATTACCAGCGCTCCTTTGTATGCAGCAGCTCCCAACGCCATAAGGTTGTCTCTGTCTTCCCACGATCTACAGAAAAAGAAAAATAGATCCTTTGAATGGCTGACTTTCTACAAAGTGATAACTGTGTTTGTTTTCCAGTAGTAGTCGTCCCAATTCTGCATTTGAATCTCAGTGAATTCCCTTACATCAACCACTTTTTCTACTATAGCTAGGCTATACTTATCTATATCATCCGGATCGTCAAAGGGGAGTTTAGGACGGAATACCAACTCCCATTATTACAAGTTGTTGTGAGGTGTTGAAAAGAGGCATGAAAGCTTACAGAAAGATTAGGGGGTGAAAGAGGTGGAGACAATGGGAAAGAAATGGATGCTTCTCTAGTATAGGGGACTAGAGAGAATAGAGCTCTCTTCTAGAGAGAGAATTTCCCTTTAATCTCCAGACCTACACTTATATGAGTAATTTGTTGTCTAATTGAGTATAGTCTTTAATAGCGCACCCCGACTTACAAATATGCAACTTAACCTTTCCTTTTGCAGATGCAAGTGATAAATGCAATCGATCTCCATATTTTTATCAGTAAGGTGTTTAGCTAGGTTATATATATAAATTAATGTCCATGTGATAATACTTAACTGATGAAGTTAAAGGAAAGTAGATTTCAATGACATGTCAACACCAACGTGTACTGTATGTGTTAGTTTTGAAATTTTAAACAAAAATATTTATATGTGGTAATGCGGAGCTGATTGATCCTGGCCTAAATCATAACAATACAACCCAATATTGATACTACTTATCCTACTATATGGTTAGCTAAGGAGGATTTGTTAGATTTTTATGAATTTTTTTTATATGTGCGACCTCTATAATACTTCAAGAGTAAAAAATTTATTGCTCTTGAGAAATATAAGTTATAGATTACAAACCAAATTCAAACCAATCAGTAGAAACAGAATGATCAACACAAGATAAAATCAAACTTGTATGATTTTTTAAAATTATTTTTTATTACTTAAGTTGAACTAAACACACTTGGAATAGTACGAAAATAAAAGTAATACACCATAGTGTCCATAATTAATTACTTACTCTTGTTCTTTTTTACTTGATCTGTTTCTTTTATCATGCTTGTCAACGTAAAACTTTAACGATCAATAACTGTAATTCTTCATAAGTAAAAAATATAAAAATTGAAAAAAAAAACCCTAGCCTCCTATCTCTCTTCTCTCTCCTAAAGTCCTAAACTCTAGCCTCCATTTTCAATTTTGAAGGGGCTTTCATCGGATTTCACCGGTGAAAAGCCCCAATCTTTATTTTCTTTCAAGCTTTTTTTTTTCTTAGATTACAATAATGTCTCCCTCGAAAGAAAGGGTTAATCTCCTTCGAAAGACAAGGTTTTTTCGATCTCCTTTGAAAGACAAGGTTTTTCGGGCTCCTTCGAAAGACAAGGTTTTCGAGCTCCTTTGAAAGACAAGGTTTTATTTGTGTTTAATTTGGTCTCTGGTTGTACAAGACTACCATTGATTATGGCTTGGATACGGATTACGGAATCAACACTAAGAATAATACACTTTATTTCTCACAAAATTGCGAAGCGAGATCCATTCAAAAAGTTGTATGAGACAAAGAATCTAGAATGTGCCGAATTGATATATTTATGTATTTGGAATTTTAAATTAGCCCTTCCCCGATTAATTCTTGTTTGATTTTGTTAAATTCGTTTTCATTATCGTTAATTGTTAATTGTAGATGTCGTATGACTTAAATTGATGAAATTTATTGTCCTTTAGGACTTCCTTTACAAAAAAAAAAAAAAAAAAAAAAAAAAAAAAAAAAAAGGTCAAAGAGGAGATAATTAATATTGTAAAAAGTCAAAGCGGATCAAGTAAAAAAAAACGAAGGAAGTAAATTGTAATCGAACGAAAAGGAAAAAAAAAATGCAACATGGTTCTTCCAAACAAGTACGTACACCATCTCCCCCACCCCTGTAAATACTCATCTTCCATATCACATGTCAAATATCATCTTTGTCCCAAAATACACTGCACATTTGGCTTGGTCAAAGTTTTTAAATTTTATTCTCAATAATCTACCTATTAGGGAAAAATAAATTTACCATGTAATACCAATCTTACATTTTTATTTATTTATATTTTTATTTTTTTTACGTAACCTTAATATTAAAATAAAATAAAATTTAAGGACATTTTACATAGAGTACAACAGGAAAGGTAGCTAAGCTACCCGGAGGAGCTTTACTAGCTCCAATTTTACATAGAGTACAAATAAAATTTAAGGACATTTTGTAACAAACTACCTAATAAAGCTTAAATTTTGTGAGAAACAACCTAAGAAAAAAAATATATTGTAAGAAACTACCTGATAAAAGATAAAATATTGTAATATACTACTTTTGACCGAAATTCCACCGTTTACTTAAATTTAAGATGTTGATCCACCTTAGAACACCCCCAAAATCACCGTTAGGGTTGGTTTTCAAGATGATAAGGTTATTTTCGGGGTTGTTGGAAGCTATTCCGAGTTGGTGAGGGTAGATTAATGCTTCGGGATTGTGGTTTTTAGGGTTAGAGGTGATGGTTTTGGGGTTGAAAGGTGGCTTAGATGTGGTGGAGACGATTTCAAGCAAGTTGTGTTAGTTTTGGGAGTAAAAGCGGTGGTTTTGGGAGTGTTTTGAGGTCGATCAACGGTAAAAATTCGGTATAGGTAGTATTTTACAACATTTTACCTTTTCTTAAGTAGTTTTTTTACAATATTTTACCTTTATTATAACATTTTTTTATTAGGTAGCTTCTCGCAAAATATGGGTTTATTAGGTAGTTTTTGACAAAAAGCCCAAAATTTAATTACAAACTTCCTTACAAGAAAATGTCGATTTGAAAACCAAAGTATGCAATGTATGCTACAAAAATATCAATTCTTATACTACCTCTGATTTTTTTTAGTTGCAACTTTGGAATATTTTATCTCTTTCAAATAATACCCCAAAGTTGCAACTAAAAAAAATCGGAGGTAGTATAATTTTTATTCATACATATAAAACATACTAAGGGCTTGCTCACTTTAGCTTAATTTTAGTTTAGTTCAGTTCAGCTCCAATCAGTTCAGTTCCTAATTTCCTTCTCTCATAAAATATTCGTCTCAACTCTATTAAGTTCAGTTCAGCTCCAATCAATTCAGTTTAGCTCAATTAAGTAAATGTAAACATGCCCTAATAGTAAATTTTAATCAAAGATTCCATAAAAATCATTTTTTTTTTCAAACTAGTATGAGACAAACACAAAACAAAGAATCTCTTGACATTAGTCTAGACTAATTCTCTGATCTTGATGAAATTGGTCAATGCCAAATAGTCATTTATCTACTAATTAAGGAGTTACAAGTTGGTATCAATCGATCACTAAGTCACTATTTCTTATTTTTTTGTAGAGAAACTAATTCACATCTTATTTTAAATAATTGATTTACTTTGGGGTCAATTAATAGTATGTGATCCCTATTACTTTCTACATAGCTATTATTTGCGCAAGATGTTATACGAATGAAAAATTAAAGAGGAAAGATAAATGGGTAAAGTATGACAAAGCTGGGGCCAATTCAATTAGATGAAAAAATATAAATTTAAGTACTTCGTAGCTGTGAAAATTGTTATATACACCCGGGTGCGCCATGTACCCGACTAACTAAAGATTAATTTTTGCTTTTCGTTTGATGATTAAATGAACAAAAATTATCAAAATGAGAAGAAAATATTCGTGGGTGTATCATGCACCCAATAGGCCGATTGTATACAAGTCTTTTCCATAATTAGTAGCACAAATATAAATTACAGTATAACATCAACTCATTAAAAAAAATAAAACAAGCTACTTCCAATGAATAATACAAGTAATGTAGAAAATATTTTAATATTAATTTATAATACTTCCAATAAGGGCAATATTAATATATATTTTGTACTCCGTATGTTTAATATTATAGTACTACCAATAAGGACATATATAATGAAATATTGATTCTAATACTCCTAATGAAGACATGTGCTGTAGTTTTACACTCCCCCTAATAAATAATTAGAGAGCTAAGTTAATACTATAATTAATCAATTCCTCCATAAATATTATTCAAACCATATTCTGAATTTGTTTACTAGCTAGTCACAATCCATCGGGCCATGAACTTGGCAACCACGGTCATAAGTGGGTTTCTCGAAACATTGAACAAAAGATGATTAAACCATCAATTAGGAAATTACCAAGACCCAACTTCGAAGTTTCATGTCAACCTTTTCTTTTAATTGGTAACTTATAAAAGTCATCTAATTTGAACACTTTTTTATTTGTCAATTGCTATTAAATAATAACACACCTATATTTAACAAATCATTCTAATACATCAAGCAACACCCTTCCAAATTCACACTTTATCTTTTTGCATCCACCATATATTATTACAATCTTTGTTATTTTAACATACAACAACCTTTATTTTGTGATCATTTACATTATTCATGGACCTTCTAGTAAAAACAGGGGCAGTGAAGCTTAGGAGTCACCTGGAGAAGTTCTTAGTAGCAGACGAGAATGATGAATCGGTTCGACAAAGCCGAAACGGCTCGTCTCGACGAGCTGTTTGGATTGTCGAACCGTGTTCGACTAACCGGGATGCGGTCAGGTTCAAGAACCTCAACTCAGGGCTTTACCTGACCGCATCCGATAGTCCATTTCTTTTAGGGATGACGGGTAAACGGGTCATTCAACTATCCATATTCGACCCGAGTCGAGTGGAATGGGAACCCATATCTGATGGTTTTCAACTCAAGTTTAGAAGTTCTAAAGAAGGAAAGTATTTAAGGGCCAATGGTGGGACCCCACCTTGGAGAAACTCTGTTACTCATGATTCACCCCTTACGGGTGGGACTAATGTTTGGATCCTTTGGGATGTTGAGCCCGTTTCATTGTCGGATCTCGGGTCATTTAACGACGCCTTATCGCCTTTGTCGAGTTTTAATTCGGTTTTTTCCGACGACTTTGGCGGGTCGTGCCCGGGTACACCAACTATTATGTCACCAGCCGCAAAATTGTTTACCAAGAAGGTATGTTTATTGTATCTCTTGTTTTAATTTTGGTGAGTTTGCTGATTTTGTTGTTTGTGTAATTCGTTGTTACTCCCTTCGTCCCCTAAATTACAATCCTAATTCTCTCTATTAATTATGTAAGGAATAAATTGTAGAAGTAGGATATAAGTTGAATTTTCTTGAGTGTTGACTTTGACTCTATAATAGCTAAACTTTGGAAAATATCAAAACATAATTGTAAGGAAATGCTTTGGTATAGAAATTTACTATAGTACGAAAAGTTGGTATAAAATAAGACAATTAGTAATAAAAATATTAATGAAACTTTGAAAGAAATGTTGGTAATGTTTGGATGTGGATGGGAGACGAGATCATGGATATGGATTAGAGATGAGATCATGCATGTGAACATAATTTCTAATAACAATTAAAACTTATCAACACAATTGATGCTGACTCATTCATTCATTTCAAACTTTCAATGTTAATTGAGGAATTTAATATGTCAAGGTAAGGATGTGACCTATTTGGCTTGATTATTATTTAGTATTAGTATAAAGCTAATAAGGTAATTGTGTAATAATAATGGTGTTAAAATGCTAATTATAATTAAGGTGCAAGGGCTATTTTAGTTATATCATGATTTTTCTCAAGTAGCCTCTAATTTTCTAGCGTGAAATACAAGTCAATTCTTAGCAAACTTGTATTGTTAATAGTTTTGTTGACCCCTTTAAATTTTGACCTCTGTCCTTACCAAAACAATCATTTTAATACTATATAGTATTAATTTATGTATCATATTTTCAACAAAGTTCAATGATCAATCCTTATTAAATGGTATATAATTTACAAAAATTATAATTTATAACACTAAACACTACTAAATGGAGATATATATAAAAAAAAATTAAAAAAAAAAACAAGGGATAACGTTTTTATCATATAAATGGTTGAATCACGCTTAAGGATTAAACAATTATATATAAGTGTTGGTATAATTACTGGTTGCTCATGCAATTTTTTCAAAAGATAGAAAAAAAGAAAATATAAGAAACTCTCGGCATAAAAAGAATTCCTAATGGGTCTCAGAAAAGATATGAATTAAAAAGAGTTGTTATAAAGAATAATGTTGATACTATCAGTAAGTAAATGAATATTAGCAACTCAATCAGATTTCTGCATGTATCCATGTCATAGCCAAATTAAAAAAATGGAGTGACTTTGTAATTTTATTGACTTTCTTGAATATTAGTCTGCTGAACTTTCATAAAGATGCTGTCATTTGGCGTCTCTTGATTGATTTTAACTAACTTGCGTACCGTGTTCCACCATACCACTACTTCGTTGTACTGTTGTACTATTTCTATTTTTCAGGTGGGAATATAAGGAGTAGCAAACTTTTCTTTGCAAAAAAAATAGGACTTCAACCCACTGAGACTTTTGCCCTTTAACTGAGAGTTTGATAAAACTACCCTAGCTAATCCTTAATTGCAATTCCATTATTGTAAAACTTTGTTAGAATGTACGATACTTCATTCAAATATATAATCTATATCTATACTTCTATACTTTAGTATTTAAAAACACAAACCACAAATTTTTCATATGACACATGGCATCACAAGTCACTCATTACCCCATATGCCACATGTCACCCTTAATAACATATTAATATTTATGTTTAAGTCTTTTTGCATTCTTCAACTTCCAAATTCAAGGAAAAAAAAAATGAAGTGTTTCATTTCCATCATAATAAAATAAAGTTCAATTAACTAGTACACATTACATAAACATATGCATTATAATAAAAATTGTTTTTTCATGTCATATACTTTAAATATAATTTAAACTAATATGTCATTTCATATCCCACAATCTTCACACACACACACACACATTTAAATAAACCCCTTCATCTTCTTTCACAGCTCTACCCTCACTCTTTTTTTTCTTTTAAGTTTTAGAAATGAAACAATACTTTGTATAAAAGCATACCTATATACAAAGATAATTAACCCAAGTAATAACCCGTGCATTGAACGGGCTAAAAAGCTAGTTATGCTTAATAGGAGTAATTATTGGTCGATGTGTCATTATTTGAAGTTATGCAACTTGTATAAACTTGTCTGTTTACTTTAACTAACTATAATAAGTTCGACCATAATTTAAATGAAATATATTACAATAGTTAAAACTAATAGTAATTATAATACTCCATAATGAAAGAAAAATCATATACTGAACATAGTCGTATAAAAAGATAAAATATACAGTACATTATTTAGAGGGAGAATCGATAAAAATCAATATGGATTGTCGTTAAAAAAATAAAGTATAGTCTGATCATTGGATGCTTAAGCTGATAATAATTGATAGAATATACAATTCGAATCAAAGCACACAAGAAAAAGAAGCAACAATAATTGAAGGGCAACTGTAAGTCAATTGCCTCACACTAGTAGTCCATGATTAAAAGAATATAATCTTACAGATAATCTATGGTATGTTTGTTTGTATATAAAAACGCCAGTTTGATAAATCCAGCGTTTGGTAAAATGATAATAATGTGCTTTAGAAAACGTCAAAAGTTGGTACAAGTAGAAAACATTAATTAACATAAATGATAAGCAAAGCATGTGGTATGGTTCCCCGTCTTTCTTGTTGAAAAGGTTTCAATCTCACCATTGTGGATAGCCAGAGTTTTATTAAAGATTAGGTTGAAGCAGATTATTTAAAAATCTCTAGTTGATTACCAATATAATACAACATCATAACACACTTTTTTATAACTAGAGTATAGTTCGGAGGTTGTTCAGTATTATATTATTTTCCTTTACCGAGTAATACTAGTCAAAGTTAGAGAATGTTGAGTAACGAACATAAAATGAACTGAAAATATAGATATTATATTCTCTTTTAATGAAAGTATGGAATACATTAATTAGAAAATATTTCCTCTATTTTTTAATATTTGCATCACTTTGACTTATACGGCTTATTCACATACTCTCTTTAACTTAAATTGTTTTGCTATAATAAAATGAGTAAAATAAATATTGTTATTTACTGTATCATTATTAGATTAGGTACAAACTTAAAATGTTTATTTACATAATTTAATTCCTATTTTAGAATTTTTAATAACAAACAGTTTTTTTTTTTTTTTTTTTTGGTGCAAACAAACAGTTATTAAAGGTACTAACTATTGTTTAAAGTTATGTATTAACAAATGTATTGATAAAATTAATTCAAGTACTCCATATCAAAAAATGAAGGGAGTATTAAAATAAAATAAAATGACAAAAACATGCCATTTACTTGTTTATATTGATTAAATTGAAATTAAAATGTCCAAGTTACCATTTAGGTTCCCTCTCGACAGAGCAAAGAATTTGATAATTGTGGGGTATTTCAAGAGTGAGAAATTGGATCTGAAGTTTAAACTTTAAAGTTACACCATTACCAATTTCTCTATACCTTTTGTTTTACAAAGGCATTTAGCAGTTTGAGTTCTTGAGAAGGATTTATTTGTCTAGTTTGACAATGATTTGAGGACTTATTTTTTCTACTCGTATTAGAAAATTGGGGTATAGATTTTTTTGCTCAGGTGATGCTTTAAAAATCTATTTTTAATAACGCAAAAGCTAATAAGTTCTCACGGTGTGTAAGACTAATTCTTAAATTTATAAGGCTTACGGTACATGATCATTTTGATCTTATGCAAACTATATTTTAATAATTTTAATTGTGAAAGACATGAAATAGAACAATCTAAGGTATTGAATGCGTTTGAATGACAAAAACACTTGCGTGGACCTGGTCCACAATAATATTATTGTGGACCCGAGGTCTATACACACGCAACTGACATTATATTGAATATAGTGACCATTATTTTTAACATAGTAACCTTATTTTTAACATAGTAACCTTTATTAAAACTACTACAACGTTTAATAATATTGTGAACTTGAAATACGACGCTATTACCCTAATTTTAGCATAGTGGCCTTTATTATTCATATTGATCAGTATATAAAATATTTCATTACAAAAATAACCACTTAGGCCTATATATTACCAAAATGATTTTTATTTCAATATAGTGACTTTTTTTAAAATTATAGTGACCTTTTTTTTTGTTAATAAAACAACCATACTTTCTCTAATGTTAGTGGTTCACAATAAATTAGTGTAAACCAGGTCCATTTAAGAATTTGTATTTGAATGAAATCACTAACTTGATTACTCAAATATACTTCATACGAAATACAAATTGATAGCCATGTGGTTCTTCCGTCCCCTAAAACTTCGACCCTTTTAGCGTAATTTTAGTCCCAAAATGATCGACTCATTTGTATTAAAATACACACCAATATACAACAATATTTGTGTAAAATTAGCTTCCCCATATAAAATTTTGTTCGTCTATGTATTTTTAATATTTTATCTCTCTACTTTTTTTCAAACTTCACGTAAACTTATCTTTTCAATATGTTTTTATTTCCTTTTATTTAAACTAGTTTTGTGCCCCGTGCGATGCTCGGATTGTTTATGGAATTTTAAAATAAAATTATATTATAATTCAATTTAATTGATTGAAAATAGAATTCTAAATTAACTTTTTTTTTCAACAAAGTCTATCTATATTTATCCAACGTGGTACTACACTTGGCGAAAAGTTAAAATGTTATACGATGTTGTTTTGTAGCCTAATTATAAGTTTAATATTTGGTATTTTATCGAAAATAAAACTCTAAACTAACCATCTTATTCTAAAATTCTATCCTAATTTGATTGAAAAAAGAATTTTTAACTAACTTTTTTATCTTATGAATCTATTTAAATCTATCCAACGTGGCGCGACACTTGGCGAAAAGTTAGAATGCCAAGTGTTACTATTTCATAACCTGGCTAAAAGTTTAGCTTTATATATTAGTTACTAGTTTTGTACCCGTGCGATGTCCGGGTTGTTTATTGAATTTTAAGATAAATTTTTAATCTATATGTCAAATTTTAAAACATATCATTGATATAAAATTAGTTAGGAATTGATGTGTTTTTGTGATGATTTAAACTATATAGTAGGCATGCAATGACTAATAATAACATTGGTGAAAAACATTTCTTAACCCGTAACCTAAAATAATGACCCTGTCCGAAATGACTCTAGTTAATTGATTAGAATATATTATTAATAATGGATGTGGTGCATTATGAGCTAATTCTTTCGCTGCAAAAAAATACTATGATACAAAAAATAAATTTATATGATAATTTATGAGTGTAATAATTTTTTTTTATAAAATTATAATTTAATTTGTACATATGAAATATTGGTACTTTATCGAAAATAAAACTCTAAATTAACAATTTTATCCTAAAATTATATCCAAATTTGATTGAAAATAGAATTCTAAATTAATTTTTTTATCATACAAATTGAATTCTATATAAGTCTACCCTACGTGGCGCGACACTTGGCGAAAAGTTGGAACGCCAAGTGTCGCTATCTCGTCGTCTGGCTAAAAGTTTAGCTTTATATATTAGTTATATGATATGATATGATATGATATGATATGATGATTTCTTAATAACCGCGAAATCAACCCAAAAGGTCAAAGGTTTGGGGACGGAGGGAGTAAAAATAAATTAATTTACACATATAAAGTTTTTATTTTATTATTTTATGCTCCCAATAAAATTAAAAATAAAAAGTTTTTTTTCTGGGATATTCAAAGTTGATATTTTTGAGCCATATCATGGTTAAACTTATGGATCCGTATATGGTGTGGAAGTTTAATGGGAGGTATTGGGCCGGGAAAAGTTAAGATGTCAAAGTTCTGATTGCATCAAAACTATATACGAGTGAATCTTTAGAATCGTTTCTTGGATTAAGCAAGCTGTGCATGTTACTGTTACCAAACTAACAACAAATTAAATTGAGTAAGTTTTAAAGCTTTGAAAATACTTGCATACAAATACTCAATTCTTTAAAAATTCCATTTGATTAATTAATTTGGTAGGTTATGGGCTTTATCACTATGGTTCAGTTCATATAATTTGATTTGTTTTAATTTTCCTTTTATGAATAAAACCTTAGTTGTACACTAAAAATAATCATCAATTAGATGACATTACATTAATATTATTGAATTTCTTCAAAAAAAAAAAAAAAAAAAAAAAAAAAAAAAAAAACATTAATACTATTGAATCTTAATATTTGCCTTTAGGCCTTGTTCACTTTACCTTAAAAAAAATAATATTAAGTAAAAATAATTTCATTTAAGTAAAAATATGTTCAGTTTAGCAAAATTAATTTCAGTTCAGTAAAAATAAGTTCAGTTCAGTAAAAATAAGTTCAGTTCAATAAAATTTAAGGCATGTTCACATTTACTGAACTGAGCTTAACTGAATTGAACTGATTGGAGCTGAACTGAACTGATTGGAGCTGAACTGAATTGAGCTGAAATGAATATTTTATGAGAGAGGGAAATTAAGAGCTGAACTGAACTGATTGGAGCTGAACTGAACTGAACTGATTGAAACTGAACTGAACTGAACTGAAATTAAGTAAATGTGAACAGACCCTTAGTTTTTTTTAAAGAGGAATTATAATAGAAAATCAGTAAAAAAATAATTTCAATTCAGCAAAAATAATTTCAATTCAGCAAAATAATTTCAGTTCAGTAAAATCAATTTAAATTCGGCAAATATAATTTTGTTTCAGTAAAATAAGATGAAATGACGGGGCCTTATGAATATTTTCACAAGTATTTAACATTATTGAATATAATAAGTAATGAATTTTATATCAGCTAGGTCAAAAATAGGTTAAATTTTACCTAACAATGTACCAAGTGTTTATTTATGACAAATGAATTGAGTTTATGAGTTGGTCGTTTTTATTTTTGTCACGTTAAATACCATAAACATTAAATTATCAAATTTTATGGAGAACAAAAAAGAATATCCATTGTGATTCACCATTCATAATTTAATACTCTTATTATTATTATTATTATTATTATTATTATTATTATTATTATTATTATTTATACAGAATCTAGATTATCCTAAATTTACACCAAAAAGTAAATAATTCCTATGAATAGAAAAGAATAAAATCAAAAGACGTCATTATTCATTTACACACTCAGGCACTCAGCAATAAAACCGACCACCGCAGCAATTAGCAGTTACCACTGTAGAAAGTTGTAATGAGTTAACATTTTGTTGTGATTTAATATTATGAGTTTTATGACATCAATGTTACCAAAAAAAAAAAAAACCGAGTAATAATAACAACTGTACTCTTTGATTTTCCTTTGTATTTGATTTAGTCAAATTCCATCAATTCTCTCAATCCTTTTTCCCCTCTTTTCTCCGCCACCTCCTCTTCCGCCTACCGCCGCCGCGCTTTCTCTCTCCTACAAATATAAACCCCGAATTTCTTACCAACTCTAAATCATCAATTGATTATATCTTATTTACGAAGTATTTATTGATCAATTTCAGAGGTCTGGAATGGATTTGTTCTACAACGCAAAAACAGTCCGATTAAAGAGCCACCATGACAAGTACTTAATCGCAGAGGAAGACCAAGAATCCGTTTCACAGGAACGAAACGGGTCAGTCCGAAACGCAAGATGGATCGTAGAACCGGTTCAAGGTTCGAACAATACAATACGACTCAAGAGCTGCTATGGGAAATACCTGACCGCGTCGAACCAGCCGTTTTTGCTGGGGATGACGGGTCGGAAAGTGGTTCAGTCAATGCCACGTAGGCTTGACTCGTCGGTTGAGTGGGAGCCCACCAAGGATGGGTCACAGGTTCGTTTAAAAACTAGATATGGGAATTATCTTCGGGCCAACGGTGGGTTGCCGCCTTGGAGGAATTCTGTTACTCATGATGTTCCTCATCGAACTGCTACTCAAGATTGGGTGGTTTGGAATGTTGATATTCTTGAGATTTCGGATTATGCGGATAATAAAATGGAGGATTTGAAGCCCAAGGCGAAACCAATTCCGGGTTCGGGTCTCGAACAGGGTTATAAGGTTGAGCATTTGGATTCTTTTGGGTCGGATTTGAGCTCAGTTTCTCCTAATGGGTCGGGAAAGTATAACAGGCAAGAGGTAATACTACTCCAGTATTTAACTTTTAATGTTACTTGTTTGGTTAATTTTTTGTTTTTTTTTAGTAAGAATGAGTAAATGATAAATGTGCTTAACAAATCAAATGTCAATTATTTTAGTTGGTTAAACTTTTCAAAGGTCGAGACTTAGATGAAATCTTGTTTGCATCATTGCACTTTTTGTCCCTTGTTTGTGACTTACTTTAGGCTTATAGGGGGGATATTTCATTTTCATACTCAATTTTAGTTAGCTAAACTTTTTAGGTTCAAGACTATGAACAAATGAACAAAAAACAATAAAGTTGTATCATTGTGCTTTTTGTGACTTGCTTGTGACTCACTTTACACATGAACAAAGGAAATTGCTTTTAGGCTTATAGGGAGGGAATGTTCCATTTTCACACTATTGGAAATTAATTGTGTGAGCACTCTATTGTAGAAAATGGTTTGTCATATACTCATTGTATAGTTGATTGAGTAGAAATTGGGTATCTACCTAATACTTCTTAATTGTTTGAGTGCTGAAATGCTGATTTTATTTTGGGTTTTTGAATTTTGCAGTCAACTGACTCGGGGACATACTCACCGCCTAAGCAGGATGGTAGGCTAATCTATTACCATGTTGCAGATGACTATGGTGGTGTTAATGATAGTGTGGAGGGTAGCTCCTTTATGTTCAAAGGCCACAGTGTTGCGGAGCTGACTCAAAAATTGGAGGAAGAGACTGGGCTTGAGGATATCTTAGTATGCACACGTAGCCCTTTGAATGGGAAATTGAATCCCCTTCGCTTGCAACTTCCTCCAAACAACACAACCATGCACATTGTTGTGGTTCCATCAACTTCGAGATGTAAGTTTTCTTATCTATCTTGTTAACACTTATTCTGGTCATATCTCATGTTTAATGTATGTTTGCCTACTGCTTTGTACTTCCTATGTTTTACTTTGTAGAATCGCTCATTATAAAACAAGAAAGTAGTGTTTCACGAGCATAGAACTCGTATAAATATCACCTTTCATTCATCTCTTGCATTCCCTCCATATGCTATGAACTCGTACTGAAGACATGGGGTAAGACATGGGGTCAGAATGTTCCTAACTGTCATTATGGTATAGCTAAAGAGCTTGCTATGATACACAATACCATTAGGACTGGAATCACTGGATTGCATTCAAAAATTCTTTGGCATATTGGGTTTGCATAAGTAGTCACTTTTCTCCCACGTTATTTTAATAGGAAAATAGCTAGACTTTGCTTGCCGAAATTTTCTACGGGAAACTATATTACAAATGTCACTGTGATCTCTCCTAGTCCAGTACTTAAATAGATTGTATTGTAGATTGATTGGGGAGGTGTTTGGGTATTGCAAGTTGTCTTCGTTCATGGCTGTGTCTCTTGATTTATAGATGAGACGGGATGAAAGCCCTGCAAGGGTTTGGTCGAGTTTTTATCACACTATGTCAGCTGATAAACTTGCTATACTTCATATAGAAAATCTGCTTTAAGACTATGACGTTCGTATTCAATTGGTTGCACTTTACTTGATTAGAGAAAGTCGTGCTTCTAGGATGGTAAAAAGGCAATCGTAAAAATTGTATTTGATGTGAATACATGGTATGGGGAAATTGTCTGTATAGCTCTAACTACTTTACAAGTTCATCTTTCAATTGAAACTGCTGATTCAAATTGCTATTCACTTTAGTATGGGTGCTGGCTTACATTCTAATTTGCTGTTGGATTTTGTGACTCTGGTTCACCTATATACAAATATTTTGAATAGCTGACCACTGAAGTTTGTAGATCAATCATCAATGTGTGACTTTTATGTGTATTACATATAATTAGAAGTTGGATTTTCATGTATGCAAAAGTAACATACAGAGTAGCCATCTGAGTTACTGAGTTCTTGCAACTTCAATCTTTCCTGCATGAACTTTTGGAACAAATTCTATAACGGATTAACGGGACTAATTAAATATTCGCTGTTATGTTTTCATGTTCCAGTGGCAGAAGAATTCACAAAAGTGGGAATTTCATGACAAGCTCATCAAATCGAGTTCTGTACATGGGCATGAGATGTTAATACATATTCACCAGATATTCAAGTTTCATATAGGGTTTGCCTTAGCAAGTGACAATAATACAATACTGGAGTCAGGTTCCATAAGCAAGTTAGTCGCCGATTTTGTGTTGTTGCCTGTGACTTAGTTGAAGATGTGCTCCATATATTTTTTTTCATATGTTTAAGGTTTTGAGCTGATTTTTGTAGAAGCTATGATGTTCTGGCAGTTTTGTGTTGCTGCTTGTAAATATATATGTTCTTTTGGAGATTGGTTTTCTGTGTGTGAGAGATTGATAAATGAATAAAGAAATTAGCATTAGACAGTATCTCCAGAGTTCATATTTTAATGCTAGTTTAAAGTTTTTGATATGTGCTTGTATACTCGTATAAGTATTTATTAGCCACAGACAAATACATTCGTCACCAAAAATTGTTTCCGCCTGATCTAACTGATACTAGAAATATACAAATTGTATCAAATAGACCATATATTACCAGTAATCCGCACATGAACAAATACCATCTTTGAAGTGGTGGAATCGAGCTCGATCTCTCACAATAATCTCAACGCCAAATATCTTAGATATCAGTTTGGTGACTTCATGACAATCATTACAGACACGAAGGTTTTTGAATATGCGAATGGGAACACCAGGTTTTAGATTTAGGAGTCCAAATGCAATGGCAAGTCTTTCACTGTGTAGCTTAAGTGCATCTTGCTTTTGATCCTCATGTTCACCATCCACCAAGGGTGCTTGTGAAATGTCAGGCCTATATCCTGCCGTGTGAAGTCTCTGATTTATCACATCCAGAACCCGGTAAATGTCCTCCGTTTGAGAGTGAGAAGTGTCCCCTGCGAAAAATTCATGATGGATGCCATTAATTTCCAAGGAACTACAGCCAGGTTCTTTCTTTACGCCTCTATCAGCCATCAACTTTCTTATAAGACCGACTTCATTCCATCGAGAAGCTGAGGCATAAACCCTGGAGAGAAGCACATAAACACCACTGGAGGTTTCTCCCTCAGCTTCAAGGATCTTTTCAAACACTTGTTCACTCAGTTGTATGCCTTTATTTTTCTTGCAACAAGCATCGAGAAGACTTCTCCATATAACCACATCAGGTTTCATGGGCATGTTTGTTACTATATCTAAAGCTTCTTCTATTAATCCTGCACGGGCAAGAAGATCAATGAAGCATCCATAGTGCTCTAGCCGAGGTTCAATGGAGTAATCTCTAACCATTTTGTCAAAATACTCGCGACCTAATTCAACCATGCCACCATGATTACATGCACTTAAAATGCCAACAAATGTAATTGCATTAGGCACTAGCCCCTCAACATTCGTCATTTCATCAAAATGTTCCAACGCCAACAAAGATTTTCCATGCATAGCAAGTCCAAGAATCATGTTATTCCACGAATTAACATCGCGCTTAACCATCCCATCAAACACCTGCTTAGCCAAATCCAACATCCCACATTTACAATACATTTCCACCAATGAATTATTCAGCAAAACATCACTACCCAGCTTCGCATCACAAACCCTCAAAACATAAGCATGAGCCCAAACCCCTAAAGACAAAGCTCCTAAACCAGCACAAGCAGAAATAATACTCTGCAGTGTATACCCATCAGGCTCAAACCACCCCTGCATCTCTCTAAACAATCTCAACGCCACATCAAACTCCCCAGACCGGACGAATGCATCAATGATCGCATTCCACGACACAACACTTCGTTCAGGCATTTCATCGAACACCTTACGTGCACAGTCCAAGTACCCACAAGAAGCGTAAAAATGAATAAGACTGTTATTAACATACACATCAGACCCAAACCCAAGTTTTAAAACATGGGTATGAACCTGTTTACCTGCAAATTCATCAAACAAGTAAGCACAAGCTTTAAGAACAAAAGGGTAAGTATGCTTATCTGGGTTAACATTCCCATCAATCAACATATTACGGTAACATTGAAAGGCTAATTTTTTATGGGTATTACTGACAGCGCAAGACCTAATAAGGGTATTCCAAATGAAGGAATTGGGGTAGTGAATTTGGGAGAAAAGTGTGAGAGAATAGTCAATGTCAGAGGAAGAAGAGAAGTGCAGGAGTCTGCTGTAAAGAAAGTGGAGGTGTTTAGGGTGGTGAAGTGGGGTTGTGCGCAGTGTTTGGGCGTGGATTTGTTTGAGCTGAGTCATGGAGGAGCATTGGTTGAGGAGAGAGAGAAGGTGGTGGACATGGTTGCTGTTGGTGGTGGTTGTGGTGGAGGAGGAGAGAGAGTGGGGTGGTGGGGTGGTTGGGGCAGCTATGATCATTGCTGAAGTGCCAGAATCTAGTGGTGGAAACTGGAAATTGGATCAAATTATCCATTTTTTTTTATGTCATGAAAATCTGTACTATATTTATTCAAAATATCAAATTGTCATCAAAGATCTAAACTCTAATCTCGTAATAGTCCAAAGTTCGGAAAGATGGACTTGGACCGGGTATGGGACAAGCCCATAGGCTTTAGTTTGACAAGGCTTAGCCCACCGCAAATTTTTAGCTGGTCCCGCGAGCGACAAGCCATAGCTGGCTGGTCCCGCACTATAAAAATGAACATTTTCTAGAAATAAAATGAACATTTACTAAGAAAAAAAAAAACATTTACTAATTGAACATTGCATGATCAAAGTGAGTGAAAAATGGAAGACGGCGATGTGCAGCAACATCAAAGCCAAGAAGGAGGAAAAGCCATAGTTTTGCTTAGGATTGTTCATCGGTCCAAGACCGGACCAACCCGGACCGGACCGAGGACCGAAAAAAATAAATTTTAAGAACCAAAGAACGAATCGATTAAGCAAGGACCAAACCCGGACGGAACCGAAAAATTGATTCAAAACTAAGACCGGGCCGGTTTAGACTAATTTTAGAATTTTTATAAAAAAAAAATTTCCTAAATTTTAACTAATTTATGGAAAACTCGAAAAAAAATAAAGGAAAAATAATATTTTAACGTCTTTATTTGTATGTTTAGTACAAAAAAGCTTTATGACTAAAGTTTTTCAAGTTTGTTAAGGATAATCTTAATCATTATTAAAGGTTTTATATATCATTTTACAGAAAAAAAAAAAAAAAAAAAAAAAAAAAACCAGTCCGGTCCAAGACCAGTTTTTATAGGGTTTTGGACCGGACTGAAGATCGGGAAAACAAATTTCTCGACCCGGAGACCGGACCGATTAGTTTGGTCCGGTCCGGTCCATTCCATTTTTCCAGTCCGGACCAAAGTTTGAACATCCCTAAAGTTTTGCTAAGTAGCGGAACATTAGTTTAAAACCCTAAAAATCAATTAGAAACAAACCCAGTTCCCAAAATCAAAAATTTAGGGCAAACAAACAAAAGGGTATTCACATATCGATCAAAGGAGAGAGAAAAATACCAAATAAATGAGGTACCGTTGTAGACACCCATTTGTGTCCCCCCAAAACCAAACCCGGTGATGAGTACCTTTCGCGTCGAATCATAATCGAATAAAGTGAAAGTGTGGAAAGTTTAGTGTTGCAGATAGTTTTAATTTCTTTTCTCTTCTCTCTGTTTTTGAAAACTTATTTTAAGAAAACAGTCAATCTAGTTTGGTTGGTCCATGATATGGGTCCAATTGTAGTGTAGTTGGATGGGGCTTGACAAGAGCTTTCCGACAATATATTATAAGCCCAATTCCGATGAATATTGAGGAAGTTATGACCAATTTACTGAACTGGGCCCGGTTTGAGCCTTATATGCGGCCCAATGATCTAGAGGAGGGCCTAATATAGATTTATCATTCCTAATGCAATTAGGAATGGTTTTAGTCTTCTAGATTCTTCTAGAAGGTTCTTTTCATTCCTAATTCAATTAGCATTGATAAATTGACTTTTGTTGACTTTTCAGAGTTTTAATTAGAATCAAAGAACATTTTTTGAGGGAAATACGATTTTATCCTCCTGTACGGCAATTTTTATCTGATTTTAAGAAAACGCGTGAATTTCTGAATCAGCGCCTGGCGCTAGCATTGGCGCCTGACGCTGATGTTGGCGTCTGGCGCCAATGTCCAGCGTTGGCGCTAATTAATTCTTATCTGCGCCAGAACTCTGTTTTTGATATTTTATCTTTTTGGCTGATTTTCTTTATAAATAACGTCGTAAAAACTCCGTTTTGAATCATCAATTTTCATCAGTTTTCATCAATTCTCATCAATTCTTATTCTTTCTAATTCTTTCTTCTCACCAACTCTCATCAAGTTTTTCTTGATTACTCTCTCTCTCTCTCTTTTCTAAACTAGCTTCTCTCAAATACAAAATTTCGCATTCATTAGACTTAGATACACCTAGCCATATTCGAAGTTACCTTCGCCCTAGACGTGAAAGGTTTAATTTCTGAGGGTTTGGTCCCAAATCTCTCTTTCAATTATTTAATTTAATTGTTGTTTTGTTTATTATTTTCCTTGAAGTTACTAACGCGTGTATTTTGTTATTAGAAAGAGGTACGAGGCATCCAAGTAAGTACTTTAATGGTTTTTATTGATATTATGATATAGAAATCATGCTTAGATTGTTATTTTAAATTCCTAGTATTGTCTAGGGTAATTTTAATATTAAGTATGATTAAAAGTATGATGCTTCCTATGTTCTTCCTAATATTTATGATTGTTAGTATCATGTTAGGGTTAAAGTTTTGATTTTTATTGTTTAGTGACATGCTAGGGTTTGTTATTAATCTTATTAGTATCATGCCTAGGATCTTGCTATAAGTATTATGCTTTAACATGATTATTTTAATCGTGATTATTTTATTATTATTATTATAATAATTATTATTATAATTATTATTATTATGATGATTATTATTATGATTATAATTATTATTTTGTTTATTATGTTGCTTGATATTTATTGTTATTGCTTGATCACACCTTTTATGCATGTTTAAAGGGAATTTGTACTTGTAATCACGCTTAATGCGATAATTAATAATCTTGTTTAGGGTTAATTTGATTATAATTCAAGTGATCGCCAATAATAGATTTATTTGTGCATTAATATTCAACCAACATAGATAAACAGGTTTAGGGTAATCCTATTGATTGTATGTTAGTCAGAAAGCGCACATGAATACGATCTGAATAAAGTAGAGACCTATTATTAGGGCAGGTTCAATCTCTTTTAGGTTGGATTTGTACATTCATCCCCAAACCCTATTTGGTTCAAGACCTTATGGAGTTGACGATCTCTTGGATCGTTAAGGGGTGTAACCTTCACCCTGTGAACGGTTTACAAGTTCCTAAAACTTGTTGGCGACTATTTTGCTATGTCTTCTTTCCCTTTGGACCCCACCGTAGTTTAGTGTATGATCACAATGGGGTTCAAGCTAGGGGATTAACGCTTGAAATATTCCCTACAACCGTTATTAAGAGAGTGACAAACGACACGCATAAAATTGGGAGAAGAAAGGAAGAACGAGAAGCACGAATAGCTTCACTGCTAGACCTGGCAATCCTTACCCGACCTGATTGACCAGGCCCGAATGACCCGACCCGTAACCCGAAAGTTGACCCAAAATCATTGACCCGAAAATGACCCGAACCCGAACTAACCCGACCCAAAATTGAGTTGACCCGAACATGATCCGACCCGAATGACCAGACCCGAAATTGACCCGAAACCCGAACATGACCCAACCCGAAACGACCCGAAACCCGAAGTGACCCGACTCGATTTTAAATCAAATTGATTGACCCGAATCGACCCGACCCGTAGTGACCCAACCCGAATCCTAAGTGAATAGGGTGAAATAGTGAGTTACTTAGTTTAGGGATTCTTTATTTCCTACGTAATAGGTACTCATGATTTTTTTTTTTAACGATTTACTTTATTTTTCCAACTATTTTTTTAGTGAATTTATTTTGGTGACCCGACACAAACTTGACCCGAATAGACGGGACCCGAATTGACTCGATCCGAATTTGACCCGACCCAAAATTGACCCGAAAATTGATCTAAAAAACTGACCCGACCCGAACAGACCCTACCCGAATTGACACGACACGAACTTGCCCTGACCCAAATTGACCCGAAGTGCTAACCCGATTTTGACCAAAAACCCAAATCAACCCGACTCGACCCGAACATATGCTGACCCGATCTTGACCCGAACTGAATTGATCCGACCCGATCCCGACCTGAATCACTGCCAACAGCAAGAAGATTAGAATTGTTGACTTTGCTGAAAATTTATCGATCGTAAGTGTGAACTGAAGCATTTGAGAATTGAAAATGTGAAGAAAATAGTATAGTTTATTGTTAGTAGTAAAATGAAATTTGAGGTTGTTTAAGATCATGGATCCCGATTTCCATTTCGATTTCCATGGCGAAAGCTTATTTACTTAATGACCATTTATAATTTAAGAATAAAATAAAGAAACTATGAAATCGAAAAAAAGATTGAACATCTAACATTATATAATTGAACATCCCTTATGATCTGGCCCGTCGCTGAGCTGGGGCACCCGCCTAGGGCCCACGAAAAGAAAGGGCCCCATTTCTAGCGTTAAGTACTAGAGACAAATATATAAAATTTATAGATGCAAATATCATTGTTAGTATATCTGTAGGCTTGTAGCATAGTGGGTAGGATAAGTTGTTGAAGTTAAATGTGTCTTAAAAGTTAGTGGTTCGAGTACCATGATCTCCATTTTACTTTTAGTACTATAGTAGGGTTAGAACCCGTGCAATGCACGGTTTATATAAAACCTATTTTTAATTTTTACATTTTAAAAATAAATTGCTATTATACATGAATATTAATAAGAATTACGTATATTTTATAATTTTAAAATTACCATTTTTAATCAAAATTATGACGTAGTATCCGTTCAACGTTTTCTAATTCATAGTGTGTAGACACCCAATTGTGTATCCCCAAAACCAAACCCATTGATGAATACCTTTCATGTCGTTTGATTATCGAATGAAGTGAAAGTGTGAAAAGTCTGATGGTGCGGTAGTTTTTATTAAAAATCTCTTTTTTCTGTTTTCGAAAACCTACTCTATTTTATGAAAATTGTCAGTCCAATTTATTTTGATCTATGATAAGGGTTCAATAATAGTGTAGTTGGATGGGACTCGAAAAGAGCTTTCCAATGATATATTATAAGCCCAATTCCGATGAATAATGAGGAAGTTATGGCCAAAATACTAAATTGGGCCCGATTTTGTTCTTACATGCGGCCCAATGATCTAGATGAGGGCCTATTCCTAAAGCTAGTATGATGGATTATAGTCTTCTAGAATTATCTAGAAGGTTCTCTTTTATCCTAGTAGGATTAGGATTGATAATTATTTTTTAAAGAGTTTTACTTGATATAAAATAAGTGTTTTATGATAAAACGGATTTTAAAACTGATAAACGCGGATTCTATTGACTTAATTATATTAGGATCAGGATTCCTTACAAGCTTGTTTTAATCTTTTAAACAGCACTAGGCGACAGCTTTGCGACAGAACCAATTTTATTCTAATTTAAACTCAAACTCTTTTCTATCGATTTCCGGACTTTTTTTTCCCTATAAATAGGGTCCTTGGACCTCCGTTTTCAATAAACCAATTCTGATGAAGAATTCTCTAATTCTCTCTTGAGCAATATAGCTTTCTCTTCTCTCTCTTTCTAAACCAACCCTTTTGCGAACACAATTCCGCATTCACAAGTTCTAGACACACCTTGCCAAGTTCGAAGTTGCATTCGCCCTAGACGGGAAAGGTTGATAATTTCTGAGGGTTTGGTCCCAAATCCAGTCTAAAATTTTTAACTTTTTATTTCAATTATTTGATTTAAGGAAATTTTGTCAGATAACACCTTTTAAGTGTGATTTGTTGTGAAAAAACACCTTATAAATTTTTTTTTGTGAAAACACACCTAATACCAGAAATTATTTGTAAAATAGCACCTAAGGGTGGTTTCAAGCATGTTGACTTGATTTCACGACATTGACCACCATGTGTGAGTCACGTGCGCCAATTTACCCGCCCTTCTAATTTTTCACCCTTTCTTTCCCTCCAACTCTATCTTCTCTCTCCTCTCAATTTCTTTCTCTCTCCTCTCAATTACTTCTCTCTGTGTTGTTGCTCACATCACCATTAAAAGCTTCTGGAAGTTGCTTGGCCATGGCAATGACGAATTGAATGCTTCAATTCGTGGTTTAAATTTGGCCAAGGAATTGGGTAAGTGTAAAAATTTCTCTCCCCTCTCATTTGTTACTCAATTTCTATTTGAGTACTTGCCTAAATTTCTCTTTCCTTTTCTTTGTGTCTGCCATGGGTAAGAAAGAGAAGTCTCGGCATTACTGCTACCTCCATCCCCAAATAAAAACCCTAATTCCAATTTAAAACTCTAACTTACGATAATTCGCAAAATCAACAAAATTAATGGAATAAGTCTTTAATTAATGCTACTTACCTGCCTCGTAATTATGCCAATTGAGTATATTTGCAGAAATTGGAGCTCAAATTTGGAGTTCACCTTCTTCAAAGGGGAGCAATGGAGTTTGGGTGGAAGAACAAAGGGTTTAATTGGGAAAGAAATTGAG
The DNA here is from genome assembly GCF_948465745.1 of Chenopodium album. Classification (NCBI taxonomy): domain Eukaryota; kingdom Viridiplantae; phylum Streptophyta; class Magnoliopsida; order Caryophyllales; family Amaranthaceae; genus Chenopodium; species Chenopodium album. The sequence goes on from NC_137834.1 coordinate 13,257,256, forward strand.
AGGAGTGAGAAAATAAAGTTGGAGGTAAAGAAAGGGTAAAAAAATTAAAAGGAGGGGGGGGGTAAGTCGGTGCACGTGACTCCTACATGGTAATCAACACCGTAAAACCAAGTCAACACCGTAAAACCAAGTCAACACGTCGGAAACCGCCTTAAGGTGTTATTTGACAAATAATTTATGATATTAGGTGTGTTTTCACAAAAAAAAATTATAAGGTGTTTTCTCACAACAAAACACACTTAAAAGGTGTTATCTGACAAAATTTCCTTGATTTAATTGTTTGATTTTAATATTTTATTGAAATTTACTAACGCGTGTATTTCGTTATTAGAAAAAAGTACGAGACATCAAATTAAGTAATTTAATTATTTATCTATTATTTCGATGTAGAAAGCATGCTTAGATTGTTATTATTGCTTTCTAGTATCATGTTTAGGATGTCTTTTATGCTTTCTAATATCATGTTAGTATCATTTTAGGGCTAAAACTTTAATCTTTATTATTTAGTGAGATGCTAGGGTTTGTTATTAATCATGTTAGTTTCATGTCTAGATCTTGCAATTAATATTATGCTTTATTGAAATTATGATTATGATGATAATTGTTGTGTCGAATTATATGTTTCACGTAATTTGTTAATTTACGAATTGTTTACGTAATTAATTAATCTACGAATTATTTAACATAATTTGTACGAATTGTTTACGTAATTTGTAAATTTACGAATTGTTTTCCATAATTTGTTAATTTACAGATTATTTTATATTATTTGTTAATTAACGAATAATTTACGTATAATTTGTTAATATCATGTTGCTTGATATATATTTATTGTTATTGCTTGATCATGCCTTTTATGCATGTTTAAAGGGAATTTGTACTTGTAATCACGCTTAATAAGATAATTAATAATCTTGTTTAGGTTAATTTTATTATAATTCAAGTGATCGCCAATAATATATTTATTTGTGCATTAATATTCAACCAACATAAATAAATAGGTTTCGGGTAAACCTATTTATTGCATGTTAGTCAGAAAGCGCACATAAATACGAGAAGAATAAAGTAGAGGTCTATTATTAGGGCATGTTCTTTCTCTTTTAGATTGAATTTGTACATTCATCCCCGAATTTCCAGTCTTGGTTCCAAACCTATTGGAGTTAACGATCTCCTGGATAGTTAAGGGGTGTAACCTGCACCCTGTGAACGGTTTACAAGTTCCTAACATTGTTGGAGACTCATTTACTCTAGCTTCCTTCCCTTTGGACGCCACCATGCTTAAGTGTATAATCACAGTGAGGCTCAAGTGTGGGATGACTTGAAATATTCTCTACAATTTTTTAGCGACTCCAATAGGGAGGATTTCTATTTTAATTCCTAAAATTTATTTTGGCAATGATTTAGAATGAGTGGATGAGACTCGAAAAGTTCTAAGTATTTCATATGCGTAATTTTGATTAACATTATTGGCATAAGCATAAAAAGGTTCGCATTGGAAAGACCATCCGTAATGCGTCAATAACATAGGATTTTTACACGTAGGAAATTAGGGAAATATCTTTCACAACTAAAGTCGAAATAACGCTACGAAAAAAATTGGAAAATTCAAGAACAGAAAGCTGCCGAGGCATGTAGGAATTAGCGCTGAGAAAACAGCGTCAGCGCCAAACGGTGGCGCTGTCGCCTGGCGACATTCTTGTCGTTTGGCGACAGTGCCAGCGTCTAGCGACAAACGCTACTTTCTCGCGCCAAATTCTTCCAATACCGATCCAAAAATCTACCTTCTTGTTTTAACTACTTTTCTAGTACTGTTTTCTCGGTTTTACTTCCTGATTGAGTTTTTCCCTTTTTTCTGAAACCCATATGCGTTCTACATATGGCCATAACCCTCTGGGAATTCACGCTCCATCTGCCCAATCGAACGCTCCAGGCAACAAAGGGTACATCCGAGTTTGTTGAATTCACCAAATCATGGAAGCGAGTTTAACTCGTGGGGTCCCATCCACTCGCGCCAACCCTTCCAAATGTAAGCCTTCCGCGCGGTACATCCGAACTCATAACCATGGACCCTTTTTTACTAACCCATATCTTGAACTTTAGAGAACTAGACCCATGGCTAGGTTGCAAACTCATTGCATCATATTGTGACTACTTGTGCATTATTTGCTTGTGCATAACCTACATTTGATTAAACTAACCGTTTGGTTTGACTTGTAATTATGAATATGCTTAAATAAACTAACTAAGGACTAAAGGACTTTGCTTAATTAATTGATTAATTAATTTGAGCCAAAAAAATGCCTAAAATCGAGTCATAAGTTAATACATTGATTGCATGTTAGTGAGAAAGCGCACATAAATACGAGAAGAATAAAGTAGAGGCTTATTTTTAGGGCAGATTCAATCTCTTTTAGGTTGGATTTTTACCTTCATCCCCGAACTTCCAGTCATGGTTCTAGACCTATTGGAGTTAATTAACAATCTCCTAGATCGTTAAGGGGTGTAACCTTCACCCTATGAACGGTTTACAAGTTCCTAAAACTTGTTGGCGATTCTTTTACTCTAGTTTCCTTCCCTTTGGACGCCACCATGCTTAAGTGTATGATTATAGTGGGGCTCAAGTGTGGGATGCTTGAAATATTCCCTACATATGTCTTTAACAAGAACACGCCTCATATTGCGTCTCTTATCGAGTGCTCGGTACCGTGCCTGAGAAACATGAATGTCAAGTGAGTGATAGACCGCATGATCGAGATTGCCCACACTTATCAAAAAATGCAAAAGAAAAAAAAAGAGAAAGCGAAAAAAGTATAATAAACAAAAGAAAGAGAGTTAAAAAGTGAGAAAACCCGAGCATAAAAATATAAAGATTTCAAAAGCAAGGTTGCACACCTTGGGGGGCTTATCTAGGGTCTTGAGCCTTTATCCCCTTCTTCTTCAACCTTTAGCCTAACCACATTTCAACCCTTCAAAAACCTCTTTGAGGTATACAAATACTTGTGCGAGGTTCGGCTAGAGCTACGTTCAGCTTGATTCCGTGTTTGTATCTCCCATAATTTTTTTTATTTTAGAATTAAAGATCCTGATGAAATGCTTCGGGGAGTTGAAAATAAGCGGAGATCCGGAGATTCCCGAATAGGTCATCGGATACATAGGCAACCTCACATTGAGGTGCGGCCGTAATAAAAATGCATTCATATTTAAGTTCATAATTGATCATACCAAGAGATCTCCTATGCTCATCCCTTTCCATTTAGAGCTAGACTTGGGGTCTTGATCCCTACATCATTAGCTTACCCAGCCTGAGAGTCTCCATCATTTGACTCTTCTCGAAAATAATATTTTTCCATACCGTTAGCCTTTGCAGCCTAACTTTAGTATCACTTTCACACACGTCACAGATACATGCCCAAAAAATCCTCCTCATAGGAATCCTTTGTCACGAAATCTTAACATAACGTGGAAGCATATCTAATTATCATAATATCACAAAGTATGAAGTGCTTAGCCTCCGTGCCTAAGTTACATATATACTTTCATCCAAAATCAACCATGGAGATAGCCTAGGATGTTACACACCCTAAGATACGACATCGACACATACATTTGTTAAAGCTCATTCGACATGCATCATAACACTTTACTCCTCTCTTTTCGCGTCTTTCTTTTTTGGGAGAAAGTCGGTATCCTCCACAAAAATGACGGAAAATTTTGTTTTTCTGTGTTTTTTAGTCAAATGCACACATAAGTCATGTACACATCGAGTCTCATGAGTCAACACTTTGCACACACAAGTCACACCGAGTTGAGTTGACCTTTAGTCGGTCAGTCATCATTAAGTCAAGTTTACACCTTGAGTCATGTCAAGTCATATGTGTCAAATGCTTTGAGTCGAATTATGTCAAGTCATATGTGTTAAAAACATATTAAGTATTATGCAATGAGTCAAGCAACACTAAGCCTTAGGTCAACCCTAAAAAAAAAAAAGGATAAGAAAAGTCCTATAGTCCAAAATATAAATGCAAGTACGAGCAACCCTTACAAAAGATTTGAAGCAAATGGACGCAAATGGCTTAGCAAATCGTCAACTTGATCGCAGTTAGATTGACGATCACCCTGACTGATTGAGCACTTCTGAATTTTGATCAAGCACCTCGTTTGGAATAGTAATTGGTCATAATCGCGAATTTCCAAAGATGAAAGATCTCTACGAAATTAACTTGGACTCAATGAAATCTTGAAGGATAAGGTTTTCGACAGAGTTTCAAGGCATGGGAAGCTATCACTTCCAAAGAACAAGCGAGCAAGAACATTCTCGGACTTTATGAAAAATTGCGAATATAAACGCATGAAATTCTTCCAAGATAAGAGGAGTTTGAGCAAAACTTACATGGATCGGTAAATTAGAGATGAAGAGCTTTAATTTGCAAAAGATTTGAGCGGATTTGGTTGAAAGGAAACGACCAAGTTGAAGGTTCAAAGAAAAACCGAGCAGCGAATAGCAACAGTGGCGGAAATGAAGAAGGAAAGGGGATTTATTCGAAAATCCCTACTCCAGCATCAAACGACGAAGTTTTCGCCTGGCGACAACGCCTATCTCGTGGAGATAGAAGCAAACTGTGGCGATAGCACATAGCAGCGTGTGCCGATGTGGAGACAAGATTTATGGCCCCCAGAAATGATTATGCGCACCTTGTACCGCAATTTCGGGTTCCTTAGTATGCCCAGTTAGCCGTTCTAAGAAATTTGACATGATAAAATAATTGGCTCGATTACAATCGCAGAAAGTGATTGACCTGACAAATGATTGTCTCACTTAGCTTAAAGCGCCTAAGTATTGGCTCATTGCAAGCACCGAAGTAATGATTCACAAAGAAGCGCATCACCAAAGCAACAATTTTCTAAGATTAGGATTGTCATCTCAAACTGACAATATTCCCAAGAATGAATTGCTGAGCATCATTCTTCAACGACAAATTTTCCAAGATTGGATTGTCATCTCAAACTGGCAATGTTCCCAAGCATGGATTGTCGTGCTCCTTCTCTATTTGGCAAGTTTTTCCAAGTTCGGATTTTCATAAATTCATCAAATCCTTGGCAATATTTCCGAGATTGGATTGTCATGCATCAAGTTCCCTATGGAAAAATTTCCCAAAGGATTGTCGTAGGTCTCTATTCATCTTAACATTTTGGCAAAGGTTCCCCAACGTGGATTGTCATTCATTTCAGTAGTGGCAAATTTTCTAGAAAAGGGATTGTCGATCGACTCTTTTTTGCAAATGTTCCAAGACGTGGATGGTCAATTGTGGCAATATCTTCCCAAAAGGATTGTCGCATAATACTGGCAAATTTCTAAGGTGGATTGCTTTCAAGAGTTATATTCCAAGATGTGGATTGTCAATCATAGCAAGGTTCTTATGACAGATTGTTACGAAGCATTGACAAATTTTCCCAAATTTAGACTTAGGCAAAATTTCAGAGATACGGATTGTCGCTTCATCATGGCAACATTTCCTAGGATGGATTGTTACGTGGCATTGACAACTTTCCTTAAATTGGATTGTCGTACATAATTCAAGAGTTATGTTGGCAACTATTCGTAAAGAAGAGAGGATTTTCATCACCCCCAAGGCATCAACAGAACATGCAAATAGCAAAGTCAAGCACTAAGGATCAACAAGAGGTGGTCTTCGATAATTTTCCTCAGAAGATTATCACAAAAAAAAAAAATGAAGATAGCTACAAGAAGCGGTCTTCGACGATGTCCCAAGGTAAAGAGGAGATTGTAAATAGCGGCGAGGCACAGCCGTGGTGAAGCACTGCCACAACCCCTGAAGATGGCGAGGCACACTCACCTTCGACGATGTCCCAAGGTAGAGAGGAGAATGTATATAGCGGCGAGGCACAGCTGTGGCAAGGTACTGCCACAACCTTGAAGATGGTGATGCACAGTCACCTTCGACGATGTTCCCAAGGCACTATGGAGGATTGTCACAAGAAAATTAAGATAGCGAGGCACTGTTACCTTCAGATGGCGTTCACGAGGCACTGTGGAGGTCGTCACACCAACAATAACGCAACAACAAAATCGGTAAATTCAAAAACGTGTGCTCGACAGTGTAAGATACACATTTCTTAACTCTTTTATCTGTTTAACTAACGCTATTTTGCAGGTATTGGCGTTATAAGAATGATTTAGAGTTGCAAAACGTTCTGAATCATCCTCCGTTCCTATCGCTACTTTGACTTCTGTTTTCGAAACTTGCGTTTCTCCAAACTCAGTTAAAAAGGGGGCTTCTGTAGACACCCAAATGTGTCTCCCTAAAAATCAAACCTAGTGATGAATATCTTTCACGTCAATGATTATCGAACGAAGTGAAAGTGTGAAAAGTCTAATGATGTGGATGTTTTTAATTAAAATATCTCTCTTTTTGTTTTTGAAAATATTTCTTCTTACACTCTATTTATGAAAATAGTCGGTACAATTTAGTTTGTTCCATGATAAGGATCCAATAATAGTGTTGTTGGATTAGGCTCGAAAAGAGCTTTCCAACGATATATTATAAGCCCAATTTCGATGAATAATGAGGAAGTTATTTTTTTTTTTGAAAGAAAAATAATGAGGAAGTTATTTTTTTTTTTGGAAAGAAAAATAATGAGGAAGTTATGGCTTAAACTAAATTTGGCCCAAAATGAATTTTTATCTGTGGCACAATGATCTAGAGGAGGGCCTATTAATTATTATTCCTAAAGTTATTAGGATTGGTCTTCTAGAATATCTAGAAGGTTCTTTTAAATTCTAATGAGATTAGGATTAATAACTATATTTTAAAGAGTTTTATTTTGAATAAAATATGTGATTTGTCACAAACATGATTTTAATCTGATCAATACGGAATTAGCTGCTTAATCATATTAAGAAGAGGATTCCGCGTGGAAAGCGCGTTTTAATTCTGACTTAGCGCAAGACGACAAGGCTGTCACCTGGCGCTAATAAATGTCGCCTGGAGCTGACAGCTGTCGCCTGGAGCTAAGCCTATTGTCTGGCGCTAACTCCTATCGTTGGCGATAGGAGGTATTTTATTCCGAATAGGACTTGGTTTGTTTCCGGACTATTTTTTCTATAAATAGGGGTCGTATCTCCCCGTTTTCAATCATCAACAATCGCCAATCATTTCTCTTATCTCTATAAGCTAAAGCTTATTATTTCTCTATTCTTTTTCTAAACCTTCCCATTTTACAAAATTCCACATTCACAAGTTCTAGACACACCTAGCCAAGTTCGAAGTTGTCTTCGCCCTCGACGTGAAAGGTTGATAATTTCTGAGGGTTTGGTCCTAAATTTCTATTTCAATTATTTAATTTAATTGTTTGATTTATTATTTTCCTTGAAGTTACTATCGTGTGTATTTTATTATTAGAAAGAGATACCAGGAATCCAAGTAAGTAATTGTTTAAATTATTATTATTTTGATATAGAAACCATGCTTTGATTATTTTAATTCCTAGTATCATGTTAGGATGTCTTTATGATTCCTAGCATCATGTTTAGGGCAATAACTAATTAGTATCATGTTTAGGTTGCTTCCTATTTCTAATATCATGTTAGTATTATGTTAGAGATAAAGCTTTGATCTTTAATGCCTAGTGACATGCTAGGATTTATTATTAATCTTGTTAGTATCATGCCTAGGATCACTATAAGAATTAGCTCAAATACCGACGGAACGGTTCCGACGGACCTGAAAATCCGTCGGAAAAATCGATATTTCCGACGAAAAAAAACATTCCGTCGAAAATCCATCGGAAATTTCTGACGGAAAATAATTCCGTCGGAATAATTGGACTTTCCGACGGAAAATTATTCCGTCGGAAGTTTTCGACGGAAAAATCCGTCGAAACATATAGCTATAAAAAAGAAAAAAAAATTGTTAACTTCCTAACCCTAAATCCCCCCCTTTCTCTTTCGCCCCATTTCTTTTTCCCTCTCTTCTCTTTCCTCTCTCTCTCCTCCTTCTCCTTTCCTTTCTTCTGCTGTTCCGCGCGCGACCCCTCTCTACTCCATTCCTCTCTTTTCTTCTTCTTCTCTCCTCTTCATTTTCTTCCCCTTGTTCTTCTATCACCACCACCACCAACATCTTTGCCATCACCAGTGACAACAACCAACATCACCGCCATCCCCGCCACCAACAAAAACACCACAACAGCAACAACACCACAACAAAGCCCACAAAGCTTTTCCGACCATATTCCCGACCACATTCCCGGATTTTATGGTTTTAAGGTCAAGTTCGACCATGGAAATGCTAGATCTAGCGCTTTCATGGTCGAATTTGGCCTTATATAGCCAATTTTCAGACCAATTTCAAGACTTTGAAACGTTTTGGTCAGTTTTTGGGTCTGAATTTCAAATTATTTTGTTCTGTTTTTTTTTTCGTTTTTTAAGTTTACTAGATCTAAAATACGTGGTTATGGTGGCTGTTGAAGTTCGGGTTTAGGGTGTTGGGATTTTAATATTTTTTTTCTCCTTTTTTTGTTAATTTTTTCGGGTTTCGGCGGTGGTTTTAGGTGGGTGGTGGCGGTGGTCTGTTTTCATTTTTTGTTTATTTTTTTTCTTTTTTTTTTTGTTCTGTTTTCATTTTTTTTTTCGGGTTTTAAGTTTTCATTTTAATTTTTTTTGTTTGTTTTTTGTTAATTTTTTCGGGTTTGGTGGTAGATCTGGTGGTTGTGGGTGGGGTGGTAGATCTGGTGGTTGTGGGTGGGGTTGTAGATCTTGTGGTTGTGGGTTTTTTGGTGGTTGGAGGTGTCTGATGTTGGGTTTTTTGGTGGTTGGAGTTGGTGATACGCCGTGCCAGGGGTGGCGCGGCGTATTTTTTTAAAATTTCAGAAAAGCAATTTCCGACGGAAATTCCGTTAGAAATTTTCGACGGAATTGAATCCGTTGGAATTTTCCGACGGATTGTTGCAATACCTGAAAAGAATTTTCCGGCGAAAAATTCCGTTGGAATAGTGTTTCCGACTGAATTTTCGTCGGAAAAGTTCATTTTTCCTACAAATGTGATGCGGTTCCAAGGCACCAATATTGTTATTATAATTATTTTTATTGTTATTTTTAGTTTATTATTAGATGACCGAATTTATTAGGATATTTTTGTTAGTTTAATTCGGTTAGTATAAGATAAGCTTAACTTTAAAGATCATATTTGCAAAATATTATCTTTACAAGTTAGAGTTAGTTTCCTAGTTAGATTAGAATTTGTTTTACCGATTTTTTGGCTAATTATTTAGCTTATAAATACGTGATGGTGTTTAACGAAAAGTATGATTGATTGATTTGAAATTTATAAAGTTTTACGTAACCTTGTGCTTGTGTATTCTTCGCCTAGTTTAGGTTTTAAGCTCGTGTTGCTTAGCGTTTCTTGACCGAGACTCAAGATTCCAAACCTTTCAACTGCGATTGAAGGTTATATCCATCAAAATTCATATTTTTTTTATCTGAATTTTATATGGTTGGATATCCCTTGAAATTATCTTTCCAATGATATATTATAATATCAATTCTGAGCTATAACGGAAAAGATATGAATAAAATGTCAAACTCTATCCAAAACTGACACCGTCTCACTATTTCGGCCATATCTTTTTTTCTAAAAAATATTTTAATCTGATTCTAATTGGGTTAGAAAGTAGAATTCAAGAGATTTTCAACGATATCTTATTTATTTTATTCCGATTTCTGGATCAAAAGATATGATAAAAACAAAAACCGCAAAAACTGCTGTCTATCGCAAGAGTTTTATCCGATTCGAATTCTTATCTTTTCTTGATTCTTCGACCTTCTTTTTTCTCTATAAATAGAGGTCATATCTCCCATTTTCCATTCATGAACAAGATTGATCATCAAATAATTCTCTTCTCCCTCTTTAGCCTAAACACTAGCCTCCCTATTCTTTTATTCTTCCCTTAAGCACTCCAAGGAATCCATACAATACCCAAAGTTCTATACTTAAACCAAGGCGTGAAAGGTATAATTAACTGAGGGTTTGGACCAAATCAAATCTATCTTTATTTAATTTAATTTTCACTTTGCTTTATATTTTTATTGAAGTTACTAACAGTTTATTCATGATGTAGCAATTTAAAGGAACGCGCAGAATGTGAGTAATTAATTAATTTAATTACTCTTATTTTATTTTAATATTGCTAGTATCATGATTAGGTTAATTTTATATTTAATTTAACTAACGATATTATTGTTGAATTGCTTTCAATATTAATGTTTATTTTATTCTATTTATTTATGATCACCATATTGCATGTTTAAAGGGAATATGTAATTGAAAATCACGCCTAATAAGATAATTTGGACAACCGGTTTAGGTTCCTTTTTAATCTTGTTATTAATTCAAGTGATCACTAATATTTTAGAATTATGTGTTGCATTAATATTAAACCAATTTAGCTTAATAATAGTAAGGAGCAAATTGAATATTTTGTTTGTATGCCTTTGAGATCGCAGGAATTCTTTTCACTATAAGAATCGAGTAGAGGCCAATACGGGCGAACGTGACTCCATGACTCACTTCGTACCATCATCCCCGATCCTCTTTTCGTGGTTCTAAACCATATGGAGTTAGTAATCTCATGGATTATGAATGGGGTGTAACCTTCACGGGTCAATCGTTGTTGCCTATCGTTGTCCCTTATCGTGGTTGCCTTAAATGATCCGTGAAAGGTTTACAAGTTCCTTAAAAACTTGTTGGCGGCTCCCTACTTTCCTTGTCCCTAATCGTATATGTCAATTCCCACTTCCTATGAGTGCCAAGCATATTCACAACATGCTTTTAACGTAGGCGCACTTCGAACGACGCCTACAAAGGGGTGTAACCTTCACCCTATGAACGGTTTACAAGTTCTTAAAACTTGTTGGCGACTCTTTTACTAAAGCTTCCTCCTCTTTGGACGCCATCATGCTTAAGAGTGTGATTACAGTGGGGCTCAAGTGTGGGATGCTAGAAATATTCCCTACACGTATCCACATCACAAAACCAAGAGAAACTGAATTTTTGGATATATTATTTTGATCCAATTATTATTTTGTTTGATAGGTCTTTTTATAAGATTTCCAACGGTTTATCATAAGCCCAATTCCGAGTTAAAACGAAGAAGATATGAGCAAAACACTAAACTCGGCCCAAAACCGACACCCTTTACTAAAACGGCCATATCTTAAAATCTAAAAATTATTTTGACCTGATTCTAATTGGGTTAGAAAGTATACTTGATTATATTTCCAATGGTATATTATATGCTTTATTCCAAGTTACGGATCAAAAGTTATCATAGTTTTGAAAACACGTAAAAAACTGGAATTACCGTGCAACAGTGTAAAACGCCACGCCACGATATGAGCTGATGTGGCACGGTGCTTTGTACTGTGATACGGTATTTTTCACCGTGTCACGGTGCTTTTTCCGTGTCTTTTCCGCGTTTTCTTACGTGTTTATGATCAAGACGCATTTTTGGACCAACTATACATCGCGACACGGTGTGCCTGACCGTGCCACGATGGACTTTACCGTGACACGCTGCTCAACACCGTGTCAAGGTGACCAATTTAGGGTTTTTCTGTGGCTCTTATCTCTTCTAGGGTTCCGTGCATCCCTCTATTCGTCTCCTCTATAAATACAGACTTGATTTTTGCAGTTTGGGGGCACCAAAAATCATTCTCTCTCTCCCTACACCAAATCATTCTCTCTTCCTCTCTTCTACACCAAAAAAAATCATTCTCTACTCTCTCTCTCTCTCTTTCTCTCGTACTCTAAGCCTTAAACTTATATTCCTAATTACATCATTCTTTCCTTAAGCACTCCAAGGAGTCCATACTTAACCCGGGGTTCTATCCTTAAACCAAGGCGTGAAAGGTATAATTAACCGAGGGTTTGGACCAAATCAACTCTACTTTTAATTTAATTTAATTTTAATTTGATTTATATTTTTATTGAAGTTACTAACAATTTATTCATGATGTAGCATTTTACAGGAGCTCGTGAAATGTGAGTAATTAATTCATTTAATTACTTATTTTATTTTAATATTGCTAGTATCATGATTAGGTTTATTTATATTTGATTTGACTAACAATTCGTTGTTGAATTGCTTCCAATATTAATGTAAATTTTTACTATATTTTATGATCACCATATTTCATATTAAAGGGAATATGTAATTGAAAATCACGACTAATAAGATAATTTGGACAACCGGTTTAGGTTCCTTTAATCTTGTTATAAATCAAAGTGATCACGATGTTTTAGAAATATATGTGTTGCATTAATATTAAACCAATTTAGCCTAATGTTAGTTTGGAGCAAACTGAATCTTTGTTTACATGCCTTTGAGATCGCAGGAATCACTTTTCACTATACGAATCGAGTAGAGGCCTATACGGGCGAATATGACTCCATGACTAACTTCGTACCATCATCCCGATCCTCCTTTCGTGGTTCTATACCATATGGAGTTAGTAATCTCATGAATTATGAATGGGGTGCGACCTTCACGGGTCAATCGTTGTCCCTTTATTCGTTGTTGCCTTTTTATGATCCGTGAACGGTTTACAAGTTCCTTAAAAACTTGTTGGCCGCTCCCTACATTCCTTGTCCCCAATCGTATTATGTCAATTCCCACTTCCTATGAGTACCAAGCATATTAACCACATGCTTAACGTAGGCACACTTCAAACGACGCCTACAAAGTGGGTTCCTCAACAACAACTTCAAAAAGAAGTTATTAGAGCATCTTCACTGTACAATAATCTATCAGTTGAATCCCTTCATCATTTGGATGTCAAACACATTGATGTAGATATGGTAAAAGTACAATCAACATCATGGGACTCAGAGAACAAAAACACAAATATAAACATTAGCATGTGACCAAAACAAGAAACATCAGGAAAGCACACTCAACAATAGACCACCCCAATCAAAATCAGCCCACCAAAATCAACATCAAGCCACCACAATCAACATCAAGCCACCAAATTCAACATCAGCCTAGCACAATCAACAAAGAACATCCAATTCAACAAGGGACCAGGACATAGTAAAATAAATTAGGGTTTGCACAGGGACTCATATTATCCACAAAAAACAGCCGTAATATCAAGATTAAAACTAAGAACATTAGAATAAATTAGGGTTTAAGAAGTTACGATGCGCAATCACATTAGAGGAATGTAGTATTATGGGTAGTAGATATGCAGATAGGTCATGTACACATCATCCGACTCAAGGCCTTCAGGGAGTCCAGATCTAATGCGCTTTGCACCAGTAGTTAGGACAACACTACTCTCAATCTACTCAGGGGACTCGGAGGGCTACAAGACTTCACTGTCAATCAGATCTACTAGGCCAAAATCCCTAATTGCAAATCTTGCATCATCCACCCCTTTAACACCTTCACCGGCCACAATAGCAGTAGAAATATTCCCCACGGCAGGTTTCTAAACCATATCTAAGGCAGAAGTTGGGTCAATAACTTCCTTAGGTCCAGAAACCACCGCCACTGGCTCCTCCTCCTCCTCCTCATTGCTAGAGATTAGGGATGACAACAGGTTGGATTTGGACCGGGTCCAAGTGGATCCAAATCCAGATCTGTTTTTGGACACGGGATCCAGATCCGATCCAGACCCGTCGGGTAAGGAAATTGAGGATCCATATCCAAATCCATCGAGTCTTATGGATATGGGTCCAAAATAGATCCTCGATATTTTGCTTAATTATGATTTAAAAGACAAATTGTGCATGCAATTTAACCCAGATTTCAACACGGTTCAATACTCAGAAGTACTTTAGTCTATTAATTATTATGAAAAACAAAAGCCTAATTTTTATTTATTTTTAAATCTCAGTTTGTCATGGAATGTCTATATTTGCTTACAATTTCACATTCATTAACCACAAAGATCCAGCAATTACAACTACTATATTATAATGGCAAGAAGGATGCAAGACTAAATTGCTGAACATTATACAACGGTTAAAAAGGAATAACAAACTATTAATTAAGGAAGAACTAAGGGTGTCTGTTCGGTTTTCCGTTAGGATTTAGTTTAAATCCGATCCAATCCAAAATATAATTCGGTTTTCAATTTTCCAATCCAATCCGATCTGAATTTCTATCCCGATCCTATCCGAATTAAAAATTGGTTATTTGGATCCGATCCAAAAATCCGAATTATAATACTACCTCCGGTCCAAATTACTGGCAACTTTGGGGTATTATTTGCGAGATATAAAATATTCCAAAGTTGCGAGTAATTTGGATCGGAGGTAGTATATTATTTTTTATCGGCTGATACGATTATAAAAATAAAGCATTAATATAAATACAAGTCTTCAAAATCATGATTAAAATCGATAGTTCAACATCAAGTCATTAATTAATTAATGCAAAGTCTCCCTAATTTTTTTTTTTTATGTATTATTAAGTATTTGAGGTAAACTTAAAAAACAAAAAAAATTCATATATATACAAGCTTGATTTTACAATTCGGTTTTCGGTTTAGATTCGATTTAATTAGGGTTAATCCGATCGAATCCGAAAATCCGAAGTTTTAAAAAATCTCAATCCAATCTAATTCCGATTCAAAGTTCGGATCCGATCCGAATTGATAATTCGATTTGAATTGGATTGGATTTTGGTTTCGAATTATGGACACCCGCAAGAAGAACAACATCAATTAATTAAAATGAAGAACAATATCAACTAATTAAAGTTGAGTTGTTCAACTCGAGTTCTTCAGCGGCAGTTTGAGGCAACATTTGTAATAAATGGAAGAACTACATCAATTAATTAAAGTTGGCCCATAACTCCATTATTAACATTAACACGAGAGTTTGATTTCCTCCCTCCTTCATGCTTACCTACTGCCGGAGATTGTAGTCGGCCGCGAGAGATCGATGTCAATTGCCTTGATGAGGTGTTGTGGTTAGATAAATTGGGGTAGAGATAGAGAGAGTGAGAGTGTGGAGGAGTGTCGGTAGGGAGAGAGAGTTAGGTCCCGTTCTTTAGAGCTGCTCTGCTCTGCTGAGCCCTGCTATGCTCAAATCAAATTTTTTCTGCTCTACTCTGCTCTGCTCAAAAGAAATCTGATCTGCTCTGCTCGGCTCTGCTCTACTTAATTTTCAAATAATAACTAATAATAACAATAATAATTAATATTCAATCATAATAATTAATATTGTATTGATGATAATAATTCATTATTTTGAATAATTATAATAATTATTAATATTAAAAATAATAATAATAATAATAATAATAATAATAATAATAATAATAATAATAATAATAATAATAATAATAATAATAATAATAACTGTTTGGTTGAGGCGCGTGGTGGTGATGTTGGTCTCTCTATGTTGTTGGTGGATTTTAAGAATGCTTTTAACTTGGTAGACCGTTCGGCTATGTTGCGTGAGGTTCGTCTCCGTTGTCCAGCTCTCTCGCGATGGGTTGAATTCTGTTACTCTACTCCAGCCAGGCTGTTTTACGGGGAGCATACCTTATGGTCATGTCAGGGAGTGCAACAGGGTGATCCTCTAGGCCCTTTGCTTTTTGCTTTGGTTCTTCATCCGTTAGTGTGCCAAATCAAGGATTCTTTTGACTTATGTTTGCAAGCTTGGTATTTAGATGACGGGACTATTATTGGTGACACATTAGTGGTAGGAAAGGTTTTGGAGTTGATTTTAGCGGAGGGACCTCGTCTTGGACTCCATGTCAACGTAGAGAAAACATGGGTGGTCCTGTCAGTGCTAATTCCTCTTTCTGTGCTGAGCTTGTTTCACAGAGAGTGTCGAAGACCATTGTGCTAATGGATGCTGTTGCTAAGCTCGATGATCCCCAATGTGAGTTGTTGCTTCTTCGTGCGTGTACTGGGGTTTCAAAACTCTACTTTGCTATGCGCACTTGTCCTCCAAGTCTTTTTTAAACAGCGCAAATTTCTTTTGACATGGCCCTTCGGGCTTTTTTGGAGCGCATTTTAAGAGCTTCGGGGCCTAGTTTTGGTGATTGGCAATGGCGACTTGCCACCTTACCTTTTTCTTATGGTGGTTTGGGTGTCTATTCGGCAGGTGATGTTCGACATTATGCTTTCCTAGCATCGCGTCTATAGTCTTCTGGTCTTCAGGCTACGCTTCTTCGCAATTCTAGTATTGTTGGTCCGGGGTCGGCCTTTGATGGTGCTCTTAGACTTTTTAACAGAGTTGTGGAGACTGGCCTTATGAGTAACCCTAGTGAGATCGCTGCCCCTAGACTCATGAAAAAGTTGGCAGATATATATTTCACGAAGGTAACTGCATATGCAGATTCCACTTTCTCCTTAACTCCGCGTCAGGTAGCCTTATGGAAGTCCCAGCAGGGGGATCACTCTTCGGTCTGGTTGCGGACGGTCCCGATATCGGGTTTGGGTCAGACTATGAATGGTAAGACTTACCGTAGTGTTCTTTGCTACCGGTTGGGTGTTCCTTTGTTCTCCGTTTCAGCGCCGTGTTCATCTTGCTCAAGGGTTTTTGATGGGAATATTTATGGGGATCATGCAGTGTCTTGTGTTGGGATGGTGGGTATTAAACATCGGCACAACGTTGTTCGTGACACCCTTGTTGATATTTGTTTTCGGTCTAGGATTTCTGCTCGAAAGGAGGTTAACGTTGGGTTAACTGGAGGGAACGACGGGGCTCTTCGACCAGCAGATGTGTTGCTTTATTCCTGGGATAGAGGCCTTGATGTATGTGTTGACTTGACGGGGTCTCCACCTTTAACGCAATTGGGGTTGTCTGACTTCGTTCCTGGTCGTGCTATGTCGGCGGCGGCTCAGCGGAAGCGGGACAAGTATGGGGCGCGTTGCAGGGCTATTGGCTATGGTTTTCTTCCTTTCTCCTTTTCTTCGTTGGGGAAATTAGAGAAGGATGCTATTGCGTTGCTGAAGCGGGTTCAGGCGTTCTCTAAGACTCGAGATATTGGTGCTCATACGACTGCTCACATCTTCAGCAGGATCGGGTTCGCAATAGCTAGAGGGGTGGGGGCCCAGATTGTATCTCGGCTCCCCATCAATTTCTTGTAAATTAATTGACTTTATAGGTTTTTTTTATAATAATAATAATAATAATAATAATATCAATAACAACAATATTAATAATAATAACATTAATAATAATAATAACAACAATAACAACATTAATAATAATAACATTAATAATAGTATTAATAATAATGTTGAAATCTCTTATGCTCGGCTTGGTTCTGCTCTGCTATCCTGAAATCTGCTCTGCTGAAATTTAATCTGCTCTTGCTTTGCTGACCCCTGCTCTGCTCTGCCCAGAAGCTCAAAAGAACAAGGCCTTAAAGTGTTAGGGTTTGGTCGTTTGGGTGAGTCTTGAGAGAGGTATGAGTTTGGGTTGAGCCTAGCCACTTAGGGAGTTAGAGTATAGCTAGGACTAAGGATAAAAATGAAAATGACATATAACGGGTAAACGGATTGAATAAGGGTATTGTGTTAAGATCCGTATTCAGATTTTTTTTTTTTTTTTTTGCAAAGGATCTGGATCCGACCTAGATCTGTCAGGTCTAAATTTTGAAGACCTATATCCATGAAAAACGGATATGGATCCATGGATCAGGGTCGGATTCGGATCCGTTGCCATCCTTATTAGAGATATACTCAACTAGTTTGGCCCCTCAAATTCTTCTCCTAGCAATCAAGGAAGCACGACGAACTGATTTCATAACGCTAGATCCTCGCCTAGGTTTGTATTTTTGGGGATGAAAACAAGCCTAGGAATTTTCCCTACTAGATCCAAGGGAATCA
Organism: Chenopodium album; assembly: GCF_948465745.1. Classification (NCBI taxonomy): domain Eukaryota; kingdom Viridiplantae; phylum Streptophyta; class Magnoliopsida; order Caryophyllales; family Amaranthaceae; genus Chenopodium; species Chenopodium album. Next base: position 13,275,128 of record NC_137834.1, read on the forward strand.
TAGCAAAATAAGTATGGGTTCTCATCATTTGGAGCACTCATGGTGAAGAACAACATAAATCGAGCAAAGAAAATGAAGAGAGAGAATGGAGAAACCTAGAAGAAAATGAGAGAGATGGAGATCGCCGTAGGATAGAGAGAATGATAGGAAAATGAAGAACTAAGGTTGGGGGGTTTATTTCTTGGAGATCAAACTCTCCAGAATTAAAATAACCCAACTGTAGGGAATAAATTTCAAGCCTTTAAAATCCCACTAGCTCGAACCCCACTGTGATCATACACTTAAGTACGGTGGCGTCCAAAAGGGAAGAAGATAGAGCAAAAGAGTCGCCAACAAGTTTTTTAGGAACTTGTAAACCATTCACGAGGTGAAGGTTGCACCCCTTAACGATCCAAGAGATCGTCAACTCCATAAGGTCATGAACCAAATAAGGGTTCGGGGATGAAGGTACAAATCCAACCTAAAAGAGATTGAACCTGCCCTAATAATAGGCCTCTACTTTATTCTGATCGTATTCATGTGCGCTTTCTGATTAACGTGCAATCAATAGGTTTAACCCTAAACCTGTTTAATCTATGTTGGTTGAATATTAATGCACAAATAAATATATTATTGGCGATCACTTGAATTTATAATCACAATTAACCCTAACAAGATTATTAATTATCTTATTAAGCATGATGACAAGTACCAATTCCCTTTAAACATGCAATAAAGGCGTGACCAAGCAATAAAAATATATAATCAAGCAACATAATAAATTAATTATAATCATCATCGATCAAAATAATAATAAATTATAATCACCATAAATTATAACAATTATAGTCATAATCATATTCATGTTAATATTTAAGCATAATAAACATAGCAAGATCCTAGGCATGATACTAACAAGATTAATAACAAACCCTAGCATGTCGCTAAGCAATAAAAATCAAATCTTTAACCCTAACATGATACTAACAATCATAAATATTAGGAATAACATAGGAAGCATCATAACAATCATATTCAATATTAAAAATACCCTAGACATGATACTAGGAATATCATAACAATGCAAACATGATTTCTACATCATAATATCAATAAATCAATTAAAGTACTTACTTTGATGCCTCGTACCTCTTTCTAATAACAAAATACACACGTTAGTAACTTCAAGGAAAATAATAAACAAACAATCAAATTAAATAATGGAAATAGAGATTTGGGACCAAACCCTCAGAAATCAAACCTTTCACGTCTAGGGCGAAGGCAACTTCGAATATGGCTAGGTGTTTCTAGATCTTGCGAATGCGGAATTTTGTATGTAAAAAGCAAAGTTTAGAAAGAATTGAATGTTTAAGAGAGATGAATGATTTAGAGAATGCTAAAGAATTAATGATTGTGGAGAATTGGTGAATGATTAAAGAGAATAGGTGAATGAAAACGGAGTTTTTAAATACGATATTTATAGAGAAAATCAGCCAAAAAAGATAATTTAACAAAACAGAGTCTGACGCTCAGAAAACAGAGCTGGCGCCAACCCTGGCTAGCTGGCGCCAGGCACCAGCACTAGCGCTAGGCGCCAATGGCTAGCGTCATGCGCCAGGCCTGGTTCCAGGCGCCAAGGCCTGGGGTCAGACGCCAAGCTCAAATTTAACGCGTTTTCGAAAATCCGATAAGTTTACCGTACTGGAGGATAAAATAATATAATTTCTTCGAAAATGCTATTTGATTTTGATTAAAACTCTGAAAAGTCAACAAAAGTCAATTTATCAATGCTAATTGAATTAGGAATGAAAAGAACCTTCTAGAAGAATCTAGAAGACTAAAACCATTCCTAATTGCATTAGGAATGATAAATCATATTAGGCCCTCCCCTAGATCATTGGGCCGCATATAAGGCTCAAACCGGGCCCAATTTGGTAAATTGGCCATAACTTCCTCAATATTCATCAGAATTGGGCTTATAATACATCGTTGGAAAGGTCTTTGCAAGCCCCATCCAACTACACTACTATTGGACCCATATCATGGACCAACCAAACTGGATTGGCTGTTTTCTCAAAATAAGTTTTCAAAAACAGAGAGAAGAGAAAAGAAAATAAAACTTTCCGCAACACTAGACCTTTCCACACTTTCGTTTCATTCGATTATGATTCGACGTGAAAAGTACTCATCACTGGGTTTGGTTTTGGGGAGACACAAATGAGTGTCTACACCAACCATCTTCATTAGATGAATTGAATGCAGATGCATTCAATGAAGGTGGTTGGGGAAATGGTGACTTTATAAGATTAGGAGTAAATTCGGTGGTAATGGTTAAGTTTATAAATCTTATGTTAAAGATAATGAAATCAACTAAAATTGTAAATAGGGTGTATAAAAAAAAGTAGGGGTAGTATAGTTAATTTGCACCCAAAAACATATTAAATAAGAAAATAAATACATTTGTTGCGAGTAAGGTGAAGCATCCATTTTTTGACAAATGTTGCAAGTAATGCGGAATAAAGGTAGTATTTCAACTCTCTCTCTCGTATCTTTTTTTTTTTTTTTACCACTATTAATTTCTTTCTTTTCTCCTTTTTTTACCTCATTTTATTTCTCTCTTTTATCCTTTTACCTCATTTTATTTCTCTTTTTCTCCTTTTTTTTTACCTCATTTAATTTATCTCTTTTCTCCCTTTTTTTTTTTACCTCATTTAATTTCTCTTTCCTCTGTTTTCTTCTCATTTTGAAATTTTTACTCCATTATTATCTCTATAAAAATGAATATGTAATACCTCACTTTCTTTCAATCGTTATTCTTCTTTGTCATTCTACTTCAAGCATTCTCCAATTCATCATTATTGTAGCATTCTCCATTGTCAATATCTTCATCGTGATTGAGTTTTTTTTCTTTTTCTTTTTTTTTTTCATAAATATGTGAATGTTATAAAATGTTGATTTTTATCAATTTTGCATTTGTGATTCCTAATCGTTTAGAATAGATTAGTAAGATTACATATTCCTCAAAAAAAAAAAAAAGTTTTATAAATGGATGTTGTATGTTATGAACTACTTTCGTCGCTCCAAAAAAATTTATGATATAAAAAATAAATTTATATGATAATTATTGATCAAAGTTATAATCTAATATTTTTTTGAATAAAATTATAATTTAATTTGTACATATATCAACATTTTATTGAAAATAAAACTCTACTCTTACAATTTTATCCTAAAATTCTATCCAAATTTTATAAAATAGAATTTTTTTAACTAACTTTTTTTATCCTACAAAGTCTATATAAATCTATACAATTTTTTATTACACAAATAAATCATATGTGTCAAAATAATTTTTATATATCGCCAATGTGGTACAACACTTGGCGAAAAGTTGGGACGCCAAGTATCGCTGTCTCGTGGCCATGCTAAAAGTTTAGCTTTATATATTAGTTATACTAGATTAGTCTCATGCGATGCACGATATTAGAAATTTCTTTGAAACATGGAGTATATATTTTGTATGTATGTACTCATATTACTTAATTACCTCATATAAGAAACATAGAGTATGCATTGGATACAAATAGTTGGTGGAAAAGAAAATTAAATAAATTAAAGAGTGTAGATAAACTGAGAGGAGGTGAAATTAAATTTTTAAATATAATCACATCATATTTTATTTAGGCGGGAAATTTTTTCTTGTAAAGCTGTCATGTGGACTATATATATGATGTCAGCGGTTGCTACTTTAGCTATTTTACTAGGTTAGATCCCGTGCCATGCACGGTGATCTATAGTTATAAACTAAATTGGTCATGTGCGATGCACGACATAAAAAATTTCATTGAAATAAATTTATTTTATATATATATATATATATATATATATATATATATATATATATATATATATATATATATATATATATATATATATATATATAAACATAACCATTAATTGCAATGGTAATTAGATCTAAATAATTTTAAAGTTAATAAAAATTTAACCATATATAATTTAATAATTTAAGGTATAAAATAAGAAGGTTTCAAAAAATAAGTAAAAATCAAAATAAGACTATGAGATGTCAGCAATTGATTTAGGCGGAAAATTTTTTACCACAACTTGATATCTGTACAGTATAAACAGGGTATGTTGTCATCGGTTGTTACTTTAGATATATTTATAGATGATTTGAACTTATATGAATATATGAAAATCATGTGCATTTTTCATGTACTAAGTGTTTATAACTTTTTTTGACGTGTTCATGTATTTAGGTGTTCAATTTTTTTAATTTTTTTTTTTTATGTGTGCATATTTATGAAGTATTCATTTTATTAGGTATGGTCCAACTTTTGTATGATAAATGTTCATATATATGTAGTATACCAAATGTTCATTTTTTTTCATCGTGTTCACTTTTTATAACTAACACTTTGTTTGAATAGAAAGAATAGAAGGAAAAGAAGATAAGGGAGGGGGACAAATTCTCTTGTTTGAGTAAAGGATTAGAGGAAGAAGAGGGAGGGATTTATTTTCCCCCTAATCTCTCCTAAATTAGAGAGATTTGGAAAGAAAATGAAGCTCACATCCCCCTCCCTTTCTTTTCCTTTCCCTTCCTCCTTTTTCCCTCCCCTTCCTTTCCTCCCTTCTCTGCTATCCAAACAAAAGTGTAAATGTTTATTTTTTTTACATGTCCATTTTTTTAACGTGTACATAATTTATTTATTTTTTTTACTTAATGTTCATTTTTCAGGTCGTGGTCTAGCAATTCTATGATTATATGATTAATCTTGTTCATAAATGATCATTTTTTAACATATTCACTTCTTAATACTACACTTTTTTTACGTGTACATTTTTGTTAGGACAAATTGACATAAATAATCCCAACTTTGCTTGATCCACTCAAAATAATCCCAACTTTAGATTTTTTTTTTTAATAATCTGAACTTAAATGTGAATTTTTTTCCAATGGTCCCAGGTTACCTACAACCGTTTAAATAGGTAATTTTTTTAAAAAAAATATCTTACACGTTGCCACCACGTAATTTGTCAAAAATACTAATTGACACTTAAAATAAATTATTAGTTACTAAACAACCCTAAATTCAAGGGGGTTAAAGCAAGGTGACCCAATTTCTCCGTACTTATTTATGTTGTGTGCGGATGCTTTTTCGACATTGATTTCGAAGGCGGTTAATGGTAATCCTATTCATGGGGCTAGAATTTGCAGAAATGCTCCTCGAATTTCTCACTTATTTTTTGCCGATGATAGTATACTTTTTGCTAGAGAAAATGTGCAAGAATGCTCGGTTATAGCTGATATTATCAGCACATACTAGTAGGAAAAATGCTATTTGTAACGCCTTATTTGTAACCAACAGTTTTTTATTAGTTACAAATACTATATTTGTAACCAACATTAGCTATGTCTGATACAAATACATCTTATTTGTAACAGACAACATAATGTTGGTTACAAATACATCCTATTTGTAACGGACAATATAATGTTGGTTACAAATACATTCTATTTGTAACGGGCATTTTATAGTTGGTTACAAATAGGAAGGAAGGAGAACGGCCCAAAGCCCATTACTCCTCTAACCCTAAATATCATACAGCCGCCCCCTTTATTTCTCAACTCTATAATCTCTCTCCTCCTCCCTTCTCTTCTTTCTCTCTCCTCTTGATTCTGTCTATTCTCCTCCCTCTTCCTCCTCGGTTCCTCTCTCCTTTCAAATCTCTATGTCCTCCCTTTTTCTTTCTCCCATTTCCCTTAATCTCTAAGAAATTCTATCCTGCAAGGCGTCCACGACGACCACGACCACGACCACACACCGCCACCCATGAGTCGTCGAGCTTCATTGTCAATCCACGAACATATATATGTCGTCAATAGTCTACACACCGCTAAACAACCGAGCATCCAATGTCAAAGTAACCCTTTGTTGTCAACCGAGGTTTTCAAATTTTAGATCTTATTAAGTTTAATTTACTTTATACATTAGATCTAGGCTTGTTTGTTTTAAATTCTAATTGTAATTTTTTTTTGATGTAATTGGAATTTTAATTTATAATTATTTCTTCCTTTCGATCTTTTGGACTTTTTGTGTACATAATTTCAGTTAATTTTATATTTTTTTTGTTTAATTTTTAGATAATTATGTTTTAATTTCGTAATATATGTGTATAATTTTTAGGTTTTTTTATTTGTATGATAAATCTGTTTTTAGTGTGTTTGGTGGTGATGTTTGGTTTGTATTGGTGGTGTTTGTGGCGGTCATGGGTGGGGGAGAACGATATGGTTTAGGATGGTGGGATTCGTGGGTGGATGGGGGTTGTGGGTCGTCGGTGGTGGATTCAAGTTCCATGACACATTTCAACCTAGCATCATTTGCTAGTTGCGCAATGGAGGTGCGTTTGGGTCGTCGGTGGTGGATTTGTCGGTGTGTTGTGGGGGCAGTGGGACGGGGTTAAGCCATTAATTTTTACCTTTTTTTGGTTGTTGAATTGGTGCCCTTAGGATTAATAATAATAATAATAATAATAATAATAATAATAATAATAATAATAATAATAATAATAATAATAATAATAATAATAATAATAATAATAATAATAATAATAATAATAATAATAAAAGTTGCATCGACCTAGAATTTGCTAGGTTTTTTTTTTAATATCGAAAATGAGCATTTGTAACCAACAATTAACATGTTCGATACAACTAGGTACCTATTTGTAACTGACATATCAATTGTGGGTTACAAATATTTACCCATTTGTAACGGACAATTGTTAGTTACGAATAGGTACCCATTTGTAACGGACAATGTCCGTTACAACTGAAAGGACTATTTGTAACCCCAGTACTTGTAACGGCCAATGTTGGTTACAAAAAGCCCGTTTTTGTTAGTTACGAATAGCGTTTTTTCTACTAGTGACATATGAGAGAACTTCTGGTCAGAATGTCAATTTATGCAAAACGGAAGTTGTTTTTGGCAAGAAAGTATGTCCGAACAGGAGGCAGGAGATAATTAATATTTTAGGGGTGAGGGAAGTTGAACGACATGAGAAGTACCTAGGCTTGTCGACTATTATTGGAAGATTGAAAAAAGGCTGTTTTTGCAGGGTTGAAAGAGAGATTATGGAAAAAGCTACAGGGGTGGAAAGAGAAACTGTTATCAAGACCGAGGAAAGAGGTGCTCATTAAAGCGGTTGCTCAAGCCATTCCACCATACATGATGAGTATTTTCAAACTTCCCGACGGATTTGTAGATGAGATGCACTCGATGTTGGCTTGTTTTTTGTGGGGGTCTACGGAAGCTAGTAGTAAGATGCATTGGCAGAGATGGGAGCTTTTATGTCGACCAAAAGCCCTTGGGGGATTGGGTCTCCGTGATTTGAAATGTTTTAACCAAGCCCTTCTTGCAAAACAATTATGGAGACTACATCACAACCCGAGTACCCTCATTCACTCTTTTTTGAAGGCAAGATATTTTAAAAATTGTGATGTACTTGAGGCATCTTCTGGCTATGACCCAAGCTTTGCTTGGAGAAGTATGTGGAGTGCAAAGGTGTTGCTCCTCGATGGCCTCAAATGGAGAGTAGGTAATGGGAGTTCGATTAAGGTATGGACCGATGTGTGGCTGCCTAGCAACTCTTCTGCCATTGTACCGACTCCTACAGCCTTAAGTAATCTGGAATTGAAGGTTAGTGACTTGATCGATCATAATTATGGGGTGTGGGATGTTGATGCCATTTCTAGCAACTTCAATGAGGCGGGTAAAGTGAAAATTCTGTCTATCCCTTTATCTCCAAATCACCCCCTGACCAAATGTACTGGTGGCCATCGAGAAATGGTTCTAATAATGTGAAGTCGGGATATTGGTTTAGCAAAAGGGAGCACAATGGAGGGAAAAATGTGGATATGGACGAGATATGGAGGTTAGTCTGGTCAATTGAGTGTCCTCCGAAGCTGAAGCACTTTCTATGGAGGGCTTGCAAAGGGTTCCTTGCTGTCAAGGAACGTCTTTTCTACCGCCACATTGTATCAGAGAAGAGCTCTACTATTTGTAACGCCCCGAAAGAATCTATTCTACAGGCTACTTTTGAGTGTACCGCTGCAAAGGAGATTTGGGCTGCTAGCTCCTTCATGGACCTGATTCACCGTGCTCCTGCTGGCAGCTTTGCAGAGAGACTCTTTTGGCTATCAAAAAACGCTTCAAAGGATGATTTTATTACCATGGCCACACTTGCTTGGGCATCGTGGCATTGCAGAAACAAGCGCACCTTTGAGTAGGGAGATATTAATGCTATTGTGATAGCTAAAGGTTGGGTGAATTGGGTTAGGGACAACAATGATTATATAAGAAAGGTGATTAACAGGGTTGTACCATTTGTTGGCCCGTCTGTCAATGTGTGGAGCTTCCCCTTTGCTGGCACTGTGCAGGGGAATTGTGATGCTCATATTGGGGCAAAAACCGGATTAGGTGTGATAATCAGAGACGAGCAAGGGTCTTTGCTTGCTGCTGCAGTGCGTGAAGAAGCTCAAGGGTGGTGCGTGGATGCCGCGGAGGCTGCTGCGTGTCGCTATGGTTTGAGTGTGGCAAGAAGACTTGGGTAAACAAACATCCACCTTGAAAGTGATGTTGTGACGGTGGTGCGAGTTGTACAAATGAAGGTTGTTGGCTTTTCCCCTGTTCACTTACTCTATGATGATACAATTAAGATGATTTCATGGTTTAGTTCTTTCTCTTTTACCCATGTAAAGCAAGTCGGTAATACGCTAGCTCATAGTGTAGCAAGATGGGACACAAGTGTTGTAATGAGTTTTCCCTTGGTCCTTTTTCTCAAAGCCTTACAACTTTGGCGGAAATTGACCTCCTTCAATGAAATTGCTGCTTGCTTTAAAAAAAACACTAAATTAAGTAAATATAAAATTATTTAATCATAATTAAGAAAAAGCACCACCACCGGCACCAGCCAACCTCCGTGCCTTGGTGCCTCCACACCCTTCCCTATCCTCCGCCCCCACCCCCGTCGCGCCCAGAACCACCAATTCCCCTCGCCAGTGTTTCCCCTCCCCTACCCCATTCGTCGCCACTAAACCACCTCAAACCCTCCCTGCCTCCCACGAAATCGTCATCAACGAATTTGAATTAGTACTCAAAATCATCATCATAACCATCAACATTAAGAAGCCCATTAACAAATTCTTCTTCTTGCACATCTTCTGGAATCAGAACCAAACCCTTGAAAAATCAAAACCAAACCCTTGAAAAATATCTTCTTGAACTTCACCAAAATCAATGGCTATTTGAGAAAGGGTTTGTGCTATGGTGGTTTAGGCCAATGCAGGTTTAAGGGAAATGGAAGCACCGGTGAGGAGAATCGGTAGGTCTGGGCGCGACGGGGGAGTGGGTATCGGAGCGCGAGAGTTGAGCGGGGGACCGCCGGATCGGGGTGGGGGCAGGGACAGTGGTTGGGCTGGTGGGGGTCGTGGGTTTTTTAAGTTAATTATTTTTAAAAAAAATTATTTATTTTTTTTGGCCAATTACACATTGACATGTGTCAATTAACTTATTATTACAAGTTAAAAAACCGGTTTGGACCATTAGAAGAAAATTCACATTAAAGTTCGGATTATTAAAAAATAATCCAAAGCTGGGATTATGCTGGGATTATTTTGAGCGAATCGAGCAAAGTTGGGATTATTCCTTTCAATTATTCCTTTTTATTATTAAATATTCATATTTTTTACTACATGTTTATTTTATAGGTCGTGGTACAACTATCCATTCTACACCAGGGTATAGCTAAGACTTATTAGCATCATTGATAATTCAAAAAGCTTCTTTTTACAAAAAAAAAATAAAAAAAAATTAATTAATTAATTAATACATTCGTGTTATCTATACTATGCCAATTTATTTTATTATAAACATATCCATATTAGGCTATTAGTTGTCACTAATAATTTTACAAGTGCAAAACAGAATACAAACCAATATAAAAAATGACAAAAAAACATAGTACTCGATATCTAAGAATTCAAATAATGTAGATGACAAAAGTTGTGACTCGCCATCGGTACGGTAAAACCTATGTATACTCTTAAAATACAAATGGGGTCTTATCATTAACTCATTACAATTTTTTTGAGTTTGTATATTTCCTTCATTTCATACTAGATGATACATTTTATTTAGGTATCTTTGTCAATGTATAGTTTCTCATGCAAATATCTTTGAAATTATAAAAAATTGATATATAAAAATTAGATGTTGAGACCGGGATATTGGAGTTTCAATCAATCTTGCGTCTGTCTCAGGGCGCTGCAAGCGTTTTTCATTTTTAAAATGGTAAGTAGCGGTCAAAGAGTGGCAAAGACAAAACACCACACGATTATACTTTTTATAACACGAAATCACAAAACAAAATCAAAGCAAGTTATGTGAATATTGCACAAAGTTAAACTGTGTCATCTATAAAATTAGTCAATATGTTTTTTCACAAAATTCCAGCCAACTATAATTAATACGAGTAATAAATTTTTTTTACTAAGTAGTTAAATTTCACCTAAAATGGACAATTGAACATAAATATGAAACTATGAAAGCCAAAGGAGAAGGTACAAATTACCATTTGCCAAACATCCTTTTCTTTTGCTCAAGAATATCTGATTGTGTACGTATCTATCAATTGTTGATGGAGGATTCCATCCTCCTTATCACTAAAGATCCTCAACTAGACAATGTAGTCAAGTTGTGTTATCCACTTATCCTAGTTGGGGGTTGGAAGTAAATTGACAATTTGATTCTTTTAAAGTTGTGGAGATGATTCCGTATTGGAATCCACTCTTTATTCAATTATTAAAACGTACAGTTGATTTGTACTCGTAAAAGTCATTTTAAAGAAGTTCATTATCTCAAAGTAGATAAAATTATGTTGACTCTTGTGATGTATCTAACAAATGAGCAACTTTTTGATGCAAAAGGAGTTTCAAATTTGGGTTTGTTTTGGTGCTTAACAACTAAAGTCAAGGTGTAGATTGTATTACTTGGTCAAATTTTGCGGTAAAATATAAGCTAATTAAAAGTGAATTGCTACTTGTCACAATGAAATTACTCAAGTTATAGTATTAAATGACTTTCATGCCCCTTACAATTTTAAAAATTACCTAACAATCCAACCATTACTAACTTTGCCTTTGCTCCACCTTCACCATTAGCTCCACCACCCATACTATCACTCACCTTGACTGGTCCACCACCCGGACTCTACCTTGACTGGTCCACCACCACGACTCCACCTTGATTGGTCCACCACCACGACTCCACCTTGACCATCATACACCACGACTTTACCTTGACCACCCACGAGATATAAAATGAGTCGACGACGGTCGGCGTTCATATCGGAGGCACTTGGCGGGGACGATGAACCGTCGACGCCATCGAGTCAGGTATATGTCGGACTTTTTTTTCAATTTTCGATGTGTCCGGTCGCATGCTATATGCGACTATACCACGGTATAGTTGCATGCTATATGCGACTATACCGTGGTATAGTCGCATATAGCATGCGACTACACCATGGCGTAGTCGCATATAGCATGCGACTATACCATGGTGTAGTCGCATGCTATATGCGACTATACCACGGTATAGTCCCATGCTATATGCGACTACACCAATAGTGTAGTCGCATATAGCATGCGACCGGGAACCTTTATATTTTTTTTTTTTAAGCAATCCGTGTAATTTATATTTATTAATTTTTGATAATTATTAAAAATAACAAAATACACTTAATTTAATTAGTAAATTTATGGCTTAATAAAAAAAATTAGTAGTTTAAATTTGAAAAAAAAAATTATATTTGTTTTCAATTGAATTTAATTTAATTTGTAGTTAAATTTAATTTTAATTAACTTAGTATTTTTTTTTCTTATAGGATCCAATTGAAGATTTTGGCGGTGATGGGGTAAATTATTACCCACATTTTCAGACCGATCAATTATTTCCAACGTATCGAGAGTTGTCACAATGGGCGAAAGACATTGCACTAACACTCAAATTTCAACTTGTGATTTCTTACAACCATAACGGATGGTTGTATTTGAGATGCAATCGTGGTGCAAGAGATATGGGGAAAATAGAGATCTTAGTGTTGCTCAACGACCAAACACAAAAACTCAACATTGCGGTTGTAAGTTTTTTTATCAAGGGTTATAAAATTTCTGATGATGAAGGATGGCAGATTTTCTTGGGTCCCGATGCATATGGAAAACACAACCATGAGCTAATTGTCTATAAAGAAGGCAATCGACAAATGAGCAAGCTTAGTCCGGGTGCGAAGCAACTTGTTCGTGACCTAACCGATGCAAAAGTGAAGCCACAAAATATCTTAGCGGTTGTACGGAATCAGTTTCCTGATGATCATCCCAATCGTAGACATATTTACAACTTTAGGGATCGATTGAGACTTGAAGATGCTGATGGTCGAGCTGATGTTACATATTTCCTTGAACTTGCTATCGAGTCGCAGTATACACATTGGAGCTTGGTTGACCCGGATACGAATGTTTTGACTCATGTATTTATGGCACATCCTACGTCTCTAGCGCTCTTACGCACGTATCCGTGGGTCATTGGCATTGATTCAACTTACAAGACAAACAAATACAAAATGCCTTTTTTGGAGCTCGTTGGTGTTACTCCTTGCAACATGAATTTCTTGATCGGGTATGCTTTTATGAAGGATGAGAGCGCTATGAGCTATGCATGGGTGATAGATAAGTTAAAGTTGCTGGTTGGTAGTGATGTATCGCCTACGGCTATTATAACCGATTGTGAGTTGGGTTTGATGTCGCCTATTCGGGAAATATTTCCTGACACTGCTCATTTACTATGCACATGGCATATTAACAAAGATGTAGAGCATAGAGTTAAGAAAATAACGAATAATAAAGATCAAGGAAAAATTTTCAGGTTGACAAGGTGGAATCCAATTCACAATGCCACCACATTGGATTATTATAATAGAGCGGTTCGGCAAATGGAGGAATCTTATGTAGCATTTCCTGCTGTAATTTCTTATGTGAAGGACACTTGGTTAAACAATCATAAGGAGAAATTTGTGAAATTTTGGACCAATGGTGTGCTTCACTTCGGCAATGTCACCAATTGTAGAGTGGAAAGTGCACATTCATCTTTGAAGGGGTGGTTGGAAACTTCAACTGGTTCTCTCGATTCTGTATGGGCCAAGGTAAACAAGGCAATTGAAGATCAGGTCACACAGATTAAGCAATCACTTGAGCGCAGTCGACGCAGTCATGGGCGGATATATGATGTTATGCCATTACAACATCTTAATGGACGTACCTCCCACCATTTTGTAAGAAACTACCTTATAAAAAAAATGTTGTAATAAACTACCTTATAAAAGCTAAATGTTGTAAGATACTACCCTTGGTTAGAAAGTGAGAGTTGACTAAATTTTTCCGGCGTTGACCAAGTCATGTGCCGGTCACATGGCATTTAATTCATCTTGGGTATTATATGGATAGGCTCGGGGAAAATTAGGGGGGAAAGATGAATTAAACGTCACGTGACCGGCACATGACTAGGTCAACGCCAGAAAAATTAAGTCAACTCTCACTTTCCGACCAAGGGGTAGTATCTTACAACATTTAGCTTTTATAAGGTAGTTTTTTACAACATTTTTTTTATAAGGTAGTTTCTTGCAAAAAAAATGCTTTAAAAGGTAGTTTCTCAAAAAATTTCCTATATATAATAACAAATTTATGTTTATATTCATATTTAGATTTTTTTAGCCAAGCTAATTAATTAAAAGATTTAGCATAATGTAAATATTCAATTTAAGGTTTTGACCAATTAGCATAATTTATGGGAGATTCTACAATACATGACAATACCGCTATGTACTGTAAATGATAGAATTGCTTATGATTAAAACAAATTTTTTTTGAGGGAATGATTAAAACAAATTAAAAGAGAGGTATAATAGAATTGCCTATGATTAAAACAAATTATAAGATAAAAATTGATCTTATTTCACTTAGCCTAATTGTACTTTTTTTTTTTTAGGGCCTTAGCCTAATTATACTTTGTTTTTAATTATTTTTATAATAGTTCTACCCTTTGGCAAAAAAATTTCCTTACATAAAATACTCAATATTATGTGCAAATCAAAACATTATTTCGTTACTCCAAATTGCAATATAGGTTGTCCCAAAAGTAACATATAGAGTACGATAAAGGACACACCAACAAAAAAATTTGTATAGGATTTACCTAAAGTATAGATATTTAATAAGGTTATATATAATAAAAAATAAATAATAAATAATAAAATAAAAAATAAAAAAAAATAAATAAAAACACATGTTTTCTATGTGGCTGGCCACACTAGGCCATGTGGCCAATTGACACACATGTTACCCCTGACTGACCGACTAACTTCTCAAGTAACCCCTGGCTAACAGAGTAAGTCCTCGCCTTTGACTAACCCCTAACCGTGTAACCAGAGACCAATCAAGTAATCCTTGACTCTTGTCAAAAATAAATAAAAAATAAAAAAATAATCCTTGACTGACCGTGTAACCCCTTGAGTAACCCCTAGTCTAGTAACCCTGAACAATCAAATAACTCAGACTACAGAATGTGGCCTGCCACTAGTGCTACATATGAAGTTCATCATAAAGGTGTCATTGTTAGTAAGCTGTTAAAAATGCAATTTAATATTAACCCCTCTTCATCATACCCTAACAAGGAGGGAATATCCACACATGATTTGGGATCACCCAACAAGAATTTAATTTGTATAAGTTCACTTTTTAATACTTTTGAAGGACTTGTTTGGCATCGTTTTTTGTTTTCAGTTTTCAGTTTTTTGTTTTTTTTAAACAAAAAACCGAAAACAGAAAACAAGAAAAAGGTGTTTCTACTTTTCTGTTGCCAGTTTTAAAAATTATCATGATCTTAATAAGTTTGACTAATTTTTGATTCATTATATGACTTATATCATATGATTTTAAAAAACAAAAAACCAAAAAACAGAAAATCACAGTGATGTCAAACGAACCCTTATATTTAAGTTTGCGGATTTAGTTTTTAAGAAATTATTGGATGGATTAAGCATTTCTACTAATTAATGGCATTACTAAATTGACAACAAATATATAAATCACTCGACATTAAATTTTAATTATGATATTAATATTTAAGAGTGCCAAAATAAAAGTTAGGTCTGCCTAATTTTCATTGCTGAATAAATAGAATAACCGTTCCCAAATGCTAAATAATCGTTAGGCATTACTAAAATATAAATTACATGATATTAATATTTAAGAGTGCCCAAATAAAAGTTAGGTCTACCAAAATGCTATCAATTTAAGGTTCATTTTTGACAATCATAAGTATTTAAATAATTATACTACATTGTGTAAGTTAATTGAAAAAATGATATGTCCACCAAGTAATTAAAAAAAACGAAATGTTATACGTAAAATGGCTTAGGCCGTCCTAAATAAATATTAGGTAATTCCAAATAAAACAATAATCAATCAATAACTATATAATAAAAGGCATATTAGCAATAACACATGTCATTTTCTGGCGTGTTCTTAATTTTTTTTGTTTTGTTTTGTTTTTCTTTTTTTGAAAGAAGAATATTATTGATAATAAATAGTCATACGACATCTAAAATAATAATAAAGATTTGTAAACCACAAATCTAGAGAATAACATAACTTTTACAATCAAAATCATAGCTATTTTGCATAACAATCAAAACCACAAATTTGTAAAAAATGATAATTAAGCCAAAATATATAACTTATTAGGTAGTTTCAAATGAATATTGGGCAATTCCATTTTTATTTTTATTATTAATTTTTTTTTTGAATAAGGGTAATTCCAAATATGGATTCCTTTATTTGGTTCTAAAAATTAATTGAGATTTGAATTTTAAAAAAAAAAATGAACGAAAAATAGAAGGAAAGCTCCCTTCACAAAATCTTTCCCTTCCTTTCCTCTCAAAATTGGAGGAAATTGAGAGAAAAGAAAGAAATTAAATATATCAATCTTGTAATTGGTTTTCTCTTCTCTTTCCTTCCTTTACTAATATCATATCAAATAAGAAATTACTCTCATTTTTCTTAATTCCTTTACTATTATCAACCCAAACATACGTGGCAAAAAAATTAAAAAAAAAAATTTCAACCCAAACATTGGATGGATTTAGTTTTTTTTTTCCCCCTTTCCCTTCTATTCATTTCCTTTTCTATTCTTTACTAATGTTGAACCAAACAAAGTACTAAATATTTTCATGTTGAATATGTATTTTGTAATATTTAAATGGGACCTCCCAATTAATATATAGGTAACCTCAAATGAATAGGGTTTAATTAAATTGGATATACAACACACAAAACTATAAATTATATTGTTTTTTTTTTTAATTTATTTACCAATAGTTGTATAACTTTTTAAGAAAAATGAAATAAAGATTATGTTTTTGGTGTTAATATTCCATTTCTTAAATTTTTCGAAGATATTGAAATAATGATGATCTAACAAACAAAGGGAGTACATCCGTACATGTGATTGATTGATATTTTTTATCGTTCTTTTGAGTTTTTGGATTATTCCATTAGATTATGAGTCGCACACACGCATACACACGCACATACACACACAATCTTGATTATAATATAACCTTTACGCACATACATTTATTGGGACTCTATAACACTTAATTGGGATTGCCTAAAGTTGATTATAACAACCTCTAAATAACTTAATTGGGACTCCATAATAATTAATTGGGACTGTCTAATTTGATTATAATAACCCCTAAATATCTTTATTGAGACTCTATAATACTTAATTACTGCCTAAATTATTTATAATAATCTTCAAATCTTCTTTATTGGGACTTTATAATACTTAATTGAAGATGCCTAATTTTAATTCTCCTCATTATCACAATGGCTAAACATTCCCAATAAACAAAATTTTGCATTGACATTCATGCCTATGAGAAATGGTGCTCTTAATATAGACATAGAGAATATTTGTATTATAGAGGCGGACATATTAATACATTAAATTTGTTTTAAACTTATTTTATCAAATAATAATTGTATAATTTTACAATTTTATTTTCTTATACGTATTTTTATTACATAAGTTCTATGCAATAAAAAGTAGTAGATACTCCTTCAAATATTACTTGGATATGTATAATAAGATATATTTTGGGTATCCAAACAATTTTTTGGATAATTAGGACTACCTAATTTTATTGTAGTAACCTTCAAATACTTTTTATTGAAGTATTATTTGAAAAGGTAAAGATTAATTTAAAAATCTAAATTTTTACAAATGAATGTGGATTAAGCTTCACATGTACTTTGTTTATTAGTTTTGTTGTTTGTAATGGACTTCGTCTATTAATAAATTTCACTTATAGGTATCTCCAACTTAATTTTGGGTTCAAATGTTATTAGTTAACCAAATGATTTACAAAGATATGATTTAATTAAAACACAGATAATGGTGTATAAAATGTTTCATGTATTGGGTATACCTAAGTTATATATGGGCGTACCTAAAATGAAGTGGTTCAATCTTTATTTTTTTTTTACAAAATACAAAAGTTAAAGTTATTTCGGATAATCACATCCGTTTTTGTACTCTTAACTATATTTATTTCCACTCTATGTAACCAAGGTCTCATTAACTTAAGCATGATTCTTATTAAAATAGAAATACTGATTTTAAATTGTTAAATGTTAGGGTGTGTTCTATTCACTTATATGAACTTAGCTTAACTTACCTAAACTTATCTGAACTTATTAGACCTTATTATAACTTATTTAGTTGTAATTTGTACTTGTGTAACCCTTATTAGAACTTATTAAATCCGATCTGAACTTATCTGAATTTATTACACATGAAATAAGTGAAAATAAGGTGAACATAATAGGCCCTTAGTAGATTTCAAAAAAAAAAAAAAAAAAAAAAAAAAAAAAAAAAAAAAAAAAGATTGTGAATTTAGTTTTGGCAAAAATAAAGTTAAATATTATTAGTATCCCTGATTAACGCCTAACATAATGTATGCATTTTTTTTAACCAATGGGTAACTAAGAGCAACTACAATGGTTGGCTAATTTATTTAATAGCTTAGCATGCCAAATCATCTTCTTAAGCTACAACAATTCAAGCTATGTGTTGCTCCAATGGTTAAGCTAATTGTAAATTAATTTATTTTTAAATTAATAATAATTTTAATCTAATAAATATTTGCCAAGCTAATTAGCTCTACAAAGCTAATTTGCTTGCCAAAGCTAATCAACAAGATGTGAAACAATGGTGTAGCTACTAGCTTAAGCTTTTTAATATTTGCAAGCTAGTCCCTTTTCCCAACCATTGGAGTTGCTCTAATCGATTTTATTTTTATATCGGTGAATTACATACAAACTGTAATTTGTAGGGATTTAACCAAAGTGCTACTAATGTAAAATTAATTCTCTAGACCAAAAAAATAATTATTATATTTAATTTTTATCCTTTAAGAAACAAAACAAGTGTTTAAACCTTTTTATATACACATATAATGACATATTTGACAAAAAAAATTGATTTGACCTTTAATAAAACAAAATTATCACTAATTTTGTTTAATATATTGATTTAATAAAATATTGCACATGTCTTACTAAAATTAATTATTAATAATTGTAACTTTGTAATCAATCTAATCATACATGTATATGATCGAATATATGATAAAAAACTTCTTAAAATTATCATTTTGGCTATTTAACTTTATGTCTTCTTTGTGTTGACTACAAAATTAGGTACGTTCTTTTAGTGGTTAATTTAAGCATATAAGCAACTTATTATTACTGCTAGAAAATTCCAAGTTGGTATAGGAAATCAGAGTTGAATTTAGGAAAATTATGTTACTGTATCTTTTTTTTTTTTTGGACGAAAGGAAAATTATGCTACATATGATATCTCTATCCCCCCAAAAACACACTAATCACGGAAAAAATATCTTATCATATATTTCCTTCCACAAAAAAAACACCCACCAATCCACTTATTAATTTATTATTATTATTTTATTTTAAAAATAAATTTAATTAAATAAATTTTAAAAAATAAATCATTCATCTTCAACCTCAAATCTTGCCTATCTTCAAGTTTCAACAAGAAATGTGTAACCTTCAACAGTGTCGAATTAATCGTAAAATTATATCAAATTTAATCACAAAATAATAATATATAATATAATTGTTCTTTTTAACGAAAATATTTTTTTACAAATAATTAAGGTGACTATAATGTCGATCTGGAATTAATTTTTAAAACTATTTGACTTTTTTGACTTAAAATTGAAGAATTACAATGGTTAAACATTAACTTAGCAAATTTATATAATTTTTAAATCGATGAACGATGACTAATTTTTATTGAAGATGAAGGTTTTAGGATGAAGATGACATAGGTTGAAGATGAAGGTCAAATTCAACTCATTAAAAGGTTAATAAAGTTAACAATGGTATAGATTGGTTGAAGATGAAGTATTTAAAATTATATAAATTTAGTTTGATTTTAATTAAAAAAAAAAAATTCATGCTTGTTAAAAAAATAAAAAGAAAAATATAAAAAAAAAACAAAAAAAAATTCCAACCAAACAATCCTTTAATGACTGTGTAGCTTAGGTGTTGGATTGAATGGCTAGGATTAGACAAATGTAATATCAATGGTCTAGATTAAAAATATTAGTGTAGTCGACCATAGTCGTCCGTAGTTGACGACTACACTAGAATTTTTATAATTAGTTTACCTTATTTAATTTTTTTTGATTTTTTATTAGGAAAACACAAGTTATAATTGCATAATTTAAGGTAAAAATTTCCTTACTTAGAGTAATGTCATCAATCCACAATCAATTAATTCAAAAAAAAAATCAAGTTATAAATGAAATATATTCAATATGGGTAGATTTTTTTGAAACGCCTAAAATAGTATATGGGACTAACATTATGAAACGGAGGGAGTAATAGTTTAGTGGTTAATATGTTGGAGTTTAAACTTGAGGTCGTGGGATCAAATCTTGTAAAATCGTATTTTTAAACATGGAGTGAAAATCGAATTAAATTAGGAGAGCGCCACGTGGCACTTAAACTTCTTTAGAAACGCCTAAAATAATCACTAAAGTTATTCTAAAAGTAGACGTGTTTACAAACTCCTCCCGTTATTTAATTTGCTTTACTTTAATGTATTCACTATTTGCATTCTCCATTTGACTGAATTTTTTTACCAATATAAAATGAATAAATTAAATGAAATTATGTAATTACATCATTGGATTAATTATATTGTTTTTTTTTTTTCCAATTTTCACTAATAAATTAGATATAAATGGTCAAATTTATGTCTCGACAAAAAGAATCGATCAAAAAAGTGATACACATATTTTAAAATAGGGTATTTAGTTGTATTCTGTGGCGGATCTTGAGCCAAAAAATAGAGGGGGGGGGGAAGATTTGATCCTTAACATATTGCTCAAAAATAAGAATACTTAACCACTATGCCCAACTTTTTACCTTCAATTACTAGACATCAAATCACTTATAAACAACAACTCATAACGAAATACTTAAATGGACCGAGCCCTTGCCCACCCTAACTAAGGGTTTGTTCTAATTTGCTGAACGAACTGAATTAAATAGAGTTGAAATGAATTATTTATGAGAGAAGGAAATTAGAAAGTGAACTGAATTAAAATAAATTGACAAAAGCTAAACTGAAATTAAGCTAAAGAGAACAACTCTTAGATCCACACCTGATTTTTTTTTATTTTTCTGGTTGTATGTTAAAGATTGCAAAATACTGGAGTACAAAGTTTTTTTTTTCCAACAAGTACAGAGTAGTAGTTAAAATTGACAAAAGTTGTCAATCAAATGGGATGGGTCAATATTTATGTAATATCAAATAACCTACCTATGATTGAATCCTATTGATTTATTGATGTAACCTTGATGGGACTCAAGACCAATGAATAAATTTCACTAGGATTAAATTAAAGAAACTAGGTGGGGCAATACTTTCTCCATTTTATCAGGAATGCATCATTTTCTAACGTGAAATTTTTTATTTAGATTCATCGCTTTCTTTTTTAATTAATAAATTTTCTCTCTATCTTTCTCATATTATAAGAGTCTACTTTTTCTCTCTATCATTCTAATCTCTTAAAAATGCTACTTGGTGATTTTAAAAGTGATAAATCTTACAATAATAATTTTTAAAAATTATAAAGAGTAGTGGTAATTAATGGATCGTTATTTGTTAACTTAGTAATATCAAGTGACAATTTAAGTATTTTCTATCTAGAAAGGAATATTATTTATGATTACCTTTTATTACACATATAAGACAAAGAGATAATACTTAAACGGGCCGTAATTTTTAATACAAGTATTTAATTGTTTTACAAAGATTTGATGTACTCTGTAAGTATTAAGAGGGCATTATTGTCCATTTTTCTTAAGAGATTGAAAAAGGAAAATAAAAATATAAAATATTCTCTATTGCTTAAGCGTGTGGATCCCAAAGTAAAATATTTGAAGAAAAGCCCAACGCATGCAAAGATAAAGGCCGGCCCATGTTACCACTAACCTGCTTTTTACCTTTGCTTACCATAACTTTTTCCTCCACTTAATTGACAGCTTCAGTAAACCTTTTACATGTGACCATCTTCTATAATCTTTTTTATTTAATGAAATTTTAATTTTTACCTCTTCATTGTTGAACTTACTTCATTGATGCTTATAATTATGACCTAGTCTTGCAATCCTGTAGCTTTAGAGCAAAGCAAATCACATCAGCTCAAAAGAACTTACTTCATTTGATTTTGTTTGATGTGCTCAAACAACTTAGGGTCTGTTCACATTTACTGAACTTAGCTGAACTGAACTGATTGGAGCTGAACTGAACTGAACTGAACTGATTGGAGCTGAACTGAACTGAGCTGAAATGAATATTTTATGAGAGAGGGAAATTAGGAGCTGAACTGAACTGAACTGAACTGATTGGAGTTGAACTGAACTAAACTGAACTGATTGGAGCTGAACTGAACTGAAATTAAGTAAATATGAACAACCCCATAGTAGATAAGATATGTCATATGCATAACACAAATTAATATCTAGTGGTAAACCTATGATACTATTTACCTAGCTTCGATCGTTCGATATTTGTTTACTACGTTAAACTAATAAAAATAATTAGTATAATTAGTTGAGTTAATAATTAGTATAATTAGTTGATACTATTAATTACTTTTTTGGGTGTGAAGTGAGATACAAAGGATAAATGATGTTGATGCAATTCCTTCCCTAGCCTTGGCATGAATAACTAGCATCCCAATGAATTTTACCAACTCAACTAAATAGTATCCAGTTATCCACGATACTACTTAAGCCCTATTTTTGCAATTAAATATAATAGAATTGAATTAAAAGAAGAGGAAACTAACTAAAACGCAATGAATAAAAACTAACTAAACTAAATTGAATTAGAGTTTTGGATTTTCTGGAGCAAATTGAAATTTTGAGGAATAAGTCGAAATTAACACTTAATTAATCAATTGATCGAATAAGTTAATGACTTTATTGGTAGACACGTTCATAAGGAAAATCAAATACTAATAATGTTGCATAGCAAATGTAAAAATAAAATTGAAGAAATGGATCATTTCCCTCGACAAAGTTACAATTACTACCTCACTTTCATCAACAACAAAGCATGATAATTAACCCTTAAGAAGAGGGAAGCGCATTAACACATGATAGCTAGTAAATGTAATGATTAATCTCAAATAGACCTATAAGCTAGCTAACTCATGCATGCTTCATAAGTTGGAAAATCATTATAGTTCATAACTTCAATTTATTTTATCATATAATTCATTTATTCATATTTAAAAATTAAAATTATCAATGATACTACGTGGGCCTTATATATGGACATACATTATTGTTGTTAAGATTTTTTTGATTTCCTCCTTTCTCCGCAACCCTAGTATATACCATTTCTAGCTCCCTTACATCTCAAGCAAAGGTTATCTAATTTTAGTACCAGCAATTATTTGAATTTAACTATTTTAATTGTACAAATTCGACACTTTGGGTTCATATAGTTACACACCACATATATAAAGTTTAAAAAAAATCATCCAATAATCAACACTTGACATTTCCTTTGATTGCCATGTATTATCTTCTAATGTACGGAGTACTCCTTATCGGTAACTCATATACTCCCTCTGCCCCTTCTTGTTTGAACCACTTTATACAAAAAGCTCTCATAAAAAAAGAGCCCATGATACAAATAAAAGAGATTGAGGGAGTACGTTTTAAGTAATATTATAGAGCATAAAAATTCCTATACTTGATATTATTATATCATTTCATCAATAATGTTATTAATTATAACTAAAAAAAAAAGTGTGATTTATTCATTCGATTTCCACTTATTTTATAAATTGAGTAATTTATATAAATCTTTATTTGAATTTACTAACCTTCAATCAAATTTATATTCTTATAATATGAGTGAAATTGAAATAAACTTAACAAACCCGAAAGACAAATATAAAATAGTAATATGATAAACATAATCCTAAGGGGTATGTATAAGAAGCTAAAAAGGAAAACATTATTAAGGATAAATTAACATTAATTACACTGATTTACACGTGATTTTGTCATGAATTTTCAATTGACTTTATCATGAATTCCCGATTCATTACCGTATAAAATAAGATCTAGTTAAATATTAGGGGGGACAAGAAAGTGAGAAACAAGTGAAGAAAGAAAAACCAACAAAAATGACATCATGCCGTACATGCACATATATAATTATATAGTTATAGTAGTCCGTAAATGGGTGTTATGGTCCATGGAAAACTGGATTTCCTGTCATAGTTGTACAAGCCTAAAATTCCACAAATTGGGGAGTTATGTAGTAAGTATATTGTATATGGAAATAGAAAACGTAAGTGGTGAAGTCAATCTATGAAAAAAAAAATGAGTGTGGTTGCTCCAAATATCGTTTTCAACTTTTCATACGGCTTGTATTCTGGAATTTGAGTGGTTTGCCAATAAAGCTACAATTTTTGCAAGTGTTCCACTTTTATTCCATACAATGGATGTCTTGGTACTTATCTTGTTTTTCTAGTTGGAGTATGATGTATGAAGCCTCGTCATTTTAAGCAAAGGCCGTCCTTTGAACTAGGATTATTCTGTATTTACTTGTCTGATTAAATATCATTTTGTATACGCAATAGTATTTTAGAATTTCCTTTTGAGTTTGTCTCATTTTTTTTTCTTCACATATGATTAAACTTGTCAATTTATAAACACAATTTAATTCGAGCCTTAATAAAATAACATTAAGTATAGAACAAACTGTAAGGGAC
The DNA here is from genome assembly GCF_948465745.1 of Chenopodium album. NCBI lineage: Eukaryota > Viridiplantae > Streptophyta > Magnoliopsida > Caryophyllales > Amaranthaceae > Chenopodium > Chenopodium album. The sequence continues at coordinate 13,299,641 of NC_137834.1, forward strand.
GGATGAAAAAGATGTATAACTTAATAGAAAACTTATTAGTAAACTTTTCTTCCTTGATACAATGAATTCTCTATTTATTTAAAAATGATTCTTCTAATTAAAGACACATAAACATTGATATATAAGTATAAGAAATTTTAGTTTTTTTTTTGGTGCAAAGTATAAGAAATGATAGATCTTCACATGTTTTTGGTCAATAGACATGAAAAATCTAATCGTGGTTTGCCATGGTGGAGGAGTGTGATTGGTCATAATAAGTCCAATTAAAACCAAGAAGGGTAATTTTTACTTAATTCATCAATTTCACTACTTTATCATTATATATGTGCATATTAATCAACATAAAAAGAGGTACAAAGTCATTGTTATTAAGGAATTATTGTGTTAAAAAAAAATTTAAAAAAAAAAAAAACATTCATTATATTCATGAACAATAAAATTTGCAATTAAAAAGCAAAATACTAAATATGGGTCAATCAAATTTCACCATATAAGCAAATTTCAGTGTCTTTAATGAAAAAAGACATTGTAAAATTTTCAATTTATCAAGAGTTAAAATATAATGGAGTAACTAAAATCCTGAGGAATAAGTTGTTAGGGTGTGTGCAAACTAATATGTATCTAGCTAGAGGTCATATTATAGGATTGTCCATACCTTTTTGCAAATTTTTAATTCATGCAATCATAATGCTAGTTGCAAATTGTCTTTTCACAATTAAGAAGCTTGTGTTTTTTATAATTTCGTTTGCATTATCTTCAAATCTTTAATTTGTAAAATATTCATTTGAAATCGATTTCATTGTATACTGCATGATTACTAGTTGCTAATTATTAGTTGATCTACCTACAGTGGAAATAATAACGTACAAAACATTATTTAGTATATCTATATGTTAGATTATTGATCATACTTTTTAATTAAGGATAAAGTATATAATATAAAAAATCTATTTGTTGTAAAAAAAAAAAATCAATGAAACCTTAGTTCCATGAATCAAAGAAAAGTTTGAAGCACATTACAACTGAAATTGTGAAAAAAAAAAAAAAAAAACTTTTTAGAATAGCATAAAATCTTGCAACAAAACAAATATCAAATTTAGAATTAGTAATATTTATAAGATTCTAAATTCATAAGTACACATACATATATACAACTTTAGAATGTTTGTGAAAAAGTTGAGCCTTTTAATAAGTAGGCCAGGGTATGTATATGTATGCACAATTATATTTAAATTAAACGATAATGTGACAACTAATTTCAGATCCAATGGCCTCTACTATAAGTCTATAACCAATTATATATTGCATACGTGGGATGGTTATTAAACTACATTCATGTTACAATAATGCTAAGAAACAAACAAAATACGAGAAAACCAAAAGAAGGAAATAAGAAAGAAAAACTTAAAAAACTAGAGGGAAAAAAAAATAAAAAAAGAAAGAAAGAAAGCTAGGCAGGAAGAAACTTCATAGTTTAGTCAAACATGGTACAAACATTAACAGCAAGGCAAAGTTGATGATGAGATAAAAAACAAGAACATAAATAATAAAATTATTAATAAAATTATAAATAAATACTGAATTAAATTATTAATAAATAATGAATTAAAAGTACCGCCTTTTTCTTCATTAGCTAGGCTGTAAACTTTTGCTTTTTAGTACTTTCGATTATGAATATCCAAACTTAATCCTAAACGATTCCTTCAAATCCCACCCTACAGTTATCTTTATGTGTAAAATATACTACTATATAGTTTTAATTTCATGAAATGTATAATATATAGTTTGAAAAATCATCGTATTCCCGGCCATCGCCCACCAATTAGCTAATTTTTAAACTTAAATGTCGGCCTACCAAACTTAATTAAAATTAGAATAAGAGTGCATGAATTATGGAATTGGTTAAGCTGCTTCTTACTAGTTTTAGTCCTAAACGTAAAGTCAACTAGTTAAGTAACAATTTTGCTACCTTTCTTATTAAGCTTCCAAATGGCATGTAATTATTGGTGTCATTTTAAAGTATATTATAAATATTACAATTTTCTTACATTATAAATACAATATTATTATTGTGGGACTGCATTTTTAGCATATATCAGCATCAAAGGGGGGGGGGGGGGGGGGGGTAGGATCTTGATTAACTAATTTTCTCATTTAAGATATTGTTAGGGACGTTGATTTTTTTTTTTTATTATTTTTTTATTTTTAAGAGAAGGTTCATGTATATCCTCTTAGAGTTTATAAGGTTGACGAATCAAATTTCTTAATTTTATTTTGTGGAGGGGGATGGGTGGTTTAGATATTTCAATAAAAGTTTGAAAATGATATTACTGATTTCTTATTTATTATTGCTTGAATTCTCTTACAATCATATAGAGAGTTTTCTTTCTTTGGTGCACCCCCGTTCTAATTAAACAAAGAAGAGACGTTTACAAATATTCTCGCTCTTTATGTTTGATTTTTATGAAAGTTTTACGATGATAATTGTGACTTAAAATGGTAGTGAATGTGAATCATGTTAGTATATGAGACTTTCTCATTAATAATGAGTTGTGAATAGCATAGGACACACTTTGTAATAGTTTAAATCGTGTAAACTATTGCGTGCCAACATGACTGTTACCTTTTTTTTTTTTTTTTTTGAAAGAGACTGTTACCATCTTTAATTGTAACCTTGGTAAGAATTGTATTTAAAAAGATTAATGATTGTAGTTTTTTTTTCCTTCCATTTCACCACCAAAAAAAAAAAGTCTTTCTTAACTTGTACTCTATATTAATATTTAGATTTCAATCCAAATTGATAAAGTGTAGTAGTATAATGACTACCTCCTTCATTTTTTTTTTATGAAAATCACAATATGTTGTTGGTAAAATAACTGTTGAAATCAATAACAAATAAAAGATTAGAACTTTTCTGGATTGAAGATCCCAAACTCACAGTCGCGCCGTGGAACAAAATCCACTGTCTTAGAAGCGAAATACGCCACCACCGGTACAATGCAAGTTTCCTAGTGACGCACGCCCCCAAGTTTAACGCAACTCTATCCGTAATCCGTACACCCGAACTCGAAGAGTGGAATTTCTCAAGAACTGTTCAGATCTCAAAAGGTAGGTTTATTTGTTTTTCGGTTTGAAAAGTGAATGAATATCTTATGAAGAGGCAAGGCTCGTATTTATATGAGTCCCGGAAAAAGGAGACACGTAAAGAACACCGACCTAGGAAAAAGGCGGGCCCGATCGGGCGCGAGATGGAGTTTTTCCAGACCTGGCGATCTAGAAAACCCATCCCGAGCGAGCCATCGGGCGAAAGCCGCCCGATCGGGCTCGTCAAAAACTCGAGTCCGTTGCTCGATTGGGCGCGAGAGTTCTCCTATTTTCCTTAGCCACCTCCGCCTGATCGGGCGCGAGAATCCGTTTGCATTACCTATTTCCAACATATGTCTCTTTGGCACACAATTTGGGTTAACCCTTAACGCACAACTGCTATTTATTATTACTTCCTCCGTTTTTAAATACTTGCTCCACTTTTATTTTCGGCCGTTTTTAAGTACTTGCTTCATTTCCTTATTTAGAAAGTTTTTACAATATTTAATTCAATTCTCTCGATCACCTTTTTTTTCGATCATCTACAATAATAAAGATCTGTAGACCACAGATTTAGAGAAAATATCATAACTTTTACAATCAAAATCATAACTAATTTGCATATTTGGCATAGCTCATACTCCACCGCTTCAAGCTTGACGCGAGCAATGATTTTCGAGTCTTTGCATCTTTTCAAGTTGAGACCTCCGCAATCCGCGCTGATGTTTTGATCGACCAATTGATGACAAATCCCATACCCATAGTAATCCAAATCATCTCCCCAGTTATTATAAGAACCCTAAAAATAAATTCCCATCCATAGATGAGAATCAAAATCCCAGAATGGGACAGGCTCTCACAGATGGAGAGAACAAAACAAAAAAAAACGTAAAGCAAAACAAAAACTAAATTGAATTAAAGAAAAAGGGTCAGAAATAGTCTAATTTTCGAAAAAAAAAACTAGACTATTTCCAGCCTAAACGACCAAGAAAACTAAAACCCTAGAAGAGATAGGAGAGAGAAAAAGAAAAAAGGGGCACAAACAATATTAATAATTGTAGGCGTCGCTCGAAGTGCGCCTACGTTAAAAGCATGTTGTGAATATGCTTAGCACTCATAGGAAGTGGGAATTGACATATACGATTAGGGACAAAAAAGTAGGGAGCCGCCAACAAGTTTTTAAGGAACTTGTAAAACGTTCACGGATCATTAAAAAGGCAACCATAATAAGGGACAACGATAGGCAACAACGATTGACCCGTAAAGGTTACACCCCATTCATAATCCATGAGATTACACTCGAACAATGAATTCGCAACGAATGCGCCAATATTCCAAAAATAAAACGGAGAAACTGAAATTCCACCGTGTCACGGTGAAAGGGTCCCGTGACACGGTACAAATTCCCGCGTCACGGCAATATATATATATATATATATTTTTTCGCCGACAGAAGGTGACGTGGCACGGGAACTTCTCCCGTCAGACGGGATAAATTCCCGTGTCACGGGAATTTCCCTTCCCCCTTTTTTTCGTTCAGGCCCACTGTGTCACGGTGAACAGTACCATGACACGGTGGGATGTCCCGTGTCGCGACATTTTTTTTTTCCGGCCGTGATGCAATGCTGAACCAACGCGTATATTTGATCAACAGAGGGCGGATTTTTTTTATTTTAGAGTGGCCGGGCCCCCTTGAGGGGTTGCCTACGTATCCTAAAAAGGAATCAGGCCAAACGTAGCTCTATTGGGTCATGAACCCATGCGACTAGGCATAGAATTTCTTGAGTTGATCCAAGTTGGTTAAATTATGGAAGCCGTTACCGTCCATGTCTACCAATTGTGCCGCTCCGCCAGACAGGATGGCTTTAACAATGTACGGGCCTGACCAGTTCGGTCTGAATTTTCCTCTAGGATCTAACGCATTTTTACGAAGTGCCTTAAGCACTAGGTCACCCTCTTTGATATTTCTGGTCTTGACTTTTTTATTAAAATGCCGTGCCATACGTTGTTGGTAGGTTTGGACATGATGCAAAGCTGCCAAGCGTTTTTCATCAAGCAAGACCAGTTCGTCGTATCTTGCTCTAATCCAGTCGACTTCATCTAGTTGGCTTTCCAATGCGATTCAAAGAGAAGGTATTTCGAGCTCGATTGGTTGTACAGCTTCAACTCCATAGACCAAAGAGAAAGGGGTAGCCCCTGTTGATGTACAAACAGAGGTTCGATAACCCCAAAGGGCGAAATGTAGCTTACTTGGCCAATCCTTGTAATTTTCTGTCATCTTTTCGATGATAGTTTTCACATTTTTGTTGGCCGATTCGACTGCTCCGTTTGTTTGTGGTCTGTAAGGTGATGATCGGTGATGTTTGATATGATATTTTTGTAATAATTCCGCGCATTCGGCTTGGAAATGTGTTCCATTATCACTGATCATCTCATGTGGTACCCCATAGCGGCATATGATATTTTTCTCAATGAATTGAGCTACGTGTTTTGCCGTCAGCTTGGCATATGAGGCAGCCTCGACCCATTTGGTGAAGTAGTCGATTGCTACGAGAATGATGTCAATGCCCCAAGTGGAGAAAGGCCATGGAGAAGTATACGTGTAGAGAAGCGAAGGTGGAACATGTTGTAAGTTTGCGTAGACTTGACACTTCATACATTTCTTGACGTATTCGTGACAATCTCTCTCCATAGTAGTCCAATAGTAACCTTGTCGTTGAATCTTTTGGACTAACATCTTTGCATTCATGTGTGTTCCACATATACCAGCATGAAGGTTCTCCATGGTTTTATGTGCTTCTTTCTTGGCTATGCATAAGAGATTTCTTCCCATTGCAGTTCTCTTGTGGAGTTCTCCCCTGATGAGCACATACTGTGAGGCCAGGAGCCTCAAAGCACGGCGTGCCCTTTTATCAGTATTAGGAGGGTATTCTCCTTGTCACATAATTAAGGATGTCCGTATACCATGGCTCTTCATCTTCTTGATGTGGTTCTTGTTCATCGTCAAGTGCATGAACATAAGCTGGCTCATATCTTCTCTCTATGGTCAGTGGCATTCTGATTGTGTCAGCTGGAATTCGCACCATTGATGCTAATTTAGCTAGTGCGTCGGCGAACTGGTTTTCTTCTCTTGGCAAATACGTATATTCCACTTCATCTAGTTGCTCCGTGAGAGTTTCTAAATGAGCTTGATACGTAGCGAGACTTTCACTTCTCACTTTCCATCTTTTGGAGATTTGGTTAATGATTAGTGAAGAATCACCGTAGATTCTGAGTTTCTTAATTCCCCAGCTGTTTCTAACCCCAAAATGCATGCTTCATATTCTGCGACATTGTTGGTGACATCAAAGTCGAGCTTCATGGAAATTGGGATGTGCTCTTCATTGGGTGATACGAGCAAGACTCCTACACCACATCCCTTTTGGTTTGAAGCTCCATCGAAATAGAGCGTCCAGCTATCATCTTCGGTCATGAGTAAATCTTCGTCAGGGAAATCGTACTCTTCTTTTTCAGCTTCTTCTAGCGGAAAGTCTGCTAAGAAGTCAGAAACTGCAGAACCTTTGATGGCTTTTTGTGGCACAAATCTCAAGTCAAATTGAGCTAGATTGACTATCCACCTTGATAATCTGTCGTTGAGTGTTGCTTTCTCGAACAAGTATTTGAGAGGGTCCATCTTGGACACGACATGCACTGTATGAGTGAGCATGTAATGTCTTAGTTTCTGTGCGGCCCATACAAGTGCGAGACACAACTTCCCGAGTGGTGTGTATCGCGTCTCATATCCTTGAAGTTTCTTGCTCAAGTAATAGATTGCATTCTCCTTGCTTTTGATCTCTTGTGCTAGCATTGCCCCCATCGTTTCTCTTGTGACCGTAAGGTAGAGTCGAAGAGGAAAGTCAGGTATTGCTGGCGCTAGCACGGGTGGGTTTGCCAAATACTCTTTGATTTTGTCGAAAGCCTTTTGGCAATCGTCATCCCATGTGACTGGGACATTCTTCTTAAGCTTCTTGAATATAGGTTCACATATCGCCGTGAGCTTTGATATGAACCTACTTATATACTGCAACCTTCCAATGAAGCCTCGAATCTCCTTCTCATTTTTGGGCGGTGGCATGGCCATGATCGCTTTTACTTTTGAAGGATCTATTTCAATCCCTCGAGAACTGATCACATATCCAAGTAATTTGCCTGACGTGACTCCGAATGCACATTTTGCTGGATTTAATCTCATGTTGTACTTACGGAGTCTTTCAAAAAACTTGCGAAGTGTAACAATATGGCCTGGGCAATCTTTAGACTTAACGATCATATCATCGACGTAGACCTCCACCTCTTTGTGCATCATGTCATGTAACAATGCTGTAGCTGCTCTTTGGTAGGTGGCACCCGCGTTTTTCAACCCGAATGGCATTACCGTATAGCAATATGTACCCCATTGCGTGATGAATGTGGTTTTCTCCATGTCTTCTTCGGCCATCAATACCTGATTTTATCCGGCGTAACCATCCATGAATGATAGGAGTGCATGGTTTGCTGTATTATCGACCAGAATGTCAATGTGAGGTAGAGGGAACCCATCTTTTGGGCTTGCTTTATTGAGATCCCTGTAATCAACACACATTCTGACCCTTCCGTCCTTCTTTGGAACTGGAACCACATTTGCTATCCATTCCGGTTACTTGGATACTCTGATGAAACCTGCGGCCAATTGTTTCCTGATTTCTTCCTTGATTTTGAGAGCCACATCTGGTTTCATTCGGCGCAGCTTTTGTTTGACAGGCTTCATACTCGGAATGAGTGGTATCGTATGCTGAGCTATATCCCTGTCAATTCCTGGCATATCTTGGTATGACCAAGAAAATACATCAACAAATTCACTAAGCAAGTTAATTAGCTCTTTGCGTTCATCTTGACTTAGTGTTAATCCAATTTTTACTTCTTTAACAGTCGTATCATTGGAAATGTTAACTGTTTCTGTGTCTCCAATAACTGCTGTTTTATTTTCGTGTTCTTCCATTGCTTTTATTATTTCTTTGTCATTTTTATCATTAGAAAAGCAATATTGATCAGGGCTAGGGGAATGGCACGCATCGTAAACAAAGGTACTCATTTTATTGAATTCACTAGCTAATACATCAAGAGAGGCAAGGTCGGCTGCGACCTCACCAGAATTATTAGGACTAGAAAGAGAGGACTCAACAAGAGACTCAGGGTTGAACTCTATAGCAGAAAGAGGGTCGGCCTCAGACTCTAAGGACTCGTCTACAGACTTAGACTCAGACTCGGACTCGGACCCAGACGACTCAGACTCATCAAACATAGGGCCCTCGCCAGCGGTTATTTCCAACTTCTCTCCACTCGGCGTAGTGATCCTCAATGTCTTGCGCCATCCCCTTGAAATGTTGTCAGCTTGGACAATTAACTCGGAGGGGTCAAAATCCTTGTTTGCTATGACAGCTTGAACGAGCTCGGAGTTATCATTGCAGACTGGCTTGAATTCATTTTTCTCCATTCCAAAAAGAAGGTTGATTCCCAGATCATCAGAGTTCAGGCTAGCTGGCTTCTCGGCTGTGGAGAGCTCTTCGTCTTCATCGATGAAGTCACAATCGAGGAACACCTCGAATCCCGGTTCACGGATCCCATTATGGACAAATGGTTCAGGGAATTCATAGCATGGGAAGTCTTCCCCTTCTTTGATGTACTGGCCATTGAGGGTGAACGGATATGGATCCATGGCCATTTCCGTCTTCGTGATTCGAGCGTTGTTGCGAGCCTTCATTTTCAATGCAGCTTGTTTCAAATCTTCTTTTGTTGGCTTGAATCCCAAGCCGAAAGTATCCTTCTTGAGCGCACCAGGATGGCCCCAAGATTTAGCCATTTTCTTCTTGAGCCCAAGGGTCATTCCAGGGAAGTGACCTTGCTTCTTCAGAATGGCATTGATACTAGTGTTTGAATAGGGATCGAAGTCGAGATGGCACTTTTCCTCCTCTTCGATCACGAGAACATCATCTAGTGAAAACCCCCAAAGATCTTCATCTTCTTCGTCATGTTCAACATGGACGATAGGAGTATCAATAACTTGAATGCGCATAGGGGAAGCATCGATAGTAATCGGAACCCCTCCAACTATGGCTTTCACTTTCTGGTGAAGCGATGACAGAATCGCCTTTAGCTCATGAAGCCAAGGGCGTCCTAACAACAGATTGAAAGAGGCCTTAATGTCCACCACCTGAAATTTGGTGCGACGTTCAATGGCCCCAGTAGTTATATTCAGTATGATAGTACCCACGGCTTGACGGCGAGTATTATCGTAAGCTCGAATCCCTTGAGTGGAGGGAGTCAATTCTTCATTCTTTATACCCAACTTCTTTGCAGTACGGAGTGGGAACACATTGATTGCAGAGCCATTATCAACCAGGCTCATGGGAACATTCATCTGCCTACACACTACAGTGAGGTGTAAGGCCTTATTATGTTGGTCCCCTTCCGGGGGTAGATCCTTATCAGAAAAGGAAATCAGATTGCTAGTACTCGGCAGCTCAGTAGTGAGAAAGTTGACCAATCCTTGAGGAGTCATGTCATCATCGACTCCTATTTTCACCAGAGCATTCATCACAGCCTTTCGATGCTCGTGGGAAGTGGCCAAAAGCTTCCATACATTCATCTCCACCTTAGTCTTTTGCAGTTGTTTGACCACATCGCTGTTCACAGGGTCGATGGGATCAGCTATCGGATGTGATTGTGGTGGAGGTGGAGGTGAAAGTGGGTTAGGTTGTTGCAACCGTCCACTTCTGGTGAGAACCTTGACCTCAAAGTCCCCCCAAACATCTTTACTGGTGCCAAGAGATGAACAGGATATGTCTTTGAGATAGACGTCTTCATCATCACTATCCCAGATCCCATTCACTTCTTCAATACTTGAGATAAATACAACTTCCGGCAGAGGTTCATTCACAGGTTGAATGAGTATTGACGGATTAAAGGAGACTTCATCTCCCATGATAGCCAAAGCATCAGAAAGAGGACCTGTTTGAATGTTAGGCTTCTTGCCCCCTGGAGGGACAGGAAGTTGGTTAGCATCAATCAGGTCTTGGATCGCATCTTTCAGCCTCCAACACTTCTCAGTGTTATGACCCTTGCCTTGATGAAACTTGCAATAAGCATTGGGGTCATAGCTAGCGGTCCTATTCTCAGGTCGAGGTTCTGGAAATGGTCCGATTGGGATAATCAGTCCTTGACCATGCAAACGGTCATAAGCAGCATCATAAGTCATTCCCAAAGGCGTATAAACCCTCCTTTGCCTTTGGAATCTTTAAGGAGGAGCATTAAGGGCCAGCACATCATTGATGTTGATATTGTTGGTAGCATTATTGGGCTTAGAAGACGAAGAAGAAGGAGTGTCGTTCTTCTTGTTTTTCCAAGTGATGTTGTTATTGTTGCTACCAACAGACTTCATCAGTTCATCTTCGATATTGATTCCAATATCGTATACAGCTTCAAAGGTACTTAGAGGTAGAAACTTCAAGTGTTGCTTGTACTTATGAGTCAGATTGGCAATGAACAAGCGAACCATTTCCTTCTCCTTGGGAGGATCCACCAGGAGCGCAGCTGTTTCTCTCCACCTGCTTAAGTAAGTGGTGAATCCTTCATTCTCTTTCTGTTTGAGAATGGAGAGTTCACGTTCAGAAGTCTTGGCCTGGATGTTACACTTGTACCGATTCATAAAGCTTTCAGCAACATCCTCCCAGGTCGCGACATGCTTGGATTCCAAAGAATAGAACCACTGTTGACAGGCATGCTCTAAGGAAAGAGGAAACACCGTAGGGAAGAGTGTCACATCTACTCCCTTAAGAGCCATAGTTGCAGAAAAAGCCTTCAAATGGAAAAACAGATTATCAGTAGGCTTGAATTTGGGAATGTCAGCAGTGGAAAACTTCTCAGGAAGCTTCTCTCTTATGGACGAAGAGGTGACAGGCTGTTCCACATAAGTGAACTATTCAGAAATCTTGCTCATTTGTTCCTTAATCTTGTCCATTGCAGCAGTAGTGACATTGTTTTGATTGTCTTGCTCTACAGTGCTGACTCTAGTGGTGAGTGTCTGCATCATGTCAGACAATCTTTCGATTGTCCTGTTGAGGTTCTCAATGTCTTCCTTAGTGGCCATTAGTTGAAAGTAGACTGGAGATGGAACTTGTGGAGATGATTGAGGTGGTTTCCTTGTACGCCTCTTTGGTATAAGAGGTTGTTGAGGTATGGACTCAAACCGTAACAATCTACCCCTGCTTCTCGTCCAAGTGCTGTGACACCGAAACAAACACACCTTTAATAACCAAACTTAACCTTAACCTATCCGGATTAAAAATAATTTTTTTTTTATTAAAAATCTATAATTTTGAAACTCTACTTACTCCGAAAAAAAACGACACAAAAACGAGACTTCCCTAAAATACGGTCAAAAGGTGGTGCGCGACTTAAAAAAAAATGTGTGAACATAATGTGTGAGTGATTAAGTGAGGTTATAGACGCGTGTTTTGACCGTATAGCTAGACACGACACAAAACTGGACACAGCATTCGCACAAAAATCGAAAAAAAAGACTGACAGGACACTTTCATGGGCACCGTGTCACGGTACAGATTGTCGTGACACGGTGCAGTCTACCGTCAGACGGCAGGCAGCCCCGTGTCACGGCACTGTTCACCGTGGCACGGCAGAAAATACCGTGACACGGTGCGCAGTTCCAGGTCAGTTTTGTGATTTTTCCGGATTTTAACCGATTTTAGGTCCGTACTAATTTCTATGTGAGAATAAAAACCCTCGGTCATGGGTTAAACAAAAGAGCAAACACATAAAGGTTAGCATCAAACAACCACATAGCATTTAGGCACGATGATGTTAAAAAAAAAAAAAAAAGTTCGCAACCTAGAGTCGAGATCTATGTTCAGCTATTGGTCAAGCTTTGGGTGTCAAAAAGGGTACCATGGTTAAGAGTTTGGACGTGTTAGCAAGGCAGCCTCCCTTGAGGGTGTATGCCAACGGGCGGCTCCGCGAGTTCGTGATGAAATCAAACTCGACTCCATGGTTTGGGTGGATTTAATAACTCGGATGAACCCTTATTGCCATGAGCGTTTTTGGGTCGATAGAGCTTAAATCCCCCGGGGCTAAGACGCATGTAGAACACATACGTTTTTTCAGAAAAATCGAAGGAAGTCGACTGTGAGGAAAGAAAATAAGTCACCGGGCTGATTTTAGGACTGCCGTGACACGGCAGATTCTGCCGTGGCACGGCAGTCAGGAAATCTGACTGGTGCCCTGTTTTCCTTCGCGCGCAACCAAGTTATCCAATTTTTCCTACGGGACAGACCTGAACGCAACGTTAAAACGTCTATGCAGATGCAAAAAATGCCAAATTAATCACAGGATTATTTTTTCAAGAATCTTTCAAGTCTCATCCACTCATCTTAATTAAATACCGATCACTCAAATCGATAAATAATTAAGAATCCTCCCCAGTGGAGTCGCCAAATTATAGGCGTCGCTCGAAGTGCGCCTACGTTAAAAGCATGTTGTGAATATGCTTGGCACTCATAGGAAGTGGGAATTGACATATACGATTAGGGACAAAAAAGTAGGGAGCCGCCAACAAGTTTTTAAGGAACTTGTAATCCGTTCACGGATCATTAAAAAGGCAACCACGATAAGGGACAACGATAGGCAACAACGATTGACCCGTGAAGGTTACACCCCATTCATAATCCATGAGATTACTAACTCCATATGGTTCGGAACCACGAAAGGAGGATCGGGGATGATGGTACGAAGTGAGTCATGGAGTCACATTCGCCCGTATTGGCCTCTACTCGATTCTTATATTGAAAAGCATTCCTATCATCTCAAAGGCATACAAACAATAATTCAATTCGCTCCAAACTATTATTTAACTAAATTGGTTCAAGATTAATGCACACATAATTCTAAAAATTTGGTGATCACTTCAATTAATAATAAGATTAAAAGGGATCCTAAACCGGTTGTCCAAATTATCTTATTAGTCGTGATTTTCAATTACATATTCCCTTTAACATGCAATATGGTGATCAAAATAAATATAATAGAACAACATTAATATTAAAACCAATTTAATCACAATTCCAACAACATAAAATCGTTAGAGAAATAATAATAATAAAAAGAGCATGATCCTTACTTTGATTTTGTTTGTTTGCAACTACAAAATAATAAACGAGTTAGTAACTTCAAGGAAATAATAAAACAATAATTAAATTAAATTAAATGAAATAAAGTTGATTTTGGGGCCAAACCCTCAAACAGTTCTACCTTTCACGCCTTGGCTTAAGGACAGAACCTCGAGTAAAATATGGACTCCTTTGAGTGCTTGAAGAAGGAATTTTGAAGTGAAAAGGGTAGGCTAGTGTTTAGGCTAATAGCATAGAAGAGAGAAAATAAAAATAATAAAATTCTCGGTGCCCCGTACATCAGAAATGAGGGGGTATTTATAGGGAAAATGTGCTGAGGGAGCACACGGAACCCTAAAATGATAAAAACCCTAAAAAAGTATCCCGTGACACGGTCAGACTGTACCGTGACACGGGAAGCTCCACCGTCAGACGGTACCCATACACTTTCCCGTGACACGGTACACTTTTGGCGTGACGCGGGAAATTTTCAGAAAACGGGATGAAAAACGCGTTAAGGGTTTACGCGGAAAGGACACGGAATGTCCCGTGTCACGGCAGACCTCCCGTGTCACGGGAAGGATTCCCGTGACACGGTGGCAGTCTGCCGTGGCGCGGGAACTTCCAGTCCATTTTCCGTCTAAATTCATTTTTAACCCTAACTTCTTTCAGCTTTTTAAGTGCCGATTGATAATTTCGGGCTTTTTCTGGCTTTTATTATTCGGGCTAAAATAAGAAAATAATTAAATAAAAATAAATAAAGAGTTTGGGCCAAAAATAAGTAATAAAACAATAAAATAAAAAAAGGTTTGGACTTAAAATAAGTTGGGCTGAAATTAAAACTATGCTTTTACCAAACATCAAGACTAATCCATGGACCGTTCAAAAGTATGGATTTAATAAAATACGATTTTTTAAGCACTCTCGGGATTAAATACTAAACCCGACCAATAGTGGCGGTGAAAGGTTATTTATCATCGGGTTTGGTTTTGGGGAGACATTTTTAGGTGTCTACAATAATATTCAATTCTCTCACCTAGTGAACCCAACTTAAATCATATTTTATTAATTTTATATTCTCTCTCCTCCATCTCCAATACTTTTGCTTTTTATAATTTTTTATTCTTCCACCTACCCCACTACCTCCGTATTTTATTACATTATCTGATTTCTCCTAAAACGCCGTGCATAGAGAAATGGAGCAGGTATTTAAATAGGCAGGAAGTATGTGTTTACTTATTTCTTATTTCATACTTCATGCTTCTTCCGTTCTTTTTTACTTCACTAGCTTTGACTTTTACACTATTCACCACTCCTTTAACCGTTTTTTGTGAATAATATGTAACGAAAAACATATTCATATGAGATCTTATTAAATTCGTCTTAATAAGTACTATTATAATATACTTCCCTATTCTTTTTTACTCGACCCGCTTTGACTTTTACATTATTCATCACCTCTACTTTGTCGTCTTTTGTGAATAATATGTTAGGAAAGACATATTCATGTAGGATCTTTTTGAATTCGTCTCAATAAGTACTATCATAAAATATAACTTTTAGAATTTTTATTTATGGAGAATTAACGTCATTGATTGTTAAAGTTTTGCATTGGCAAACGTGATAAAAGAAACAAGTAAATTAAAAAAACAGAGAAAAATTAAAGTAATTGATTGTTAAAATTCTGCATTGCAATTAGCGTGATAAAAGAAACAGAGGAGGTATTTAGCATTTAAACCTTTGTTCTTGTTAGCTGAATTAAACTAAACTGATATAAGAATTTATTTAAATAGTAAAATCAATCTAGTAATTAGTTTATTTGTTTTGTTCAATTCCCTTAAAAAAAATAAAAATAAAATTGTTTTGTTCAATAATTATAGATAAATTAAGGGTAAAATACATGCAATGACGAATAAGAATGGGGAATTAATTATTAATTACGCAGTACATACTTCTAGTATGATAAATTTTGTGTTTTATAAATTTTTAACAAGTCTAATTCCGTATGTCCATACCTAAATATTTGGATCCGCCACTGCCTCTCACAAAAAAGAAGAAATTTTTTGTCTTTTAAAGGAGAAACGATTCTCATGGAGAAGAAGAAAAACCCTGCCATGTTTAGAAAGCCATAAGGACGGTTGTGTAAATCGATCACATGATCCCCTAAAATTGAGAGGGAGGCTCTAATCACCACTTGAGCTATCTCTCACTCGCAGAGGGAAAAAATATCTCCAATAAGAGGATGATTTATTATAAGCCAAAAAATAAAGAGAAAATATAGACAAAAACACAAATATTGGAGCTTTCCACCGGTAAAAATCGATGGAAGCCCTTTCTAAAATTCTACAATGAAGGCTAGCTAGCATAGGTTTAGAGAGGAAAGAGAACTTTTTATGCTTTAATTTATAAGAGCCTGATATAAAAAATTATAACATATTATCACAATAATAGCAACAATGATGATGATAATGATACAAATGGTGATTATGATAAAATGAATTGAAATTAAGTTAAAAATAAAGAGTACATATTAATATGGCTCTAATAATATCTCATTTAATAGTTTAGTTTAGTGTAGAAGGTTAAAGTATAGTCAAATATGAAATTCATATCAAATAAGATCATTTGAATGGTATAAACCATGCTACCATTTTGTATTTTTTTTCCCCGTTTGTACCTTGTGAGCATATGAAAAAATGAATGGTTATACTTTATTATATTCTCTAAAATTTAGGGTCTGTTCACATTTACTTAATTTCAATTCAGTTCAGCTCTAATCAGTTCAATTCAGTTCAGTTCAGCTCCAATCAGCTCAGTTCAGCTTCTAATTTCCCTCTCTCATAAAATATTCATTTCAGCTTAATTCACTTCATTTCAGCTCCAATCAGTTCAGTTCAGTTCTGTAAATGTAAACAGACCCTTAATCTCTCGGGTTCGCCTATTCCTATTTTTTTACCTTTTGATTTTGCATTGGCCTTTAAGAATTAAGACTCACCTTAAAATGTATATGCGTAGAAATTATTAAAATTTGATATTAATAAAATATACTATGATACAAATCCAACAAAATCTCATGACTATATTGCTCTTATTGATTAATCTATTTATTTACAACAGGGTAAAAAAATAGAGAAAAATAGAGTAATCTTATAAATAGACTTTTTGCTATTGTGGAAGTAGACTCCAACAAGTACAGTAGTACCAAATAATAAAGTAGATAGATGCTCTGTAGTAGATAGATGGCAGATGTGGATAATAAAATTTCACTATCATAATACGGAGTATCTCATTAGCTAATACTCCGTATAACAATTATGTACAAAACGTTTTAATCAACTTGATATTTGCCATATATAGGTAATACCCCATTTTGATTACTACATAAACACAAGATTTTGATATAATTATATTGTTATAATTATGTGAATTTTTTTTTTTTTTTTTTTTTGACAAAAAAAGATAATTAAGTGAATGTTGAAAATTGAAATATATGTAAACACAAGATTTTCTTTTCAAATATTGAAAATATTTAGTACGAGTAACAATTTTCAAATTATAGTAACATCATTCAACATTTTTATCTCAGTTTCCTAAAAATTTGTAATATTATCTCGTTTCATATTATTTGCAACAATGGAACAATTGCAAATAATATAAAACGGAGGGTATATGATATTAAGAGCTTGTTCTGATTGACTGAACTCAGCTGAACTGAACTGAACTGGACTGAACTTATTAATTAGTGATTTTTAACTACGGATTAGTGATCTTTGATTATTTATTGATTATTTATTACTATACATATGTGTATATACAAATGTACATATTATTATTATTATTATTATTATTATTATTATTATTATTATTATTATTATTATTATTATTATTATTATTAATTATTGATGATGATGATTATTATTATTATTTATTGATTATTATTATCAGTATTATTATTATTATTAGTATTATTATTAGTGGAAAGCTAAACGTCGCCCTCGAATATCTAACTAACGCCCGCAAAATAAATTAAAATTACATTCTTACCCTTTTTATAAAAAAAAAAAAATAACCCTCAAACAAAATTACCTCCCTCCCCCAACAAAACCCTCATTCCTTACTCACTCTCATTCTCTCTCTAAACAAACCACCACCACCACATCCACCTCCACCACCACAACATCCACCGCCGCCACCACTATCACCGCAAATAAAAGCGCCGGAGCAGTGGTTGAGCGCCGATCTACACCGTGATAATGCCGCGGAAGGACAAAGGCAAGTCAATCGCCGGCGGAGAAGAGGTTTGTGTTTTTTTTTTTTTATTTTCTGAAATCCAGGCAAACGCCTGATTTTTTCGCACAACCATGGCTGAAACGCCTAGTTCGTGCGTACAGCCGTGTGGTTGTACGAAAAATCTGGGCGGTTGAGGTGAAACGCCCAGTTTTTTCGTACAACCACACGGTTGTACGCACGAACCAGGCGTTTCAGCCATGGCTGTTCGAAAAAACTGGGCGTTTGCCTGGGTTTTTATTTTTTTTTTTAAATTCGTTTTTTTTTTTTTTTTTTGGTATTGGGTTTTAATTGCTTGGCTTTGAATTTGTAAATTCGTTGTTGTTATTATTATTAAATTCGTTGTTGTAAATTCGTTGTTGTAAATTCGTTGTTGTTGTTTGGAAATTGGAAATTAAATCATCAACTAAAGTTCAAGATTTTTGGGTTTTAATCAACTAAAGTGAAGGACTTCAATTGCTTGGTTTTTAGTTGTTGATTTTGGGATTTGTTAGTGTAGATTTAATTTTTGTAATGCTTTAATTTTAATTCAATCATAAATGGTTTTAGCATCTCGTGTAACAAAATAGTGAGATATCTATGCTTTGTGCTCATATATTCACACCCTATACATTTTAATATGACTTTACAATCGGATTATAAATATGTAGTAGTTAGTTGTATTGTGTTTGAGAAATGACGTTGTTGGCAATATTTGTACTCTGTATATAATGGATTTTCTTTAAGTGCTGTTGGATTGATTAAGAGTTATTATTGTTTTAGATATTAGCCTCGTAGATGTTCCAACCATTACTATCTATCTCGATGCCCGTATAGAATTTCTTGGAAGTTTTTTTTGAGAATTTTCGTGATGTTTAGTTTGAAGTTTTGTTGATATTTTGGGTGGTTTGTGTTGATATATAGTTGATGAGGATTAAATATGATTTCGAATTCATCTATATGAAAATACTTGTTGAGCATTCTTGATTCTTTTTCATTTTTCAGATTTTCATACTATAAGCAATGGTTATTGGCTGATTTTTATATTCCTATACTTGTTGATCCTTTTTTTTTTATCTACTATAAAGATGTGAGTAGGAAAATGGGTTTTGATTAGATTTTAAATGTTGCTTGCTCCGTTACTTCAAGATTGTCTTGACTTTACCCTACTCCAAAATTGACTAGAAAGATAGCTTTTTTTTTACCGATAGAAATTTTAAAATCGGCAATTTGATTAGTCTATGTGCAAGTTCCTTATATTTCTCGAATTAACGTGAATGTGTAATGATAGTTTGGTTTCGGTCATTATTTCTTATTTCTTATAGTTGATGGTGATACTAGTATTATATCATTACTTTATGTCGGCTAATGCAAGATTAACTAAGGAATAATGTAGAAATATTGTTTGTTGGATTTTGTTATAAATAATTGGATGATATGTGTACTAGTTTATTATTTGGTTAAAAGTTTGAATATTTAGTTGTTAATTATTAGAAATTTGTTGGATTTTGTTATATATAATTGGATGATATGTGTACTAGTTTATTATTTGGTTAAAATTTTGAATATTTAGTTG
Source organism: Chenopodium album (assembly GCF_948465745.1). Lineage (NCBI taxonomy): Eukaryota > Viridiplantae > Streptophyta > Magnoliopsida > Caryophyllales > Amaranthaceae > Chenopodium > Chenopodium album. The sequence goes on from NC_137834.1 coordinate 13,318,763, forward strand.
TTAATTATTAGAAATTTGTTGGATTTTGTTATAATTAATTGGATGATATGTGTACTAGTTTATTATTTGGTTGAAAGTTTGAATATTTAGTTGTTAGTTATTAAAAATATTAGTTGGTTGATTTTGTTAGTATTAATGCCATTTTATTCTAAATTTAGAATGTAGTCGAGGGTTCTGGTCCACGCCATGCTAGATCACGCGGCATTAACGCGTCGGTTAGGAGAGATAGGGGGCCGGGGATTAGTATACGGGAAGGTAGTTCTTTACCGGAGCGCGATAGAGAAGTGGGTAGTTCTGGGACTTATTTGGATGAGCGGGAGGGAGCCGGTCCTAATCCTTTGTTGAGGACTACTAGCTCGGTTTCGGGTTCAGGTTCGAGATACGATGATGATGGACCTGAGGACGATGATGCTGATGCTGATGCTGAGGAGCAGCCGACTGTCGTGACGAGAGGTCCTGATGGGAGATTTACGAGTTCACGACCACCTCGATCTGTAGCGCCTTGGCTTGTTCAGGGGCCGATGGACGGTGGACCCGATGTTGGGACCGTTATTCCTAGTTTTTGGGCCCATGTTGCTCGATATATTTGGGACGGGCATGATCGACGGTTTTTGCGGTGTCATACTAGAGCTAGTGTGTGTAGATTGTTGAGTGAATGGATGGAGGGATTTACGGCAGACACTGCTACGCGGATACGACAGACTGGGTTGTCGCACCTGCCGAGCATTATGCACGACCACCTTGATTTTCCGCTGATTTCTGCTTTTGTGGAGAGATGGCAGCCAGATACAAACACCTTCCACCTACCTTTTGGTGAGATGACCATCATGTTGCATGACGTTTACCACATACTTGGTATTCGGGTTGAAGGTGATATGGTTGCCGAGGATCTATCTAGTGACCGGTATAAGACATTTGCAGCTGAGTTGTTACAGTTGACTACAGAGGAGCTACAGGTCAAGACTCAGACTGCCATATATAGGAATGGTGGCGTCCATACTGACCAGATTTTTGATAAGTGTCGTACTGTAGAGACTACATAGGAGGTTCAGGTCATTGGTTACATGTGGGTCCTTTTGGGTAACACGCTCTTTACTGACAAGAGCGGTTGTCGTACCCACCCTTCTTTTCTCACTGAGTTGTTTGTGGAGCATAACCTGGAGAGGTTGACGAGATACTCCTGGGGTTCAGCCACACTAGCGTACTTGTATCGTCAGCTCGGGCATGCCACCCGAAATGGATGTGATTCTATCGCGGGTTGTCTAACTCTTCTCCAGTCTTGGATATATGAGTACTTTCCATGTTTTCGGCCTCACCAGGGTGTGTTGACGCGAGACGTTCCATATGCACGTGCAGGGTTATGGGATGTTGGTATGGCGCGGAAGCATCAACAGCGTCTCGTGTCCTTTCGTACTCGACTTGACCAGCTGGGTGACCATGAGGTATAAATAGATACGTAATACTATTTGTTTTACAATGCTTTAATTTACAGTTGATTTACTCTTGTATTAATTTGTAGGTATGCTGGTTGCCGTACGGAGCTTTTCCTGCATTACAGGTGCCTAGGACTGCGTTTACTGGATGTATTCGATATCGAGGCATCATAGAGCCATATATGCCCGGTCGAGTTGTTCGACAGTTGGGGTTTATACAGGAGGTTCCCGGTGACATGATTAGGCCTGATGATGCTCATAGACCAGTTAGTGTTAAGTCTTATAGGGTCAGTTTTTCAGCTCAGATGACTACTCGCATGTGGAATGGTTTTGTTCCCGGTGCTGCGTTCAGTCTTCTGCTTGGTGGATATACTAGAGTTCCGCCTGGCGGACATACTTGTGCACCTGACTACCTATCATGGTTTAGGAGAGTTAGTCATCCTATCGTCACTCCTAATGTTGAGGATGATCACGGTCTTCCTGAGAGGACCAACGTTGATTACGTAAGTTTTTTATTACTTGTTTTTTTTTATTTAATTTATTTTTCCTATTATTATTAATATAATTATAATTGTTTATGCAGTGGGTAGGACGATTCATGGTTACAGCACAGCGATCACTTAGTGAGTACCCTACACTATCGAGAGACACCAGAGCAATGTTGGAGCAAGTGATTTCTGATTGGAATGCAATAAATGGACTTGCTGATTAGTTGTAATATTTATTTGTAGCTTGGACTTTATTTTTTTTATTAGACTATGTTTTGGATGTTGACTATGTTTTGGATGTTGTTAGTGGCCATTTAAGTTTTACACATTTGTTGGAAATAATCAAGTTGACATTTATGTTTGAGTTTTTTTTTATTTTTTTTTTATTTTCTAATAGACTGTGTACTTGCTTCACAAAAGAAATGCTTAAAATAAATTAAAAAAATAACCATGTTTATTAATAAAGTTAAAATAAAGTTGAATCAAAATCCACAACAATACTCAACGGTACTCAAGAGTTGATTAATGTCTGCCACAATTGAAGCCTTCTATCGTACCTTCTCTCCCACCCGTTTACACTTGTCTGTCGAGCGTTAAACCACATTGGTGAAATTGGAGGTAGTGGGTGGTCATGTTCCATATGCAACCGAATGAAATGCGATCCACCAACAGTTCCAATCACAAACTCCCCAGAAGGCCTATCTAAAGGTCCACGATTGTTCAACGGCAAAACAGTAGTAGATGGATAGTAGCTCGACGGTCTATTTCCTACTCCATAACAAATCACCACCACATTCCATAATGTGGCAATAGCAAAAAAATCTTGTTGTGCTACCATCCAGTGCTCCTCTCCACACGCATCACCATCCCATCTAATCCGGTCTATCTCCCTTTGCAGTCCTGAACCAACCCCTTGGCCCCATATGTCGTAGTAAATCATGCTGTACAGCCAAGGGTGAGAACCAACCTCATTTGCCATTTGATGCCGAACCAATCGCCACTCCTCCTGAGTTCCGTACAATAAATCTGCTACGCAACGAAATCCGCAGTTCCCATCACCAATTACATCCTTAACACCTACGACGTAAGGCCAAATGATGTTGGGAATAGCGTAGCTGTATCTGCATTGGCGCATGTCGAACCCAGTACCTACAAAATTAAAAACATAATATGACATATAGTTAAATTAAAATTTAGGATGAATAAACATATTATTTAAATTGATGATCACTTGTATTAGATGGGGGCGGTCTACTTCTAGATCGATTCTCTCGCCCACTACGTTCAACATGCTCAAAAAATGAAGGATCCCGCCTATTACGATTCTCGGGTGGTCGTCTCCTTACACGAGGGTTGACTCTAGGCTCCTGAAGGTCATCGTAGTTAGGATCCATCTCACCCTCAATAACTCGTGACATGTGCCTAAGCATCACAGGATCACTGGCAATAACCTGATCAACAAGGGTGCGGAAATGAGCTCGATCCTCATCATTTTCATCAACTATATTAGGAATGTCGACACCATCTCCAATGACAAGGGTCCTCCAAAATGGATGAATATTCTTAGAATACAACCCCTTCCCTGCAGCAATCGAGTCATATATTTGGCACGCACAAGGTAAGCCGTGGGTAGTACGTAGAGCACACCCACAGCGTCGATGAATATCCGTACTCAACCCTCGCATTCTGTTTGTCTCACCGAGAAGAATAGACAGACAATAGTGGGATACCTTTCCGTTCAGCTGATGTAAAGGCTTATGCTTGTACTTCTGACCATGACTTGTTCTACATGCCTCCAATACATTACGAATGGCTATGATCTTGTTCTCAATCGAGCAGTGCACTTGAGCCCAAACCGTGTCCAAAGAGCCTGTTGAACTGTCAATCCAACACTTCAATGCTGAATGCTGGCTCTCAACCCTGCAGTTGTTAACATTGCCAAAGTGTAGTACCTAGTTTGTCCAAAACAATACAAACTTCTCCTTGTGTACGAGCCAAGTGTCCATAACATATTCAATCACTTTCGGCCATCGACTCCACTTGGTTTTCAGCACTGCAAGTTCTCTGTTATATGCCTCTTCAGATGTAGCATTAATCACAAGCCTCCACCTCCCATTTTTGAACTTGGCACCAATCTCCTTTTTTTTTCAAACATGGAAGTAACCTTCGCCTCAACATCTTTGTTAATATGCCACACACACAACATGTGTCTTGTGTTTGGAAACACGCTCTTCAACGCTGCACAAAGGCCAAGCTCCCTATCTGTCAGTAGTACCGATGGCTCTCTATGATAACCGATCAACAACCTCAAGCACTCAAGCACCCACCGATAACTTTCCTGAGACTCTGACCTCATGAATGCGTATGCAACAAGAAAGTTTTGATTAGTCGGTGTAACCCCAACAATCTCAAAGAATGGCATGCCGTATCGATTCGTCTTGTAAGTGGAATCCATACCTATCACGTACGGGTATGTGCGAAGCAAATTTGTCATGATCGGGTGTGCCATGAAAGCATGTTGCAACACATTGTTGGAATCAGTAAAAACCCAAGTGAGGTATTTGCTCTGTCTGGCCAAATGAAGCACCTGGTGAACTACTTCTCTTCCTTCAAATTGCTCCATTCTTATTTTACTTCTGCAGTTGTAGACATGCCTGATGTTAGGATGGTCTCCGGGAAACTTTTCTACAAGAGTTCTCATGATATGTCGAGGTGGCACCTGTGCCTGAGTCATGTCACGCACTACCTGCTTAGCAGCAATACTAAGACCACTAATTTGTCGATGTCCCTCGGGATAAACAACCAAAGAATGATTGTGAGTTCCGTTCAAGCAACTAAGCTTCCAACCATTTACTACTCTGACATACTCAACCTTGAGTTTGAAGGGACAATTGTTTGCCTTGCTTTTGGTGTCTTTGCGTATCGCGTTCATCATGTCTCTTATCATGCCCTTTTTTCCACGATCACAACTCACATATCGATACGGTCGACCACTCCGATCGGTCTTGTAAGAAGCCTTCACTAACATAAATCCGAGCGGTCGACAAACATTTTGTGCCCATAGAACAGCATCCTCAAAACTCGGAAACACTTCGTTTGTCAAAAAATGTCCACTATAGTCCACACCGTCACCATCCTCGGACTCAGAATCCTATATAAATATTAATAAAAGTTAGAACCAAAGAAGACGACTAATAGTAATAACAACAATAACAATACAACTAATTATAAAAAAAACTTTCAACCATAATAATGACAATAACAATAATAATAACAATAACAATAATAATAATAATAATAACTAATTTTAATAACAATAATAATTTCAAAAGTATAAAATCCAATGACAATCAACCAATACGTGAAATAAAAAATTAAAAAAAAAAAAAGAAAAATCGAAACCCAGGAAACGCCTAGTATTTTCGAATGACCTAGGCTAAAACGCCTAGTTTTTTCGAAACATCCTAGGATATTCGAAAAAACTAGGCGTTTCAGCCTAGATCATTCGAAAATCCTAGGCGTTTTCTGGGTTTCGATTTTTTTTTAAAAATTAACGCAACGTACCGATTCTGATCGGTTCGACGAGCCTTCGGCAAGCGTCAAAGGTTGTGTTTCTGGTATTTCGTTGTTGTCCATAAGATCTAACGAAATTGATTTTGCAAAATTTATAAAATTTGTTTGATTTCACGGTGGTTGGGGTGGTTGTCCGATGAAGGTCGGTGGCCGTTCACCACTAGAGAGAGCGGTAAAAAATTTTGTGTCCAGTAAAAGTATGAAATTAAGGTAAAATTAATTATTTTTATAATCGTTATAATAAGGTTAAATACGTAATTTAATTTCATTTTGCGGGCGTTAGTTAGAAAATCGAGGGCGATATTTAAAAACCCCCTATTATTATTATTATTATTATTATTGTTATTATTATTATTATTATTTATTGATTATTATTATAATTATTATTATTTATTGATTATTATTGTTATTATTATTATTATTATTATTTATTGATTATTATTATTATTATTTATTGATTATTATTATTAGTATTATTATTTCAATTATTATTGTTATTATTATTATTATTATTATTATTATTATTATTATTATTATTATTATTATTATTATTATTATTATTTATTGATGATTATTATTATTATTATTTATTGATGATTATTATTATTATTATTATTTATTGATGATTATTATTATTATTATTTATTACTTATTGATTATTATTATTATTATTATTATTATTGTTATTATTATTGTTGTTGTTGTTGTTGTTGTTGTTGTTGTTGTTGTCGTCGTTATAATAAGAGCTTAAAAGAATGAAATTTGGTTTTATATCATTAGCAATATCATTAGACGTAAATTAAGAGCTGAACTGAATTAAATTTCAAAGGAAGAGAACAGACCCTAAGTATAACCGTGGACACCAATACTTTCCTAGTTCCTACAAATGACCAAAATGTGAAATCTTATTACTACCCGTTTAGAAAAGAATAATGAGAAACAAAATTGGAATGAAATACAATGTAAAACAAGATTCAATTCACACCAACAAAAGTAGCCAAATTTTAAGCCGACTCAACAGTAAAACGCCGTATTCCACTACTCCAATTAACGGTTTTAACCAATCACTTACTCATAAAATTGAAATTAAAAATTAAATTAAAAAAAAAAAGGTAATTATATTTGCCGCCCCGCGACGCCATACCAGATTCTGTTATTATACGCGCAATCCCTTCAACACTCCTTCACTTTCTCTCTCCTTATTATTACTTCTCTTCACGTTCTTTCTTCTTACCTCACCTCCAATCAATTCTCTCCACGTGTCTTGAACTAACCAATCCCAACCCCCCTTCACACTCCCCCAAATAACCGCACTGTCTTCCTCGAAAACCCAACTCTTCATTTTTAATTTTTAAAAATGTAAAAATCCACGTAATTAAACCCATCTCTTCCGACTTCCCTTCCACCCCTTCTTATATAATCTCTCTCCTCCCCTTTTCCACTCTTTATTTTCTTCTCATCCCCAAAAAAGAAACTAGCCTTTAAAATAAAATCAAAATTTAAAATAAAAAAAAGCTTAGAGAAAAAAATGGGAATGGCGGATTACTACGAAGTACTGAAAGTATCATCAACTGCAAACGAAGAGGAGTTAAGAAGAGCGTATAAGAAACTGGCGATGAGGTGGCACCCTGACAAACACCCAAGTGGCGCAAAGGGATTGGCGGAGGCCAAGTTCAAGCAGATCTGTGAAGCTTATGATGTATTAAGCGACGCTCAAAAGCGTCAGATCTATGATCTTTACGGTGAAGATGGTTTGAAATACGACGTTTCTTCTCCTTCCGCCGCTTTCGCCGCCACTCGAGGCGGCGCCGGCGGTGGTGGGAAGGGTGGGTCGTTTAAAAAGTATGGTAATGGAAATGGTAGGGTTGTTAATGATGATATATTTGATGGGTTTTTTGATGATATTGGGAGTGATAAAAGTGGGTCCCCTTTGAAAAAAGGAAATGATGAGAGTGTGAATCGGAAGTATAGTCGGAGTACTACGGCGGCGAAGAAGGCGGAGCCCGTTGAGAATAAGTTGGTTTGTAGTTTGGAGGAGTTGTATAAGGGTTCTAAGAGGAAGATGAAGATTGCTCGTCTTGTTCCTGATTCTTCTGGGTATGTTTTTATTTCTTTTATTATATTCAGATGATTTTTTTTTTTTTTTTTTTTTTTTTTTTTTTTTTTTTTTTTTAATTTTAAATTTGAGATTATACAGTATTTGAGATTATATTGTTTGGTGTTGATTTTAATTTTAGTGTCGTGATATGAAAATAATGTGGTCAGGATTCGACCTTTTGGTTCTTGGTTTTGTTCTGGTTGTTTTATTGATAGTGACGTTGGTGTTAAAGAAAATTGTTAATGTGAAGAAAAAAAATGGTTAGAAGAAATTTTTCACTAAATTAGATCAAAATTTTGCTTATATGGGTAATTTTTACTAATTTGTCTAGTTCTGGTGGAGTTATTAAGGAAGAAAAATGATATAACCGAGATTTGACACTTGATTTGGTTTAATTTGGATGATTATTCCTTTTTGATAATGGGTGGTTGGATAATGAATTATTAATTTAATATGGAATATAATGGAAGATAATTTTATAAGGGTTTTAGGTAGAAAGGGTTAGTTTAGTTTGTTGATTAATGATTGGTGTAAGTTAAAATTGTAAATTTGTAATTATAATGTTTTTTAAAATTTAAAATATAGGTCGAGTTGGTGGGCGATTTAATTTGAGTCAGTATTAGGACAAGAGGCCATGTGAAATGGACCGGCTCCGATCACATGTTTGAGTATTATTACCCTGTTTTTAAATAAGCTAAAAAAAAAAATTCATGTGAAGTAAATATTCTTATTATACGAGAGTACCATTTTTAATTCGTAAAATATAATCTGTATATATTTTTAATATTGTAAAATATATTCTGTGTATGACTGTATATATTTTTTTTATGGAAGTATTATTTGTGCTAAGAAAAGTTGTCACTACTATGGTTGAAAAGTGTTAAACAAAGATTGTATGAATAATATTGTAAATTAAGTTCAAATTTTAAAATAAAAAATATGTTTTGGGGTATGAGGGAGTATTATTGATGCTAAGTTTATAGGTGACCCTGTAATGAAGGAAGTCTATTATAGTCCCCACTTATCATTTTGGTCTCCTTTGGTACAAATTGTATTAATTGCTAAAGGGATCACAATTTTACAAGAATTCAACATTCGGAATTCTAAAATTACATAATTTAACTGTTCGGTGATTAATTGTCAGTTTTAATAAAGAAATTTAAACCACGAAAGTATTTGTCAGCATGGGAAGAGAAAATATAGAAAATCACAAGGGCACATTTGTCATTTTCATAGATTTGTATATGGAAAATAGCCTAAATTTAAAAAGTAAAATCAAGAATCAAAGTGAGAGGAATCAAAAACTGATGTACTGTAATTATCTTTTTTTTTGACCTGGTGACCTTATTTTATCCAGCAAGTGTGGATCTCACGTTTATGGTTAAATTCCTGTTGACTGGTCATTGATAATTGCTGTACTTGGTAGATCAAAAGTGGGTTACTACTTACTAGTAGAATCTTGTGGTAGGTCAACTGTCTGGATTGCGAAAGTTATACATGGTGGCAAGTAGTATGACATTATTCTTCTGACTAGATTAATTTCATCATGAAAGTAGAAATTAAGATGGGGTTGCAATCGGTATGTGATTGATTAAAGTGAGGTTAGATGAGAGCGAATAAACATTCAATCTTGTAATTGTTTCAAGTAGCTAACATGTTAGCCGTTTAGCTTTATCTTCTTACCTATGCTTCAAATTTGGATTTTATTTGAGGGACTAGTGTTCTTAAGTTACTTTATATTCCCCTGCATCAACTTATCTTTACTGTGTGCTGTAATCAGTTAATTGTGGCCATTCTGTAAAGATTAAGGATCAAGCTTAAAATTCTCACAGTTAAATAAGCCTTGTTTTACCTAAAAATGTGTTTTAAGATAATCGAAAATCTGACATTAGCCCAGGAAATCTTAGTTTTTCTCTCTTGTATAGTTGTGTGTGTGGTCTGACAGTAGGCTGTAATGACTTCCGCTCTTGTTGTCTAATCATAAATGGAATAATGGATCTGATTGTTTTGTTAGCATTCACTAGGAATCATGATTTGTTTTCAGGATTGTACATTTGCAAGTTGCAAACATGTATTCGTGAGACCTGTCTTTCATTGTTTGGCATTATTTGCAATAGTGTCGATCCTTTCAGCAATAGTGTTAGTCGGCATGTCATTTCTTGGGGCTTCATGTCCTGATGTTTTGTAGACAAGATCAACTATCTGAAATTGACCATTTGTCTCTTTATAAAACATGAACTGACTCGTTGATAATCCATTTTGCAGCAAGGCGACGACTGTTGATGAGGTACTGGCAATTGATATTAGGCCTGGTTGGAAGAAAGGCACAAAAATCACTTTCCCGGAGAAAGGCAACCAAGAACCTGGCCTCTTGGCTGGTGATCTTATATTTGTTATTGACGAGAAACCTCACCAGACTTTCAAGAGGGATGGAAACGATCTTCTGGTCAACCTGAAAGTGTCTCTGCTGGAGGCTCTTACTGGTAAAACAGTGACTCTTACAACCTTGGACGGAAGAAATCTTGAAATTGAAGTCTCAGACATTGTAAAACCAGGCCATGAAGTCGTGATCACAGGTGAAGGAATGCCAATATCCAAGGAACCTAAAAAGAGAGGAAACTTAAGAATCAAGTTCGATGTTAAGTTCCCATCGAGGCTATCTTCAGACCAGAAAGCTGATCTAAGGAGGGTACTCGGCAGAAGCTCATGATCGAGTGTTTATAAGTATAAAAAAAACTGGTTTTTCTGCACAAGTATAATTTAATTAACACTGACAGTAAATGTAAATAGGTCAAGTGTTTTGTTGGAAACTTAAATCTTTTTTTTTCGAGAGTTTCTTCATAACTGTGCATACTAGGAAGTTTGCAGGTTTACGGTTGTTGCCAATAGCGACGAATATTTACAGCAAGTTAGTGTAGTGAGATGCTGGGAGAGGCAAGTTTGAGCTTCATCACCTCTTTTATGCGAAGTTTGTATATCGGTACACTAGTGTTTATTGTTTTTTTGCTTTCTTGTGGTTATTTTTGCCTGGAAAATCCTTAAAATGTAATGCTAAGAAAGGGTTGCATTTCTTCAATGTCTCAGTTGGCATTATTGTATCTTTTTCTGTGTCTGGTATACCAAATTCCGTGGTGTCGCTTTTGGTTCTTTGTTAACCTCCGGTTTTTTTTTTTTTTTTGAATAATGGTGTTAACCTCCATTATTTGTGTTCATTGTTACTCTGTAAAAAGCAATTAATCATGGCGTATTTGGATTTAATCATGCATCTAATTAGAGTGCTTTATATCATGCGACAAATTTAGATAAGACACATAAAATGTCACAATAATTAAAGACAATGTATAAGATCAAGGCTACATTCAATTTCACTTATTAAAGCAATGTGGACTGGGGAGTAATTTGCTTATTTCAAATGTTCAATTAAATTAAAATGAGATCAAGCTCTTATATTTTGATTTGCATTTGCCTATTGTTAAATATATTAAGTTACCTTTACTTAATTTCATGGTAAAAAAATATGAAATTTTACATTCATATTAGACCGGATTAATTTAAGCCCAACCCGTTGACCCCAGCCCGATTTAAAATTTTTTTTGGCAGGCTTAGAAATGCGAAATTTAAGTTTATTTTTTGGTCCGGCTTGAAAAGTCCACATGGCTTGGCTAGTTTGTGCCGGTTTGAGCACATAATTTTCAGCCCGTTAAGTGGGTTGATTTTTTGTCCTTGGCACGGCTCGAACCCGGCTGCTGCCTAATTATCACCTCTAATTCATATACATTTATATTAATACTAGGTTAAAACCCGTGCCATGCACGGTAATTTTTAATACTTAATACTTATCATTAGTTTAACACTATTATTTAATTATAAAAAATTATACCTAATTGCAAAATAGGATGAAAGTTCTGTAATTACAAAAAAAAAATTAAAAAAAATCTATCACACTAAAGAAAACAGAGAGAATAATATATGCACCACTAATAAAAATAACTATGAATTACATTACAAAGTTATAGATAGCAAATTATTATTGCATATTATTCATTGGAGGAGCCACCTTGGTGCACACTGGCTCACGTGCATCACCAGTGTGCCAAAAAAAATTGAAAGTTAATTTTTTGTAAAAAAAAATTAATCAAAAAGACCTGTTATTTTAAATAACAGGTCTCTTTGATACTGCCAACTATTGTCATTCACGCTGACGCAGTGACGTGCACTTCCTTTAACATTCACCCTGACAGTCTAACAGTCTGACACTTGTTTTTTAATTAAAAGAGACCAGTTACTTTACAACCGGTCTCTTAAGTTTTTTTCCTTTTATTATGAGTTTCAAATATAAAATAAACATATACTTTAATTAAAGTTTTTCCTTAAGTTAAAAACACTGAAAAAGTAGTACTCATAATTTATGATTTTCAAATCCATTCAACAAGAAAAATTATGATTTTCAAATTATAAATTAAACTATAGTCATTTTTAATCATCGTAATTAATACTTTTGTACTCCCTCCGTCCCAAAAAGAACGACCTATTTGGCCAAAACTTTGTCCCAAAAAGAATGACCCATTTGCATTAAAACACCATCAATTTGCAACAATATTTGTGCAAAATTAGCTTCCCCATATAAAAATTTCATTTTCCATGTTATTTTATTACTTTCTCTCTCTATTTTTTTACAAACCCCATGTAAATTTATCTTCCCAATATACTTTTACTTCTTTTTACTTAACTTCCTTAATACCCGCGTAATCAACCCAAATGGGTCGTTCTTTTTGGGACGGAGGGAGTAGTACTATTTATTTTTAACATGTTATTTGTCCTCCGTAGTACTTTCAGCTTGTAATATGTATTGTACTATTTTAAGTACTAATTGGTTGTAGTATGGATTGTTGTATCCTATGTTTGGATTGAATCAATTTGGTTGTAATATAATACTCTCTCCGTTCTATAATTAAAAGCCTATTTCTCATCTTTCACGGGCCGGGAATTAAGGAAGTTGATTGGGAATACAAATATGTATGTGTGGTTAGAGAGAGATAGAGAGAAAGAAAAAGTTGTTGAAAATTATTGAAGAGATAGAGAGACAAAGTGTTAGAAATTAATGCGAAAAGTACAAAACACAAAAAAGAAAAGAATGACAAATCATAAAAAAGAGGGTACTCTGTATTATTGTCAAAAAATATTATCTATAAATAGAAACATGCTTCTAATGTTGAACTAAAAAAAGGAAAATAGGCTTCTAATTATGAAATGAAGGGAGTATAAATCAATTATGAACTAGATCCGAAAAAAAAATTGTATTTTCACAAGTAATCAATACTTTTTTTTTTTTTTTTTTTTTTTTTGAGAAAACATGTAATCAGTACTTGATGGTGACTCACCAGGTCGGAAATCCTGGATCCGCCCCTGATATTATTGTATAAAAAATAATATCTTTGTTTGAATGTGTACAAATAGAATATACTTATCAAATAGGAAATGAAATATTATTGCATAGTTTTTATTAAAAACTTTCCTAAGAAGCTTTGGCTAAAAAAATAAAAATTAAAAAAAAAAACACTTTTGGAGGGAAATTTTTTAACCAGGAGATGACATGTGTCATTCCTGGTTTCGCCTTTAGTATAAAGTTATAGATTATAGATAGATATATATGATTATAGTGACATTTAAATTAATAGTGTGCAAATAGATCAAAGTTGTAAAATTATAAAATTATTTAAAAATAGATCATAGAATTACAATTCAAATCAGATCGATTGACTGTTATGAAAACAATATTTTCAGATATTTATATAAAATTAATCTCCCAATACAGCAATAATACAAATCTCACAAAAAAATAATCTTAGCAAAATCTTCAAAAAGCTCATTTGGAATCATACAAAATCTCATAATTTACAAGTTTATAACTTTCCTTGAGCCTAAAAAAAGTAATGCAAGCTCATTAAGAAAATACATACTAGTGTACTTGTATTTTGTATATTTGTATTAATTTTTTTATATAAAAAGTCGTTCTTAATCTTACAATTGACAACAATCATACAAATCTGAGATGACAAAAAAAATGATCTTAGTAATATCTTCTGACAATAGCTTCTCTCCTATTGTCGGCTAATTATTCAAAAATGGAAAGTACAATGCTACTTGGACCCAAAAACGAACAAAAGAGTATATTGCATCCATGTCCATCAAATCTATGAACCACATGGTTGCTTGATTCTTGCTAGTATGGTGAATTGGTGTCTAAATCTATATCTTTAACATGTTTTTAACTTATTTGGTCTTCTATTTTTCTTACATGTACAAGGGACCTATCCCTCTCTTTGTTTATTGGAGTTCAAATTTCTATTTTTATATATTTCAATATAATGAAGATTTATAATTGCCATAAGAAAATAAGCAAACCTAATTTCCTTTTGTCATAAATCATAATGCAGGGTAGGTACCAGCTTCCTAAGAAGATTTTGGTACATATATGTCGTATATGTTGGTCCAAAATTGTAAATAAGATGTGGCCAGCTTTCTATGAAATTTTATATTATCTTAACACTAACTTATATATGTGGCTAGTCACACATTGTGTCCAGGCAGTCAGCTAATTGATATGGGACACTACAAGAAAAATGTCTTTTCGTAGCGATTATTTCGTAGTGATTGTACATTCGCTACAATATGCAAGTCTATTTGTGAATTAATTAAGGAAGTCGTATCATTTTACAATCGCCATGGTTTTCCCATATAAAATCGATACGGAAAACATAATAATACATATCAACACTATTTTTACACATTTATATAATTTTGAGAAATCGTATCATTTACAATCGCCACTAAATCATAAAAAACGATACGAAAAGCCTTTTCAACACTAGATGTATAAATATTGTTTAACAAAGAATACATAAAATATGTCATAACTTATTGGTGAAACATTTAATATAAGAGTTTGAGGTTGCATGTTCGAATCTTGTAAAGATCATACGCATGTTTTTTTTTTTTTTTTTTGAAGAAAATGAGTTAAACATTTATAGCGATTGTAATCGCTACAATAATCACCACGATTGGATTTAGTTTTTCGTATCGATTATTGAGGCCAACCCCAGCGATATTGAAAACCACTACTAAAGGCTAAGGCAACGGGGGATATTGTATCGAATGACCATTCGTTGGGAAAGCTTTTTGTTGCAATTACAATCGATACTAAAGGTTAAAATAATCGCTACGAAAAGGTTATTTTCTTGTAGTGGGATAATCCGATTAGTGTTATAGAGTTAGGTTACTCTGTTAGAATTATAGGGGTTAGTTACTAATTTAAGGAGTTACTTTGTGAATATTGTAGAGGTTACATTATTATCTAAGGAATACTTAATAAGTATGGGCTATTTTGTCAGTGTTATAGGAGTTACTCTCCTTTTTACAAACAGTCAAATAGTGTGACCAACTGTACATAAAACGCATTGTTATATCAAGTAGCTATTTAACAATATATTTCATGATAATATTTGTGTTTCATGCGTTATTAAAAATTAATGGTCAAACTTAGTATAACAATCGTAAAAAAAGTCAATCGTATCAATTATTTAAGAAAAGAAGGAGTAACTAAATGTTAACTAATTCATTTAGCTTTATTTAGTGGTAGGGTGCGTGACTTACTATGACACAAGCTAGCTCCACCTATGAATTATTTGTTAAAGTTGAGTTATTTGAGTTTAGTTAACTAACTCGATTTATTATGGAAAAATTAGAAAAAATAATCCCAACTTTCATCAATTTTGCTACAATAATCCCAACTTTGGATTATTTTGGAATAATCCGAACTTTAGGGGGCACAGAGTATTTTTTTTCTTCAATCCCAAACCGGTGAACAAAAGTCAATATTATATCAGGTCACTTGACACGTGTCAAGCCCTGATTGGTCCAAAAAAATATTAAAAAACCCAAAACTAACCAACCACCAGTCAGCCTCCCCTTCCCCCACTAGCCACCCTAACCACCACCTCACGGCCAACCTGCCACCCCTTTGTCGCCGACCAGCCGCGTGAAACAACCTCCACCGTGTCGCCGTCTTCCTCCTTCCCCGAAACAACCCCCATTCCCCACGAAACCACCAACCCGAAACTCGAAACCACCTCCCCGAAACCCCAAATCCACCAACGAAACCTCTCCCACCGCCAAAAACCCCCAATCGTTCCTCTCACCACCCTGAAACCCTAAGCGGCTAGGGTTTTCGACGGTGGGGAGGAGTTTTTGGGGGGTTTTTGAGAGTGGGAGACTAGATTTAAGCGGCGATTTCGAGTGGAGGAAATTGGGGGAAATAGGAGAAACGGCGAGGGGGAAGGGGGAAACCGGCGCAATGGGAGGGGAAAGAGGAAACCGGCGCAGGGGGAGGGAATTAGCGCCGCCGTTTAGGGTTAAACTGGTGGTTTTGGGGGTTGGTTGGTGGTTTTTAAGGTGGCTGAGATTTTGGGGGTTGGTTAGTTTTTTTTTTTTTTTTAGAAATTGTTTTAGCCAATTCAGTAGTGACATGTGTCACTTTAAAAAGTAAAAAAAAAAAAATTAACCCATTCAACCAGTTACCGGTTTTTGGGATTGAAGAAAAAGAGGAACCCCTAAAGTTCGGATTATTCCAGAATAATCCATAGTTGGGATTAATGTAGCAAAATTGATGAAAGTTGGGATTATTATTTCTAATTTTTCCTATTTTGAAAATATATATTGTGACCAGTCTAACAAGATCACATATGACTATATTTTCATTATGTATATAGCACTAAACATGGTCAAAAAAGAGTGTGTGAATAGTGCTAAAGTCAAAATGTGTCAACTAATAGAAAACGCAGGTATTATATGTACCTATCATTATTATTCTAGATAATTAAATATATTGTACTCCATAGTTGATTAGAAAACAACCGCGTTAATTTTGACCTAATACAAAGTTTGATCACTAGTCCAAGTTCCAATGAAACGGGTCGAATGCTAAAAATTTGGAGACCTTATGCTAGACTTGGTTTGAATAAACCAATCCAAAACCCCAAAAAACAAATATAATAAAGGAAAAATACACTTTAATAATCCCAACTATGGGCGATTTAATATTAATAATCCCAACTAAGGTTTATTATCTAATAAGCCTAACTATGGGGGTAGTTTGTCTCCAATAGTCCCAACCGGTCAACGATGGGTCAATGACCTGTTATAATAGGTGACCATGACACGTGTCAACACGTGAATGGTCCAAAATTTAAAAAAATAAAATTAAAAAACATAAAAACATTATAAAAAAATTAAAAAAAAGGAAACCCCTTCCCCCTTGCTAGAAGCAACCCCACCGCCACCCATTACCACCGCCGTCGGCGGTACCAAAGCCCGACCACCCAGCCACACCCTTTCCCCTGAACCACCTTTCGAAATCCCAACACCACCCGTGCTCCACTCTTCCAACCACTAGCGCTTCACTCCGCATCTCCAACAACGAAACCACCAAACTGTCGCTGCTGCTCGCCAACCACCAAACGCCCAACCATCGTTACCAACATCAGCCCCTTAATCCCCTCACCACCAAATACAAACTGCTCGAAATTGGTGTTTGGAATTGCTGGAATTTGGGTTGGTGTTACGAATTGACGATCACGAGCAGGGGTTACTATCGTTTAGTGTTCGATTGTTGATGAAATTTGGGTTGTTGGTGGCGGAATTGGAGGTTGTTGCGGTTGGTGTGTTGAAAGGTTGCTTGTGTTGGTGCGGTAAGGGGTTGCGTCTGGGTGTGGGTGTGTTTGCAGCTTATGGTTTAGGTGAGTGAGGGGTTGCGATGGTGGAGAGAAGTTGTCGTGGCTGGCTAAGGTGGTGGAGAGAAGTTGTGTGTGTGGTGGCCTAGTGGGGAAGATCGTGGCTAGTGGTCGGGGGTTGGGCTTGGAGGTTGTTCGGTGGTCGGGGTTAAGTCAGGTGGGGGTTTCGGTGGTCGGGGGTTGGGCTGGGAGGTTGTTTGGTGGTCGGGTATAAATCAGGTGGGGGTTTCGGTGGATGAGGGTTGGGCTGGGAGGTTGTCCGGTGGTTGTGGATAAGTCAAGTTGGGGGTTGGGCTGGTGGTTGGGGCTGATAGTGGTGGAGGGGGGTGGCTAACATAATTTTTTTTTTTAATTATGTTTTATTTTAGGAAATGAATTATGTTTTTTTTCTTTTTTTTATTTATTTAAATATTAAGTAATGACGTGCTGCCACGTGCCTTTTAAAAAAAAAAACCTTTCACCATGTTACCGATCATCGGGACTACTCTGGGCAAACTACCCCCATAGTTAGGATTATTAGATAATAAACCTTAGTTGAGATTATTAAAAGTAAATCACCCGTAGTTGGGATTATTAAAGTGTATTTTTCCTTCAAAATATCAACTTTTTATAAGTTTTACTTATTGCTAATTAAAGATACTAATAGTTGAATTTGTGGATGGACAAACATGACTAAAAAAACGTGTCAACTAAAAAAAAACAGAGGAAGTATTTATCAATAATCTTGCTACTATTTACAAATTGGAAAATCTTCTAAATTGTATCCAATACATAAGAAAAAATTGCTAGTCTTTGGTCTAGTCAAATCTTGTTTTGGATCAATAAACAACCCAATATTAGGTCCAATTAAATCAAAACGAGTTCTTTGCAAGTCATTGATATAGGATAATAATATGTTATTAACATTCAATAATCAAAGCAGGCCATTTGGAGTCATCATTAAGTACAATCACGATCCATTTCAACTTATTTTAAGTGCAATTAGTTTTGTCACTTCTAAATTACCCATACTTAATTACGTACCATCACAAAATATTGTTTTGCCTTATTCTTAAATGTTCCAATAACAATCTCCCCTCTTTTAAATTGGTGTAAACATAAAATTGGTGTAAACATACATGATCTACATTCAATATAACATTATAATAAATGAATAATATCATACGGCAAAACAGTACGTAGGACATACAATGATCAAAGCCATTTATAATAGTGATAGCGGTAGCAAGAAAGTTGGGCAGTATGGTCTTTAATTGTATATTGCATAGTTTGTGATTGAGAAAAGAGATTACGAAGCGTTGGATAAATTTGAATGGTTGTAAGAAGGCCTAATTAAGGTACTTCGTCCATATTCTATATTTCATATTTAAGGCTAGATGATGATGATAGGAGTATAATAGATATGATAAGATGTTGTGTATTCGTTATGTCCCATTTCTTTAATTTAATTTGGCTTCAGTTGCACTTGATGAGACTTGTCCCAACCTTAATTGTTTGACATTGACTTCAATGTTACCCTTTTTATCTAGATCTATTCTATTATCTAGAAGTAGTGGTTAATCAAAGGAGATCAAACCCCAATTGCTCCCCTCACAGTATATATGCTATATCAGCGGTAGCGTGTTATTTCATAAAAGAAAATTTTCTTTTAATTAGGGAAAATACAAGTTAATTTGTCAGATAAACGAATTTTTGTTAATTTGATGGCATTTTTGTAAATATATTGAAAAAACAGGGTCATTTATTCAGTACTTTTGGTGAGTTGTTCAATTACTGTTTGTTTTTTGCTTTTACTGTTTGGTGAGGAAATTACATATGTGTACCCCTTAACGAATTAGTATATGAAAAAACGCATATACCCCTCCACTGGTACTTGAAAAGACAATTATACCCCCAAATAAAAATTTGTTTATTTGGGGAATTGACTGGGTATCCCTATTTTAATTATACTATTGATAGCATGCCAATCAAGCACGAAATAAAAAAAAAAAAAAATTATCTTCAATCAATACTAATTAGCAACATGATATTGGGTGTGTTCGACACTAACTTTTAAGTAGCTTTTAGTGGTTTGACTTATTTACTAAAAATATGAGTGTTTGGAAATGTAGTGGTGAGAGTAGAGTTTCGTGGTTATTGGAGTAGCTTTTGTGAAAAGTTAATATTATTAGCTTTTGAAAACTGAAAAGCTAGGTAGATGTTGAAAGTTTTCTTCTATATTTATAGGATTTTAAGAACTGATAGCTAGTCAACAACTAGTTTACCAAAAACTCATACTTAAATTATCTATCTTTACAAGCTAATAACTATCTTTATAGCTATATTTTGCCCAACATACGATTTTTATTAGATTTCAATAGAGAAAATTAAAGAAATTTTAATACTTCCTCTGTTATGAATTACATACTCGCAACAAAGGGGTATTATTTGTGAGACATAAAATATTCCTTTGTTGTGAGTAATACGTAAAGGAGGGAGTTGAGTATTATATTCCTTTGTTGACAGGGTTCTAATTAAAATTATTGCGGAATCGGATACACTGATGACCTTTTATTGGCTAATGTTTACTCTGTACTCGGGTAGTTAATTAAAAGCAAGGTCTAAGAGTAGTGGTGGGTCCTACATACACCAAATGAAATTAAAAAGTTCTTTAATAAATTAAAAAATTAAAGTAGGTTTTGACAATTACCATCTACTGTTATTTTCATTTTAACAATAATTTCCTACGTTTTTAAATACTTGCTCTACTTTTCTTTTTCGGCCGTTTTTAAATATTTGCTTCATTTCCTTATTTGAAAAGCTTTTACAATGTTTAACTCATTTCTCTCACCTAGTGGACCCAACAAATATCATATTTTATTAATCAAAAACTTTTGCATGCCCCCGGTTTACAATAATTTTATTGTACATCGAACATTTTTGTGAAAAGTGACCATTTTTCTTTACAAAAGTGACCCTTTTTATTACAAAAGTGACCCATATTTTCACAAAAGTGACCCTTTTTTTCCACAAAAGTGACCCTTTTTTATCACAAAATTAATTAAGCTACATATGCAAATTGCTAATCAAAATCTCACTAGTTTTTTGTTTTTTTTTTTTCAAAAGTAAACCATACAAGTATTATTTTACTTTGATTCCAAAATTTCTGCTACTGCTTCCAATTACCATACAAGCATCGTCACCATCATTACCTTCGGAAGCAAGGAACGAAGAGCTTGATGTCGCGATCGAAGGAATGAACGGCCAAACACTCAACAACCGTTAGATCACTATTGACGAGGCTCAAGCTCGCGACAGTGGTGGCGGCGATGGTGGCTTCCCGTAGTGGGTGAAAAATAAGTGAGGAGAGATAGAGGCTCAAGCTTGCGGCGGTGGTGGCTTCCGAAGTGAGTGAAAAATAAGTGAGGAGAGAGAGAGAAACTGATAAAAGAAAGTAATGAAGAGGCTCACGTGCTATTGATTTACAATAGCATTATTGTACATCCGATTTTTTTAACATTTGTGTTTATTAATTTTATATTCTCTCTCCTCCAATTTCTCCACTAGTTTTGCTTTTTACAATTTTTTATTCTTCCACTAACCCCACTACCTCCATATTTTATTACTTTCTCCAATTTCTCCCAAAACTCCGCGCATGGAGAAATGAAGCAAGTATTTAAAAACGGAGGGAGTACAACCTACTATTATTATTTTTGAAAATTACCACAAACTGTTTTCTTAAACACCAAAAGTTCCCACCTAGTTGGCTCTCAACCACCTTATGACGTCATGTGGGCCCCACATAATACATTCCCTCCCTTTTTTTCCTCATGTTTCTTATTTCTCACTCGATACTTCACTCCCTTGTCTCCCTTCTCTCTCCTTCACCATTAATGACAATTAATCCAACCTCACCCGCCTAATTATTTCATAAAATTAACTCTCTTGCATCACATCTTCTTTCTCGCTCCTAATTCCTGGTCAAAAAGTTGTAAAATTGGCAAGCTTGAAACCTTCTCATTTGAAATAGTCATAACCCCTGCTATCAGTGTCTTGCTCGTAAAATTGGCAAGTTTGAAATCTTTTCCCTGGATTCTACTTAGTCCATGAAGTCAGATTGGAAGCTGGATATCTACACTTGCAGATGTGAAATTGTGTCTGCACAAAATCAAACCCTTACTTAGCTATAACTACTTTTAACTTAGAGAACCAGGTCATAATTCACTAATTGCTGTTAATTAATTCACTAATAGAACACCCTGACCCCTAATTTGGATTGCAAAACCCTAATTTGAACTACAGTAATTTAGGGCTTGTTCGTTCTCATTGACTGAACTGAGCTGAACTGAACTGAACTGAACTGAAGTGAGCTGAACTGAACTGAACTGAACTGAACTGAACTGAATATTTTATAAGAGAAGGAAATTAAGAACTGAACTGAATTGAACTGAACTGAACTGAGCTAAACTAAACTAAACTGAACTGAACTGAACTGAATTTCAACGTAAGAGAATAGACCCTAAAATGAAAATCAAAAACCTTAACATCAATTGAAACCCCCTAAATTAAGATGAACAACATACCTTTCTTTGTGGAATCGTTGTCATGTTGCAGCAACAACAATTCTTGTTCCTTAATTTTGGTTTGGAGAAGTGAATTGCAATTTTTTGATTTCTTTCTGCGAAAAATTGAACCAGCAGGGGAGTGAAGTATCGAGTGAGAAATAAGAAATGGGAGGGAAAAAGGGAGGGAAGGTATTATGTGGGGCCCACATGACGTCATAAGATGGTTGAGAGCCAATTAGGTGGGAACTTTTGATGTTTAAGAAAACAGTTGGTGGTAATTTTTAAAAAATAAATAATAGTAGGTGTAATTGCTAAAATGGAAACAATAGTAGGTGGTAATTGTCAAAATTTCCTAAATTAAATTTGTAGAGTTAAGATTACAATTAAGGCCCAACTTTATGGAAATTATTAGGTCTATTTTTTTAAAATTTTTTTTTTTTAGGGTCTATTCTGATTTACTGAAGTGAGCTGAGCTGTACTGAAATGAATTAAACTGATTGGAGCTGAATTGAACTGAAGTGAGCTGAAATAAATATTTTATTAGAGAAGTAAATTAGGAATTGAACTAAACTGAACTAATTGGAGCTGAACTGAACTGAACTGAAATTAAGCTGAAGAGAACAAATCCTTAGTGTTTGGGTCTAGAATAGTTTTTCCTATGAGATTTAATTAACTGTGTGCAAAAAAGTTAGACCCTTTGTTAAAAAATTTGGACCTTTCTAGTTAACTAATAATAAAAATTCTTTCTTTAATAAAATAAAATAAACAACCAATTAGAAAAATAAAAAACTTAGACCCTTTTAGTATATTTTTTCCTTCTTAATAATCTAGTATTTTTTTTTTTTAGTTATAGTGATATCATTTTCTATATGATACTTTTTATTATAATAATAATTTAACTTGTGTGTGTTGTGTGTGTATGAGAGAGAGCACACTTTTAAAATACATATTTAGCTAATTAGTTATTTAATAAATATTCTTGCTTCGTTTCAATAAATATATAATTTGGATCAAAATAAATAACTTTTTGTTATATTTCACAATTTTTTTAGACAATTTTTCATTAATTAAAAGTGTAAAATTGGTGATAATACCAAGAATAAAATTAATAGTAAAATATTTTAATGTAACTAAGATTTGAAACAAATTTATTAAAAGATGAATGTCATTATATAAACTTAGATTTCAATAGTGAAAAGAAAAAAAGAAAAACCAATGAATTGACATATCCCATTATTGTTAAAAAAATTTGGAGATTTTATTGCACCTTTATTTTAGAGAATTTAGCGAAAAATTAAAAATTATTTTGAAGAATATTTATTTTCATAAATTACTAAAACTTACAAAGTGTTACTAAAATATTTTATTGCTTAAAATAAAATCAGATCATTTTTGTATGATTTTATTTTTATTCATAGTAATTTATAGAATCATATTAATTTAGAAAAGTTGTTTATGTATCGACATTGTATTAGCTTTTATACTTAATTAGTTAATTTAGAATTTTCGTATAAAATTTATTAGCTGTTTCTAAAATTAAATGCATTAAGGGTATAAATTTATTAGACAAGGGGTTTAAACTTTTTTTTTAATCGAAGGTTAACGGTGAGTAAGATTAACTTACCATAATTTCTAACCTAGACCCCAAAAACAAAGTAAAAAATAGTTGGACCCCAAATATAATATTTATCAAAAAGTTGGACCCTATTTGTTATCTTATCTCTAATTTTGTACAAAGTACTTATACTTTAAAGGTTTGTTTGACATTGTTGTGATTTTTTGGTTTTATTTTATTTTATTTTTGTAATTTTTTTTTTAAAATCATATAATTACTCAAAAATTAGTCAAACTTAATAAAATAATGATGATTTTGAAAATTGACACCGAAAAGTGGATATGCCCTTTTTTTTATACTATTTTTTATTTTTGTTTTGAAAAAAGAAAAACCGAAAACAAAAAATGATGCCAAATAAGCTCTTAGTTTTTGTTTTATGCAATTATCTATGAAATATTTAATTGTCCTCTTCTTTTGAACTTCTATGATCTGCAAAACTTTTTAGTTCATCTTAGGCCGTTTTATTAAGTTTAGTTCAATTCAATTCAGATCATTTTAGCGCAATTCAATTTGTTTCAGTTCAATTTATATCAGTTCAACTATTATTATTATTATTATTATTATTATTATTATTATTATTATTATTATTATTATTATTATTATTATTATTATTATTATTATTATTATTATTATTATTATTATTATTATTATTATTATTATTATTATTATTATTATTATTATTATTATTATTATTATTATTATTATTATTATTATTATTATTATTATTATTATTATTATTATTATTATTATTATTATTATTATTATTATTATTATTATTATTATTACACAAATTTATACAACCAATAAAAAATTAGTGGGAAGCCGAGATAAAATCTGGGCCCCCACTTCTCTAGTTATAGCAAAGTCTACCCTAGTAAAAATATGAGCTGCAGCACGTGCTCCAATGTCTTGCGTCGTCGAGAACCTATGAACTCGCTTAAGCAATGCAACAGTCTCTTTCTCTAATTCATCAAACGAAGAAAAGGAGAAGGGAATGAACCCATATCCAATCGCCTGACAACGAGCCTCATACTTAACCCGCTTCCGATGAGCCGCATCAGCCACAACCCGTCCAGGAATAAAGTCAGATAGCCCTGACCGTGTCAAAGGAGAAGACCCTTGTCAAATGAGAGCTGATACACATACAACCATTGTATGTTGTCCCTACATACAACACCATTAGAAATTTGACACATCATCAGGAAAGGGGAGAAAATTAGAATTCAAATATAAATTGAACATAATGGAATTTGGACCCATTATTCTAGCCAATAAAAACATGACAAATTAGAGTTGTATGTAGGAACCACATACAACAATTGTATGTGTAGACTTTTACCAAATGTACACAGACATTGTGGCCACGATCTCAGGAATAAAGTAACACATTTGTAGCTCTGAGGGCCTCGTTGTTCCTTCCAAATAACCCAATGTCAACCTCTTTCCTTGCTGAAATCCCAAAACGATAGCAAACATCAACAAGGGTATCTCAAACAACATTATGTCGATGTTTAATACCACCGCGTGATCACCGAAAATATCCCCAATAAAAACCCTTGAACAATTAGAGCACGATGTCGAGATAGAGAACAATGGAACACCCAATCGGTAGGACTGTACACATCGGTAAGTCTTCGCATTCATCTTCTGACCCAAATCTGAAGGAGGGACCGCCCAAAGCCAAGCAGACGTGTGATCTCCATGAGATTTCCACGATGCTGATAGTCGAGGAGATGATGAAAAGGTAGATTCTGCAAATGCGGTAAGCTTCGTAAAATATATATCTGAAAAACTCATTAAAGGTAATTACATGTTCACCTGGAGCAATTGGATGAGGGATGGAAAGAAGTAATGTGAATTTGGAGCAGGATGCTTAGAGGGTGTTTAGCAATGGTGAAGGAGGAAAATTAATTAGCTAGAGTAACCATGGTTTGGAGGGATTTTTTTTAGGTGGTTTAAATGGTTAACCAAGGTTAAACGTGGGTTAAGAGAAAAAAGGGCGCCATAAATGGTCTTTAGTGGAGTCTGGTAGTCAAATTAAAATTTTCAAAATTTTACAGTAGTAATGTACAAGTTTTTTAATTCGCGGTAGTAATTTTCAAAATGACATTAATACGCGGTAGTAATTGACAAATTTTCCAAATTGTTATTATATCACTAATTATTTTAAATGGTTTTTTTTTTCATTATTTTTTTTCATTAATATTATTTATTATTAATGTTATCAAGAGTTACTCTGTACTAAATAATATTAATATTTTTATTATTAACAATTACTCTGTATTACATTAACACATATTTTAACATGTAGCTACCTGAATGTGTGACCACTTTATATATAAGGTAATTAATTGAGCAATAAGAGTTACAACAATGAGAAAATGTGGTTATCTTTATAGATTTGGGTTATTCAAATGAGAAAATGAGATTACTCTTATACATAAGTAAAATTATTATTTATTAGTCAAAACAAAAAATAGGGTTTACTCAAATGAATAAATGAAGGATTATTTTTTTGTTATAATTTGTATAGTATTAGATTTGGATTACTATTATGGACAAATGAGGGTTACTCTCATGAAAGAATAAGGTTATCCGTAAAAATAATTAAAGATTACTCTTTTAAACTAATGTCTAACCTTTAGTTAAGATCATTCAGTTCAGTTCAGGCAATGCAAGATTGTTTCAATTCATTTTAGTTTAGATTATCTTTGTTCAATTCAGTAAATTTCAATCAAAAGAATGGGACCTTAGTTTGTCTTTTAATTTTTCCCATTAACTTATAGGAGGAGGAACCAACTAACACTTTACTTAAATGCTCCTAGTTACATCCGCTATATATTGGTTCCGTTGATTATAAACTCATCTATTTCTTCCAACCAAAATTAATTCTCTTAAAATTACTTTTAAGGACCTATTTTGTACTTGACTGTAACTCAATCCTCACAATTTTTTTGGTTCGGTATTTGTGGGCCAGACATTTTGAGAGTGATGGGGGAAGCATAAAGAATCCCTACCCTCAAAGTGTCTTTAGTGGAGGATTGAACCTCCGACCTCAAGGTTATATATGTGATAAATGGGCCTGGGCCACACCCGTCACAACTGCCCACTTTATACGACCAAGGAGGTTCCACCTCAAAACAATATGACAATGAGGGAAATAACCCCTTAGCCTTATAAAGTGGACACAAATATCTTATTTGTTTAATGTGGGATACACATCCCAATACAAACTCTCACTTATAAATTCAACCAATGTGGGATAACACACCACTCACATGTGTACAAATTCTTGTTTGAACCCTGGTCCATCTAAAATAAATGGACCACCTCCTAAAAGACACCTCTATACAAATAAAATACAACTCTACTCTACTCTACCCAACTCATTCTTCTTCCTGCATCTTTACATCTTCTTCTTCCTTTTTTTTTGTTAATTTTTTGTTCCTTCCATACAAAATCTCTCTCTTTTTTTTTTAAAAAAAAAAAACACAAAATTTGATCTCTTTTTATTTCTTTCTCGATTTTAATTCATTCCCCCCCCCTTTTTTTCAAATTCTTATTTTCTCTCTCCTCTATTCTTTGATTTTTTTTTTTCATTAATTTTCTGCATTTAACGTGATGGAAATTGTCGATATTCCAGAAGAGATCAATCTAGGTTAGTTATTATGAATTCATTGTGATCAATATTAATTTATTTTTTGATTTTACAATGAATTTGTGGATGAAATTATTGTTTAATATCAAGTGAATTTGTTGCAACTAATCTGATCAATTTCAATAGTAATCCATTATGATCGATTAATTGATATTTTTTTTATTGTTGTCGATTAATTTAGTAAAAAAAATTGGACATTGCAAAATTTGAACATTTAGTAAAAAAATCTAAACTGAACATCGAAAATTTGAACATTTAGTAAAAATATCTGAACAATCGCAATATACCACGCCTATACTTTTGAACATTTAGTAAAAAAAACTGATCGATTGCAAATTTTGAACATTTCGTAAAAAAAATAAAAATCTGAACTGAACATTGAAAAATTTGAATATTTAGTAAAAATATCTGAACAATCGCAATGTACGCAATGTACTACGCCTATACTTTCGAACATTTAGTAAAAAAAATCTGAACGATTGCAAAATTTGAACATTTAGTAAAAAAAATCTGAACTGAACATTAAAATTTTTGATCATTTAGTAAAAGTATCTAAACAATCACAATGTACCATATACTTTTGAATATTTAGTAAAAAAAATCTGAATGATTGCAAATTTTGAACATTTAGTAAAAAAAATCTGAACTGAACATCAAAATTTTTGAACATTTTGTAAAAGTATCTGAACAATCGCATTGTACCACACCTATACTTTTGAACATTTAGTAAAATAATATGAACGATTGTAAATTTTGGACATTTGGTAAAAAAAAAATCCGAACTGAACATCGAAAATTTTAAACATTTAGTAAAAATATCTAAAAAATTGCAATGTACTACGCCAATACTTTTGTACATTTGGTAAAAAAATCTGAACGATTGCAAATTTTGAACATTTAGTAAAAAAATCCGAACTGAACATCGAAAATTTTGAACATTTATTGAAAATATTTGAACAATCGCAATATATCACGCCTTTACTTTTGAACATTTAGTAAAAAAATCTGAACAATTTCAAATTTTAATTTGAACTTTTAGTAAAAAAAATCCGAACATCGCAAATTTTGAACATTTAGTAAAAATATCCGAACAATCGCAATGTACCACTGCACGCATTGAAATCGATCGGATTAGCTTCAACAATTCATCTTTATCACTACTTGTAGAATAATTTGTCAAAAAAATGTGAAAAATGTTTAGAAATTATACACAAATTACCAAAATTTAAATAATTTTAACAAATTACAACAAGTTTGAAGGAAATCAATTAACGAATTTTGAAATCTAAAGAAATTTTAAGTTGTTCAAATATTTAATTACCTTTCTGGACCTTTTTCTCGTTTTCTTCCATGGCGATTTGTCAATTGCAGAGGAGAGAAATAAGTATTGAGCAATTGAAAAATGAAAGTAATGAATGAAAGTAATTGCAGAGGAGAGAGATATGTTTGTTGGAGCAAAATAACAAAAAGAAAGAAGAAATTTTGAGAGTGTTTGGGTCACAAAATTTGAGGTTTGTAGTGTATATGCCTATATGGGCCAGTGTTCCATCTATTCTAGATGGACCAGGGTCTACAATAGACTTATTGCTCACATGTGGGTTTTCTCATGGGCTCAACACACCTCCTCACATGTGAGTTGTCCATAATATTGATCCAGATCACAACACAACTTAACTTACCTTTATTATTATTCATCAATAGGTAGAGTATTACAAATTTTTGTATGCGACTAGCCACATGGTGCGACAGGGGTTATTTGTAGGGTGTTACTGGTTTTGTCAGGGGTTACTTGTATTTTGGGGTTACTTGTATGGGTGTTATTGGTTTTTGTAAGGGATTACTTGTAGGGTGTTTTTGGTTTTGTCAGGGATTACTTGTATTCCGGGGTTACTTGTATGAGTGTTACTGGTTTTGGTCAGGGGTTACTTGTAGGGTGTTACTGGTTTGGTATGAAGTTACTTGTAAAAGTTACTTAGAATACAAGTAACACCTACAAGTAACCCCACGGTACGAGTAACCCCATGATACAAATAGCCTCATAATTAATACAAGCAACACCTTATAAGTAACCCATACAAGTAAACCCGGAATACAAGTAACCCCGGAATACAAGTAACACCTTACAAGTAACCCCTGTCGCACCATGTGGCTTGTCGCATTGAAAAACCTTCTGCTAGAGTATTTATACAAAATCTACGAACATAAGATAGAAAACAATATTCTTAAAACATATACTACCATAATCATAAATCCTACATATATATTCTCTAAATAATATCTTAACATAAAATAAACCTATATATATTATTCTCCGAATAAGATCAATACAGAAAATATTTTCCAATATCTCATATCTCTAACAAAGTGCGATCTTTCTCACTAGACCAAGTTAAGCTTGATAGACGTACTCCGTAGTTGCTCTCAAGTGAAATAAAGTATCTACTGTAATACTTGTACGAAGTATGTAGCTAGCTCAGCTCATTGTTATTCTAATAAATAATACTACCCTCCGTTTCTTATTATGTGCAACAAAGGGATATTATTTGTGAGACATAAAATATTCCTTTGTTGCACATAATAAGAGACGGAGGTAGTAAAATTAATGTCCATTTGCTAGCCAGTTTCAGTTACATGCATAGTGTTTGAAAGTAATCCATATTTTATCTTGAGAATCTGATATGGTAAGCTATACTTTAAGGAGGATGTAAAAGTTTTTTTTATTTTTTTTTTGGTGAAAATATGTAAAAGTTTATTTGGTTGCCATTATTCAAACTCTTTAAGGGCTATTCTTTATTTATGGCCAACCTCTATCAAATTGACGTGACCTTTCGTTTTTCGTGCCTAAATATCACTTAATTAATTTTATTATTCATTAAAATCCAAATACCTCTACTTGTTACTCTTCAACATGGGGGACATTTAAAATCTATATACCTCTACTTGTTACTCTTCATATGTCATCTATTTGGTCCCTTTTCACATGTACCTACAATTCGTTATCTTATTTTGTACAATTGGTGGAACCAGATCTTATATATCTAACCCGTTTTGACATTTGATCTATCTCATATGCACATATCGTTATCAAAGAATTGTGATGACTATGGTATGATATGATCCAAATCACCACAAAATCAAAACGGGTACCCTTGTAATTAATTAGAGTTTGCTTTAATCCATCCAAATGATTACGAGTATGATGATAGTGTCATATGGGATCAAACTTAATCAATATTTTACACGCCTATATTTTTTAAACATTCAATTATCATGACTATGTGTTTCCTTGACTTTTTGTATTTAATAAAACTCAAATATCAAATAAAAAATCTTATTAAAAATCGAGGTATAAAGTAATAGTTAATTACTTCAAAAACAATATGTCAATTATAAAATCATTAAAACATTATGATTGTAATATTTCAAACGACCATTATAAAATTTCCAATAAAAAAGGACAAGGGTCAGCTTTTTACAGTAAATGTATGCAACACCAAAACATATTTTTTCTTAGTTTTGTATTCAAGCACACACTTTCGGGCTCTTCATCACCAACAAAGGAGAAGTAGTGGTGAAAACGCATTAAAAGCATAGACTTTAAGCATATTCACATACATGTAACTGCAATTTCATGTGTTACTATCAACAATTTCATGTGTTACTATCAACAATTGACAGTTACCAACATAAGCTGTATGAAAAGACAAGAGTAACACTAAAAAGAGTTCAAAGGTAAAAAGCCAAAATAAAAAGAACGAACAAAAGAGAGGAATAAAAAAGCATAATTAAGATCAAAAAGAAGAAATGCTCTCTTTGACACTATTTATGTACGTAGCTTGTCAAATTCAATTTTGGAACGTTATTTTTCCGAGTAATATAATCAAGCTGTTTTGGGTTGGATGCAATTCAAGTAATGAAGTTGACTATTGCAGCTGTAATGTTACACAGCGTCTTGCTTACAATTTGTGTAGATTCTAAAGACAATGGATGAATCAAATCATTGTTTTTTTTGTGTGTACGGCTGTGCTACAATTAAGCAAAAGTCAAATCTACATTAAATTTCTAGGGGAAAATATATTCGAATTTATCTAATTAGAAACTATTTAGAAGTGTTGGTGATTAGAAATTGTGGGTCATTTTTTGACATCTACTTGCAAAAATATGTAGGAAGAAAGATCGATAGACAAAATAGCCTCATACTTGTACATGTTTTAGTATGTTGCCTTCATGCTATTGGGGTACTCATCTAAATTTATTTCGAGATTAACCTATGGATCATCTATGAATCTGTAATGTATTACAGACACATAATTTTTCACTTGCTACTAATGTTGAATAGTATATATAATGCATGTCAATCAATTTAATTGGTTAAAGTTTAGGAAATCAAGATTTGAGATTAATTACCGCTTACATATCTGCTCTCTGTGGTTCTCTCTCTCTACCGAAAAAAAGATATTGAAGATGGACAATATCTTGATATCAATATGTTACATTTGGGGAATTTGTATAGCCTAAAGCTCGCCACAAATTAGGTTATTAGGTTCAACCTACCATGACTCCCTGCCTAAATGACTCACTTTATTTAATTATTTTGTTCAAATTGTTTGCCACCCCGGAAACCAATGGTCAACTCTGTTACTTCCTCCTATTTATTTTATGTGAATTAGCCAACTAACTCTGAAATAAAATTATGTTAATGAATTGTGTAAAGTTATAATTATAAAATTTGTACAAATTTTTGTATGCGGCTGGCCACATGATGCGGCAAGGGTTACTTGTAGGGTGTTACTGCTTTTGTCAGGAGTTACTTGTAGGTATTACTTGTATTCTGGGGTTACTTGTATGGGTGTTACTGGTTTTGGTTGGGGTTACTTATAGGGTGTTACTGGTTTTGTCAGGGGTTACTTGTAGGTGTTACTTGTATTCTAGGGTTACTTGTATAGTTGTATGGGTGTTACTGGTTTTGATCAGGGATTACTTGTAGGGTGTTACTAGTTTGGTATGAGATTTTGGTCTGTAGTTACTTGTAGGAGTTACTCAGAATACAAGTGTCACATACAAGTAACTTCATAATACAAGTAACACCATACAAGTAATTCATATAAGTAACCCCAGAATACAAGTAACCCTAAAATACAAGTAACCTCTGCTGCACCATGTGCCTTGCCGCACTGAAAAACTTCTGATTCAAATATTGAGATGAATCTTATGACGCCCCTTACTACCTTTTCAATTAATTTTTAACAATAAATTTCATAAAGCATTTAAGATAACTTACGAAAATAGTTCCCAAAATCAAAACATAACAACTAAAAACAAATGGACGAAACTATACGGAGTATTACTAGAGCTGTCAGTTTCTGACCCGAACCGTTAAATCCGACTGTTTCGAACCGATCCGAAAAGGAACTGAACTGTTTAAAACCCGTTTTTTGGAAATCGAAAACTGACCCGACCCAATTTTTTCCAAACCGAAACTGAACTAAACCGAATGTGTGCAAACCGTTACTAACCCGACCCGTTATCAAGCCAAACCGTTACAACCCGAAACTGAAAGCAACCCAAACCGATTACGTTTAAACCCGATAGTAACCCGACCCGTTTTAAACCGAAAACCGTTAAAACCCGATAAAAATCCGATAAACCTAAATCGTTCCAACCTGTAACCCGTTGTGACCGAACCGGTTATAATCCGTAACCCGTTGTGACCGAACCGTTTACGACCCGTAGCCTGTTATGACCAAACCGTTTAAAACCCGTAACCCGTTATGACTGAGTCATTTACAACCTGTTACCCAATATGTTTATGATCTAATCTGTTTCAACCCACTATTCGATAAACCCAACTTATTTATGACTTGACTTGATTATAACATGACTCGTTCCTACCCATTATCTGACTAATTCGACTCGATAATCATCCGACTCAATTTTAACCCGATATGA
Organism: Chenopodium album; assembly: GCF_948465745.1. Taxonomy (NCBI): domain Eukaryota; kingdom Viridiplantae; phylum Streptophyta; class Magnoliopsida; order Caryophyllales; family Amaranthaceae; genus Chenopodium; species Chenopodium album. The sequence goes on from NC_137834.1 coordinate 13,351,909, forward strand.
TTTTGATTAGAAACCCGTTTCAAATTGGGTAAACTCGTTTTCAAACCAACCAAGTTCAATCTAAACCGATTATAACCGAAACAATAATGGTTGGACCCGATTTCACCCGATCTATTTTGAACCGAAACCCATTTTCGAACCGACCCAGTTAAACCCAAACTGATTATGACCCGAACCAATTACGACCCGTCCTGATTAAGACCCGAACTGTTTTTAACCGAAACCCACATTAAATGGGCTAAACCCGTTTTCAAACCGACCCAGTTCAACCCAAATTGATTATGACCCGAACCGACTAGAACCCGACCCGATAAGAACCCGATCCGAATAGAAACTGCAATTAAAAAAACCAAACCGAACTGACCTGATAATTTTTCAAAACCTACCCAAACCGACCCGCTTATTATTTCAATCCGTTATAAACCGACCCGTTATAACCCGAAACTGATAAACCCAACCCAAACCTGAACTGTTTAACCGAATTGACACCCCTAAGTATTACACTTGAAGCAAAACTTTTTATGTATATCCGGGTAATACACAGAGGTAGGTGCATCCAATATTTTTCTTTGCTCATTTTAATTATTAAATGACCAATAATTATTATGACTCGTAGAATTTTGCACCTGGCTGTATATCATAATTTTTACATGGGCTAAGGGTGGATTACTTTCCATCATTTTTAGTGGCTTAATTTGTAATATTGCGGGGTTTGAGCTGGGTTAAGGAATGAAGACTTAACTCTGTGATAGTGGCCACTGGCCAGGCTTCTTTATAATTCTATATTATAATGCCCTGTTATCTCTTTTGGGTTTTGTCTATACAAATACTCCGCATATTGTCTACATTGTCGAATTATATATACTCCGATCTTTATATTTTTTATCTTACTTTTAAGAAAAAAAAAAAAACTCTGTAATAAAAGGCCTTTAGGGCTGTTGTAAAAAAAAAAAAAAAAAAAGAAAAAAGAAATGCCTTAAGGGCTACTCGAGCGTGGCAAAGTTCATACATCATGTTTCGGAAAAAACAATGTGGACCTAAGAAGATTCTTAGTTAAATGTGTTGAAGAAGAGTTCGGTTTAGAATTCTTTGGGGCCAAGGCTTCTAGCAAAACACTTTACCTGACCTCGAGGATGTTCCAGGAACGCACCTCTAATGCCTAAATCAATCATTTTTATACAAGGTGAGAGTACGTAAAAAATGATGTACAAGTGACTAAATGCTTGAGGCTAATACTAGATACTTGAAAATGGTGCAATTGTACTATTTATACCCATGGGTTGTAAATATGTGGGGTCTAAAGAACATGTGTTAAGCTCTGAGCGCATGAGCCTTTTATGACCTTTGGACTTATCATTGGCCTAGATTTAGGCTTTATCGTACATTTTGACACCCAAGCACATTATTTTAAATTATCATCTTAATACATACTCCCTCCGTCCCTAAATTACAATCCTCTTTCTAGCATTCAGAAAGAGGAATGTAATTTAGGGACGGAGGGAGTAATTCTTTTTGGGTTGTACTTGCAGAAAATACATGTTGATATATTTGATCAACAAAAAAAAATATCAAGGGATATTTTGGACATGTTTTCTACTTTTAAGGGGGTTATATTGTACTTTTGCCATGACTGACCTATCCATGTCATGAAACTCACTTAATGTTTACCTACTAAAAGAGTTAGCAAAATAAACTTCTGTTTTCTCTATTGAAGACTTGAAGTACTTCTTCCTCTTTCATCTTCCTTATAATTCTTTCCCAATTTCCACCATTTTCAGCTGCATATTTGGAAATCAAGCAAAGAAAACTACTTCAATGGAGAAGATGGTCACCAATACCCTTTGGGGTTGACAATGCCCTTAGTTTAACCCTTTATTCATAGGGTTTTAGTTTAATTTGGCGGCGAAGCCATCAATGGTGATGTCGTCGGTGGGTTATGGGTGGAATTGAGATGGTCTTCGTAGAGGTTCATGTTTGGTTAGGGTGGTGGTGGTGGTTCTATGGCCACCATTGATGAATGAAGGAAGGAAAATTTATGACAGAGTTATTTTATTGATGCCTCAGTTAAATGCCACGCAATAATAATTGACAGTGTATCCATGAGTTGGCAATTAATACTGTTTGACTTATTTACAAAAGAACCATTTAATAAACAAAAAGCGTTGATCAAATTTATCAATTGGGGCGGCCTCTTGTACTTGTATAAACATTGCTCCCTTTTTACCGGGTAACGCTTCTATTTTAATTTGAATGGAATTATTTACCCCTTCTTATAAAGTATGTCAATATCCTTTCATCTTTCACTTGTTACTCCACTTTTTAATTCATCACTTTTCTAATAAAAGCATAACATTCACACACTTTTCTTTTCTAAAATCAATAAAATTCAATTTTTTTTTAAAAAAATCCTAGAACACATCCACACACCACTAGATCTACACTAACAACCACCAAGATAAGGAATTATGTTTGGTCGAAAAGGAAAAGAGATAAAAAATTAAACATAAAAATGTTTGGAAATTTTGGAACTCTAAGGGAAAAACACCTAGAATTTTTGGAACCCCTTGCAAGATCCGAAATTTTGAGGCATTTCTTTTCTTCCAAGGGGATTCGGAAATTCTAGGCATTTCTCCATTGAAGTTCCAAAATTTTCATGTTTCTCCTTGGAGTTCAAAAATTTTTCAGCCTTTTGTTTTGTTTTGTTTTTTTTTTTTTTAAAAAAAGCAACATTAGATGACGTGCCAAATGCTCTGACGAATGCTCCGGTGTTGCAAGGTTGTTGTCGTCCATAGTCCGATAGTTGTGAAGAGATATTACAGAATTTTAAATAATATTTTAAATTATATCGTCTTTGTGGTGGGGATAGGGAGGTACAGTTGCACATGGTAAAGTATAAGGAAATTTAATACTTACCTCCGTTTTTTATTAGTTGGCACATATTCCTTTTTAGGAAATTTTTCTCAATTGACACGTTTCCTTTTTGGGTAAGTTTTATACCTTGCTTTTTAAGTGTACCCTAGTTGCTTTATCATTCTCTCTCACTCTCTCTCCTCTCCTTAATATGTGTGTCTAAATTAAACATGTCAACTAAATAGAAACGGAGGAAGTAATAAAATTAAAGTAAAAGGGGACCTTTTAATTAGGAGGGCAAGTTCATACATTCATATCCAAAAGAGAGCGTTACTGTTAGAGGACCAACTCAATCAAAAGCTTAAACTGATGGTTGAGGCCTAGGAATATGTTATATATACTCTATCACTCCCCCTCACATGAAAGGCCCTTTGGGCTTGAAATGTGGATGCAGCACATTCCCTTTCATACCCGGCGTGAATTAATTCCACTTTAAAGGAGGGGTGGATGAGATTTGAATCTGTGACCTCTATGTCACGTTGGCTCCGATACCATGTTAGAGGATCATCTCAACCAAAAGCTAAAGCTGATGGTTAAGCCCCAGGAATATGTTATATACTCTATCAGTTACCTAGTAAAAGGAGTGTGTTGTTTAATGATTCACTTTTTATTTTATTTTATTTTATTTATTTATATTTATTTTTAGCAAGTGCTTGAATACATAATTCAATAAGACATGTTCATCATTTTCATAAGACACTTAGACACATAATTTAAGCTGAAAATTTAAAAATAACTTACTTAGGACATCAATGCGTGCTCCGCAGGTATTTCGTGGAAAGAACATATTATACAAGTATACAGAATATACAGTTGTAATGCAAAGAACATACTATTAAAATGTAATGAACATATACTTAGAGTAAAAAAGAATATATTTACACCAAAAAAGAGTGAAAAGAACAGTATAATGTACTTTTATTCGTGACATAATGTTCATTGCTTAGTGTCAAATATTTTGAATTTTGTCTTTAAATTATGGTGGCCTGGTGGGTAACTAGGTATATATAAAGTTCATTACATAATATTGTCATGTTCTTTAGACATAAAAAAAAGAAGATAAAACTGGATGTTCTTTACAAAATAACTATGTATTCTTCACAAACAATTGTATGCTTTTTACAAAACATCTACATGTTTCTTCCACGTTTTTTGTCTGTACCAAATATGGTACAGTCGCCTATAGCTTAAAATTTTCACATTTAATTACAGAGTATATATACTTCCTCCGTTTTTATTTTATTGCACCATTAGGACTTTTACACTATCCAATTAATCTTCTTTGACCATCATTTGTGATTTATTCATTAGGAAAAATATAGTCACGTGGGATCTAGCTATATTCGTCTCGAAATTCACTTTTCAAATATCAAATTTTTATAATTTTTACAAAAATATAAATGAATATATTAATAGCTAAAGTAACGTATTGACAAGCGTGAAATCTCTCATGGTACAATAAAAAAAGAACGGATGAAGTATATAATATGCTAGTGTTCATTTTGAACAACCATATTCATGCTTCAATTGTATCAATTGTCTTTCAAATATCTTACGCTGTATATATTTATAAAGTGTACATAATTTAATTTATTACAATATTAGTTTGGTGTACTAGTGTCCTCTATGTTTTGTGTGACATTGTATCATGCCTTTTTTTTTTTCCACCCCTTTCTGTATCCATTCTTTTGCGGCTTAATTGTTAATTTGTTAAAGCTCAACAATAATCATGAATGGACACTTTGCTATTTCAAAACGCAATTCTTCATTTGAATATGAGGTACTACAGCAGTCCCAAATGTGGGAAATTGAAAGAAAAATGTTCCTAAGCTAAATTTGAATATAAGACACAACTCTAGAAAGTAATCAATAAAGAATCCCTAAAATGAATACTCGTAAAATAATACGCTAGCCTAGCTTTCGAAATAGGCCAACCTAACTCATCTTCGAATGATAAATAATTTTTAATACTCCGTAACACGTAGTTACAAAAGTACTCTAGGTATCAATTCGCTCTGTGTTTCTCAATTTTCCTTTGAAGATCTTCTGTCTTTGCGCCAGCAACCTTATCGATCTGTTTTCCATTCTTCATGAACAAGAATGTTGGCATTGTTTGTATTCCATACTCACACGATACATTCTGTTTACATTCATTCAATAGAATAAGTTAGCAAAGTGTACAAATAAATAAAGGAAAGCTTTTTATGTTTGCAAGATTAAGCATGAAAAATATGTACAAGTTTGCTAAGAAAAGGGGGTCTAAGCTAAGGGTCTTACAAATAATTCATCCACGTCAATCTTGACCAATTCGACATTGTTGTACTTAGCAGCAAATTCTTTGATAGTCGGCTCCATGGACCGGCAAGGTCCACACCATTTAGCCGTGAAGTATACCACAACCTTAAAACAATGAAGCAAAAAGTTAGAATCCCATATACACAAAATAGTTATTGTACTATCTACATCTAGATATAGTTGTCACATTATTATTACGAATATTCACTAACCAGCTTGTCGGACTGCTTAGAAGCTTGAAGATATTCTTTCCATTTGGTGGATGAGTGGAAAGAAATGATCTCCTTCGACGTGGTGGCTATCGAATGTAAAGCAGAACCAGAACCAGAACCAGCAGCAACAGATGAATTATTGGTAGCAGGAAAAGAGGATTGAGCAAAACTATTGTTAGAGGACAGATTATAATGAGTTGCAGGAACTGCAGCATAAGGAGCATAATGATCAGGTGTTTTCCTGAATTCTCCGAAGTTGTTAGACCAGTGATTCGCAGAGTGCCGATGGTTATCAGCAGCAGAAAATGAAACAGGAGATGCAACTGCAGTTCTAACAGGTCCTCTGTTTTCTCTAAAGGAATACATTTCTAGTTCTGTTTTTAGTCTTTCGATTGTTGATCAATAAAAAGACAAATTGTAAGTACTAGTAATGTAATAATAGATTGCTCTAGATTTTGGTTTGATTTGGGTAAAATGTTGTGCAGATGGGGTTTTTATAGCTGAAATTTTGCAGCATATAACTTACCTTTTTTGCTTTATTTATATTCTTATTCCATATTGTTCCTAAACTTCATATTGTTCCAGTTGTGCTTGTTGCGCGTTTTAAGTTGATTCCCTCGTTTAAAAGACGGGAATACTTCATATTAATTGACAGGAAAAAAGTTAGAAAACTCGTGAATCTAATATATGATCCATATGATCTATGTGTATGTAATAAACCTTTAATTAGAATCAGTGAATTGGCCTGAATTTTCATAATGTAGGGCTAAAGAGGGGAGGAAAGATTCTTTGCTAGATAATTTTGTTGAATGATAACTTATTTTAGAATTAAAAGATAAATCAATATCAAATAAACATAGGCCCCATTCTTTAGAGCTGCTCTGCTCTACTTTGCTTTGCTCTGCTCTGCTGAGCTCTGCTCCACTCAAAAGAAACAACAACAACAACAACAACAACAATAATAATAATAATAACAATATAATAATAATAATAATAATAATAATAATAATAATAATAACAATAGTAATAACAATAGTAATAATGATAGTAATAGTAATAATAATAATAATAATAATAATAATAATAATAGTAATAATAATAATAGTAGTAGTAGTAGTAGTAGTAGTAGTAGTAGTAGTAACAACAACATTAATAATAATAACATTAATAATAGTATTAATAATAATGTTGAAATATGCTCTGCTCTGCTCTGCTATGCTATCCTGAAATCTGGTCTGCTCTGCTTTGCTGAGCTGACCCCTGCTCAATAATAATAATAATAATATAATAAGTAGTAGTAGTAGTAGTAACAATAATAACAACAACATTAATAATAATAACATTAATAATAGTATTAATAATAATGTTGAAATATGCTCTGCTCTGCTCTGCTATGCTATCCTGAAATCTGCTCTGCTCTGCTTTGCTGAGCTGACCCCTGCTCAATAATAATAATAATAATAATAATAATAATAATAATAATAATAATAATATAATAATAATAATAATAATAATAATAATAATAATAATAATAATAATAATTTAATAATAATAATAATAATAATAATAATAATAATAATAATAATAACAACAACATTAATAATAATAACATTAATAATAGTATTAATAATAATGTTGAAATATGCTCTGCTCTGCTCTGCTATGCTATCCTGAAATCTACTCTGCTCTGCTGACCCCTGCTCTGCTCCGCTCTTCCCAGAAGCTCAAAAGAATAGTGCCTTAGGCTATTATGAATTACGTTGGTCAAACTACTAGAAGAAATACAGAAGGATACAAGGATTAGAGAATGACTTAATGTATATATATATATACACACACACTACTAGGTATTACTTGTTAATAGTTGACATGTGAATAAAATGTCATTGATTATATCAGTATAGTTGTCAAAACCACACCCTTGAGCTGTTCAATGTCAGCCTGGTCTGCTGGCCGACCTGAATTTGGGCAGATTTTGGTGGGTTGGCCCAACTTATGAAAAATTTTGGACGGGCATTGGAATACATTTTTATGCATTTTTTTTGGGCCGACATAAAAGTGACCCGAAAAGGTCGCCGGCCTGGCCATTTTGGGCGGGGTTGAAAATGTAATTATCCGCTTGGCCCGAGATTTAGGATGTTTTTTTGTCTTAGCTCGGCCTGACCCGCACTTTGATCGGTATACCTCACCCGAAACTGACCCGAATAATATCCGATTCAGATTTCGACTCTCCTAGAAAATAATATAGCATCACTCAAGTTTAAAAATAGACCCAACACAACCTCACCAAATCCAATCCGAACATTCCAATTGACACCTGTCACAACTCTACATAAAATTTGTTAAAGTTGCTTAAATTTCAATGGAAAAATTGTCAAGAATAAAATGACCTTATTCAGCGATCTTCCAAAAATACAACTACTCTTCGATTATTTCAAAATTGAACGACATTTGACATACATTTGCTCAAAATAGAATGTTATCTGTTGAACAGGTTATTGTGACACGTGTATGTCGCAATGTGATTGGTACTTTGTTTTGGCAATTAATAAATTTTATAAAAAAACCAAAGAGCATGCTTAAAAAAGCATGGCAATACAGACCGCTCTACAAAACATCAAACACCAGAACAAACAAAGCCCGAAAAACAAATCATCAACTAAGACCTAATTAACCATCTCCTCTTTTCTCCATTACAATTACAAGTTATATTAAACATAATCCTTCTAATAGTCACTTCTTTAGCCTCCAAATTCTGCTTGAAGTTCTTAGCATTTCTTTGCATCCACACTTGATAAACAGTCTCAACAAAACACATTATGTAAATTTTAGCTTAGGCAGTCACTATCCTGCTTATTATAACAGCAAACACTACTACAAAAATAGCCAAAGAGACCATATCAAATAGCCAAAGAGACTATCTTAGGGGTGGTTTCTAGCTCACACGTGTCTTTGGCCAAAAAGGCCACTTTATTAAAAGTGGTCTAACTTTAAATACCTGAGACCACCTAGCTAAAATAGATGGTCTCTTTTTTTTGTTTAACAATAAATATACAGAGGGACAAGAGACCAAATGTTTTACATATGAGACCACCTATTTTAAATGAGTGATCTTTGTTTTTTGAATAATGAGACCATTTATTTTAAATAGGTGGTCTCTCTGAGGTCGTAATTTTTTTGTAAAAAAAAAAAACAAATAATGGATAATCAAGGATCTAAAAAGAAACCCAAAAGAGAGTTCACACCCATTGGAATGACCTATGATGTTGCTTTCGATCATCTCTATGATCGAGGATTAATCAAACCTACTTGCCCTACCGAGGATCCAACACTAGAAAAGTGATCTTCAAGATGGGATCCCAATTCTTATTGCAAGTACCATCAAGGAAATGGTCAAACCACCGATGAATGCTATAGATTTCAAAATCTCATTCAAGATCTCATAGAAGCAAACAAAATCCCATCGCCTCTAGATAGCAAGAAGACCAGGTGATGATTAGCACAAGACAAGAGGCGAGCTTCGACGACAAGATTTCATGACCTCTTTTTCTATTTCTTTTTCATTCTTCCTTTCCCCAATAAGTTTAGCATAGGCACCCTGCATTTTCCTTAGCTTTACTTTGTAGGTTTTTCCTTTTTTCCTTTTAATAAAATGAGCATTTCTTTTCTTGCATATGATTATTTCATTACATTGCATTAAAAAAAAAAAAGAAAAGAAAATCCATTCCGAACTAAGCACAAGGTATACCCATGATTAGAGGCACCTCTTGTAGCCATGTTATACCTTTCACCCTTAAATATACAATCTTTTCTTGGTACACCACTTTGAGCCTCGTCTAACGATAGACCTTTCATTATTCAACCCACATCTACTTAACATTGGGATGGGATGGTGTACAACTTATGCAATTTTCAAAGAACAAAAGGCTTGAGTGATTCAAAAGATTAAAATAGCAAAAATAGAAATAATAAAAAGTGTACAAAAGGGCAAGTGTTCCAATGCCTTTGACATGAACATGTCTTTGATATGAACACATCTCAGATTGCGTCTCTTATCGAGTGCTCGGTACCGTGCCTAAAAAACATGAATGCCAAGTGAGTGGTAGACCGCATGATCGGGATTGCCCACACTTATAGAAAAGATTCAAATATGAAAAATTCAAAAGCAAAAAAGAGAGAAAAATGTAAATAAAAGAGAGTTCAAAAGTGAGAAACCTCAAGCATAATGATACAAAGATTCAAAAGCCAGGTTGTACACCTTGGGGGCTTAGGGTCTGGAGCCTTTATCTACTTTTTCTTCAAACCTTTAGCCTAACCACGTTACAACCCTTAAAAGACCTCTTTGAGGTATACACATACTTGTGCGAGGTTCAGCTAGAGCTACGTTCAGTCTGATTCTTAACGGATACGTAGGCAACCTCACATTGGGGTGCGACCGTAATAAAAATGCATTCATATTTACATTCATAATTGATCATATCAAGAGATCACCAATGCTCATCCTTTTCCATTTAGATCTAGACTTGGGGGCTTGATCCCTACATTGTTAGCTTACCTAGCCTAAGAGTCACCATCTTTTGACTCTTCTCAAAATACTTTTCTACACACTTAGCCCTTGTGGCCTAACTTTAGTGTCACTATCACACACATCATATATACATGACCAAATATACTTCCCTTAGGAACCCTTTTTCATGAAATCTTGACACAAAATCACTCATCATTGCATAACGAAGTATGAAGTGCTTAGCCTCCGTGCCTAAGTTACCTAAATACTTCCATTATCAAGTCAACTAGGATAGCTTAAGATGAATTATTCCTTGCATCTTAAGAGATAGTATCGAACGCATATATTTGTTTAAGCTCAATCAACATGCACCATCAAACACTTCACTTCGATTCTTTTTCGCGTCTTTCTTTTTCGGGAGAAAGTCGGTACCCTCCACAAAATGACGAAATTTTGTTTTTTCAAGTCAATGCACACATGAGCTACATTGAGTCATGTCGTGTTATCACATCGAGTTAAGTCTACGCACACGAGTCGATTTGAGTACATCAAGTTACACATCAAGTCAGGAAATAGCAAAAAGTCACACAAAGTCAGCCCTAAAGAAAGATAAGCAAAGTCCTATAGTCTAAAATATAAATGCAGGTACATTCCAGTGAGCAAGAACATTCCCGGATTTTTTTCGAAAAACTGCGAATATAAACATGATTCCAGCGCTTGACGACAAGGCTGTCGCCTGGCGACAACATCTGTCGCTTGGCGATAGCGGTTTCCAGCGTGCGTCAGTGCAGCGACAGGATACATGGCCTCCATATTAAATTATGCAGACCTCATACATCAATTTTGGGTTCTTTGGTATGCCAGTTAGCCCCTATAAGCAAATTGACATGATTAGTAGTCGACTCGATTACAATCGTAGTAAGTGGTTGACCTAACGACGATCGTCACACTTAGCTTAAGCGCCTAAACACTGGCTCATTACAAGCACCAAGGCATCGGTTCAAAAGCAAGCGCATCACTTATTCGACAATTTTTTCAGGATTGGATTGTCATCCCAAACTGACAATATTTTCAAATATGGATTGTCGCGCATCTTCTTCAACGACAATTTTTTCCAAGATTGGATTGTCATCTCTGGCAAAGTTTCCAAGCGTGGATTGTCGTGCTCCTTCTCAGTTTGACAATTTTTTCCAAGTTCAGATTGTCATACATTGGCAAGTTTTCCGAGATTGGATTGTCATACACCTAGTTCCCTATGGCAAAATTTCCTAAAGGATTGTCGTAGGTCTCTACTAAATTTCGGCAAAGGTTCCTCAATGTGGATTGTCATTCATTTTAGTAAGTGGAAAATTTTCCCAAAGAGGATTATCGATCGACTCTTTTTTGCAAATGTTCCAAGACGCGGATTGTCAATTGTGGCAATATTTTCCTAAAAGGATTGTCGCATAGAAATGGCAAAATTTCCAAGGTGGATTGCTTTCAAGAGTTATATTCCAAGATGTGGATTGTCGATCGTACCAAGGTTTTTATGATAGACTGTTACGAAGCATTGGCAACTTTTCCCAAAAATGGATTTTGACAACTTTCCCTATATCGGATTGTCATACATCATACAAGTGCTGTGTTGAAAAATGTTCCTGAAGAAAAGATGATTGTCATCACCCAAAGCATCACAACAGAAGAATTCAAGCAACATTAAGGATCGACAAGTAGTGGTCTTCGGTAATTTTCTTCAGAATATTATCGCAACAATAATTGAGGATCGTTACAAGCAGAATGGTCTTCGACGGAGTTCCCTAGCTTGTGGAGAGTTGTCACAAACAACTGAAGATGGCTACAAGCAGAGTTATCTTCGATCGTGTTCCCTAGCTTGCGGAGGATGGTCACAAACGACAAAGGATGACTACAGCAGAGTTATATTTGATGGTGTTTCCTAGATTGCGGAAGACTATCACAGCGGAAATTGGAGGTAGCTACAAGCAGAGCGGTCTTCGGGCGATATCCCCTAGCTTAGGGAGGTCGTCACAACAATGCAACAAAAATAGGTTACCCCAGAGATGTGTGCTCGACGATGCAAGATACGTGTTTCTTAACTCTATTTTATGTTTTAACTAACGCTAGTTTACAGGTATCGACGTTAAAAGAATGATTTAGGATCGTAGAACGTTCGGAATTATTCTCCGTCCCTATCGCTACTTTAACTTTCGTTTTCGAAACATAAGTTTCTCCAAACTCAGTCAAAGTGGGGGCTTCTGTAGACACCCATTTGTGTCTCCCCAAAACCAAACCCAGTGATGAATACCTTTTGCGTCGAATCATTTATCGAATGAAGTGAAAGTGTGAAAAGTCTAGTGTTGTGGTTAGTTTTTATAAAAAAATCTTTCTTTTTGTTTTCGAAAACCTGCTCTATTTTATGAAAATAGCCAGTACAGTTCAGTTTAGTCCGTGACAAGGGTCCAATAATATGTAGTTGGATGGGGCTTGAAAAGAGCTTTCCAACGATATATTATAAGCCCAATTCCGATGAATAATGAGGAAGTTATGGCTAAAATACTAAACTGGGTTCGATTTGGTTCTTATATGCGGCCCAATGATCTAGAGGAGGGCCTTTTATAAATTATCATTCCTAAAGCTATTAGGATTGATTATAGTCTTCAAGAATAATCCAGAAGGTTCTTTTTTATCCTAGTAGGATTAGGATTAATAATTATGTATATGAGTTTTACTTGGAATAAAATAAGTGTTTTATATGAAAATACAATTTTAGCCTTCGTACGGATTTTACGACTCAATTTTATCGAGAAGTGGATTCTGTATTGAAAACGTGTTAAAACCTCTTGCACCGCCTGACGACAGGTTCGTCACCTAGCGTTGTAGTGCAGCGCCTGGCGCAAAGCTTGTCGCCTGGCGACGGGATGCTATTTTATTCCTTTTCGAACTCAAACTCTTTTATATCGGATTCCGGACTATTTTCTTATAAATAGGGTCCTTGGACTTCCGTTTTCAATAACCAATTCTCATCAATAACCAGAATTCTCTAATTCTTCTCTCTCTCTAGGCTAAAGCTTATTCTTTCTCCCTCTTTCTAGCCTAACCTTTTACAAACATTATTCCGCACTCGTTAGCACTAGAAACACCTAGCCAAGTTTGAATTTGCCTTCGCCCTAGACGTGAAAGGTTTGATACCTTCTGAGGGTTTGGTCCCAAATCTCTATTTCAATTATTTAATTTAATTCTTTGATTTATTATTTTATTGAAGTTTACTAACTCGTGTATTTTGTTATTAGAAAGAGGCACGAGGCATCAAAGTATGTAATCTTGTTGATCTATTCTTTTAGAAAGCATGTTTAGATTTGTTTAATTCCTAGTATCATGTTAGGATGTTATTATTGCTTTCTAGAATCATGTTTATTATGATGCTTCCTATGCTTTCTAATATCATATCAATATCATGTTAGTATCATGTTAGGGTTAAAGCTTTGATCTTTATTGCTTAGTTGCATGCTAGGATTTGTTATTAATCTTGTTGGTATCATGTCTAGGATCTTGCTATTATTATGCTTTAGCGCAGCGTTGATATGATTATGGTCATGGTTATTATTATGATTGTTATTATTATGATGATATTATTTATTTATATTGCTTGATCACGCCTTTTATGCAGGTTTAAAGGAAATTTGTACTTGAAATCACGCTTAATAAGATAATTAATAATTTTGTTTAGGCTAATATGATTTTAATTCAAGTGATCGCCAATAATAGTTTTATTTGTGCATTAAATTCGACCAACATAGATAAACAGGTTTAGGGTTAATATATTGATTGTATGTTAGTCAGAAAGCGCACATGAATACGAGAAGAATAAAGTAGAGGCCTATTTTAGGGCAAGTTCAATCTCTTTTAGGTTGGATTTCTACCTTCATCCCCGAACTTCCAGTCATGGTTCAAGACCTATTGGAGTTAACGATCTCCTAGATCGTTAAGGGGTGTAACCTTCACCCTGTGAACGGTTTACAAGTTCCTAAAACTTGTTGGCGACTCTTTTACTCTAGCTTCCTTCCCTTTGGACGCCACCATGCTTAAGTGTATGATCATAGTGGGGCTCAAGTGTGGGATGACTTGAAATATTCCCTACAGCATGACTACTCAATAGTAGGTCCATATGTGCAAAGATCTAAGGTTGGCCATTTTTTCATGGCATGATGACTTTTGTATAAGGTTAAGGTCTACCTCAAGGAGGGCCTTTCCAAGGTTGTAACGTGGCTTGGCTGGGGGTTATAAAGAATGGACAGGCTCAAGTATACTCCCAAAATCCCTTACTTTTGGTGCTTCTCAAATTAAAACCTTTATACTTTGTGTGACAACTCCTACATTAGGTGCCTCTTCCTTGCCCTCTCTCTCTCTCTATTTTTTTTCTAACAAGTTTTGTTTTGGGTTTAGAATGATTTTTTTCTTTCTTTTTTCATTGGGTCTTTGGGTTTAGACTAACTTTGTGTCCCCTTCTTATGTTTCGTTCCCCCAATTTTTTTATTTATATCTATTTACACCATTCCCATCCCAAGGTATGGAATAATGTAGGTTGAATAACTAAGGCTCAACCGACGAGGCTGAAAAGGGGTGCCAAAAAGATAGATTTTCTCTAAGGTAATTAAGAACATGGGATTATCTTTGTTAAGTTCATGTGTTGATGAAATCATCATATCCTTTCTTTGTGGGCCCAAGATAGGCCTCTTTTTATTCGATATATCCTTTTGATATTGCCTGTTTGTATGTATACGTTATATTTAATTCGAGTCAATAACAATAAAGAGATTGAAAAGAGAACAAGATAGATGTACTTGAAAATATAATTTTTTTTATTCATTAATTAATGAGAGTACAAAATAAGTAGATTCGACAACACGAATCTCTTAGTCTATCATAAAAAAAAAAAACAAAAGGAACGAAACAAGACAAGACCTAGGGTGCTACATCTTGAATTCTTGACAATTTCTTGAGATTATGTCTTCGAGCTTTGTCCATTTCCGCCGTAGGTGAAATCCTCTCTAAAAATCAAGTCCATCTATATGATTCATAGTTTCATTTATCAAGTCCCTTTCAATTAATGTTCTCATAGTATAGAATTTTTTGAAATGTGTCTAAACCAAGGTATTGTAAATGGCCCTTGTATGGTGGAGACATATTTTCTATGAACTTTGGGAAAAGTTCATGATCTGGAGGTCTTTGTGAAAGAAGAGAAACCTTTTATCGCCACATGGAAAAGAAGTCAATAAAGCCTTCTTCTTCCCCTTGCTTAAGCAATTCAAGATCGCACAAGGTAGTTGTGAGCTCGATGTTATCTCCATATTGGGTTAAGAACACTTTTACAACGTCACTCCAAGTGGAATTTTGTTTTGCATCAAGGTTATAAAACAATGATCTAGAAGTTGGGTCCAATGAAAGAGGAAAATTACATGCATATAAGTTATGCTCAACCTCTTTCAATGCCATAATTCCAATAAAGATCATTAAGTGAGTACAAGGATTGTCTGTAACCTTAAAGGTTGGCAAATCCGTAGTCAAGAACTTTTCTGGGAGAGTCTTGCCACTAGGTTGTGGTGCAAGCTCATAATTAAAGTAATTATTCCCTGAGTTAGCTCGAAGGAAAAGTTTCTCCAAGGCATCTACTCTTTCGGCTCTTGCCTTTTCTTTCAGAATGTTTTCTTTTTCTTTTTCTGCTTTTATTTTAGCCTTTTCTGCTTTTTTATGAGCCTTCATTTGGGCTTCTTCTTCTCGTAGGGCCTTTAGGTTATGGATTTCCTCTCTAAGTTTCTCTAATGCTGCTTTGTCACCCATGATTGGACTAGAACGCGATTGTGGAAGATGATCTAGTAATGTGTATCACGAGAAATCGAGCGCGTTCACTTAAATCTTTTCTGCCAAGCATTCAAACAATGAATCAAAGTCAAAATGATTGTTTTATTTCTTTTTTTTTTTAAAATCCTTGTAATACGAATTCCCTTTAAGCAAGTTTGTTGATGAAGAATGTCAAAAAATTCACGAATAATCATTAATGGAATGTCATGATTTGTGTTGACTTCAACAAGGTAATCATATAAGGATTTTATTTTAAATGAGTTTTTTTCAAAAAAAGGTAGAAGAGAAAGGCAAGAAAGTTGGATTGAAAAATGCTCATCAAATTTTAAAAATAATCGACCCAAACACACTCCTTAAAATGATCAAATATACTATGGTAGTTGTTATTCATTTAGATTACAATAGAGATCTATATCGTTTTTTTAAATATGATTCTCATATTGCTCATCTTTAAAGGATAATATATTACTATTTGCTTAAAAAGAATGATGGTCTCCGAATGTAAAATATAAGAAATAATTAAATCATTTTCTTGGTTTTATCATTCATTATTTTCTCTCTCTCTTTTTTTTTTATTTATTTTTTTATTTTGAGAATAATAATTTTTTTTTCGTATCATACCTTTTTTTTAAGAACAATATTTTCTTTTTTTTTTCTTCGTTCTATTTCTCTCTATTTTTTTTTTGTGTGAGGCAAACATCCTAAGTAAGTTTCTCGGGATTTTCTTTTTAAACCATAGAAGAGCTAAATAAATTATACTCTTAAATCAAGGTTGATCAATTACAACTAAAACATGATGCACACGAAAATAGGCATGTTTAAGAATAACATATTGATGACGTCCTATTAAGGGATGCCAACTTCTAATGACGAACCTCATAAAAATAATGTCATTAGTTCGATTATAAAGTACGTAAACGAATCATCGTAATAAAAAATAGTATCGCGCGCAATTTTTCTATCTTGTGCTAAGGTGGAAAGTGCAACTTCAAGAGTGACATCTGCAATTTTTCCGTCTTGCGTAATTCTTTTTATTTATTTTATTTTTTGCGAAAACGCATAAAGAACGATAAAAACATGTTTTTGCATTTTTTTAAAAAAAAAACAAAAAAGACAATTAAAGTAGAAGTAACTAAGTTAGACAACGTTGTTAGCCAAAGAGATATTTTTAGCACCTACTTAACGATTAACCTTGCAGCGGTAATATCGTTTTCTCCGTATGATATTGCTCTTAACGAGTCAAAGTCAACGTTGAACAGTAGGCGTGTGCAAGACACAGTGTTGCGCGGAGATGCCGCACGCAACTTCTGAACTTGGGCTTGGAGGGCCCGCGGAACTTTGACAGTTGCGCGTGCCACCTGGTAGGTTCCACCTGGTAACAAGTTGGAATTAGTTAGATTAGACACGAAGCACATATTCATGTAGTCACATAAGCACATAAAAATAACCGTCAAATCATACGATGCCATTCTAAGGTCAAGGCTTGGGTGTCCAAGGGTTCCATATCTTAAGAGACGATGCACGAATCAATCACTCAACGTGTTGACCCATGACATAACCCTCCCAACATTTTGTTGGCGATATGGGTAGGATAATTGTTATTGATTTCGAAATTAAAGCCTGGTGTTGGCAGCCCCTAATCAATGAGCTAATCCCCAATGGTTAAAGTGTGCTATGATTATGCATGATGTAATGTTGCTTGTTTGGTTTTTTACTTTTGTGAAAAAAGAAGATATTCTGCGTTCAAGTCTCGCTCTCTAACTAGAGATTATCCAAGTTAGCCATCGTTACAACCCATAGCCCCATAGGTAACCCGGTGTTGAAAAACTAGGATCATAACTAAGAACTAATCTTGTAACCTCTAAATCCCGAGTGGAGTCGTCACTGTAAGGAGGGTGTTCCCATCGTAGGGGATCTTTCTCCTTAGGTGCCTATGGCCCTTTAAAATCCTAGGACTTTACACTTATTAGGGTGGATTAGGATTTGAATTCCTAACTATTTTGGGACCTAGAATTAGAACTAACTCTATCATTACACTTTTTTGTAAGAAACAAGTAGGAGTCACCAATGAGTTTTAGGAAAACTCATAAACCTCGTTCATGCCTTTATCCCAATTAGAGTTTAAGGGATATTTAGCACGAATCGTAAGTTTACCCATGCCCAAATTGGTCTACGTGAACAAGAAATGAGTTCGGGAGCGAGGGTACTAAAATAACGTTCCTTTTAGGGAGGAATCACTATTCTAGCCCTAATGATGCCTCTACTAGCTCTTCCTTTTTCACAATTTCATCACCAAACAATGTATGCGACGTGACTCCTAAAAACTAAGTTAGTTGATTTTATTTACAAGCATTAATCACGTAGGAATTAGATTGCAAAATTCGTTATTCTTTTGTTATTCAAATTCGTGAAAAGAACAAGAAATAAACAATGTTTGCCTTGACTTAGGTGATAAAACAATCAATTAATTATTTAAATTCTAGTCTTGATTAACACAAGAATAATATGTGAATTAATTTTTTAAAAGTTTGTTTAAAGTGATCAAACAACACTATTTATTCAATTAAAGTTGTTTAAACAATTAAGGAAAAGTGATTTAGCTAAAGTGCTCAGGAAACTAACCGTTCTTCTTTTATGTTAAATCTCCGTATAATGCGTTTATGGACTTTCTTTATTCTTTGTACCTCCAAGGACTTCAATGGATTCAATTAGGCTTGGAAAGTATTTGGGAAGAGAAAAGAAAAGTAGTATGATAGTAAGAGAACTTAAGGGATTAGGGTTTTGAGAATACTAGGGTTCGAATTCTGATTTTTCTCCCCTTTTTCGGGTTGAAAGAAGACCCCTATTTATAGGCATAGGAATCTAGGTTTAGGGTTTTAGATCCGCGCCGTCAGGTGACGCGCGCTATACTCTGAGTCACGCTGGGTGCTGCGCGCATCTTAATGAGTCGAGCATGTCAGGAGCGCGCAACTCACTGAGTTGCCAAAAACTGTAGAAAATATTTCAAGCATGATCCCAAACTTGAACCCCACTGTGATCATACACTTAAGCATGGTGGCGCCCAAAGGGAAAGAAGCTAGAGCAAAAGAGTCGCCAACAAGTTTTAGGAACTTGTAAACCGTTCACAGGGTGACGGTTACACCCGTTAACGATCCATGAGATCGTTAACTCCAATAGGTCTGGAACCAAGACTGGAAGTTCGGGGATGAATGTACAAATTCAATCTAAAAGAGAGAGAACCTGCCCTAATAATAGGCCTCTACTTTATTCTTCTCGTATTCATGTACACTTTATGACTAATATGCAATCATTAGGTTAACCCTAAACCTGTTTAATCTATGTTGGTTGAATGTTAATGCACAAACAAAACTAATATTGACGATCACTTGAATTATAATAAAATTAACCCTAAGTAAGATTATTAATTATCTTATTAACCATGATTACAAGTACCAATTCCCTTTAACATGCCAAAAAGGCGTGATCAAGCAATAACAATAAATATAAATATCAAGCAACATAATAATAATAATAATCATAATAATTACAATAATCAAAATAATTAAAATAATCATGTCAACGCTAAAGCATCATAATAGCAAGATCCTAGGCATGATACTAACAAGATTAATAAGAAACCCTAGCATGTCACTAAGCATTAAATATCAAAGCTTTAGCCCTAACATGATACTAACATGTTATTAGGAAAGAAAATTGGAAGCATCATAGAAATCATAATTGATATAATCAAGAACCTTATTCTTACCCTAAACATCATACTAAGAAAAGCTTTCTAACATGATACTAGGAATTAAAACAACATCCTAAACATGATTTCTATATAATAATATCAATAAAACAATTAAATTACTTATTTGGATGGCTCGTATCTCTTTTTAATAACAAAATACACACGTTAGTAACTTCAAGGGAAATAAAAAACTCAAAGAATTAAATTAAATAATTGAAATGGAGATTTTGGACCAAACCCTCAGAAATACCAAACCTTTCATGTCTAGGGAGAAAGCAAATTTGAACTTGGCAAGGTATGTATAGATCTAATGTGTGAGGAATTGTGTTTGTAAAAGGCTAGGCTACAAAAAGAGAGAGAGAATAAGCTTTAGCTTAGAGAGAGATAAGAGAATTAGAGAATTCAAGTTGAGAATTGATGATTCAAAACGGAGGTCTAAGGACGCTATTTATAATGAAAACAGTCCGTATATGATAAAAAAAGAATCGGATTTTGCAAAGGAATAAAAGACGCCGTTGTCGCCGCAACTTTCCTTGTCGCCGCGCGACAGGCCTGTCGTCCGGCGCTGCAGGACATTTTTGCAGACTTTGTTTTTATCATATCTTTTGATCTAGACGCCCAAATAACGCATATACTATGTCGTTGGAAATATTTTGAAGTCTAATTTCCTACCCAATTAGAATCAGATTAAAATATTTTTTAGATTAAAAGATATGGCCGAAATAGTGGAAAAGTGTTAGTTTTGGATAGAGTTTCGTATCTTATTCATATCTTTTTCGTTATAACTCGGAATTAATACTATAATATATAATTGGAAAGATAATTTCAATATCTATCCAACCATATAAAATTTGGATAAATATTATGAGGCACAAAAATAATATCTGAACATATTCTATCTCGTACAAAACAAGGATTCTTAAAAGGAGTAGTTTTATTCAATTTCAAACTCTTTGAAACATAACTATCAATCCTAACTCCATTAGGATTTAAGAGAACCTTCTAGAGTATTCTAGAAGACTATAATCAATCCTAATAGATTTAGGAATGATAATTAATAATAGACCCTCCTCTAGATCATTGGGCCGTATGTAAGAACCAAACCGGGCCTAGTTTAGTATTTTGGCCATAACGTCCTCATTATTCATCGGAATTGGGCTTATAATATATCGTCAAAAAGGTCTTTTCAAGCCCCTTCCAACTACACCATTATCGGACCCTTGTCATGGACCAAAATAAACTAGAATGCACGTTTTTCATAAATAGGGTAAGAAAAGAAATATTTTTAAAAACAGAAAGAAGATATTTTAATAAAAACATCCTCACTAGACTTTTCATACTTTCACATCGTTCGATAATCAAATGACATGAAAGGTATTCATCACTGGGCTTGGTTTTGGGGAGACACAATTGGGTGTCTACAAAAGCCCCCACTTTGATTGAGTTTGGAGAAACGCAAGTTTCGAAAACAAAAGTCAAAGTATCGATAGGGACAAAGAATGATCCAGAACGTTCTGTTATCCTAAATCATTCTTGTAACGCCGGTACCTGCAAACTAGCGTTAGTTAAACAGATAAAAGAATTAAGAAACGCGTATCTTGCACCGTCGAGCACATGTCTCTGGGAGTAACCGATTTGTTGCATTTTGCTGTTGTGACAACCTTCCACAAGCTAGGGAACGCCATCTCGCTGTTATTGATGTTGTGGTCGTGCTTTGCCGTTGTTGATGTTCACTCGTCTCTGAACAAAAGAGCTTCTTAGAGAAATGTTCACTTGTCTTTGAACAAAAGAGCCTTAATAGGATGCCCATGCGTCTCTGAGAAGGAGAGCTTGAAATACATGTCCACGCGTCTCTAAACAAAGAGCTTTGATAGGATATGCCCACGCGTCTCTGAGCAAAAGAGCTTAAAATACATATCCACGTGTCTCTAAACAAAGAGCTTTGAATGATATGCCCACGCGTCTCTGAGCAAAAGAGCTTGGAAGGATGATATTTCCACACATCTCTGAACAAAAGAGCTTTTGATGATATGTCCACGCGTCTCTGAACAAAAGATCATTGATGATATATCCACGCGTCTCTGAACAAAAGAGCTTTGCTGATATGTCCACGCGTCTCTGAACAAAAGAGCTTTGCTGAATGGTTGTATCCTGTAAAAATCAAAAGTTTGCCAAAAGACTTTGCTGGTGCTTTTGTAACACCCCAATAATTCTCTCTTAAAAACCTGTGAGAAACCTGTATATAACCTGAACAATTTCAAGGGAATTACTGGTGTGCTACCGCCACGTGTTCAAACGTTAAGGCTATCTCAGAAACTTGCAGCGGAAAACCAAACAGTTTTAAATAAACCTCAAAACAAAGGAATTAAATCAAAATAAGTATTACAAGTTGGAACCATTAAGGCCCTTATTCAAAACCCAATAAAAGTAGTAAGTGATTAGATTCAGAGTTTCAAATAAATTCAAACTTTGCAAAATAAATAATATGGAAACAACCAACTCTCTACTCAAGATCCCACAACCCTGATGAATGCTGCATGTGTAAGAACCTGTGGTTATTCTGCTCCCCAATATTACAAGTGTAAAAATTGGATCGTCACAAGGTCATTGAAAGGCGAAGGCCATGACCAAAGAAAGACACACACAAAAGCACGTAGTCAGCAAAGCCGAGTACATACAAGCTGCGAAAACAAATTGAGAAAAATACCTAACATGCTACTAATATTCAAGTACAAGCATCATTAAATATAGACTCAATTCACGACTCGATTATCAAATTTATTAAGACCTCACTAATTAATATTAACTGACTCGTTTATTTATTTCATTGGATTTAGCAATAGACAAGGTTGTCCAACCCATGTCCCATTTGGAACATCAATAAAGAAAAACCCCATGCCTCCTTTCAGAAACATCAATAAACATCCAACGACCACGGGCGCGACTCCGTGACCGTAGTTAGTATGAGATCTCACCTAACTCCTAGTTTTAGAAAAATAATATTTGAAAGAAGAGACTCGTAGATCAGACGGCCTCGAGAAAAGTACACGGCTAATACCCCATGTACCCCAACCCCTGATTGTCATTACTCCAGAAGTGCACCAATCCAAAGTTTTATTGCTCATCCATCTTGCACTTTACGTGATTTACAGGTTTAGACTTGGTGATGACTCATATGCATAACAATACAATCAATCCAATATCAATTCAATCAAGTAAAACAACTTTTCAATTTCAATTCTTGATTTATTAGTGGCAAGCAACATTTATTATTTATTCCATTACTACCTCGGTGTATAAACACCTTGAGTGCATAAGGAACCCCAAAACCTTAACCTCGTCTTACAAGACTTGAATTTCTCCTTTACTCATCCTGTTTACATAATCATGAATGAGTAATAATTTGATCTTTACACCAATCACATACCTTTGCCTTTAAGCGCACCTTGCATAATTAAAGCACAAACAATACTTGCATTATAAACTAGTGCACATCATTTGAAATTCACAATGTATAACCAGACAATTTAACCCAGTCAATCCTATACATGATACTAAGTTCTCGATCCGTCCTTAAACATGCACCTACAAGCAAGGTTTCGTATCTTGTACGTACCTTGTGTAAACAATCCGGTTGGCCACTTTAAAACTAGAAGTCGCCTTCTACAAAGTCCTCTCCTAAACCAAACAATTAGGAATAAATCAATATCAAAACAATTAAAATTACAGCAATACTAAACTACTTTAAAACCTCTTAAATTACCAAAATAAAGTCTTTAGATTGTCCCCAAAAATCAAAGTTAGTAATATAACATCCCAACTTTAAGTTTACATGTTAGAAATATGAAAATATAGTGTTTTATATCAAATTACAGCAACTTTAAAGTGGGTAAATAAATCTGGAATTTTGTTTTAAATATATAAAATAACCCCATAAGCATAATTACTTGAAATAGTCATTATATAGCAAGTTAGTGTGTTAAAAACCCAAGAATATATCAATTCAATGCAATTAGAGGCTTCAAAATAAAAGGTATGAAATCTAAAAATTATTTTTAAAGTTAGAATATCAAGTTCAAAGCTTTTTCAATCACAAAATACTCACAATAATTATTTTATAGGTTTAGAAGCATAAAAACATGAAATTAACACTACTTTTCATAAAAGTTGAAATTTTAATAAATCTGAAAATTAATATACAACCAAAATAATCATACTTTGACATAGTTTGAACATAGAATAATTAAGTAATTTGTTTAGTACGTTATTAAGCCTTAAAACATGAAAAATCAACACTTTAAACCCTAAATTCATACATACCCAAATCTGAAAATTAACATAATAATTTAAACATGTTAAAACCCATAAATTTATAATCTTTTATAATTTATACATACTATTAAAGCCTAATAACAATAATTTTATAATTGAAATCAAATAAAAATTGAATCTTTAAATCAAAATAACAAGAATAAAGGAAGAGAAATAAGAGGAAGGAGAAGAGGGAAGAGCGAACTGCAGGGGGGCGCGGCGGCGGTCAGGTGGCGCGGCGGCAGTCGGGTGGCGCGGCGGCAGCAGGGGAAAGCTTCGGCTTTTCTCTTTTTTTTTTTCTTTGCTGAATGTCGTGAAGAGGGAGGAAGGAGAAAGTGAGGGTTTTTCTTTTTTTTTTTTTCTTTAAATCTCACGTAAGAGGAGTAGGGGGATTAAGGTGGGTTTTTTTTTTTTTTTTTTTTTATAAAAGTTGGGCCTAAATTCCTAACCCAAGTAGAATTAGGAGTATGAACTTGCAATTTGGGCTTGAATAAGAGGAATTAAGTGTTTGGACTAATCACAACTTAGTAGTTTTAGTTTGAAAATAATTAAAATCCTAATACTTTACCTCAAATAAAATTCATACTTATAAAATAAGAAAAATATAAAAGTATTTGTAAAATAAATACTAAATAAATACATTATTATTAAATTGAAAATATGGGGGATTACAGCTTTTCTCAAGGTTGACCTAAGGCTTGATGTTTTTTCTTAGGGTTGAACTAAGGTGATTGACTAACTTGAGGTTGACTCAATGTGACTAACTAACTTGAGGTTGAACCAAGGTGAATTGACACGTGTGACTCATGACTCGTGTGTGCATTGTATTGTGATGTGCTTGACTCAAAATGAAAAAGCAAAAAATTTCTGTCATTTTTTGTGGAGGGTACCGACTTTCTCCCGTAAAAAAGAAAGAAGTTTTTTGATGGTGCATGTTGAATGAGCTTAGTTTGTTAACATTGTCTCTCATAGTACAAGGATTGTAACATCTTAGATTATCCTAGTTAACTCGATAATGAAAGTATTTGGGTAACTTAGGCATGGAGGCTAAGCACTTTGTACTTTGTGATGCAATGATGAGTAATTTTGTTATGACGAAGTATGCTTCAATGTTGTGTTATGATTTCATTACAAAGGGTTCCCAAGAGAAGTATATTTTGGTCATGTATTTGTGATGTGTGTGATAGTGACACTAAAGTTAGGACGCAAGGGCTAAGTGTGTGGAAAAGTTTTTTGAGAGAAGTCAAATAATGGTGACTCTTAAGCTAGGTAAGCTAATAATGTAAGGATCAAGCCCCCAAGTCTAACTCTAAATGAATAGGGATGAGATTGGAAATCCTTTGATATGATCATGATGTGAGTGTGTGAATGTGAATATGAAATGCATTTTTATTATGGCCGCACCTCGATGCGAGGTTGCCTACGTATCCGTTAGGAATCAGGCCGAACGTAGCTCTAGACGAACCTCGCACAAGTGTGTGTATACCTCTAAAAGGTCTTTTTAAGGGTTGTAACGTGGTTAGGCTAAAGGTTGAAGAAGAAGGGGACAAAAGCTCAAGACCTTAGATAAGCCCCCAAGGTGTGCAACCTTGCTTTTGAATCTTTGTATTATTATGCTTGAGGTTTCTCACTTTTGAGCTCTTTCTTTTTTTTTTTTTTCTTTTTTTTTTTTTATTTTTTATTTTTGCTCTCTTTTTTTTGCTTTTGCATTGTTCATATTTGAATCTTTTTCTATAAGTGTGGGCAATCCCGATCATGCGGTCTATCACTCACTTGGCATTCATGTTTCTCAGGCGCGGTACCGAGCACTCGATAAGAAACGCAATCTTCATATCAAAGACATTGCAACACTTGCCCTTTCGTACACTTTTATTTATTTTTATTGCTTTTTAATTTTTTGATATCACTCAAGATTTTGAAATTGCATAAGTTACACACCATCCCATCCCAAGGTTAAGTAGATGTAGGTTGAAGAAAGAAAGGTCTATCGTTAGACGAGGCTCAAAGTGGTTTATCAAGAAAAGATTGTGTATTTGAAGGGTGAAAGGTAATATGATGTGGCTACAAAGGGTGCCTCAAATCATTGGTATACCTTGTACTTAGTTCGACAATGAATTTTTTTTTTTTTATTTTTTTTTGTGCAATGCCATGATCATGTGCAAGGAAAAAGATGCTCATTTTATTAAAGGGAGAAAAGAAACATACAAAATAAGGATCTAAGGAAAATAAAAGGTGCCTATTGCTAAACTTATTGGGGAATGGAAAAATGAAAAAAAAAGAAAAGAAAAAGAGGTCGCGAAATCTTGTCGTTGAAGCTTGCCTCGTGTCTTATGCTTTATCATTAGTCGGACTTCTTTCCGTTTAGAGGTATGGGAAGCTTATTATTATCAATTAGATATTGGATGATCTCTTTTAGCTTCCAACAGCTCTCAGTAGTATGACCCCTACCTTGATGGTACTTGCAGTGTTCATTTGGATTCCAACTAGGTAACCTCTTCTTAGGTGCGGGATCCTGAATAGGTCCAATGGGAGTTATGAGACCTTTAGCATGCATGAAGGCGATCGAATGTTGTGTCATAACTTATGCAAATAGGTGTAAAGGTTCTCTTTTGCTCTCATTTGTTCATGGCAAGGACCTCATCCAAGCTAACGTTGTTCGAGTAGGTAGTTTTGGGAGAAGAAGGATTGTCGTTCTTCTTTCCTTTCCAGCCACTGTTATTATTGTTACTATTCATGGCCTTCCTGTTGCTAAGAGGAACGTTAAGGTGATTTGAATCAATGAGGTCTTGAATGCGATCCTTGTGGGTAAAACACTTTTCGGTGATGTGACCATGGCCTCTATGATATTTGCAATAAGAGTTTGGATCCCAATTGGGAGATCGTTTCTCAGGTGGTGGGTCTTGACTGGGGCCAACGGGATGAATGAGACCTTGATCATGAAGATAGTCAAAAGCTTCATCATAAGTCATTTCTATTGGTGTGTATTCTTCAATGGTCCGTTTTGCCCGCGGCTTAGAAGCATTGAGTTCTTCATTAAATCCTTGGTGAGAATTTTGTTCGATAACCATCATCAGATTTGCTAGTCCTTCTACCACATTCAAGAGCATGGCAATGACATCTTGCAGTTTTCGAACGTCTTCATTTAGACTTGACAAATACTCCTCAGTATTATCTAAGAAAATTCTTTCATCCTCCTCAATCATGGCCACTTCATCAATAGAATTCTTTCATCCTCCTCAATCATGGCCACTTCATCAATAGAGGTTATATAATCTATCTCGATCATGGGCTCACCTACAGGTGTGATAAGAAGTGAAGGATCAAAGAATGTTTGATCTTCTGCGATGGCTAGAATCTCGGAAGTTTTATTGTCATCGATTAGGTCTTGAATAGCTTCTTTGAGTTTCCAACACTCCTCAGTGTCGTGACCCTTTCCTTGGTGATACTTGCAGTGTTTATTAGGATCCCACTTAGGTGGACTGGCTTATGGAACTAGGTCTTTGATAGGTCCTATGGGCAGGACTAGTCCTTTGTGGTGTAACTTTTGGAAAGCTATTTCATAACTCATACGTACCAAGTGGAGTGAACACTCTTTTCGACCTTTGGATTCGTGGTTTAGAGGTGTTTGTAGCATATAGTTTGTTAATGGGAGAGGAAGAAGAAGGATGGTCGTTCTTCTTTTCTCTCGCACTATTATCTTTCAGAAGGTCATCTTCAATGTCAATGCCTATATTATACACAGCCTTGAAAGTATTCAAGTTGTGTTGGTATTTTAAGTGCTTTGAATACTTCCCTTGGAGATTCTTGATAAACATCCTCACAGATTCTTTTTCGGTAGGAACCTTAACCATGTTAGCGGAAGTTTCCCTCCATTTGTTAAAGAAAGAAGTGAACCCTTCTTTTTCTTTTTGTTTTAACATCTCAAGTTGTCTGTGGTCTGTTTTGTCTTGGATGTTGCACTTATATCTATCTACGAAAGCGTTTGTTATGGAATCCCAAGAAGAGGTTTTCTTTTTTTCAAGGGAAAAGAACCATTGTTGACAAACGGTTTTAAGAGATAAAGAAAACAAGGAATGAAAGACTTTCCTATCAATCCCCTTAATGTTCATTATGTTCTCGAATGCCCTTAAGTGGAAATAGGATTATCTGTTACCTTGAACTTAGGGATGTCAGTGGCATTGAACTTCTGCGGAAGAAGCTCCTTGTCCGCTAAGACCCCTTGTGAACTAATGCCCTGGAATCTATAGTCATTGGATATTTTGCTCAAGCTTTCTTGCATGAGCTCCATTTGTTGTTGCTTCACAGGGTCATTGATTTGAAGGATTAAAGCCTTCAACACCTCAGTCACGTCAGCCATTTGCTTCTTAAGCTCATTGACTTCTTCTTGACTTGCCATTATCTTATTAGCTTTTCTTTTTCGACCAACCGGTTTATCAAAAAGTTGTATTTGAATAAAGGTGTTGTCCTTGATTAATCGCCCTTCACTCCTTGACCAAGTACTGTGGAAAGGGAAATTAGGGATATTCACTGTTAATTATTTGACTCAAACTCTATTCAACATGCAATAGATGGAAGGAGGTTGGAAGAATGCACATTGTGATATGGAGAAAGCATGTAGAGAATGGAAATATGATGTAGATGGAGAGATATGAAAAAATTAGGAATAGAATGTACCCCCAACTCAAATGACGGAAAAAACCGACTCATGCATGAACCTAAGACATGGTAATGGTGTGAAAATATTATGTACAAATTGTGTGCTAAGACTAGTGAGTTTAGGTGACATGTTAAGACTTGTGTCATGACCATGTGACTAGACTCGAACAAAGACTAAGTTAAGACTTCATGTATGTGCATTAAACTGGACATGCTGTGGTATTTTAGTCATAACTTTTGATCTGTGAATCTGATTGGGATGAAACCAACGCCAAATTAAATATAAAACTCGGGGCTATAGATACATAGGCTGTAATACTCGTAGTTCTTCCTAGAACTCCGGCTATGACCCAAACAAGTTGACACTTGTGCAGTATACGGGAATAAAAAAACCGGGTTGACTCAAAGGAACTATGACTCGATTTTAGACATATTTTTTTAGCTCAAATTAATTAATCAATTACTTAAGCAAAGCCCTTTCGTCATTGGTTAGTTTATTAAGACTTATTTGCAAACACAAGTCAAATCAAATGGTTAGTTTAGTCACATAATAAGTATGTACAAGTAAGAGATGCACAAGTAGTCAAATAGTCACAACATTATGCAATGAGTTTGCAACCTAACCATGGCTCTAGTTCTCTAAAGTTCAAGGATATGTATTAGTCAAAGAGGGTCCATGTTTATGAGTCCGGATGCCTCGCGGAAGCCTTACCTTTAGAAGGGTTGACGCGTGTGGATGAGACCCCGCGAGTTAAACTCGCTTCCATGGTTTGGTGAATTCAACATTCTCGGATGTACCCTTTGTTGATTAGAGCGTTCAATCAGGTAGATGGAGCATGAATTCCCAGAGGGTTATTTCCATATGTAGAACACATATGGGTTTCAGAAAAATGAGAAAAACTCAATCAGGAAGTAGAATCGAGCCAACAGTGCTAGAACTGGTCGAAACAAGAACGCATATTTCTGGCTCGGTATTGGAAGAACGCAGCGCCAACCAACAGGGACTGTCGCTAGGATATGAGCCCTGTTGCCTGGCGATAGAATTGTCGCTCTGCGACAGAGCCATATCTTCGGCGATAGGCTCTGTTTTCTAGACGCCAGTTCCTACATGCCTCGGCAGCTGTCTGTGTTCTTAGAATTTTCCAATTTTTCGCAGCATTATTTCGATTCTGGTTGTGAAAGATAATCCTCAAATTTCCTACGTGTAAAAATCCTATGTTTTTTGACTCATTACGGATGGTCTTTCCAATGAGAACCTTTTTTATGCATATGACAATAATGTTAATCAAAATTACGCACATGAAATACTTAGAACTTTGCGAGTCTCATCCACTCATTCTAAATCATTGCCGAAATAAATTTCAGAAATTAAAATAGAAATCCTCCCCAGTGGAGTCGCAAAAAACTGTAGGGAATATTTCAAGCATTATCCCAAACTTGAACCCCACTGTGATCATACACTTAATCATGGTGGCGTCTAAAGGGAAAGAAGCTAGAGCAAAAGAGTCACCAACAAGTTTTAGGAACTTGTAAGCCGTTCACAGGGTGAAGGTTACACCCCCTTAACGATCCATGAGATCGTTAACTCCAATAGGTCTGGAACCAAGACTGGAAGTTCGGGGATAAAGGTACAAATTCAATCTAAAAGAGAAATAACCTTCCCTAATAATAGGCCTCTACTTTATTTTTCTCGTATTCATGTGCGCTTTCTGACTAACATGCAATCATTAGGTTAACCCTAAACCTGTTTAATCTATGTTGGTTGAATGTTAATGCACAAACAAAACTATTATTGGCGATAACTTGAATTATAATCAAATTAACCCTAAGCAAGATTATTAATTATCTTATTAGGCGTGATTACAAGTACCAACTCCCTTTAAACATGCATAAAAGGCATGATCAACCAATAACAATAAATATAAATATCAAGCATCATAATAATAATAATAATCATAATCATTATAATAATCAAAATAATTAAAATAATCATGTCAACGCTAAAGCATCATAATAGCAAGATCTTAGTCATGATGCTAACAAGATTAATAACAAACCCTAGCATGTCACTAAGCATTAATGACCAAAGCTTTAGCCCTAACATGATACTAACATGTTATTAGGAAAGAAAATAGGAAACATCATAGAAATCATAATTGATATAATTAAGAAACTTATTCTTACCCTAAACATCATACTAAACAAATCATCCTAACATGATACTAGGAATTAAAACAACATCCAAAACATGATTTCTATATCATAATATCAATGAAACAATTAAATTACTTATTTGGATGGCTCGTATCTCTTTCTAATAACAAAATACACACGTTAGTAACTTCAAGGAAAATAAAAAACTCAAAGAATTAAATTAAATAATTGAAATAGAGATTTGGGACCAAGCCCTCAGAAATACCAAACCTTTCACGTCTAGGGCGAAGACAACTTCGAACTTGGCTTGGTGTATCTAGATCTAATGTGTGAGGAATTGTGTTTGTAAAAGGCTAGGCTAGAAAAAGAGAGAGAGAATAAGCTTTAGCTTAGAGAGAGAGAGATGAGAATTAGAGAATTTAAGTTGAGAATTGATGATTAAAAACGGAGGTCTAAGGACGCTATTTATAATGAAAACAGTCCGGATATGATAAAAAAGATTCGGAGTTTGCAAAGGAATAAAACACGCCGCTGTCGCCGCAACTTCCCTTGTCGCTGCGCGACAGGCCTGTCGTCCGGCGCTGCAGGACAGTTTTTGCGGATTTTGTTTTTTTCATATATTTTGATCCAGAAGTTCAAATAAGGCATATAATATGTCGTTGGAAATATCTTGAAGTCTAATTTCCAACCCAATTAAAATCTTTTGTAGATAAAAAGATATGGCTGAAATAGTGGAAGGGTGTCAGTTTTGGACAGAATTTCGTATCTCATTCATATCTTTTTTCGTTATAGCTCGGAATTAATACTATAATATATCATTGGAAAGATAATTTCAAGATATATCCAACCATATAAAATTTTGATAAATATAATGAGGCACAAAAATAATATCTGAACATATTTCATCTTATACAAAACAAGGATTCTTAAAAGGAGTAGTTTTATTCAATTTCAAACTCTTTGAAACATAATTATCAATCCTAACTCCATTAGGATTTAAGAGAACCTTTTAGAGTATTCTAGAAGACTATAATAAATCCTAATAGCTTTAGGAATGGTAATTAATAATAGGCCATCCTCTAGATCATTGGGCCGTATGTAAGAACCAAACCGGACCCAATTTAGTATTTTGGCCATTACTTCCTCATTATTCATCGGAATTGGGCTTATATTATATCGTCGGAAAGGTATTTTCAAGCCCCATCAAACTACACAATATTGGACCCTTGTCATGGACCAAAATAAACTAGAATGCACGTTTTTCATAAATAGGGTAAGAAAAGAAATATTTTCAAAAACAGAGATAAGAGATATTTTAATAAAAACATCCTCATCACCAGACTTTTCACACTTTCACCTCGTTTGATAATCAAATGACATGAAAGGTATTCATCACTGGGTTTGGTTTTGGGGAGACACAAATGGGTGTCTACAGCTGGGTGCGGTTTGCCTTATACGAAAATGCGTTTTTAAAACTTACATAACTTTTTATTACAAATTTGGATTAAGGCGTGTGAGATATAATTGGAAAGCTCTGAATGTCTAATTTCCTATGCAGTTAGAATTAGGTTAAAAGCTTTTATGAATAAAAAGATATGGCCGTTGGAGTGCAAGGGTATTGGTTTTAGGGCCCAATTTAGTGTTTTGATATAACTTCTTCGTTTTAGCTTAGAATTGGGATTATAATATACCGTTGGAAAGCTCTTTGAAAGGGCTATCCATATTTATAGGCCATTCACGGAAAAATAGATGGTTGTTTTTAGGGGTGAGCAAACCGAGTACCCTGTCAAAATTTTAGGACCCAGACATGGAATTGGTTGGATCCGGGTCGTAAAACTCGGATCCGGAATTGGAATTGGTTCAATCGGGTCCTAAAATTTAGAAATTGGTATTGGAACCACCGGGTACCGGTTCCGGTTCTGGGTACCCACTTATGTATGTAATTGTTAAAACATAATATAAATTATAATTCTTATGTTAGTTAGGTTTATTTTTAGCGTTTAATACTTATATTTATATATGCATTAATCAATTTGTATTTATGTTAGGTATTAATAATACTTTTTTTAATTTACAAATTAGATACATTCAACATATTTTTATTACTTAAAATTTATTTAGTTTAGCATATATTAGGTAACCGGGTACCCAACCGGTTCCGGTTCCAAAAAGTAGAGAATTGGAATTGGAATTGGAATTGGAATAGGAATTGGTTATAATCGGGTCTTTAATTTATTACCCGGAACTGGAACCACCGAGAGTCCAATCCCGGTTCTGGACCCGCCGATTCCAATTCCGGGTACCCGGAATTTTTGCTCACCCTAGTTGGTTTATCTGTTTAGCTCGGTTTTCAACAATGTAAGATCCATTTGATCGAATAATTGCATTTGCCGAATTTGGGTCCGTTATTAATCAAGTTTAAACATGTATTAGTACGTTTTAGGCCTAATTATTAATCGGAAAAGGATCTCAGATAACTTGATCTCAAATATGCGTTTTTAACTTACTTCATAATGCATTTCATAGTCCATAAACACTTCAACTTTGATCTAGCATGAAGAACAGATTTTTATAACATCATCTCACTTCCTTTCGGGACAAAAGGCCAAAAGTAGGTGTCTACAATGTTTTTCATCTTTCACCATAGGAGATACAAAACCAAGAACTGTCCCTTTCAAAGCTATCTTACTTCCCTGAACCCTACTAACCAAGCTATGCTCCTTAGAACCGTTTTGATTCTCATTAAGTAAGTCTAATCTACGATTAACAACACATTGAGATGAAGGAGCAGTAGACTTACCCAGATTATCAACCATAGGTATCACTTCTGTTTCTTCAATAGGCTGCAACGAATTAAGTGCTGCATTTATCTCTTTAATCGCTTCAACAAGCCTAGCAGGAACCGTCCCAACACTCAGGTGAATAAGCGAAGGGTCTGGAATCACCTGAGGCTCCTCAATTTCCCAAGGTTTAACGGTTCAATGGAATAATATTCGAGCTGGGTTTCTTATTTCTCTAGCTCGCATCCAGGCAAATCTTGAGTTCCCTCTTGGGCAAAACCCTCCTGAGTTAATTTCCCTTGATTTGCACTAAA
This sequence comes from Chenopodium album, assembly GCF_948465745.1. Classification (NCBI taxonomy): domain Eukaryota; kingdom Viridiplantae; phylum Streptophyta; class Magnoliopsida; order Caryophyllales; family Amaranthaceae; genus Chenopodium; species Chenopodium album. The sequence goes on from NC_137834.1 coordinate 13,385,655, forward strand.
TTTGGGCCAATTTTCTTCTTCTTTCGCCTGACCAATGGTGGTGGCGTACGATATCTTAACACCTTATCGAGCGTAGAAAACCATAGAGATAGAAAAAAATTTTCTTTCCCACTTCTTGGTTGGTACTTTTTGTTTTTTTTAAAAATGATTTTAATTTGTTTTTTATTTCAAAAAAAAAAAAAAAACCAATTTCACTCAACCATCACCCTTTCACCAACTACCGTCTGCCCAACCACTAACAACACCGCTAACCTCATTCACCCACAACCCTACCAGCAAACGTTAACCTAGCCATCATCCCACCCTCGAACCCCTGCCTACCCAACCCTTATCCTTTGCAATGGATTTCACCTTACACCTAGGTCACCCTCTTTTTGGGTGGATTTTAACTAAGGATTTTTTGGGTCAGCTGAGGCAGGGTTTTTTCACTGGGTTGCCAGCTGGTTAGAGGTGGGGGGAGGGTTTGCAGGTTGGTTTGTGAGTTGATTTGTAGGATGGTTTTAGGGTGGTTTTGGTGTTGTTTCAAGGGGAGTGGAGTGGTTTAGGTGTGGTATAGGGGGCTTCTTGTAGGTTAGGGGGTGGTAGCGGGGGTTAGTTGATGGTGGGTTTGGGGTGGAATCAGGGCTGCAAGTGGGTTCCAGGGTTATTTCAAGGGGAGTGGGTTGGTTAAGCTAAAGGGTGATTTTCAAGGTCATGGGTGTGTGTTTGCGATGGTTTTGGGGTTGTTTCATCAAGGGTAGTGGGGTGGTTGAGGGGTTGCAGGTGGATTTCGGAAGGGAGGGGAGCTAAACTGTTGTGGCGAGGTGGTGGTTGGGAGGCCGTCCAAGTGGCTCATCACAAAGAGGACGACAAGGAAGGGGAGAGGAAGAAAGAGATGGTGTTTTATTTTTTTAATTTGTTATTTTAATTAAATTTTTTTTTCTAAAAAAATTGTAAAATAAAAATTAAAACTTCCAACAATTCACAAAGAGACACTTGTCTTATTTTAACCTTTAACAAGTTATCGATTTTTTGTTTTATTATCAGTAGATACATGTCAAAGGTCGCGTTATTTTGAAATAATCAAAATGCCGTTTTATTTTTAAAAAGCCGTTGAAAGGTAATTTTATTCTTAACAATTTTTCAAAATTTAATTATTTCCCAATATTAGAGAATTAGATGAAGCTTGTGTGATGCACGGTTTTTTTTTTTTTTTTTTTTTTTTTTTTTTTTTTTTTTTGTATTTTTTCAAATAAATTATTTTACTAAATATATATTTGTCTAATAAATTTTGTGATATTCGCTTGCTTACTACTTGATGTTTTTATTTTAAAATGAATTATTAATTTTTTTTTTGAGGGAAAAATGAATATTAACTTTGTTTCTCATATTTAGATAAAATTTGTAATGTACAAAGATAATATTTTATTTCATAAAGTTTAATATGTGGCTGGTCATATACAATGTGTGATCGAGATTACGTGGTCAGGAGTTACTTGGTTGGTTAAGGGTTACTCAATTGATCAGAGGTTACGCGGACGATCAGAGATTATTCGCTCAATCAGTGTTTGGGTGTGTCTCAGCCGAGCACACGTTATGGCCAGACATACAAAAAAAGCGTTGATTTTGTTTTTATAATTAAAATAAAATTTTTGATCTAAAATAAATTGTAATTCTGTTTTTTTTCATTGGCTAAAATAAAACCTTTTCCTTCTGACGCTCTAAAATTAATCTTACGTATAACATAATCCTATTGTAGCATTTTAAAATATTAATCCTACATGGAGGTTTATTTATTTATCTATTTTTATTATCATTATAATCCTATGTAGCGCTTTAAAAAATAGCTATTTTTATGTGGCATAATCTGATTATAGCATTTTACAAATATTAATTCCAAGTGACGCTCTAATAATTTTTTATAAATTAAAATCTTACAAGTCGCTCTAAAAACTAGGGAAAAAACTCCCTTTTTTGTAGGGGAAAAAGAGCAATATATTAATCAAAGAAGATCGAGCTCCGCCAAGGACAATATGCCTTGTGGGAACGGACTCGTACAAATACGTTCACTACAGTTACTAGTGTCCCATCGTGCTATCGAATGGGCAATAGTATTTCCTGCTCTTTTTACATGAGAAAACTTACAATCCACAAAAGATTTTGCTAGCAACTTAATGTCATCATACACGAACCAAATAGGAGACCAGCCAATAGAGGAGCAATTCATAGTATTGATCACACCTAGAGCATCACCTTCCAGCCAAACTTTAGTACATCCAAGTCTATGAGCCACCTGACAACCAAAACGCATGGCAACAGCTTCTGCCAATTCAACCTCCCACGAAGCTGAAATTCTTTTCACAACAGCCCATATAATCGACCCTCGTCACCGTATCTATACCACCCCCATTTCCCTCATCAACGATATAGACCAAGCAATAGTTAAGATCACTCAAAGATCCTCTCTAGTAACTTTGTCTGCCATACACAGAAGCTTCTCAGCAAAAGGAATATGTTGTGGTGTATCATACATTCATACACCATCGGAACAAAGCTACTATCATCCCAAACAGTCTTTGCCGCATTACAATAGAACAAGACATGAGTGATTGATTCAATTTCAACCTCACGGCCACTATAAATAGGATATGGGGTAATGTGTCTTCTATGGAGTTCCTTCCTAACATCGAAGCTACCTTTACAAGCTCTCCAAACAAAATGAGAGTGTCGGCGGTCCACCCAAACCCCAAACAAGCTTCCACAATTTTATGTCATTTTCATTTTTTCCTGCACTCCCCATATACTCCCACCCCATTTTTCCCAGCCAATACGCAGACTTGATACTGAACTCACCACTCTTCGTAGGCCACCAATAGCGCGAGTCAGGAGCTAGCGCAGTAGCCAGGGGTAATTGCATTACCAAAGAGGATACATCAAGAGAAAAATAATGATTCAGCACATCAATGTTCCATTCCCCAACACCATTGAAAATCAAATCTGCTACTCGCGAATTCGGATCAAAGTGGACACCATGAGGAGGAGCTGCTTGATTTGGAGGTCCAGGTAGTCATGAATCAGTCCACACCTTGATATCCGCACCATTTCCTACCCTCCATTTCAACCCTTCCAGCAATAAGGATTTCAAGCCCCAAAGACTCCTCCAAGTATAACTTGGATCATTTCCCCGCATAGCCTCAAGCACTGAGGAATTCTCGAAATATCGAGCCTTCATCACAGCATATAGGAGAGTATCATGGTTATTGTGCAGCCGCCAAACTTGCTGTCCAAGTAATGCTTGATTGAAAACTCGAAGGTCTCTAAACCCCATACCCCCATGTTCTTTTGGTTTACACAGAGTATCCCAATTGTGCCAATGCATTTTCCTATTTGTTCTGTCCGAGCCCCACCAAAAACGTGCCAACATCGAGTGAATCTCATCTATTAAGCCATCCAGTATTCTAAAAATACTCATCATGTATGTAGGAATGGCTTGAGCTACGGCCTTTTTCAAGACTTCCCACCCTGGTTTCGATAGAAGCTTCTCGCACCAACCTTGAACTCTCGTCCAGATTCTTTCTTTTATGCTAGCAAAGATCACCTTTTTTGATTTCCCAACTATTATATTGTAGGTAATCCCAGATATTTCTCATGTTTGTCTACCACTCTAAACCCCAAAATATACACAATTTCACTCCTGCGAGTAACAGATACACTTTTACTTAAAACCACATCTGTTTTCATCAAGATTGACCTTTTGACCAGATGCTCTCTCATATTTGTTGATAATGTCAGCTATCACCGAGCATCCTCCAACAGTGGCTTTCGCAAATAATATACTATCATCCGCAAAAAAAGTGAGAAATTTGAGGGGCCCTCTGCAAACTCTAGCACCATGAATACGACCATCACTAGCCGCCTTCGATAGCAAAGTAGAGAAAGCATCCGCCACCAATAGAAACAAGTATGGAAATATAGGATCACCTTGTCTCAACCCTCGAGAAGGGACCACCGAACCTGAAAATCTTCCCATTTATTTTAAAAAGAAAAACTGACACTCGACAAACAGTCCAAAATCCGCCGTACCCAACTATCACAGAACCCATTTTGTACATCACCCGCTCTAAAAAACTCCATTCCACTCTATCATACGCTTTACTCATGTCAAGTTTCAGAGCTATCGTCCCATCTCTTCCATCACCCCTTCTCTTCATGGCATGGAATATCTCAAACGCTATTAGAGCATTGTCAGTAATCGACCTTTTTCGGAACAAAAGCACTCTGATTTACAGAGATAATTTCATTCAAAAAAGTTTTCAGTTTATTCGCAAGTGTTTTAGATATTATTTTATAGAGCACATTACAACAACTTATCGGTCTGAATTCCGTCATATTTTTAGGATTTTCACATTTCGGAATTAAAACCACTTAAGTTTTATTCACATCATTCAAGCCACACGAACCATCCCACCAAGCGTGCACAAAATGAATAACATCATTCCCAATAATATGCCAAAATTTTTGAAAAAATAGAGCATGCATACCATCGGGTCCCAGAGCCTTATTTAGATGCATTTGGAAAAGAGCACCCTTTATCTCATCCGCGGTTGGTTTAGAGTTCAAAACTACATTCATCTCCTCCGTCACAACTCCTCCAACCCCTTCTAGTGCCTGCGCAAAATCAGTAGGAGCCTCCGAAGAAAATAAATTTTTGAAATATTTTGCAACAATAGTTTCCAGTTCTTTTATATTTTCTTTCCAGACTCCATTTTCATCATATAATCCTTTAATGCTATTCACCTTTCTTCTTATACTAGCCTTGCGATGAAAAAAGCCGTGTTCTTATCACCGGGAAAAAACTCCTTTTTATATATTTAGAATAATTAGATTGTATATACATATATATTAAAATAATTAGATTGTGGGGGTGTTTGGAAACCAGCTTTTCACCTGGCTTTTGGCTTCTTTAAGTTGGTCAAACAGCCAAAAAACATGTTTGGTTAGTGACTTTTTTAACTAGCTGAAAAGCTGGCTTTTAAGCCAAAAGCCAAAAGCTAGTTGGAGCAGCTTTTGGCTTATGGCTTTTGGCTTGTTCACATAATTAACTTTTGATAAATAATAATTAGTCATAATATATGATAATTAATAATTAATAATTAATAATTAATAATTAATAATTAATAATTAATAATTAATAATTAATAATTAATAATTAATAATTAATAATTAATAATTAATAGTTAATAATAAATAATTAATAGTTAATAATTAATAATTAATAATTAATAATTAATAATTAATAGTTAATAATTAATAGTTAATAATTAATAATTAATAATTAATAGTTAATAATTAATAGTTAATAATTAATAGTTAATAATTAATAATTAATAATTAAAAATTAATAATTAATAATTAATAATTAAAAATTAATAATTAACAGTTAATAATTAACAGTTAATAATTAACAGTTAATAATTAACAGTTAATAATTAATATTAATAATTAACAGTTAATAATTAATAATTAATAATTAACAGTTAATAATTAACAGTTAATAATTAACAGTTAATAATTAACAGTTAATAATTAACAGTTAATAATTAATAATTAATAATTAATAATTAATAATTAATAATTAATAATTAACAATTAATAATTAACAATTAATAATTAACAATTAATAATTAATAATTAATAATTAATAATTAATAATTAACAATTAATAATTAATAATTAATAATTAATAATTAATAATTAATAATTAATAATTAATAATTAATAATTAATAATTAATAATTAATAATTAATAATTAATAATTAATAATTAATAATTAATAATTAATAATTAATAATTAATAATTAATAATTAATAATTAATAATTAATAATTAATAATTAATAATTAATAATTAATAATTAATAATTAATAATTAATAATTAATAATTAATAATTAATAATTAATAATTAATAATTAATAATTAATAATTAATAATTAATAATTAATAATTAATAATTAATAATTAATAATTAATAATTAATAATTAATAATTAATAATTAATAATTAATAATTAATAATTAATAATTAATAATTAATAATTAATAATTAATAATTAATAATTAATAATTAATAATTAATAATGAATAATGAATAATTAATAATTAATAATGAATAATGAATAATTAATAATTAATAATTAATAATTAATAATTAATAATTAATAATTAATAATTAATAATTAATAATTAATAATTAATAATTAATAATTAATAATTAATAATTAATAATTAATAATTAATAATTAATAATTAATAATTAATAATTAATAATTAATAATTAATAATTAATAATTAATAATTAATAATAATATTTAATAATTAATGTTTAATAACTAATAATAATATTTAATAATTAATATTTAATCATTAATATTTAATCATTAATATTTAATATTTAATAATTAATATTTTTTAATTAATAATTAATATTTTTTTGAAACATAAATTATTAGTATTTAATAATTAGTATTTAATAGTTAATAATTAATTATTATCATTCAATAATTAGTTTTTAATAATTAGTTTTAAAATGGATTAATATTAGTAATTTATAGTATATTATTATTTATAATTATCAATTCATATTTTATATACAATTATTGTTAATTAATAACCAATAATTAATTAATTTTAATTATAACTAATTATTATAAAATTATTGTAACTTATTGTAAATAATTAATAATTAATTTACAATTATTATTACCAATAATTTATTATTTTAATTAATATTAAAGTACTATATTAGTTAATTAGTGTTAATATACTTTAACAATAGCTAGCACCCAACAGCCAATTTACCAAACACTACAGGGCCTGTATTAAACAGCCAATCTAAACAGTCAGTCAAACCAGCCAACTAAAACAGCCGACAGCCAACAGCCAACATTCAATTACCAAACAAGGCCTGTATTAAATAAGAGAATTTTCGTCTACAAAAAAGCACGTAATAATTTTTAGTCCCACAACTTTGAAGTTAAGATTATCAGAATATTAAAATAGACCATTACCATTTGCCCATTTGACACCCAATATTTTATTGTTGTCACTATTACAAGTGGGAATTGACTTTATTGTTGTCTTTGATAAAGAACTTAAGAAAGTGTTGTAAAAAGTATAAAAAAATAGAAATGCTGTTATTGTGTACTTGTTTTTTTTTTTTTTTTTTTTTTTTTTTTTTTTTTTTTTGGGGGGGGGGGGTGGGGTTAAGATTCTATCCACCAAAATGATTGAAAAGACGAACCTCTCTAATAGCATAACGGCAAACATTAGATTATTACTCTTTTTTTCCTCTTATTTTTTTCTTTTTATGGAACTAATATACTTTAACTTACTAAAAGTTTACCGATGTCAATATATTTTTTTTTAAATTAATACAAAGTATATATAACTACTAATTAGTTCCCGTCAAAAAAAAAAAAAAAAAAAAAAATCTTAATTAGTGAAAATTACAAAAAATTTGTAAAATTTATGTTATTTTCTTAAAAAAATAATTTATCTTGTTTAGAAACAAGATTTGACTTAATGAAATTTTTATTAAAAGGCCATGATATCTTTAAGAAACGAGACATGATTAGGTCTTTTTATTACTTTTTTTAAATTTGTTTTTTTTTTTTTTTTTTTTTTTTTTTTTTTTTTGCATTTTCAAATTTAGAATTGCGTTTCTTTAATCTACTAAAATTTAACCAAAAAGAAGTTAGAATATTGATTTCCATTGACATGTGATTTCATTGCTCTTTGTAATTTTTCCAATTTAAAATAAATTAAAAGTTTTCCATGTTTTGAATGAATTTTAGTTTCAAAATGAGGGAGGTATATCATGCTCATTATAGGATAATAAAAAAAAAAAAGTGTACTCATCTTTTCCTACCACGTTACAAAAATTAAACATTTAAAGTTATTCTGATTTAATATATATTTTATTTTATTTTTCTAAGATGTCTCTATTGCAGTCTGTATACATGTAATACGAAGTACTTCTTTTGTCGTCCTTTTACTTAAATTTAAATGCACAAACATTACATAAATGGACGTAAATTAAACCAAGGGCCATAATATATCGCAGCTTGCAACGAACGAGAGGGTCTAGCTCAAACTTTATATACACACCATTAAATATGCACGCGTAGCATCTAGCTAGCTAGCATTTCAAAGTAGCAAGAACAACCTTTTTTTCCCCTTTCCCTACACAGTACATGAGCTAGTTTAGGACTTAATTCTTTCTAAATTTCAGGTTAACGATAAGTCGATAACAACCTATTACTTGAACAGTACATGTGTGGATATTAAATTTACGTTGAGAGTTTTAAATAGCATTAAACAGGGAGGAATTAAGTTGAAAATACTTACAAAAATAACACGTAGCAAATGTACGTGATACTCTGATCCATGAAATATTAGACGAGTCCGTTTTATTGCGAGTTCACCTATCCAAAATCAATAGTTATATCCAACAACTATAGTGTCTTTGTGAATTTTCTCACTCTGAAATAGTTATGTACAGTGTCCAAAAATTTATATTGTCTCACTGTGAATTAGTAGTACTCACAAAATATTCTCTCAACTTCTCGTGATAATAATTCTTCATTCATATCTCAAAGTAGGGGTGTTCAAATCCGGGTACCCGGGTTTTCGGGTACCCGAAAATCCGGGTACCCGGGTTTTCGGGTACTTGATAGCTTGTCCCATGTCCCGACCCGAATAATCCGGGTACCCGGGTTTCGGGTACCCGGATTATTCGGGTCGGGACATGGGTACCCGGATCTTTTTTTCTTTTTTTTTTAAATTAACTTTTTACTTAATATTATGTATTTAACTATTTATCCTTGCTGTAATTTAATTTATTTTAATAAAAAACCTGCTGCATTTTTTTTGTAATTCAAGATTTTCAGATTTTATTTTTTGTAAAAACCTGCTTTATTTTTATTTTTTTTTTGTTAAAACCTGCTGCCTATTATAAGAAACCTGCTGCACTTTTTTAATTTTGTAAAAATCTGCATGAACATATTCAAATACATGTCTTAACATAATTAAAGTACTAATTAAAAGCTAAAGTTTAGGGAAAGTAATTAGTTACATAATTCCAAACTCACAAATTACAAAGTACAATAATAGAACAAAGCCACAATGCAAATCAAATAAGCTTGGAGGTCATGTTTCACTTGTGAGATCCGAAACTTCAATTGTCTCATCAATAATAATTGTTGGTTGCTCCAAAACCAAGTCTTTAATTCCTACAAAACCAAATAATGCAAAAAAATAATTACATATCAAATATATTATGTATAACATAGTAAAATAAAGTAATAGATAAAGTTAATTAAATCACCTTCTTCTTCCATACTTTCCAACTCAAGCAAATTTTCCTCTATAGTAATAGGGACACTAGAACTACGCATCCAATCTTGGCCACAAACAAGAGCTTCTACCATTTTTGTGCTCAAAGAAGTCCGAAAGGAATCTAGAACACGTCCTCCCGTGCTAAAAGCGGACTCGGAAGCAACGGAAGAAACCGGAATAGCAAGAATATCACGAGCCATAGTCATAAGTATTGGGTATGTTTTTCCTTGTCCACTCCACCATACCAAAATATCGAAATCTACATCACTAGGCTCTAATTTATCCCCTAAATACTTTTCCAATTCGGTCATTCCTTTGGAAGATGAATCATTACCACTTTCCCTTACAAAACTATCCCTTAACCGAGATACATTGTTAAGACCCTTTTTTTGCTCTTGTCCACCTTTTTCACTTTGACTTGTAGAGGCAAGTTTAGAAGAAGATGACTCTACTTTTTGTGCATAAGACTCATATAATAAATTCAATGCATCTTGAATGCGTTGACACAAAGTATAGGAACTACTAACATCATAAGAATTACGCACAATGTGCTCCGTATACTTCATCTTATTCCTAGGATCAAGAATCAATGCAATGAACATCAAAATATTAATATTATGAACATTTGCCCAATACTTGTCAAATTTCAACTTCATTTGCATTGCCATTTTCTTAACATCATCATTCGGGTCATTAACATAGTCATATATTGTGTACCCAATATCATAAATCTCCTCCACAAAAGTATTTCCCGTCACATAACGGGATCCGGACAACTTCAAAGTAGCATTATAAAAAATTTCAAGAAAAGGCAAGAAACTTTGAATTTTATCCCAATCCTCATCATCCGGAGCACCCCCTACCGGTTGCTTCATAAGCTCTTTAGTGTAAGGAGAGAACTTTGTTTTCATATTCTTAAAGGCTTTCCTAAACACTAAAGCACTCTTAAGCATCAAATAGGTGGAATTCCACCTTGTTTCAACATCTAGGCAAACAAGACCTTTGGAAGTGATTTTCTCCTCTTCAACACAAGACTTGAACTTTTGAAGCCTAGAAGGAGAAGACCTCACATATTTCACAGCAGCTCTAACTTTTAAAACAGACACATTCACATCTTTCAAGCCATCTTTGACAACCAAATTCAAAATATGTGCGGCACATCTCATATGCAAAAACTCAGAATTCAACACACACCCATCCCAAAGATTAAAGATTTTTTTCAAGTATTTTATAGCCAAATCATTTGAGCTAGCATTGTCAACTGTTACAGTTAAAACCCTCTTTACATTCCATTCTAACAAACATTTTTCAACAGATTTACCAATAAGCTCCCCAGAATGACCAGCAACAGGACAAAAGTTAATGATCCTCTTATGCAATTTCCAATTATCATCAATGAAATGAGCAGTAAGACACATATATGACAAATTTTGACCCGATGTCCATGTATCTGTAGTAAGACATACTCTAGATGACAAATTATTGAAAACGTTCATTAACTCCTTCCTTTTCTCAATAAAAAGACCATAACACTCCCTTGTAATTGTAGCACGCGAGGGAGTAACAAATTCAGGACAAGCAACTTTACAAAACTGACGAAAACCTTCACGTTCAACGAATGCAAAAGGCAGCTCATCTACAATCAACATCTTAGCAAGTGCTTTTCTAATCTCATCATAATTATATCTCCACAATTTAGGAACACTAACAGTTTGAACAGTCCCATCGGTATTAATCTGTGTCCTAGACTCAAAATCTAAGATTGTTTGAGTTTTATCTTTGTAAAATGGAGCTTTTTTACACCTTTCAGTGTGTCTCTTCATGCCATTAGTTCCATTTAAACTTTTACAACCAATTACTGTTCCACAATAAACACATTTAGCATGATCTACATCATTTGCAAGCACGCAAAAGTGATCCCAAGCATCAGAGGTTTTTTTCTTCTTACCTCCATTGTTTTCGGCTTTTGGTTTTTTCCCCGCTCTCTTCTTCTTATGCCATGTTTTCGGAGCCTTCTCCAAAATTTCTGCCTCATCACTATCATCAGATCTTTGGTTCCCAACTGTTTCATTTGAATTTGTCACCATCATGTCATTTGAATCTGACATTTTCTGGTAAAAAAACAAACATACATAAATCAGTCCATTCATTTTAAAGCTGAAAATTACATTGTACAAGACTACAATGTACACTAATCACTTATTCTGTCAATGCCTAAATACCGAATTGATAATCTACATAATATCTTGAAACTAAAATTCAGGTCACACATGAAATAATTCAAAATAATGCACCATTATTCGAGCAAATCAGCATAAAATAAAAATGAAAAATAAAGATAAGAACAAATTCGAGCATGCATGTATGAATTTGTCATCTAATTAAACACCATAATACACTATCAATTAGCACGAAATACAGTATAATACACTATCAATTAGCACGAAATTAACATGAGAATAGAATAAACACCATAAAACACTATCAATTAGCACGAAATACACTATAATACACTATCAATTAGCACGAAATTAACATGAGAATAGAAATTAAACACCATAATACACTATCAATTAGCACGAAATTAACATGAGAATAGAAATTACCTGGACTGAAGCCTTGAACTCGCTGAAACTCGCTGAAACTCGCTGGACTGAAATTACCTGGACTGGAACTCGGATCGCTGAGAGAGAGTGAGGGGAAACAAGAAGAAGGCAGTTTCGTGAGGGGGAAGAACGAAGAAGGCAAGAAGAAAGAGTTGAGAACCGCAGGATGAGAGAGAGAAAGAGAGGAAAGAGGGAGCGGCGGTGAGTGGGGAAAACCTAATGTCACGAAATTAGGTTGGGGGTGGGTCTGAGTGTCTGACTGTCTGAGAGAGTGAGAGGGTAAATTTTTTTTTTTTTTTTTTTTTTAATTTTTAATTCGGGTATGCGGGTACCCGTTTCTTAAAAAATCTGCCCCATATCCCGACCCGGATTGAAGGCAGTTTTCCCGGGTCGGGAACCCGACCCGCAAAAACATGATTTTTTAAAAAAAATCCCATCGGGTAGTTGCCGGGACAGCGGGACAGTGGGCCGGGACATTCGGGTCGGGTTTTTTTGAACACCCCTATCTCAAAGTGCCAATGAAAGGCTGAGAAACATCTTATTGACTTTTGATTAGTACCAACATGAACGTACGTATTCATTAGAATGAGTATCTTGAATGAAACAAAATGGAACAGACTAGTGATTCGTCAGTCGGTCCTAGAAACAGTGGCACTAGCACGAGGAGAAAATTCTAAACTAGTGTTGCTTGATGCTTCTTTGGGGCTGAATTGAACTGAACTGATTGGAGCTAAATTGAATGGAATAGATCTAAAATGAATTATTTATGAGAGAAGGAAATTAGGAAATGAAATGAACTGGATTGATTGGAACTGAACTAAATGGAAGTGAAATTAAGCTCAACATAAGGGCCTGTTTCGATTTACTGAAAATAATTGAAGTGAACTGAATAGAACTGAACTAAGTTGAAAAGAATTATACATGAGAGAAGGAAATTAGGAATTGAATTGAATTGAATTGAACTGAACTGAACTGAACTGAAATAAAATGAAATAAACTTGAACAAAATAGACCCTAAAAGGAGGAGAAAGCTAAAAGGATAGTGTAAAAAGAACCAATCCAAGAAGTTATTAGAAGACAAGTGATGAGATGCCCTAACACCAACATAGTTGTCAAAAGCTTACATTTTTACTTGAATGATAGAATTTATGATAAAGTTCCGATCCGTTTATTTTAAAGTGTTATAGTACACTTTAACTGGCACATATATATTTTTTTTTTCGAAAAAAAAAAAAAAAAAAGAGTTATCTCAAATAACAGGTCTCTTAGAGGCTGTTACAAACAAATGCAAATCTAGCGCTTTTTTTTATGTTAATATAAAAGAGACCTGTTATATAAAAACAGGTCTCTTAAGTTCTGATTGTTTTTCATGTTCAAATAAAAGAGATCTGTTTTATATAAAACAGGTCTCTTAGGTTCTGTTTTTTAAAAAAAAAATTAAAACAAAATACTTTTACTTATTATTTTTTTTGAAAAAATTCTTTTGCTTATTTTTGTAATTTATATTTTTTAAAAAGACCTTCATTTAAGTTATATTTTTTTTATTTATAATATACTAATATAAATTATCATATATGGTAGTTATTATTATTTTTTTAAAAAAAAATGTTTATGGTATTCTTTTTTAATTTGATCATATTGATAACTTGACTTATTCCATATTTGTGAAATGAAAATTTATCTACCAAAATAATTGTTTTAAGATTTAATGACTAATTATTAAAGGATAATACTACTATACTGGTATACTTTTTTTAATTTTGTTTTTTTTTTTCCTTTATTTTTCTATGCTACCCCTAGTTAGAATTCCTGGATCCGCCACTGGGTTCCAATACCAATTCCTAAATTTTAGGACCCGGTTGAACCAATTCCAATACCGGATCCGAATTTTAGGACCCGGTTCCAACCAATTCTAAGTCCGGATCCTAAAATTTTGACCGGGTACCCGGTTTGCTCACCCCTAGTTGAAATACCACCTTACTTGCCCTAGCTACTACTAAAATGTTAGGCCCAAGGGAGTCCATTTTCATTATATTCCATACATCACATGCATGCATTATGCATGCAAGGCTAGGTTACAAAGTATGTATAAGGATCGGAGTGTAATTAATTAAACATTTACATTGCATAATATACTTTGGCTTAATGTAAACTTTTAATACATACTAGGGCAGCCAACGCGCGCGTTGCGCGCGACAAGGCTAGCCTTTGCAACTTAATTTTACTTGTCTTGTGTTTGCACTTCACATGGAGGAATAAAAGACCGGCAAAGGAATATACTACCTTTGGTTCAATTTACTCGCAATAAAGGAATATTTTATGTCTCCAAATAATACCCCTTTGTTGCAAGTAAATTGAACCGGAGGTAGTATTTCTATTGCTTAGGCATTGTCTGTTTGTAGTCACGCTAAGTTGAATGTTACGTGTGAAATATCTCTGTAGACACCTAAAAATATCTCCCCAAAACCAAACCCGATGATGAACAACCTTTCACCGCCACTATTGGTCGGGTTCAGTATTTAATCCCGAGAGTGCTTAAAAAAATTGTATTTGATTAAATTCATATTTTTGAACAGTCCATGGATTAGTCTTGATGTTTGGTAAAAGCATAGTTTTAATTTCAGCCCAAACTTATTATTTAATTTTAGCCCAAACCTTTTTTATTTTATTGTTTTATTATTTATTTTTGGCCCAAACCTTTTATTTATTTTTATTTAATTATTTTCTTATTTTAGCCCAAATAATAATAAGTCAGAAAAGGCCCGAAATTATCAATCGACACTTAAAATGCCGAATGAAATTAGGGTTAAAAATGTATTTAGACGGAAAAACAGGCTGGAAATTCCCGCGCCACGGCAGGTACCCACCGTGTCACGGGAATCCTTCCCGTCTGACGGTGGGATTTCCCGTGACACGGGACATTCCGTGTCTTTTCCGCGTAAACCCTTAACGCGTTTTCTTTCCCGTTTTCTGAAAATTTCCCGCGTCACACTAAAAATGTACCGTGTCACGGGAAAGTGTGCCGTCTGACGGTGGGACTTCCCGTGTCACGGTACAGTTTGCCGTGTCACGGGATACTTTTTTAGGGTTTTTATCATTTTAGGGTTCCGTGTGCTCCCTCAACACATTTTCCCTATAAATACCCCCTCATTTCTGATGTACGGGGCACCGAGTAATTCTCTGATTTATTTTTCTCTCTTCTATGCTTTAGCCTAAACACTAGCATACCCCTTTTCTACTTCAAAATTCCTTCTTCAAGTATTCAAAGGAGTCCGTACATTACTCATGGTTCTATCCTTAATCCAAGGCGTGAAAGGTAGAACTGTTTGAGGGTTTGGCCCCAAATCAACTCTACTTTATTTAATTTAATTTAATCATCGTTTTATTATTTCCTTGAAGTTACTAACTCGTTTATTATTTTGTAGGTTCAAACAAACAGAATCAAAGTAAGAGTCATGTTCCTTTTATTTCTATTATTTTTCTAACGATTTTATGTTGTTGGAATTGTGATTAAATTGCTTCCAATATTAATGTTGTTCTATTATATTGATCACCATATTGCATGTTAAAGGGAATATGTAATTGAAAATCACGCCTAATAAGATAATTTGGACAACCGGTTTAGGATCCTTTTTAATCTTATTGTTTAATTCAAGTGATCACCAATATTTTAGAATAATGTGTGCATTAATATTCAACCAATTTAGTTAAATAATAGTTTGGAGCGAATTGAATATTTTGTTTGTATGCCTTTGAGATCACAGGAATGCTTTTCAATATAAGAATCGAGTAGAGGCCAATACGGGCGAATGTGACTCCATGACTCACTTCGTACCATCATCCCCGATCCTCCTTTCGTGGTTCCGAACCATATGGAGTTAGTAATCTCATGGATTATGAATGAGGTGTAACCTTCACGGGTCAATCGTTGTTGCCTTCGTTGTCCCTTATCGTGGTTGCCTTTTTATGATCCGTGAACGGTTAACAAGTTCCTTAAAAACTTGTTGGCGGCTCCCTACTTTCCTTGTCCCTAATCGTGTCCCTAATCGTATGTCAATTCCCACTTCCTATGAGTTCCAAGCATATTTACCACATGCTTTTTACGTAGGCGCACTTCAAACGACGCCTACAATTTGGTGACTCCACTGGAGAGGATTCTTGATTATTTATCGATTTGAGTGATCTGTATTTAATTAAGATGAGTGGATGAGACTTGAAAGATTCTTGAAAAAATATTTCTGTGATTACTTTGGCATTTTTGCATCTTCATAGACGTTTTAACGTCGCATTCAGGTCTGTCCCGTAGGAAAAATTGGATAACTTGGTTGCGCGCGAAGGAAAACAGGGCACCAGTCAGATCTTCTTACTGTCGTGCCACGGCAAAATCTGCCGTGTCACGGTACAGTGCACCGTCTGACGGTGCATAGTACCGTGACACGGGAATTTTTGTCGTGTCACGACAGTCCTAAAATCAGTCCGGTGGCTTATTTTTTTTCCTCACAGTCGACTTCCTTCGATTTTTCTGAAAAAACGTATGTGTTCTACATGTGTCTTAGCCCCGGGGGATTTAAGCTCTATCGACCCAAAAACGCTCATGGCAATAAGGGTTCATCCGAGTTATTAAATCCACCCAAACCATGGAGTCGAGTTCGATTTCATCACGAACTCGCGGAGCCGCCCGTTGGCATACACCCTCAAGGGAGGCTGCCTTGCTAACGCGTCCAAACTCTTAACCATGGTACCCTTTTGACACCCAAAGCTTGACCACTAGTTGAACATAGATCTTGACTCTAGGTTGCGAACTTTTTTTTACATCATCGTGCCTAAATGCTATGTGGTTGTTTGGTGCTAACCTTCATGTGTTTACTCTTTTGTTTAACCCATGACCGAGGGTTTTTATTCTCACATAGTAATTAGTACGGACCTAAAATCGGTTAAAATCTGGAAAAATCACCTAGAACTGCGCACCGTGTCACGACATGTTCTGCCGCGCCACGGTGAACAGTGTCGTGACACGGGGCTCTCTACCGTCTGACGATAGACTGCACCGTGTCACGACAGTTTGCACCGTGACACGGTGCCCAGGAAAGGTGTCCTGTCAGTCCTTTTTTGTTTTTGTGCGTACGTATGTGGTTGTTGTGTCCAGTTTGGTGTCATGTCTAGCTGTACGGTCAAAACACGCGTCCATAACTTCACCTAATCACTCACATATCGTGTTCACACACTTCTTTTTCTTTGAGTCGTACACTACTTTTTGACCGTATTTTTAGGGTAGTCTTGTTTTTGTGTCGTTTTTTTTTTTCGGAGTAAGTCGGATGGTATCTTCCCATATTTAAAAAAAAAATAATAAACAAGTAGAATTTCAAAATTATAGATTTTTAATAAAAAGATAAAACTTTTTTTTTATTCTTTTTAATCCGGATGGGTTAAGGTTAAGTTTGGTCATTAAAGGTGTGTTTGTTTCGATGTCATAGCACTTGGTCAAGAAGCAGGGGTAGATTGTTACGGTTCGAGTCCATACCTCAACAACCTCTTATACCAAAGAGGCGTACAAGGAAACCACCTCAATCATCTCCACAAGATCCATCTCCAGTCTACTTTCAACCAATGGCCACTAAGGAAGACATCGAGAACCTCAACAGGACAATTGAAAGATTGTCTGACATGATGCAGACAGTCACCACTAGAGTCAGCACAGTAGAACAAGACAATCAAAACAATGTCACTACTGCTGCAATGGATAAGATTAAGGAACAGATGAGCAAGATTTCTGAAGAGTTCACTTATGTGGAACAGCCTGTCACCTCTTCGTCCATAAGAGACAAGCTTCCTGATAAGTTTTCCACTGCTGACATTCCCAAATTCAAGCCTACTGATAATCCGCTTTTCCATTTGAAAGATTTTTCTGCAACTATGGCTCTTAAGGGAGTAGATGTGACACTCTTCCCTACGGTGTTCCCTCTTTCCGATCCTTAGAGCATGCCTGTCAACAGTGGTTCTATTCTTTGGAATCCAAACATGTCGCGACCTGGGAGGATGTTGCTGAAAGCTTTATGAATCGTTACAAGTGTAACATCCAGGCCAAGACTTCTGAACGTGAACTCTCCATTCTCAAACAGAAAGAGAATGAAGGCTTCACCACTTACTTAAGCAGGTGGAGGGAAACAGCTGCGCTCCTGGTGGATCCCCCCAAGGAGAAAGAAATGGTTCGCTTGTTCATTGCCAATCTGACTCATAAGTACAAGCAACACTTGAAGTTTCTGCCTCTGAGTACCTTTGAAGCTGTATACGATATTGGAATCAATATCGAAGATGAACTAATGAAGTCTGTTGGTAGCAACAATAATAACAGCACTTGGAAAAACAAGAAGAACGACACTCCTTCTTCTTCGTCTTCTAAGCCCAATAATGCTACCAACAATATCAATATCAATGATGTGCTGGCCCTTAATGCTCCTCCTCAAAGATTCCAAAGGCAAAGGAGGGTTTACACGCCTTTGGGAATGACTTATGATGTTGCTTATGACCGTTTGCATGGTCAAGGACTCATTATGCCAATCGGACCATTTCCAGAACCTCGACCTGAGAATAGGACCGCTAGCTATGACCCCAATGCTTATTGCAAGTTTCATCAAGGCAAGGGTCATAACACTGAGAAATGTTGGAGGTTGAAGGATGCGATCCAAGACCTAATTGATGCTAATCAACTTCCTGTCCCTCCAGGGGGCAAGAAGCCTAACATTCAAACAGGTCCTCTTTCTGATGCTTTGGCTATCACGGGAGATGAAGTCTCCTTTGATCCGTCAATACTCATTCAACCTGTGAATGAACCTCTGCCAGAAGTTGTATTTGTCTCGAGTTCTAAAGAAGTGAATGGAATTTGGGATAGCGACGATGAAGACGTCTATCTCAAGGATATAGCCTGCTCATCTCTTGGCACAAGTGAAGATGTTTGGGGGGACTTTGAGGTCAAGGTTCTCACCAGAAGTGGACGGTTGCAACAACCTAATCCACCTCCACCTCCACCACAATCACATCCGATAGTTGATCCCATCGACCCTGTGAACAACGATGTGGTCAAACAGTTGCAAAAGACCAAGGTGGAGATGAATGTATGGAAGCTTTTGGCCACTTCCCACGAGCATCGAAAAGCTGTGATGAATGCTCTGGTGAAAATAGGAGTTGATGATGACATGACTCCTCAAGGACTGGTCAACTTTCTCACTACTGAGTTGCCAAGTACTAGCAATCTGATTTCGTTTTCTGACAAGGATCTGTCCCCGGAAGGAGATCAACATAATAAGGCCTTACACCTCACTGTGGTGTGTAGGCAGATGAATGTTCCTATGAGCCTGGTTGATAATGGCTCTGCAATCAATGTGTGCCCACTTCGTACTGTAAAGAAGCTGGGCATAAAGAATGAAGAACTGACTCCCTCCACTCAAGGGATTCGCGCTTATGATAATACTCGCCGTCAAGCCGTGGGTACTATCATACTGAATATAACTACTGGGGCCATTGAACGTCGCACCAAATTTCAGGTGGTGGACATTAAGGCCTCTTTCAATCTGTTGTTAGGACGCCCTTGGCTTCATGAGCTAAAGGTGATTCCATCATCGCTGCACCAGAAAGTGAAAGCCATAGTTGGTGGGGTTCCAATTACTATTGATGCTTCTCCTATGCGCATTCAAGTTATCGACACTCCTATCGTCCATGTTGAACATGACGAAGAAGATGAAGATCTTTGGGGGTTTTCACTAGATGATGTTCTCGTGATTGAAGAGGATGAAAAGTGCCATCTCAACTTCGATCCCTATTCAAACACCAATATTAATGCCATTCTGAAGAAGCAAGGTCATTTCCCTGGAATGACCCTTGGACTCAAGAAGAAAATGGCTGAATCTTGGGGCCATCCTGGCGCACTCAAGAAGGATACTTTTGGCTTGGGATTCAAGCCAACAAAAGAAGATGTGAAACAAGCTTTATTGAAGATGAAGGCTCGCAATAATGCTCGAATCACGAAGACGGAAATGGCCATGGATCCATATCCGTTCGCCCTCAATGGATAGTACATCAAAGAAGGGGAAGACTTCCCATGCTATGAATTCCCTGAACCATTCGTCCATGATGGGATCCGTGAACTAGGATTCGAGATGTTCCTCGATTGTGACTTTGTTGATGAAGACGAAGAGCTTTTCACAACCGAGAAGCCAGCTAGCCCGAATTCTGATGATTTAGGAATCAACCTGCTTTTTGGAATGGAGAAGAATGAGTCTAAGCCGGTCCGCAATGATAACTCCGAACTCGTTCAAGCTGTCATAGCAAACAAGGATTTTGACCCCTCCGAGTTAATCATCCAAGCTGACAACATTTCAAGGGGATGGCGCAAGACATTGAGGATCACTACGCCGAGTGGAGAGAAGTTGGAAATAACCGCTGGCAAGGGTCCTATGTTTGATGAGTCTGAGTCGTCTGGGTCCGAGTCCGAGTCTGAGTCTAAGTCTGTAGACGAGTCCTTAGAGTCTGAGGCCGACCCTCTTTCTACTATAGAGTTCAACCCTGAGTCTCTTGTTGAGTCTTCTCTTTCTAGTCCTAATAATTCCGGTGAGGTCGCAGCCGACCTTGCCCCTCTTGATGTATTAGCAAAGTAATTCAATAAAATGAGTACCTTTGCTTACGATGCGTGTCATTCCCCTAGCCCTGATCAATATTGCTTTGCTAATGATACAAATGACAGAGAAACAATAAAAGCAATGGAAGAACACGAAAATAAAACAGCAGTTATCGAAGATACAGAAACAGTTAACATTTCCAATGATACGACTGTTAAAGAAGTAAAAATTGGATTAACACTAAGTCAAGATGAACGCAAAGAGCTAATTAACTTGCTTAGTGAATTTGTTGATGTATTTGCTTGGTCATACCAAGACATGCCAGGAATTGATAGGGATATAGCTCAGCATACGATACCACTCATTCCAGGTATGAAGCCTGTCAAACAAAAGTTGCGCCGTATGAAACCCGATGTGGCTCTCAAAATCAAGGAAGAAATCAGGAAGCAGTTGGCCGCAGGTTTCATCAGAGTATCCAAATATCCAGAATGGATAGCAAATGTGGTTCCGGTTCCGAAGAAGGATGGAAGGGTCAGAATGTGTGTTGATTACAGGGATCTCAATAAAGCAAGCCCAAAAGATGGGTTCCCTCTACCTCACATTGACATTCTGGTCGATAACACAGCAAACCTTGCACTCCTATCATTCATGGATGGTTACACCGGATATAATCAGGTATTGATGGCCGAAGAAGACATGGAGAAAACCACATTCATCACGCAATGGGGTACATATTGCTATACGGTAATGCCATTTGGGTTGAAAAACGCGGGTGCCACCTACCAAAGAGCAGCTACAGCATTGTTACATGACATGATGCACAAAGAGGTGGAGGTCTATGTCGATGATATGATCGTTAAGTCTAAAGATCGCCCAGGCCATATTATTGCACTTCGCAAGTTCTTTGAAAGACTCCGCAAGTACAACATGAGATTAAATCCAGCAAAATGTGCATTCGAAGTCACGTCAGGCAAATTACTTGGATACGTGATCAGTTCTCGAGGGATTGAAATAGATCCTACAAAAGGAAAGGCGATCATGGCTATGCCACCACCCAAAAATGAGAAGTAGATTCGAGGTTTCATTGGAAGGTTGCAGTATATAAGTAGGTTCATATCAAAGCTCACAGCGATATGTGAACCTATATTCAAGAAGCTCAAGAAAAATGTCCCAGTCACATGGGATGTTGATTGCCAAAAGGCTTTCGACAAAATCAAAGAGTATTTGGCAAACCCACTCGTGCTAGCGCCAGCAATACCTGACTTTCCTCTTCGACTCTACCTTACGGTCACAAGAGAAACGATGGGGGCAATGCCAGCACAAGAGATCGAAAGCAAGGAGAATGCAATCTATTACTTGAGCAAGAAACTTCAAGGATATGAGACGCGATACACACCACTTGAGAAGTTGTGTCTCACGCTTGTATGGGCCGCACAGAAACTAAGACATTACATGCTCACTAATACAGTGCATGTCGTGTCCAAGATGGATCCCCTCAAATACTTGTTCGAAAAAGAAACACTCAATGGCAGATTATCAAGGTGGATAGTCAATCTTGCTCAGTTTGACTTGAGATTTGTGCCACAAAAAGCCATCAAAGGTTCTGCGGTTTCTGACTTCTTAGCGGACTTTCCGCTAGAAGAAGTTGAAAAAGAAGAAGATGAGTACGATTTCCCTGACGAAGATTTACTCATGACTGAAGATGATAGCTGGACACTCTATTTCGATGGAGCTTCAAACCAAAAAGGATGTGGTGTAGGAGTCTTGCTTATATCACCCAATGAAGAGCACATCCCAATTTCCATGAAGCTCGACTTTGATGTCACCAACAATGCCGCAGAATATGAAGCATGCATTTTGGGGTTAGAAACAGCTGTCGCCTTGGGAATTAAGAAACTCAGAATCTATGGTGATTCTTCACTCATCATTAACCAAATCTCCAAGAGATGGAAAGTGAGAAGTGAAAGTCTCGCTACGTATCAAGCTCATTTAGAAACTCTCACGGAGCAACTAGATGAAGTGGAATATACGTATTTGCCAAGAGAAGAAAACCAATTCGCCGACGCACTAGCTAAATTAGCATCAATGGTGCGAATTCCAACTGATACAATCAGAATGCCACTGACCATAGAAAGAAGATATGAGCCAGCTTATGTTCACGCACTGGACGATGAACAAGAACCACAAGAAGAAGATGAAGAGCCATGGTATACAGACATCCTTAATTATGTGACAAGAGGAGAATACCCTCCTAATACTGATAAAAGGGCACGCCGTGCTTTGAGGCTCCTGGCCTCACAGTATGTGCTCATCAGGGGAGAACTCCACAAGAGAACTGCAATGGGAAGAAATCTCTTATGCATAGCCAAGAGAGAAGCACATAAAACCATGGAAAACCTTCATGCCGGTGTATGTGGAACACACATGAATGCAAAGATGTTAGTCCAAAAGATTCAACGACAAGGTTACTATTGGACTACTATGGAGAGAGATTGTCACGACTACGTCAAGAAATGTAAGAAGTGTCAAGTCTACGCAAATTTACAGCATGTTCCACCTTCGCTTCTCTACACATATACTTCTCCATGGCCTTTCTCCACTTGGGGCATTGACATCATTGGAAAAATAACACCACCAGGACAAGGGGGGCATGAATTCATTCTCGTAGCAATCGACTATTTCACCAAATGGGTCGAAGCTGCCTCATATGCTAAGTTGACGGCGAAACATGTAGCTCAATTCGTTGAGAAAAATATCATATGCCGCTATGGGGTACCACATGAGATGATCAGTGATAATGGAACATATTTCCAAGCCGAATGCGCGGAATTATTACAGAAATATCATATCAAGCATCACAGATCATCACCTTACAGACCACAAACAAATGGTGCAGTCGAATCGGCCAACAAAAATGTGAAAACTATCATCGAAAAGATGACAGAAAATTACAAGGATTGGCCAAGTAAGCTACATTTCGCCCTTTGGGGTTATCGAACCTCTGTTCGTACATCAATGGGGGCTACACTTTTCTCTTTGGTCTATGGAGTTGAAGCTGTACAACCAATCGAATTCGAAATCCCTTCTCTTCGACTCTCATTGGAAAGCCAACTAGATGAAGTCGACTGGATTAGAGCAAGATACGATGAACTGGTCTTACTTGATGAAAAACGCTTGGCAGCTTTGCATCATGTCCAAACCTACCAACAGCGTATGGCGCGACATTTTAATAAAAAAAGTCAAGACCAGGAATATCAAAGAGGGTGACCTAGTGCTTAAGGCACTTCGTAAAAATGTGTTAGATCCAAGAGGAAAATTCAGACCGAATTGGTCAGGCCCGTACATTGTTAAAGCCATCTTGTCTGGCGGAGCGGCACAATTGGTAGACATGGACGGTAATGGTTTCCACAATTTAACCAACTTGGATCAATTCAAGAAATTCTATGCCTAGTCGCATGGGTTCATGACCCAATAGAGCTACGTTTGGCCTGATTCCTTTTTAGGATACGTAGGCAACCCCTCAAGGGGGCCCGGCCACTTTAAAAAATCAAAGTCCTCCCTCTGTTGATTAAATATGCGCGTCAGTTCAGCATTGCGTCACGAAAAAAAAAGGGGGGGTTTGCCGCGACACGGGACATTCCACCGTGTCACGGTACAGTTCACCGTGGCACGGTGGCCCTGAGCGCAAAAAAAAAGGGGGAAATTGCCGCGACACGGGACATTCCACCGTGTCACGGTACTGTTCACCGTGGCACAGTGGCCCTGAGCGCAAAAAAAAAAAAAAAAAAAGGGAAATTGCCGTGACGCGGGAATTCGTAACGTGTCACGGGATTTTTCACCGTGACACGGTGGAATTTCAGGTTTTCCGTTTTTTTTAGTGACGCATTCGTTGCGAATTCATTGTTTGTTCGAGGTTTTTTTAATTTTCGTTCTTCCATTGCGTCCGACTCCTTGACTCGGATAAATGAAAAATAAAAGTCATTGTAATTTTTTATTTTTAAGGCTGAAATAAATGTGCTATTATTATTAAAATAAATGCGACTACAATGCCTTATTTTAAATAAAAATTATAAATCATAAAAAAGCAAAGCACTATTGATCTAATCTCTCTTCACCTTAGGAACATCCTTCTCTTGGTCAATTAGGTCGGCCTTCACCATTAATGTGTCTTTCGTAGCCCGAACCGTCACACCCCTAGTCGAACTTTCATCCCTTTCACCTTTCTTGAATTTTTTTCGGTTGTTTCTCCCTATAGACCATCTTTTCTTTACCCTTCCCTTTCACATAATTCTTCTTTCTTGGCATTATAGGAGTCTTTAACTCAATCCCTTGTGTTCTCGGACCTAGAAGATCTTTAGGAGGGGCTTTCTTATTTCCAAAACGATTCTTCACATCAGACTTGCGTGATCCGAATCGTTCCCTCCTACTTCTAGGGTTCAACCATGCCTTGTATGAACTAGATAAAGGAGGAGGAGCTTGGTCACTTGCAGAAACGGTCCACAAAGGTCTTCCAACCCAATAAGTCTCGTACTTATGAACGTTACTTTCATGCAACGATACTTCACGAGGACTATCGTTATAGCGTGGAACTACTTGTTCAAGTCCATACTGCCGCATCAGTCGAGAAGGGCAATAAAAGGTCAGTTTTGAAATACTAGGAACACGACAATATGGAGTATCATTCGTGCCAACCATCCTAGTAAGCCTCCACCAAGGCACCACCCAACGAATGGAAAATTCCCTCTTTGCAAAGAAATTTTTCCAATCTTCATACGACATGTTCGTAGAGTAATTCTTTTTCCTGCGGACTAGGTCGTTAGGGCCATATTTTTCAACATCGTCGGGGGCTTCAAATAATTCTAAACGCTCCATCAACCAAATCTGCAAAAAGACAAAATCAGTCGTAAAAAAAAAAAAAAAAAAAAAAAAAAAAAAAAAAAAAAAAATTGCAGATTCCCGTGACACGGCAGGTTTCACCGTGTCACGGCAGACATCCACCATGACACGGTGCCTGTTTTGTGTCACGGGGGCTACTCGGAGCGTATTTGTACCTGCAGCAGTACCAGAGAGCCCTTCCTGATGGCTTTCCGGTCAGCTTTTGCTTCGTCAAGGCCACGAAATGTTTCTCCAAGGCACGTCGGCATAGGAGATCTTCCAGATTCGACATGTTCAAGCACAGACGCTAGACAAGCATGTCCTACCCTACCGTTTGCAAATAAAAGCTTGCTAAACATGCAAAAAATATATGCCCTTCTACGATATACATGATAAGACTCAGAGATAGGGCGATTAACATATAAATTTGCAAGTTTTTCTAAGTCTACCTCATTACCACACACAATTCTATTTAAATCTTGGTAATAATATTCACGTAGGGTAGGCATGGCAATAAGATTTCTAGCAGGAAATCCAAAGATTGCACCGAATTCCTCCGGCAGGGGACAGATTTCATCATAATCAAATTTAAAACAGTGTGTTTCTGGACTCCAATAATCTAATGCTGCCCTAAGAAAATCATGTTCAATAGCTACATGTCACAGGGCTAGCAAACCCCTGACGTGAAATAATTCTAACTCTCTTTTTTAAGCATTGGTCAAAGAATAAGACCAGTCGCGCAATGTATTATCAAAATTCTGAGACATGATTATTGAAATATGAAATTCTAAATTATTTTGTGTTTCGTAATTATGCATATCATGAATGAACTGGTCTTGTTTTATAGCAAAAGCGCTCGAAACTGCCCAGAAATTATCTTTTCATACGCGTAAAACACACCGCTGAGTAATACGCGTACCGTGACACGGGAAGTCCCACCGTGTCACGGGAACTTTTGCCGCGACAGGGCAAGTTCTGCCGTGACATGGGGCATAGTGCCGTGTCACGGCACCTCACGCGTTTTCTTTTTTCATCTTTTCCCGTATCTATCCGGATTTTTTGTAGTATTTTATCTTCACTGTTTATTTTTCAATTTTCTGAGAGTTTTATTTCTAATAAAATTCTCAACTTTTTTTATCTCTATTATTATTATTTTTATTATCTTTATTTTATTTATTTATTTATTCATCACTTTAATATTTTATTTCTTTATCATTTTATTTATTTTTGCTTGTCTTTTTATTTCTTTTTCTTTTGGGGAAGGTAATTTTATTTATTTATTTATTCATCACTTTAATATTTTATTTCTTTATCATTTTATTTATTTTTGCTTGTCTTTTTATTTCTTTTTCTTTTGGGGAAGGTCGGTACCCTCCATTACTCCACTTACTTTTTTTTGTCGCGTCATTAATAAATACACGATCACACACAATGAGTTTCAAGCACACACTAACACACAATAATAAATACATAAACTATGAATAATGTACATGTCAAGTGTCATCATAGTATGTACAAATAAAAACCCTCGGTCAAAAGTCTCTAGAGCCAGAATCAGTATCATCTCCACCCTGCGAATATGGGAACGGTGAGCCAAAGAGTCCCTCCATCATCCGAGTACGGGGAGTAGTGTCCCTACTAGTCCCTGTGACCCCAGCAGTAGTAAAACTCAAGGCAGGACCCGTCCAGCCAGAAAACGGTGTAGAATTGCTCAAAGACACGGGAATCGTCGGTGAATGCATCGTCCCATACATCGGAACTGAGAACAAGCCCGACACCGGTGGAGGAATCCCGGACAATGGAGCTGAAAATGAACCAGGATCCAAGGGAGTCAAAACAGACCCAAGCTCAGGCTGTGGAGGCTGTGAAAACGACTGTCGTTGCCCCTGACTCTGGCCCGGAAAGCGCTGGGAAGACTGAGGTTGCTGCCACTGAGCCTCTTGAAACGGATGAGTAACCTGAGGCTCTCGCTGAGAATGAGAACGCCGGTGAATCTCAAGAGATCGTCTACCACGACCAAGCTCCTCCTCGTCCGAGCCTCTATGCCTCGAGCGCGAGCGGGACCTCCGTTGCTCCTGAAAGATACAAAATCAAAAGGTATCAACAATGCAAAATAAAACAAATGGTAGAAGTAAAAAATGAATGATACCTCAAGAACGTCGCTAGAGCTCCGACAACTCGCACCACGCCGAAGCTTGATGATATAATACTTCAGGGCGTCAACCAGCTTCATGAGTCCCATCATCTCGGGGCGGTTAGGCTGAGGATAAAACAAAGAAAAGTCAGTAATAAGCGGTGTTAAAAGGATGAATAATGCATCAAAAAACTTACCGGCTCAAAGACCTCGGGCAGAGACTCCTGCGCCTGTCTGTAACCCTCTGGCGCGTCAGCAATATGGTACTCGGTGATACCAATAGGCCCTGGATAGCGGACAGACTGAGGCGGAATCTCGATCCTCACCACAGGGCGAATAGTCGTCTGAAAATATGATCGAATAATCAAGTTATTCGACTATTTAAAACAGAGACTAGTAACGAAGATCCTCAAAAGAAATCATACCTCAGGAAGACGGGGTGGAGGAGCCAGAGAGGGAAGCAAGTCCCGCGCATAGTCACTCTCCATGTGTACAAGCTCCTGCCATGGAAAAGTATAGCGCTCTCCCCTATTTATCAACTCTCTGATCAAGCGTGAGTCCAGCATCGACTCTGGTGGAGATGAGGGCACCACAAAGCGATCGCCGCTATGCTGACGAACGACTTGCTCCCCCAAATACCAGACAAAGCGTCCGGTACCAACTAAAATGGTGCGGTGCGCTGAAAGACGCAAGGCCTCAGGTAGATCAGTCATCCCGGCCCAAGGACGATACTGGACATCAATGTCAACCTGAAAACCATAAAAAGTTGGCGTGAAACAACGGAAACAACGTCAGAGGGAAAATAACAGGCAACAAGACTGATTCTTACGCCGACAGAAGAGGTGCCTCGGCGTAGCAACCCACGCAGCGCAGGGACAGACTCCACCCGCGACTCTCCTCGATCACGCCAACTGGCCCCGACAGGGAAATCATGGACCGCTCCACGTCGCCGGCGAGGAGCCAAGCCTGGGAAGTACTCTTAGAACCATAGCTGCAATGAAAAGTAATCTTTAGCACATGAGTCGAACAAGTTAAAGTGAAACAAAAAGAGGAAAAGATCATCACCTCTACGACTCTCCACAGACCATAGACAGTGATCGGAGACTCGTCGTTCAGCTGCCGACAGCCATGACGTAGCGATAGGAGAAGGTCGGCGTATCCGAGGATGGCCCAGCTATAGGATCTTATCTCATGGATCCTGACCAAAGAGGGGAGGTAGCAAAGGAGTACGCGTGAACTCCTATCAGGAGAAAGGGTCATGGAGATCAGGATCAGGATGAAGATCCGCACTCGCTGCTCAGCCGACGTATCCTCCATGTCGAAGCCACGAGCTAAAACTGAACCCAGCTCCAATCGCCCGCTCCGAGGACCACCTCGAGACACTGGTCGGGTCCTGATATGCTGAACGATCGGACCTAACAAATCAGCTGCCTCAGTCGATCCCCAAGACAGATCAGACATCTGAGCTACGGCCCGGTCGGTGAAGCGCAGCCCGCTAATCATACTGAAGTCTAGAGGGGTCACTGTCATCTCCCCCCAAGCAAAATGAAAAGTGTTGGTAGTATCCCAGAAATACTCCACCAATGCGCGAACGACCGTCGCACCGCAACCCCGGGGGTTGCGAAACCCTACAACTGTCGTATAGAAATCTACTAAGCCAGCCGATTCCTATAGGGCGTTCGTAGCAGGATCCCTCGTAATGATCTGGTGAAGTCGAGGAATCGAATCGCCGGCTCCAGAACCGTGGTGGCGAAGCGTGCCGTCGACTATGCCGGAGAGTGGGCGATGAGAAACATGGTTTTCACGGCAGAAAACCAATTGGTCTGGAGTCCACAGAGGTGGAACCCACCTACCTCTACTCGTAGAAGCCCGAGGCTCAGACTCTAAAGCATCGTCGTCCATCCCCTCAAAAATAGTGGGAGTGTCCTCCCGAAAAGCTCGACGCCGGCCATGGGTAGAAAGATCGCAATCCCGTCGCCTAGGCATGCTATTATAAAGATCTAAATGCTTAGCATCATTTCCTAAGACATTTAATTCAAGTTGCATTTTTACAAAAATAAAGATCTAAATACTTAGCATCATTTCCTAAGTTATTTAGTTATTTATCGAATTATACGCTAAATTTTTACCTCTAGGCTAAAAATTGGCAAAATTATGGTATTTAGTTTCTTCATGACAAACTAATACTACAGTTCTCCTAGCCGCATGATACTATGTTCTCCATGACAATATAGTACATACGCAAAATATGTTTCGAAGTTGCACAAAAACAATGAATCAACACATCATTTTACAAAGTCTACCACCATATCTTCACCATGAACATCATTTCACAAAAGTAGTACCCAAAAATGGTGATTTGCTTAATTCTCCATCAAATCATGCAATTTTTGTCTCAAATTTCTCACAAACACACATACATACATATACAAGTAAAATCATGGCAAGAATTTCAACATAAAACCTCAAAATCAAAAATCCCCAAATTGACTTTTAAGGGTTTTTCATGAAATTACTTATTTGAAACAAATTTGAGACACAAATTAAGAAGAACTTACATAGATCCTTGTAGAGGTTCGAATATGAGGAGTATGGCAAGAATTTGGAGTAAGTTTGGCGGAAAATCGAGCAACAAAGGCTCGAGAAAACTCCGGCAACCCAGCAGACCGCCGCGACACGATCAAATAACGCCGTTACACGGTGAGTCTGTCCCGTGTCACGGTGAGCTTGAGAGGAGACGGAACTCCAGTGACTCCGACGGCAACTTCAGGTAGTGAACAACAACAGCGACAGCAGTGGGCAGCAACGAACAACAGCAGCAGCAAGTCGCACCAAAAAAAAAAAAAAAAGAGAGAAGAAGCAAACCGCCGTGACACGGTGATGAACGCCGGCCGGCGGGAAAGAAAACCGAGCGTCGGTGAGAAGCAACCGAGACACGGCAAACCAAAAAAAAAAAAAATTCGAGCTTTTGGGAGAAAATCGGACGAGAAAAAGGATGAGCCAAAATGAGAAAAAATGTTTGATATTTAAAGCATAAAAATCCCGTGCAACGGACCCCGTTCCCACGTAACGGTCAGATTTTTGTGTGGTGCACAAGCTTTGACAGGTCAAAGATTCCATTTGACCTTTTTTCAGCCACTAGATTCCCGCGCCACGGGACCCCCTTGCCGTGTCACGGGAAGTAGCTCCGCGTGACGGGGGATCCTTGCCATGTCGCGGGAATTTTTTTTGTGACACGGTGGTTTTTGTACAGTTATATGCGTATATTCCTGACGTTTTGACTAAGGTTGCACGATTTTTTTGCATAAATTGGACAGTTATTTTTCGCTGGAATTACACGGAAAATTGTAATTGATACTAAAAGGGGACTAAAATTACCATTTTACCCCTAGCAAGCATCAAAGTCTATTTTTCGGCATGGTCGGATAATCGACTTAAAGGTGTGAATCATCTGCGGCCCACGTTCGGGGATAATCGAACCATCATACACTTACAAATTTCAGTAATCGTCGGCTTTCCTCAGGCTTGGAAAGCGTTATCGATGGATTTTTCTTCAAGTATAGAAAACCGCCAAGTCGGCTTTCCTCAGGCTTGGAAAGCGTTATCGGTGGATTTTTCTTCAAGTATAGAAAACCGCCAAGTCGGCTTTCCTCAAGCTTGGAAAGCATTATCGGTGGATTTTTCTTCAAGTATAGAAAACCGCCAAGTCGGCTTTCCTCAGGCATGGAAAGCGTTATCGGTGGATTTTTCTTCAAGTATAGAAAACCACCAAATTCCTTTGTCGGCTTTCCTCAAGCATGGAAGGCATTATCGGTGGAATTCTTCAAGCATAGAATGGCACCAAATTCATACATCGACTTTCCTCAAGCATGGAAAGTGTCATCCGGTAGGTTTCTTCAGGCTTAGAAAACTACCAAACTCTTCAGTCGGCTTTCCTCAAGCATGGAAAGCGTTTCAACAAATGTCATCCGGTGGATTCCTTCAAGCATAGGAAGCTGCCAAATTCATTTGTCACCGATACACTGGTGCCAGATACGTATTTTATCCTTTTACTCTTTTATCTGTGGAATTAACATTTTTCTGCAGGTATCGGCGTATACAGAGTGATTTAGGATCGCAGAACGTCTTAAATCATTCTTCGTCCCTATCGGCTACTTTGACTATCGTTTTCGAAACTGACGTTTCTACAAACTCGGTCAAAGTGGGGGCTTCTGTAGACACCTAAAAATGTCTCCCCAAAACCAAACCCGATGATGAACAACCTTTCACCGCCACTATTGGTCGGGTTCAGTATTTAATCCCGAGAGTGCTTAAAAAAATTGTATTTGATTAAATTCATATTTTTGAACAGTCCATGGATTAGTCTTGATGTTTGGTAAAAGCATAGTTTTAATTTCAGCCCAAACTTATTATTTAATTTTAGCCCAAACCTTTTTTATTTTATTGTTTTATTATTTATTTTTGGCCCAAACCTTTTATTTATTTTTATTTAACTATTTTCATATTTTAGCCCAAATAATAATAAGTCAGAAAAGGCCCGAAATTATCAATCGGCACTTAAAATGCCGAATGAAATTAGGGTTAAAAATGTATTTAGACGAAAAAACAGGCTGGAAATTCCCGCGCCACGACAGGTACCCACCGTGTCACGGGAATCCTTCC
This sequence comes from Chenopodium album, assembly GCF_948465745.1. NCBI lineage: Eukaryota > Viridiplantae > Streptophyta > Magnoliopsida > Caryophyllales > Amaranthaceae > Chenopodium > Chenopodium album. Next base: position 13,417,920 of record NC_137834.1, read on the forward strand.
CGTCTGACGGTGGGATTTCCCGTGACACGGGAAGTTTGCCGTGACACGGGACATTCCGTGTCTTTTCCGCGTAAACCCTTAACGCGTTTTCTTTCCCGTTTTCTGAAAATTTCTCGCGTCACACTAAAAATGTACCGTGTCACGGGAAAGTGTGCCGTCTGACGGTGGGACTTCCCGTGTCACGGTACAGTTTGCCGTGTCACGGGATACTTTTTTAGGGTTTTTATCATTTTAGGGTTCCGTGTGCTCCCTCAGCATATTTTCCCTATAAATACCCCCTCATTTCTGATGTACGGGGCACCGAGTAATTCTCTGATTTATTTTTCTCTCTTCTATGCTTTAGCCTAAACACTATCCTACCCCTTTTCTACTTCAAAATTCCTTCTTCAAGTACTCAAAGGAGTCCGTACTTTACTCGTGGTTCTATCCTTAAGCCAAGGCGTGAAAGGTAGAACTGTTTGAGGGTTTGGCCCCAAATCAACTCTACTTTATTTAATTTAATTTAATCATCGTTTTATTATTTCCTTGAAGTTACTAACTCGTTTATTATTTTGTAGTTGCAAACAAACAGAATCAAAGTAAGAGTCATGTTCCTTTTATTTCTATTATTTTTCTAACGATTTTATGTTGTTGGAATTGTGATTAAATTGCTTCCAATATTAATGTTGTTCTATTATATTGATCACCATATTGCATGTTAAAGGGAATATGTAATTGAAAATCACGCCTAATAAGATAATTTGGACAACCGGTTTAGGATCCTTTTTAATCTTGTTGTTTAATTCAAGTTATCACCAATATTTTAGAATAATGTGTGCATTAATATTCAACCAATTTAGTTAAATAATAGTTTGGAGCGAATTGAATATTTTGTTTGTATACCTTTGAGATCACAGGAACGCTTTTCAATATAAGAATCGAGTAGAGGCCAATACGGGCGAATGTGACTCCATGACTCACTTCATACCATCATCCCCGATCCTCCTTTCGTGGTTCCGAACCATATGGAGTTAGTAATCTCATGGATTATGAATGAGGTGTAACCTTCACGGGTCAATCGTTGTTGCCTTCGTTGTCCCTTATCGTGGTTGCCTTTTTATGATCCGTGAACGGTTAACAAGTTCCTTAAAAACTTGTTGGCGGCTCCCTACTTTCCTTGTCCCTAATCGTGTCCCTAATCGTATGTCAATTCCCACTTCCTATGAGTTCCAAGCATATTCACCACATGCTTTTTACGTAGGCGCACTTCAAACGACGCCTACAATCTCGTATATTGAAAAAAAATCTTTATTTTTATTATTTGTATATGGTGATTCTTTTAATTGGAATACTATGTACAGTCACTGAGTCACAGTGAATATAATTCTTAGGTTTTTCAATGATAATGTAGAAAAGGAATAAATGTTAAAATTGTTGTTTGTTTATTTTTGCAGTGTTGATATTAGCATTACTTAGGGCCTATTCTCTTACGTTGAAATTCAGTTCAGTTCAGTTCAGCTCAGTTCAGTTCTGTTCAGTTCAGCTCCTAATTTCCTTCTCTTATAAAATATTCATTTCAGTTCAATTCAGTTCAGTTCAACTCAGTTCAGTGCAGTTCAGTTCAGTTCAGCTCAATTCAGTTTAGTTCAGTTCAGTTCAATTCAGCTCAGTTCAACCAATGAGAACAAGCCCTTAATTGTGGTGGTACAATACGAAATAGAGAAAGAATCATCAATGATGAAACCGAAACAACCAATTCCTAACCCACCACATAGGCTAACAAATTAAACAACCACTTTATATTGGTATTGTCAGCTTTTTTTTTTTTTTGCCACAATTTGATTTGGAAATTTTGGGAAGGTGGTGAACAAAGATGTGGAATTTAGTACTTGGAAATGGCAATGATAGTGTGGAGAGAGAAAGTTAAAAGCTTTCAAGAGATGAAGTCATGGAGAGGAGGAGAGAAAGCTCAAATGTGTAAGGAAATGTAGACGGGTAAGAACAATTGAAGATGGACTGTTGGAGTACAAAATTACAAATAGGGGTATAAAGGTAAAATAACATTTTGAAGGGTATAAAAGTCCGTTCACTATTCATAAGAACAACTTTCTACTTTTTATAAGGTAGGGATATATAAAAAAGTACTATTACATAATACGAAGTAGGTTTTTACATATCCTTAACCTCAAGTTTACAATCATGATGCTATATCAGCAAATATTACTACTACATACATATATAATATATGGTAAAGAAAACGCTCATTGATCAAACTTTTATTGATGCTTCACTAATTAAAACTACTTTAGCTTGATACTACTACTATACTGTATGAACCAAGCACTGCAATTTAAGCCCTGTGCTTCTCAACCTTATTCTGAAGATCTTCCTTCCTGGCTCCCACAATCTTGTCGATTTGCTTTCCCTTCTTCATGAGCAAGAATGTTGGCATTGCTTGTACTCCATACTCACGCGATACATTCTGTTTTCATCCGTACCATAAATATAAAATATGTTAGGAACAATATTGTGAACGACCATGTATGCCTCAAAAGTTAAAACTATGGATACAAAACTATAGTAGCATGAATAATAATTAATATGGAGTAATAAAATTGTAATAATAACTATTCAAATTAAATTTTGTAACAATAAGGTTAGTCTAGGAAAAAGGGGCATACAAATAGCTCATCCACATCAATCTTGACCACCTCAACATCACTGTATTTAGCAGCTATCTCTTTGATGGTTGGCTCCATATAACGACATGGTCCACACCAAGTCGCCGTGAAATATATCACAACCTGAAATAGATTTGCCCAACAAATGAATTAGTACTTCCTTGGTTTTATTTTAGTAATTAAAGTACATAACGAAAACAACAATATTCAATAAATGACCGACTAACACTTAAAAAAGTAAATTTGTTTTTTCTTCATCTATATATCCTTTTATTTACTCCCTCCGTCCCTAAATTACATTCCTCTTTGAAAATTTACACGGGAATTAAGGAGGGAAGAATAAGACAAATAACAATAATTAGATAATGCAATGGGAAGTACAAAGATAGATTAGTTATTACTCATGACATGTCATCAATCCTTTGCAAAAAAAAAAAAAAAAAAAAAAAAGGACCAATCACATGCTCTTAATTGAAAATTTTTAACCAATCATATTCATTGTAATTTGGCACAAGGATTATGAGTGAGATTAGATAAGGATGAGTGAGAAAGCATTAAATATAAAACAGAAAAAGAGAGTTGATAAACTAAAAAACACTTACCAAAAATAAAAAGAAGGAATGTAATTTTGAAATACCAAAAATAGAAAGGATGAATGTAATTTAGGGACGAAGGGAGTAACTTAAGTTCAAACAATATTCATGCAGTTCAAGTGGGAATATTTACACACAAATATGGCGTAAGATAAACTGTACAGAATAACAAATACGGAACATAAAACCAGTTTAATGTTATTTCATAGGCCACTTTTATCAAACAAAAAAAAAAAGCAACACGAATATTGTTAAAAGTATACCAGCTTGTTAGACTGTTTGGAGGCTTCAAAGTATTCCTTCCACTTGGTAGAGGAATGGAAGGCAATGACTTCCTTGTTATCGGCGGCTTTGACACCACTAACTTTACCACCAGCAACATCGCCGCCTCCATTGACAACAACAGATGGCACCCTAGAGGCAGAAAATGAAGGGGCCATAAAGTTGTTATTATTATTAGAGGGGTTGGAATAAGAAGGGGGTAATGTGGCACAAACAGGAGCAGCGGGTACCCTATTGTCATTATAGTTGTTAGACCAACGGTATCGGTCACGATTAGCGGCCGGTTTATTATAAGCCGGAGGGCATGGAGCCGGAACTGCGGTTGCTGTAACCACAGATGATCTATTTTCTGGGATTGTAGACAATCTTGCTCCCATTTTTTCTTACAGTATATTTTGGTGATATCAAGGATAACAATGTGAAGTAGTATTAAGGAATTATATTGTATGGTTTTTGAAATGTTTTTGGTTGATGTATTGGAGTAGGAGTAGGGATATGAGGGGTTTATATAGAATTATATAGGTGGGGTTCTACAAAATGGTTTGACAGGTCAGGATAAAATTTATTCATCATGCATGTTCGATTATTATTCTAGATTTCTTTTGTCCTAAAATAACTAATACAGTCAACTTTGTATTCATACCGATACACTAGCTTGACTTTTTTTTTTTTGCTTAAATGACTTTATTTTTATATAATAATTATTAATAAGAATATTATAAAAATTATATGATGAATTTTTTTTTTTAATAAACGACTTTATTTTTATATAATAATTATTAATAAAAATACTATAAAAATTATATTATGAAATTTTACATTAGTACTTACGTAAAATATATTATAATAAAATGTGTTATTATGTTAGTAAAAAACTATGGTCAAAGTTAATGCATGGATAGTGATAAAGTTCCAACATCTCCGATAGTCTAGAACAGAGGGAGTAATTTTTTATAGGAGTATATATTCTAAAGCATCATTTAGTTGAAGTGGAAAATAAATTTATATAAAAGCTTGTATTTTATACGAATTTATTTGAAATTCTTAGGAATTTCATTAAGTTGTTTGGTTGTGACGATGAAAAAGTTAAAATTTTCATATAGGTACCATGTATTAGAAAAACAATAATTTAAATATAGCTGGGATGTAGAGTGGTTATTATTTTATAATAAAATACTCTTAGACATTACAAAGTTAAAAACCAAAAATAAGAAATAAACCAATCCAGCTCACAAGAAAAGTGTTATAAAATAAAATGGTTAAACGGTTATATGTAACGCTTGGCTAGTTTTGGAATTAAATTAGAAGTTCAAAATAGTCATTTTTGTAAGGAAATTTTATCGAAAACCTCCTTATAAAAGAGGTTTTTTTTTTTTTTTTTTTTTTTTTGTGGGTAAGATCATACTCGAATCAATTTTTTTTCTTTTTTGTGTGAAGTCGTACCTTATGTTGGAAAATAAAGTTTGACCCTATTTTCCAGTGTCGACTATCCCAACCCCACCCACGAAACCATTGATCCCAAGCCCCACCCATAAAACCACACTTTCATGGCGTTGACCACCCTAAACCCATCCCTTTCACAATAGCCACCCATCCCTCGTCTCCAAACCCCGCTCTCTTTTCATGGCGACCTCTATAGCCCAAGCCAGTCACCCACTCACCCTCTCCCCTCCACTGTTGATGCTGGTAACCCCCCCCCCCCCCCCCCTATCCTTTGCTCCTCCCTTTCCTCTACCCTGAGTACCCACTTTCTCCGTTTTCCCCTACCATTGAATGCCCCCTACCTTTCCCCCTACCTCCCCCCCTAAACACTAAATCCAAACTCGAACCATCTAAACCCCAATTTTGCAAGGTGGTGGTGATATGTTTATTTTATATAGTGTTTTATCCTTGTCACATGATCATAATTATGAGTATTTTTGGCTCTTCGAAGCTATTTTTTTATTAATAATATGCATTTCCTAGTGTCTTTGTAGTTTTGACATTATTTTATAGGAAATTGCGAATTTTGAGGTATTTTCCGGGATTTTTTAGCAACTACGAGCATTGCACATGGAGCACACTCTTATGGCCACTTTTTGAAGCCAAGGACCGTGTTAAAAGTAATTGAGCCTGATGATTAAGGGCTCGGCAAAGAAGAAGAACTGAGGCATTAGACCGAAGTTATGAAGATCAAGGAAGAGATTCGAAATATAGCAAGCAAGAAGCCCAAATAAAGGGAAAATTAGGTTGCCATATTCACTCGTCTGACCGGGCTAGAGAAGTAGCTTGGTTGCCTAAAGACTTGCCTGGCGTGTGTGAAGCTTAAAAACATTAGCTTATTTTTATTCTCTTTAATTTTAAGAAGTTCTTGGTTTAGTATAGATACAATTTTTTAAGCATAATTAAGGACGCCTTTCCATTAGCTTAATTCCAGATTTTTAGTTTACGATTTTCTAGTTGATTGTTCTCTCAATATTGTTCCACATTTGTTTAATGCTATTCATATTTTCCTTTATTTTGGCAATTATTTCTTCCTTTTTATTTCTCGTATTTTTATTGCTTAATTTAATTATGATTTCCTTAATTGTTTTGATTAGTTTAGATTTAATTATGTGTACGTGACTTGTTTCCTATCGAGGATCTTGGTGATCCATGAATAATAAGAGGGGGTGATTATTTATTATTGATTATTAATGTTTTGTGTTAATTTTCTATTGATTGTTATAATGCTATACAATTAGATTAGGTCTGGTTTGATTGTATGAGTTACGCAATATTGATTTGAGATTTAACAGGTAAGAACTAATATTAAGGCTAGTTTCAATAAATGAGTAATAATATTAAGGTTAGTTTCAACATATGTAATACTGCTAGATTAATTCTGCGATTATAATAAGTAGCGAAAGTTTGTTGTAATATGGTAATACTATAAGAAAAAGGAATTTAACAGCTGATTTTTGCGATCCCTAAATTCTACGTACACATGGTGATCCTCTTAAAAATCAATTATACAAAATGACCTTAGTTAAAAAAAATTATCTCACTCATAACCTTATTTCATGAAATAGTGGATTAAAATTAACTATGGTTTAATTCATAATAATAAAAAAATAACAAACAAAAATCACCCACCCCCACCTTCCCAGTCAACATCTCCCATTCTGGTGACACTACCTTAGGCTCCTTCGACTGTCACCGACGCTACCCAGGCTCTCTTCGACCACAGGTGAAACTACGCCAGCTTTTACCTCGACCACCCCATCGTAACCCGCCTCCTCTCTGGTCTCCACTCTTCCCAAACTCACAAACTCGACGCGAGTTACCTCCGAGTCCGACTCACTCCTCCAAGAATAACTTTAGTCTCCGTTCAGATCTCATTCCTATTCGATCGCCGCGAGCCTGGGGAGATATCCATTTTTGTGACACTCCTAGCCACCGGGTTAGGGGGATTGTCGATGACAAAACCAAAAAACTTCAATCCGAGACAATCTTTAATTTAATCTCTAAGCCAAGAACGTGAAACCCAAAAAAATGAGCGAAAACTTAAGCGATTGAAAAAGTTCAAGAAACAACCATAACATCAGTAGAAAACTGATCCAATTTGTTGAAAATCAGCTATAATTTCACATATACAGAAGGTCGAACAAGAAGCACGCTTAAAATTTATGGCTAATTGTCTAAATTCGAACAATATAGATTGAAATTGGAAGAACCCTAGAAATTGGAAAAAAAAAAAAAACCAAGAATCGACTATTGCTTGATTTAAGGTTCGGAAAACAAATTTTGATTGAAAGTAGAGGACAATCGAACGAATTAATGCTCCTATTTGCTCAATTGCGAACATAATTTGAGCGAAAATTGGTGGTTGCGGTGTAAAGAGTAGAAACAGTTTCGTTGGCGGGGCTTAAGGTTTTGGGTGACAGTGGGGATGGGGTAGCATCGCCGACAGGGGGAACGGGGTTAGCAGGAGGTAGCGGGTTGGTGGTTAGCTTAATTTTTTTTTTTTTGTTTTTTTTTTTTAAGAAAAAAATATAACGATAGCTAATTTTTATTTACAATTTAATGAAATACGGTTATGAGATAAAATTTTTAAATAAGGTTATTTTGTATAATCTATTTTCAAGAGGGTCACCATATGTATTTTGTACAAATACGACTACTATTGCAACTAACACGGTAGTCGCTACCATTGTTTCTAAAATTTATTAAAAAGAAAGCTACTGCCAAAAAAGCAAGAAATATCACTCCTTATTCCTTTATTCATAACTAGTTTTGTGCCCCGTGCGATGCTCGGGTTGTTTATTGAATTTTAAGATAAATTTTTAATCTATATATCAAATTTAAAAATATATCATTGATACAAAATTAGTTAGGAATTGATGTGCATTTGTGACGATTTGCTATCTAGTAGGCATGTAATGACGAATAATATTGTTGGTGGAAATGTTCAATTTAATACATTAAAAAATAAAAAATTAGCAAAAAATAAATTAAATAAAATAAATATTTAAAGCCCGTTGTGTTGACCAGAACCCAAAACTTTGGGCAAGGGTTGAACATTTCTTGACTCGTAACCTGAACCGACCCAATCTGAGACGACTCATGACCCGACCCGGCGACCCTCATTGACAGGTCTACATGATAATAATATTCTATAACATTGTGAAGTATATCATTTTAACCGATTAGTATATATTATAAATGGATGTTTTACGCCTAGAACTACTTCCTTCGCTCCAAAAAATATTATGATATAAAAAAAACTAAACATTATATGTTAATTTTTGTGAATTGTAATCTAATAATTTTTTAGAATTGTAATCTAAAATATTGGAATTTTATCGAAAATAAAACTCTAAACTAACAATTTTATCCTAAAATTTTATCCAAATAGAGTTAATTCTAAACTAATTTTTTTATCTTATGAAGTTTATTTAAATCTATCCAACGTGGCGCGACACTTGGCAAAAATTTGGAATGCCAAGTGTCACTGTCTCGTGATCTGACTAAAAGTTTATCTTTATATATTAGTTTTATGATACGTACAGTACATACTCTTCTTCCCAAAAAGAAACCAAAAAAGAAGGCCAAGTTTAGAACTTTAAATCGAACCCGTTGCCGTCGTCTTTATCACCTGCCACTGCGCCACCACATCTCCACTCAGGTTAGTTACGCATTCTTCTCCTTTCTACCGCCCATTCCATATTTCTCTTACTGCAATTTCCAAGTGCATTTAACCAAAATTATTTCCAAGAACTATTCTTTGATAAAATTGGTTTAACTTGGTGCAACAAAAATAAGAGGGCAATTACTCACTATTAATTAAAAGAGAGTTGGAAAAATTGAACATAAGTTCAATAAAGATTCCAACTTTAATACTTGTGAATCCTTGAAAATTATTTCCAAGAACTATTCTTTGATAAAATTGGTTTAACTTGGTGCAACAAAAATAAGAGGGCAATTACTCACTATTAATTAAAAGAGAGTTGGAAAAATTGAACATAAGTTCAATAAAGATTCCAACTTTAATACTTGTGAATCCTTGAAAATAATATCTTCCAATATGAAGATAAACAAATTTCTATCACAAGTTTCAAACTTTATGATTAATTCCAATCAACTAAAAAAATGATTAAATCAACAAAGTTCAACAAAAATTCATGGAATTTAGTAACTCAAAGTTTCAATCACTTAACATAATTAAAGATTGAATCTTTAGTACTTAAATCTTTAGTACTTAGAAGCCTCAAAGAACAACAATTTCACACTTAATGCAATTAATTTGCAATTATGTGAAAAATAAAACCAAGCTTTCAAACACAAATTACCACCAAGGAACCATGCCTAAAGAGGTTTAAAATTTTATATAAAATATGTATTGAACCAATTACATAACCACCATAAATATGCAATTAATTTTCAAGTTAGAAAGACTTAAAAATTTTCGTAAAAACAAAAAACCCCTTGAAAAGTGCATTTCTGGTCGTTTTTTGGCTAAAAACTGAGTCCTAAATGGGTAAAACCATTTCCAGAACGCCTTTTTTCACCCAAAATTCACTATTTTTGGGTCGAAATCTTGGTTCGGGAGCTGAAGTCAGCTCTAATACGAGGCTAAAATGGATATACGAGCTACTAATCTAATTAGCAACTTAAAACCAGAAAAATTAAGCCATAAAAATAACTTGAAAAATATTATGATTTTAAAAATAAACGAGCGAAGCTCCGATACCGCTATTGGGGTTTGGTTAGTCCGACACACCGCGGAAACAAACCCAAAAACAAGACCGCACTCGCAATAAATAAAACCATAAACATAATTAAATTAATCACAAGATTAAGATAAAACGATTACCTTTTGGAGCGTGCTTCGCCCGACCGAATGGGCTCTTAGTTGAAAACTAGCTCCGAAAACACGAAGCCTCCAACGTTGATCCTCCAATGAATACCGACAAGGTCCAATGTCTTGGGGTTAGCAAGACCCGACCAATAAAACCCAAGTAATTGAGTTGAAAGGCTTTCACTAAATGTAATACCTTTTCCAACTCTTGAGTTCAAGGGTTTTCACTTACTTGTGATGCCCTTTAAAACTCTTACTCAAGCAAAGAATCCTCAAGCCATGATTTGGCTATTTATTAGGAAAGCTACCTTGTGAATTCCACTCATCTTTCAATGTGGGACTTTTTCACAAAAATATCCCACATGAAAATATTGATGAATTCAACCCTTAGTTAAATAAACCAAGGAACAAGTAACAAGTGTCACATGGTTATGTGAGGACCACTTTCCCACTTGGTCCCCAAGGCAACTCACATGCATTGTGAGCTAACCATGTGTCACCCAACCTTGAGCCCCAAGTTGGGTTCGGTTGGGCCACTTTCTTTTGGCATGTGTTCATGACCCGTCACCCGGGTCCACGGCCCCCTTGCCACCATGGCGTGCTGCCACCATGGCGCGCTGCCATGTGGCACACTTCCACTTGGTGGCTGCCAACGTGGCTGCTGCCACTTGGTAACTGCCAACGTGGTTGTTGTCACTTGGTGGCTGCCACGTGTGCTGCCATGTATGCTGCCACGTGGCACGCTCCTATTTGGCGCGCTTCCCTTGTTTTTGCGTGGCTAGGGTTTTTTCTTGTTACTTGAAGCATTTTCCCGTCTCGCCAATTCTTAAATTTTTGCTCGACATTTGAGATTCTCCGACGCTCGGTTTCGACGCTCCAAGCTCGAATTTCCGACGTCTAAATATAAAATACTCGGTCGACTCATTAATTCCATCCGAATTAGTTCGTTGCTTTGGCTCGTTGGTTGCTTGGGTGTGGCCCCAAGGGTTAAGTTAAGATTAAGCTGTAATATTACTTATGCATTAATATTACTGATCGGAAGCGGCCTCCACCCAGGCATTCCGATCACTTGACCTTACTAAATATATTAGCTTTCTAATAATTCTGAACCCACTATCAGAATAATACACTTGTTCGAAGGACACTATTCCTTTCAGGCAGCAGCTAGTAGTCTGCACATTGTGCGCGGCGTGCTGGCAACTAGCCTCGGCCAAGCAGCCCGCACTTGGTGTGTGGCCTGCTAGGCCGTAGCACATGGCATCCCACCTTGGGTGCCTTGGTGCCCAAGTGTGGGTGCCACGTTGCGCAAAATGATTAGGAGTTGGGGTATTGAGGTTGCCGGTTTTGGGAGAGGGAGTAGGGAGCAAGTTTGGTCCCCCTTCTCCAAATGGTCCTTACCTACTCCCTCATGTGAGCTTGCCACTTGTTGATTTATTACTAGTTTGATTATTAATTTTATTTTAGCTTTAAAATAAAATGGGAAAATCAAATTGTCCCACATTGATGGGAGAGATTTTCACACTCATGCTCTTCCTTATAAATACCCAACTTGGTGTATTGGGAAAATCACTTGAGTAAGTGTTGAAAAAGGCATCACCATTGTGAAAACCTTTAATTTGAACACATTATTACTCAGGTTTTGGTCGGGCCTTGCTAACCCCAAGGCATTAGACCCTTGTCGGTGGTCAGGTTGTTGGTGGACTTTCATTGGAGGTCGTTATACTTTTGAGACTAGCTTTCGAAGTAAGAGCCCCTTGTGGTCGGGCGAAGCACGCGTCAAAGGTATAATTACTATCCTAATCTTGTCATTAAGTCAATTATGCATTGTGATTTTATTTATTGCGAGTGCGGTCTTGGTTCGGGTTTCCTTCCGCGGTGAGTTGGACTCACGAAACCCCAACAGCGGTATTAGAGCCTCGCTCGTTTATTTTAAAATCATATTTTTTTTTTCAAGGTGTTTTTAAGGATTTATTTTTCTGGTTTTAAGTTGCTAATTAGATTAGTAGCTCGGTTTATTAATTTTAATCCCTTATTATAGCTGACTTCAGCTCCCGAACCCTGATTTTCGCCTAAAAAGAGTGAATTTTGGGTGGAAAAGGCGTTTTAGAAATGGTTTTATCCTTTTTGAGGCTGTGTTTTTAGCCATTAAAAGACTAGAAATGCACATTTCGAGGGATTTTTTGTTTTGACAAAAATTTTAAGTCTTTCTAACTTTGAAAATTCATTGCATATTTATGGTGGTTATGTAATTGGTTCAATTCTTATTTTATATGCAATTTTAAACCTCTTTAGGCATGATTACTTGGTAGTAATTTGTGTTTGAAAGTTTGGTTTTATTTTTTACATAATTGTAAATTAATTGCATTAAATGTGAAATGTTTGTTCTTTGTTGCTTCTAAGTACTAAAGATTCAATCTTTAATTATGTTAAGTGATTGAAACTTTGAGTTACTAAATTCCATGAATTTTTGTTGATCTTTGTTGATTCAATCATTTTTAAGTTGATTGGAATCATAAAGTTGTAAACTTGTGATAGAAATTTGTTTTATTTGCATATTGGAAGATATAATTATTCAAGGATTCAAAAGTAGTAAAGTTGGAATTTTTATTGAACTTGTGTTCATTTTTCTAACTCCCTTTTATTTTGTCAAAATCTCAAGATTAATTTAAATTAGGAAAAACTGTCATTAATAATACGACCTTTCACCGATCTTCCAAAAATAAAACGATATTTTGATTATTCGGGAATAAAATGACCATTGACATGCATCTTCTATAAATAGAATAAAAAACCGATAACTTGTTTTATAGGTTAAACTAGACACGTGTTGCATTATAATTGGTTAAACCTTTTTTTTTTTAATTTAACATTGAAATGATTTTAAATTAAAAAAAATAAATTCCTTCCCTTTCCACCTCCCCCCTTTCCCGTTTAGCTCTTCCCCATTCCCTGGTCAACCACCTCTCCAACTCCCACACCATTACTTGCATCGCCACCAACCAGACAACAGTAACAAGAGCAACACGCTTGGTTTGTGGTTTTCCATGGAGATAGGTGGTCGACGTGGGGGTTGTAAGGAGAAATACAGAAAGTTGCTCGCGTTGACGGGCGGCTGGGTTTGTGGGGGTTTCAAGGAGGGAGGCAGTATGTGATCGCCTGGTCTCCATGGGAGTCTAAAGGAGAGAGGTGTTCAGCGAAACGCTGGCTTCATGTTGGTCGGCATGAAGTGGGTTCGTGATGGGGATAGCATGGTGGTCGGCGAAGGGATGGTTTTTGAGGGGCTCAGCGTGGTTGCCGGTTGTTGTGGAGTAGAGTTGTGGCGACGGTTGTTGGAGGTGAGGGTGGGGAGGAGGTGGTGGTAGTGACTGGTGAAGGGAGTTGGGGATGTTGGTTTTTTTATTTTATTTAAAATCATTTTTTAAATAAGTAAAAATGTTAATTAAAAAAAAAAAGCAATATGCCAATTCTAAAGTAACGCGTGTCACAAGTAACCTATTAATCAGGTTAAAAACAAGTCACGTTCTATTTATTGAAGATGTAGGCCAAAGGTCATTTTATGCCGGAATAATCAAAAAGGTCTTTTTTTTTTTTTTTTTTTTTTTTTTTTTTTTTTTTTTGGGAAGACCAGTTAAAAGTCATGTTATTCTTGACAATTTTTCCTTTAAATTAATTAAATTAATAGTGAGTAATTTCCCTTTTATTTTGTTGCACTAAGTTAAACCAATTTTATTAAAGAATGGTTCTTGGAAATAATTTTGGTTAAGTGCACTTGGTTGAATTTTATTTAAGTTAGACTTGTTTAATTTTCAATTTTTTCTAATTATATTAATTCTAAAATAAATTTGGAATTAATTAATTAAAGTCACGCAAAATTCGGGTTTAATTCCGAGAGTGTGGCACGCAAACCAAGGTACATCACCCTCGGGCTAGTCGGGCTGCTAAGCAGCCCACATGTGGCTGCCAAGGGTCAGTGTGCTTGGTGCACGCCATACACCTCAAGGCGTGGATGCTGCCTACTGACCAGTAGCATGGCGCACCATGGCTTGCCAGCAAGCCTCAGCCAAGCACAGCAGCTTCTGCTAGCACAACGTTCTGCTGTGCTCGCATATCATGGTTGTGCGAGCGTGGCTGGAGGTGTGTGCAGCTTGGGCAGGGAGTACGTGTGTGTGCTTGGTGTTGTTGCGGGGATTGCGTGTGGGTATGCTACGATGCGCACAACCCCACAATTGGCACTTTAGCCCTAAGTTTTAAGGCAATGCTATTTTGCGGATTTTTCCGTTTTAATTATTTTTATTAATTTAATTTGGTTTTAATTATTTTAATAAATTTTTGGAGGCTAGGCCTCGGTTTTTGAGCGGCATTTGCAAAAAAGTAAATTTTGGAAAATAATTGGGTTTACCGGCTTAATTAATTTGATTAATTAAGTTGGATGCGGAATTTAGTGGGAGCTTCAATTATTAATTGCGCTTATTTACATAATTAATTAAACAACTTTGACTAGTTTTAATTAGGCTTGTTAATTGGATCAACAACCTAAATTAGCTACTAGTTTACGCGCGTTTTATGTATTGTTACTTGTTTTATCATTATAAAATGCATGGGCCATTTCACAAATAGTGAATGGATGAATGGAATGTATATTCTCTCACGGGTTTTTATAAAATGGCAACTACTGGGGCCCGATTAGGATAGAAAATACGGTCTGCGATCCGTGATGTATTTTTGTAAATCTAAATACGAACTGCGAACCGTTGAGTATTTTTGTACCTTAATATTTAGATTAGTCCTAATCATAGATACTAGTATTTGCATAATTATGGTCATGTCTTGAAGACTGAGGTTCTTGGAAGACGAATCCATATGAAGTTGCTAAAGACATCCCTTGAAGACTCAAGGGGTCATGCTAGTTTCCAAATTCATCTTTATTTATGTTTTTTTATATATATATTTATGATGATTTATATATGAATTATATGTTAGATGCATGTTTAGGATTTCGAATGTTGTGATGATTAATTAAGTTTACTTAAATCAACCAACATAGAAACCCTTGGTCCCTAAAATATTGAGTGAAATTGTCATTCCAAAACAACACTTATCGACCTATTGAGAGTAGTGATAGGCTACGCCAAAGCGAGGCATCACTATTATTCCCTAGGATACGTAAGGTATGTGGATGGGTTTGGCAAAGCAAGACATCGTATACAAGTTGGCTTTGATTGTACTCAACGATATGAGTGATGGAGTCCTAACATGTCGTGGCAAAGTGAATAAATTGTTGAGAGAGCATTACATGCAACGATTTATTCAACCAAGAGTGGCTTGAAGCCATTAACAAAGAGTTGCTTACCTTAGGATATTGAGTGTTAAGACAAGCCAAAGCATGCTTAACCACTGTTTGTTTCTTTGGATCTTGGAATTGACTTATTCTCACCAAATGGGGACAAATTTAATGCGTGGATAAGACGTTTAGTAAGATTGAAAATTTGCATTAACACCTTTTAATTTTCAAACTTATTATGTTAGTTATTTACTTGATAAATGGTTATACTTTGCACTTATATTTGTAGAATTCCAAATCAAACTATATTGTTTTCCATGATTGGTAAAGGAAATCTTTGAGAATGGCTCTAAAAAAAAGGAAAGGCAATTCTAAAAATACAATTCTTATAAATGACTTTTAAAAGTCCAAAAGGACGATTGGACATCATGTATTCAAAATACTAGGTAGCTTTGATAAACATGAAGTATTGAGTTGGAAACTCAAAATTGTAAATGCTTGACAACCAACATGTTTTTTCGCTTTATACGCTGGTGAGTACAACTCATTGATGTAGAACGAATTAAAGGAAAAGATGAAACTTTGTTATACGGCGCATTAGATGCTTAATTATGCCTAACAAAGTATAAAAGTCAAATACTCTTACAGAAATGATTCTGAAAAATTATGAGATAAAGTATGATAAGAATTATAGGAATCGAGGAACAAAGAAAAGGAATAAGATTCCATTTCTGCTAAAGAGTTCATGTTATTCTAATTAACTTAGCAAGTTATTATCTTCACAAGTATCAGATACTGCTTGAGTGTTCCACTTTGAAAAAGTGACCTCAAACTATTGAAGATAAGCTAAGTTATTGACTTACAAGCTTAGAATGAAGCAAGTGGTGCTAAATCAGTTGTAAGGTCATATGCTTTGTTTAAAGACCTTTTTAGCTAAGGCTGGAACAAATAAATGATTATTATGTTCCATAATCACCAAACAATCTGTTAACACACGGAAAGACTCACATTCACAGTAAAGAGAAATAGTTGCGAGTTTATTTGAATGACATGGTTGTCTAAACCATGAGTCAAGATTGTCTGATTATAAACAAACATTTTCCTAACATGAAAACTCACAAATTTTTATGGGTGTCATAAATGTCACCCATTTGATGAGCATTTAGGTTGATTTCATCCTCTTTTCATAGCTTTCTTGCTCAATAAATGCTTAGTCTTATGCTTTGTTGCTTAGTTTTACCTTTCCTCTCTTATTTTGTAGCTTTTGTGTATTTCGTTGGTTTTCTAGCCTTTTCTCCTTTATTTGCTCTATTTTCGTGGTTGTAGGTATTGTACGAGGTTCGGGTCTTGATATTGGTGATCTACTAAGGTGGAGAAAGCCTTTGGAGCAAGCTCGCGGCATTTGGAAAGCTCAAGATGCAAGGAAGTGGAAATTCCAAGTCTTGGCTCTTGGGCTCTCATGCCGTGCTACCATTAAGAAGTGGTGTACCCACTAATCTAGATCTTAAGCTACTGCCACTCCTAGTGTTCATCATCATCATAGTCGCGCGACCTTAGAGAACGCACGAAGCCGCGAGAATTTCGAAGAAACCAAGTGAAGCGCGGGCGCGCAAAGCTCGGGTGCGGCCGCACCACTCCTTGGCGCGGGCGCACCTCCCCTTGGCGCGGGCGCACCTCCCCATGGTGCGGGCGCGCCCCCCTGCTGCGCGGGCGTGCCTCCCTGGGTATTTGTTGCTTGGTTTTTAGTGTTTTTGCGCCTCTATAAATATCTTTGTAACCCGATTTTTGGGGCAAGTTTAGAATAAGTTTCATATTACATTTTGATCATATTCTTAGCTTAGTGGAGATCTTCTCTCTCTAGTTTTAGGGTTAGTTTTAGGAGTAGATTTTAGAGAGAGAAAGTGAGGAATTTCAATGGTGATTGAGAGATTGAAGATTCAATGGTGACAATTGTATTGGAGATCTTCTCTATTATCAATGAACATTTCTAAACTCTATCTCATTTATTGATTTGTTTAATATTCATGTTTGTTTGATTTGTTTTGGATTTGTTTGGATTTTGATGTTTGATCTTTGATTAGAGTAATTGATCTTGATAGATTGTTGATTCTTGTTTTCTATGGTTGTTTGTTGATTTAATGATGTTGTTAGAGTAGTTTGCTTGCTAGGGTGATGGTGAAGCTTATATGATGTGATGGATTGATGTAAATTGGGGATAATTGATGGAGTTTATGATGTGATTAAATTGGTCGATTGATCATGTGCATGTGTGTAATTGATTGAAGAATGGCCAACTTTGATTATTGCACTAGATTGCTTTGTAAGTTCACATTGATACAAACAATTGATTTGTGGCTTGCATTTAACGATTAAGGTGTCTTGTGACGTTCCTAGCTAGAGTTTATTGTAGTTGACGCTAGTTAGACCTCTAGGAAAATAGCTTGATATGCTCTTTTGGCTGCATGATTGGTTTTCCCTTACATCACTCAACTTAGTCAACTTCCTATCCCAATTTGCTATGTTCATTGCTATTATATGTGAATCCTAATCCCTAGCTAGCACTTTATTTGTTCGGTTTCTTCGTTTAAGTAGTTGTTAGTGTCACCTCCTTTCCTTCGTCTTCGACCTAGCTTAGGCACCCAAATTGAAAGCACTTAGACATTACCGTTCCTTTGGGTTCGACCCTTGACTTACCTCTATACTTGTATTTAGGTTAGTTAAGTGTTTATAAATTTTGTTTGGCTTAGGGAGGATTATTCCAACGACCTAGTTCACCCCACGTCAAAGTTCAAATCTTAAGCATGATTTGTGTTATGAACATCTTTAGCAATGTCACATTGATAAGAACGTACTCAAGGCCATATAGGCTCTTGACAGTTGATCGATTCGGTATCGTTCTAAGACAAGCAAGTCTTACTTGTTAAAAACCGACAAAGTAAAGAGCTATTGTTCTTGATATAGACAATTGACTTTGAAAGATAAAGAGGATTCAATTACTTCAAATGTTTCACGAGGAATTTGAAAGAATATGGCTATATTCATCAAATGTGAACAAACTTGACCATGAATAGTTGAAGAGTTCAATGAAGTACAGAATCGATTGGCAAGATATCAAAACGTCTAGATTAGATTGAGTGATGTTTTCTTAACCCAAGTGTGACCATCACAAAGTTTTGAAATTGAAATTTGCATAAATAACTCCACAAAGAACATAGTGTATCTTCATGGAGACCTCGATGCCATTTAAAAATGACTCGGACAATGATAGATCACATCCCTTCCTATAAAGTTCTTAAGATTTGCACAAAGGACTAATTTTACACTAAACAAAATGTCGGAGCTAAGAAAGGACACCATATTAAGTTATGGATAGAATTAACTTCTAAATGTCTTTTCAATTATATGTCTAAAATTCTTAGCCACAGTGGGAGTTCACTGGCTCATTGGGAGCTAAGTGACTCAGTGGGAGCTCACCGACTTAGCAAGATCTAGGTGGTTCAGTGAGAGCTTAATGGCTCATTAAAGACTAAGATAGCTCAAGTGGGAGCTAACTGTTTCTTTCACAACAAACTTTTACCCAAAGACAATATACATGTCTCTTTGTAAACATTCAAGTGAGACTACGGGCATTACCTCCACAACCTAAATAAGAACACAGTGTTTGTTGCTCTAAGTGGTGTCTTTCTGGAAAGTAACACATTCCCAAAACGACAAGTGGGAGGAAAATGAACTCGATGACCCTCGAGATTAGCAACAAACTAAAATTGAGAACCTCGGAAGACCTTAAAAGGGATTCGTAAGAATACTTGATCAAGAATACTCAAAAGGACTTTACAAGTGCCTTAAAAGAGAATTCATTACTCACAAAACTTTTGAAAAGTTGGAGTAAGATCAAGATAATCAAAGGGCTTTGGAAGCGCCTTGAAACTCAGTGTTTGATGCGATATCCCCGTATAGGTATAGAATTCACCAAAGGCTTGGATTTAATCCTATAAATTTTTTTATTAAGTTAGAAATAAACCTAAGACAACAAGCATACTATTTACTATTAGATAGTAAGGGAATAATGCCTTGTAAGATATCTACGAGAAATCCAAATTCCAAATAATGGTTACAGGCCATAAGATCCGAAATAGACTCCATGTTTGAAAATCATGTTTAAAACTTGATTAATTTGCATGAAGGGTGAAAGACCCATCAATTGCAAATAAGTTTTCAAGAAGAAAACTAACAAATGTGGAAATGTATATGCATACATAGCTAGATTGGTTGAAAAGGATATAATTATATCCACAGAGTTCATTTTAATAAAAATCTACTCAACAATTGGAATGGTCAAGTCTTTTTGCGGTTATTATAGCAAAATTGCACATATGAAATATGGCAAAATAGATACCAAAATCGCCTTCCTAAAATAGGATTTTGGAAGTGATTATGAAAATAGTCTAAGGGATTTGAAAATCTAAATAATGCTAGATTTGAAAGCAAGCTCAAGAAATCCAATATGGGATTGAAGGAAGCATCGCATAAAGGAATTGGAACGTATTTTCTCATAAAGTTAATAATAAGATTGACTTATGACGAAACATATAAATTCTTATGAATAAGAAGTTTAGTGGGAGCAAGAGTCAATCTTGTAAGGTCCAATAAGAAGTTTGTGAACTCTGTTTTAAATTAACTATCAAATGCTAAATACTTAGATTTGAAAGTATTTTCGACAATGGACCAAGAAAAAGACAATACTTAGTACATATTGGGTATTAAGATCTATTGTATAGACTTACTAAAATGTTTGAACGTGTAAAGGAATTTACCGCGTTAAACATGAATTGAAGGACTTTGAAAGACTTCAACCCGTATGTATAAAACTAAGTAAATGTTTGAACTAAGTGTGAGCTAGGCTAAATACTAAGTCAAACAAGAAAGACTCTAGTACAGACTTTCAACCATATCACATAACAAACAGTTTAGCAAGACTCAGTGAAACTAGATGAGCTAAAATGTAACTTGGATGGAAAAAGATTGAGAATCATTCTACAATTAAATCCATCATGTACGCTACGATATGGAATTGTCACACGACTTACTTGCTAAGGGCATGTAAAGTATGTATATATAGTACCCATCAACCTGAATCTATGTAATAAATCGTTATATTATGGCCAAGAACATCCAAAGTACTTAGATAAGTAACAGGATGAGTTCATGACTTGTGGAAACAAATACAATTTGAGAATTGATGTTACAAGCACAAACCTTAACAAGGATTAGATCCTTAACAAGGAAGCCATTTATAAGAACGAGATAACAATGAGTCATGGCTTGAGAATGGTAACATGGACGTGCATCCATGTGTAATGTGAGGGAATTTAAAGTAAATTTCCATGATCACAAGTGATTAGGGTATCCCAAATCATTGTGAGTCGTTTGGTGTGAAACCCAAGCAAAGCATCATCGGGAAGTCTACTAAAATATATGTTGAGCATATTGTTGCCTTAAAGGCGATAATAAAGAAGATGTTCTATGGAAATATTGTTGTTGAACGTTAATGATTGTAGGTTGTCAAGTTGAAGATCTCAATCATGAAAATGAGTGGGACCATCACTTGGACAATAAATCCTAAATCACACATAATCCATGGCACTCTAAAATTTTATCATCTTATTATGAAAGTGATCAGTAATGAAGATGCTAAGATTAGCAAAGTAATTATAACTAAACCTATGCAATAAGTGAACGGAAACATTCACAATTGCACGAAAGAAATCAAGCATATTAGATATGGGTGTGATTTCTATAGATGTTTTATAAAGAGTGATACTCTTAAAACATTTGGAAAAACCATTTATCATAAGATGAACCATTCAGGTTTGGGAGTAATTTAAAATTTCATGCAATTTTATCACTCCGTTTTCTTTTTAATTATGGTTTAGGTAAATAATGAGTCCATTCGTTTCTTAGAATATTCAAAATAGGGTATTAAGACCAGTCTTGGTAAGGAAATACCTATTAAGTTAACATTGAATATTATAATCGAAAACTACCTCTAATTGAGGTCATTTAAGCGATGGACGATTAATGACCATTTGAGATTAGTGTGTAGTTTTATTTATAGCACCGTTTCTTGTGCTACAAGGACATGATCGTCATAAATCATTTGTACAGGTATCGGTTTAGAACCATACTTGATCGACCTATGAGAATACTTTAAGAGATTAAAAATCGTCATTAGTTTACTTCTCATTATGGCTATCGAAACCTATTTCCCCGACCATGAGTATTGTGAGCTTTATTGTTTGAGTACTAGTCCGCTTTGATGTTGTCAAATGTTTACCGTAATAGGGGATTATAACGGCAACACTCGAGCGGCTAAGTCCTCTCAGTTAGAGAAGCTACATTACAAGACTAGGAATGTCCCCCTATTAAAAATAGGAAAGATCTCTTTGTTGTTTACAAGGCCTCTCGATGAGCGAGACTGTAAAATGCATGGCCGGGCTCGGATAGATTTAAGAAATCATCTATTTATTGACAGTAGGACTCGTGATCGAGAAACACTTCTGGACATAATAAGGATAGATGACAAATAAATCTTACCTTATTGTTCATGAAGAGACATTAAGCGACATAGGAAAAGGACTATACACTAAAAGTTCACTTGTGAAAGGAGTGGTGTCCTTCGAACAAGTGTATTATTCCAATAGGGGGTTCGGAATTATTAGAAAGCTAATTATTCAGTGAGGTCAAGTGATTAGAATTCCTGGGTGGAGGCCGCTTCCGGTCAGTAATATTAATGTATAATTAATATTACATCTTAATCTTGACTGAACCCTTCAGGTCAGACCCAAGCAACTAACGAGCCAAAGCGACAAATTAATTCCAAAGAAATTAATGAGTCGACCGAGTAATTAATATTTAGACGTCGGAAATTCGAGCTTGGAGCGTCGAAACCGAGCGTCGAAAGTCGAATCGAAAACAGTAAAAGACGAGATGTGAAAATACTAATAAATCAACAATGACCATAATACCCCTAGCGTCGGAATACCGAGTGCTAGGGGCGCGTCCATGCTAGCAGCCCTCACCAAGTGCGGGGCTTGGCTAGCGTGCCGCAGCTAGCAACCCTCACCAATGTGCGAGGCATGCTAGCAGGCAACAGCTAGCAGCCCGCACATTGTGCTCGGCGTGCTGGCAGCCAGCCTCGGCCAAGCAGCCTGCACTTGGTGCGTGGCCTTCTAGGCTGTAGCACATGGCATCCCACCTTAGGTGCCTTGGTGACCAAGTGTGGCTGCCACGTGGTGCGAAATGATTGGGAGTTGGGGTATTAAGTTGGCCGGTTTTGGGAGAGGGAGTGGGGAGCAAGTTTGGTCCCCCTTTCTCCAAATGGTCCTCACCTACTCCCTCATGTGAGCTTGCCACTTGTTGATTAAAATAAAAAATAATTCGATTAAAAAAACGATTAAAATAAAAAAAATCCTAACCTTGCTCAAACCGGTTCATGCATGTGTTCGTGGTGGTCTTGGTGGGGGTGGAAAAGTCGGTGTTGCATGTGAAAGTGGTGAGGGTTTTCGTGGTGGTTTTCGAATGAAAGAAAGGAGGAGGACACGAAGGAGAAGGAGATCGAGATGAGAAAGAGAAGGAGGAGATGAGAAACATAAGAGAGAACAGGAGACGGGGAGCAGGAGAAGGAAAGAGGAGGAGAGGAAAGTTAGGGTTGGGGGGTTTTGTTGGGGTGATTTTTTTTTTTAATAACTAATGGCACCGGTTCACATTGGCACCGGTTCAAACCGATGTGCTATATTTTTTTGCAACCGGTTTGAAGTTAACTGGTGCCATTATTCCTGGTTCATTTGCCCGCCCATTTTTTAGCCTATTTTTTCCACTTGTTTGGACTGAACCAGTGGCAATTAAGGGGTGCCTTTTTTCTTTTTTCTACTAGTGAATTCTAGATAGTTGTGATCAAAAACTTCAATCAACCTTCAACGGAGATGTGAGTCACGATCACACCACAAACCACCCAAACAACCATCACACGGGCCGCCTATGAGGGTTGGTCGTACGGTCTAGGGAGGAGAGATAGAGCTGAGTGTAGAGAGAGAATTAGGTTTTGGGAGTTTGTTGTTTAGTTCATTATTAACGGTGAATTAATTTTTATGTCATACAACCCTAGGCATGGATTATATTTATAGATCATATCTCTAAATAAATTCGTGTCAAGCCTAAAACACTCTAAGCTCATCAAACTATCCTAGCCCAACAATTAATGAGGCATGTCATAAACTCATGAGGCTCAATAATGGGTCTCTAACTTGTTTGACCCAATATTCTTGTGTATGACCTCATAGGATCCATTTTATAAGGCTTTAGACTATTTAAATAGACCAAAGATCAATTGTCATATCTAGCACCAAACAATGACGACCCTATAGAATTAACTAATTATCTCCATAATTGTGATCCTTGATATATCTTGTAATTGCACTTATCGAAGACATAATTCCTTCATCTGCCCCCCATGTAATATCTCCACATTCCTCAAATTTGATACATATGCAATAGTGAGATGATAAGTTGACACAATTTTTTGCACATCATGTATTATTGGCCATCCGAGAATGGCATTGTATGCTGATCCACTGCAAGGAATTCTGCCATCACGTCCTTTGCGGCTATCCCATCACCAAATCTAACTGGCAAGACAATAATGCCTTCCGACCTCACCGCTGATCCATTGAACCCGATCATCGGGTAAGACACCTTTGTCAAATATTACCTCCCTAATCATTTCCTTGAATGCTTGCATAAACAAAACATTTGCCGGACTACCTCCACCCACCAAGACTCGTTTTATGTCGACCCTGTTAATCGTTGTTATCAACAGTAACGGTAAGCATGAAGGAAGAAGATTTCCCTAGCATCCTCCTTGGTAAAACACCACATTAGGTATATTTATAGGTCGGGGGCGACTATCTGCATCTAGAGCATTCACTATATGGCGATGCTCAGACAAATGCTTTCGTGCTCCACTTATTGTTCCCTCATGAATCGGCCCACCTATTATCAAGTCAATTTTCTTCCCTGTTAATAGTGGTGGCTGCCCACCGTCTCCTTACCGACTTATTTCAATCTGCTGCCTTTCGGGCCTTACATCCTGTCGCTGATGCTCTAGTTGCCGATGAGCTGGTGGCGGCTAACTTCCCCCTGATTGCAGACCGTACTGGGTTAAGTGCCCCTTCTTTATCAGCTCTTCAATATTATCCTTTAATTATGAACATTTTTCAGTATAATGCCCAACATCTCGGTGGAACATGCAATACTTCTTTGGATCTCTCCCCCTGGCCTTCATCGGTACCGACCTCATCCAACCTTCTCTGTTCTGATTCACATAGTAGATTACGTCCCTTGGCGCATTCAACAGGGTATAACTACTATACCGCATCGGTACTCTTGCTCTTCTTGGCTCTTGCCGACCTCCCCTCCCTTACCGGGGGTTGGGCTCTCGACTTTCCACCTCATGAGGTTGCTCTTTCAGAAAGATGTTGCGCTTTATCTGTCGAAGCAGCCCTACTACTTGTCTTCATTAACTCTTCACTTTTAATGTAGTCATGGGCCTTGTTGAAGGCCACCGCTAACGTCGGTAGGTTTTTTGTTTATCACGTACCATTTGCACTCTGAATCATTCAGACCATTCATCAATGCCATAACAACTATCTCTTCATGTAACTTCGGTACGGTATTGGCTTCATTATTGAACCTTATAATATTATACCTTAAAGACTCATCTGATTTCTTCCCTATCGCCATCAATTCCCCTGAAGTTCTCTGCCTAACACTGTTGCTGATATAGTGCCCTATAAACATTTCTTCAACTTCTCAAAACTGCCAACTATGCCATTTTCCAGATTATTAAACCAATCTATTGCCGCCCCTATCAGGGTGGTCGGAAAGACCTTGCGACAGACAGCATCCAAATTGGTGTACAAAATCATGTGCCCCTCATAGGACGTTATGTATCTTCTTGGATCACCCCTTCCATCATACCTACACGTCGGCATTTAAATCTTCTCCATTGTTTGATCCAAGATATCCTACGTAAACGGCGATGCCCTTGGCTAGACAACCGTCTGCACCACACCTTGACCCGGGCTATGCTGGGTTCTCTGCCGCTGACTTCTAGTGCTAACGACACGACTGGAGGACTAGGCTTTAGTCTCTTGAGCTGTTGTGTGCATCCTTATCGGTGATTCTTCGTGGAATGGCCGCCTTGGCGAACCCACTGCCTGGTGGAATTTCATATCAAGATTTATAATCGGTACCCATCCTCGAACTTGGGTAGTACCAATCTCGGCCTCCTTCCTTTTCTTACTCAGAGATGTCATCACCCTGGCCGCCATCTCCAAATCCTCCGGGGTGAATTCGTTCATGGGATCTAATGTTGCTCCAACATGTCGTTATGTGGTTAACGGCATATTGAACTGGTTTTCTTCTAAGGTGTAAGTTTCATCCTCAACCTCAACCTCTGGATATGTTGTTTCGTTTCCAGGATTAATTCAACTGCAAGTTCCATTATTACTTCCAGGTGTTTCTTTGTTTCCGGCCATAGTTTTTCTGTGTAAGGCTCTTAGGCGATAGAAGTAATCACTACCCGCTCCTTCTAGCACCAAATTGTTCCTGCTGGGATCCGACAGCCCGCATCCGAGGTCCGTGAAGACCCTATCGTCCAGTTAAGTACCTACACAAGAAATGAGGATTAGCTAACCCCAGGGTGAATCCGGGGATAAACACTCCGATGATAAAGCTAGAAAGTGTTTAAGAGAAAGAAGAGATAAAGAGAGTAATCAATGGCCCCTCTTAACTTGGATAATCTCACCAATATATAATGATTTCAACTGCCACGTGGCTGCATGCTATGCAAACCACTTTATGCCAAGTGTCGATTAATCAACGCCACATGCTGAATTTAAAGAGGTGGCGATATCTATGTTGTTATGTGATGTCACCGATATAAGTTTTATGATTATATTATAAGCCAAAACCCGTTTAGACTGTGATCAAATGGATATCGGCACTGTACCAGATATCGGTATCTCCCCATAAAACTTTAAAATATCTATACTAATATATTAAAAGACGTTTATAAAAACGTCACTGTGCCACGTAGACTCCTCCAAATTACGCTATGTTACTTCACATACATTTCATGATGTCATGTCATTTCACAACACCTTCGTTACGCCATGTCACCTACCTAACATCTCATCATGCTACATCATATAAAAAATTTGAAGATAAGGAGATTCGAACCGCGAACCACTTATAACAAAATTGACTTTTCAATCATCTAAGCCAATTATCAAGCATGTTACAAATATAAAAAAGAAATATATAAAGACAGGTAGGCATAAAGACATTGTCCATATTAATGATTTTACAAAATCCATAAAAAAAATACTCCCATTGTACAATTACAAAAGTAGCAATACGGGGCAACGCCCGGGTTACTAACTAGTTTACTTCTAATCTTTGTTTTCTAAGAAAAATAAGAATTTTATTTAATGATAGAAATAAATTACTTATTAATTTATTATGGGGGATAATGAAATCGGGTATATTAGGACAGGTTTCTCTTTTTATCAACAATACAAGTTTATAGTCCAATCTGAACGAGAAACACCAACTAGCGTCTGAGCTTTTCATGTACGTGATGAGAAGCAGGTTTACTGTATTTTAAATAAATTATCTTTCAAGAAGTATCTAGTGTTTGGAATAAAATTTAATGCTTCTAAAAAGGGATGATAATATCATGGTCAAAGATTGTATTTGTATGAGAACCATTGAAACTTATAATAATACAACAGCATTTAGTTAATTGTATTATTGCTGTTTATAATATTGGACGACTATATGTAAGTAGTATAAGCTTAGCAAAGCATATCTTTGTCGGAATAATATTAATGGTGATTCATTAAGTGGTTTACACCGTCATTAGAGAATGGAGAACCATTCATTACAATATCTCAAATTAAAAAAATAATACAACATAATAACCGACACTATCAACTTCTTGATACACCCATTCATGTCTTCGTAGTGTGCAAACAAGGTGGCAATGAATTACATCTATGTAGACAGTTTTAGGTACAAATAAAAGCTCATAGTTAGAACAAACATGTCGTGTTCATGTTAAGTTTATAGTCGAAGCTAGGCTCTCCACCGAATGTATCAAATATTGACTTGATCATTAAGCTTAGCTTGCTTTATGTTAGAGATATCGAAAATATATGTGTGATATATTTTCCACATATATTTTCCGTAGATATCATTTAGAGAGTAATATATTTGATTAGGATATTTATGTTAAAATATTATTTTGAGAATATATATTTAGGGTTTATGGTTAAACGTATATCTTTTAGGAAGATTGTTTCCTATCTTATGAGCTTAGATTTTGTATAAATACTCAACCTATTGATGAATAATAATGAAGTCATTATGTTCTCTCTCATAAATAATTTGTCATGGTATCAAGAGCAGGTTAAATCTTGGGACCGCTCACAAAAATTTCCCCCCTTGCCGGTGGGTTAGAAAGTTAAACCCACCGGTGGGATTCAAAATTTTGCTTCTGCTATGCAATATTAATACTCTTTAAATTTTTATTTTTTTTGGTTGGTACACGTATCATATATGTGTATGTGAATTTTTTTTTTGGGAGAATTTTTTTTTTTTTTTTGGGAGTATGTGAGTGGACTTCCTCCACTATAACACATCTTTGGAGATGAAGAAATTAAACAGCGTTATGCTTGACGCAATATTTAAAAGAAAAAAAAGCGGTTCTCTTGTGTCGTGAGACAAGATATATTTGGTTCTCCTTGTGCCGTGAGACAAGGTTTGTGAGTTGATTCGAGCATGATTTTGCATCTTTGGATATGAGTGTGGTTTACTCTGAAAAACCAATAAAAGATTTGAGTGTGGTTTACTCTGAAAGACCAAGAGATTTGAGTGTGGTTTACTCTGAAAGACCAAGAGATTTGAGTGTGGTTTACTCTGAAAGACCAATAAGAAATTTGAGTGTGGTTTACTCTGACAAACCAATATTTGATTGGAGCTCGATTTTGCTCTGGAAAAACCAAAATTATTATATTTGTAGGTTCGAAAAGAATGACGTTTCAGCTTGATTGATTGATGACTGATGAGTTTGAAAAGATGAACGTTCTCATCGTTGAAAAAGAAAAAAAAATTGAAGGCGACATCACAAGAGTGTGCATCTCGGCTTCAACAAAGTGAAGAATTTCCAATCGCAACGTTCGTGTTACTGCCGTTACGATTGCGGGAGGGTGTTAGAGATATCGGAAAATATATGTGTGATATATTTTCTGTAGATATCATTCAGAGAGTAATATATTTTATTAGGGTATTTATGTTAAAATATTATTTTGAGAATATGTCTTTAGGGTTTATGGTTAGACGTATATCTTTTAGGAAGATTGTTTCCTATCTTATAAGCTTAGATTTTGTATAAATACTCAACCTATTGATGAATAATAATGAAGTAATTCTATTTTCTCTCATAAATAATTTGTCACTTTAAGTAATTCTGTCCATACAACAAAAACACTAACAAAACTTTATTTTATACTTTTGATAGGTTAAGGTCTTTACAAGGCTGGATTTTTTCACGTCAATACTCAATCCCAAGATGATTTCATTGTTTGACAAATAGCATGTAGTATTGTTGAGTACATCTTTACACATAAATATATCAAAAATTGCAACTCCGATAGGATGTAAAGTTAAACACAAAAGAGTGGCAGAAATGCAAATGAGAATCTTCTTTAACTTTACTGCTTTGATAAATGCAAACTATGTCTCAAATAATGTTCAAACTTCATGCACGCATGTAATTATGTAAATCAGCCATTTACCAATTATGGGACGTTGCGAATTTAGGAATATATGCCAAATTGCCAAGTCTAGTCACAATTTGAAGCCGGCGCTTTTTTCTTACTATTTTCGGTTTTTTTTTTTTTTTTTTTTTTTTTAAAAAAAAAAAAAATTGTAAATAATAATCCAAACTTTGCTTGATTTTCTTTTAATAATCCCAATTTTGAATTATTCTAGAATAAGTTGAACTTTGTGAGCGGTTTATTTTCTTCAATCCCACACCGGTCAATAAAAGTCAATGACCTATTATATCAGGTTACTTGACATGTGTAAAGTGTTAAGTGGTCCCAAAAAAAACACCAGCCCTTTCCCTTTCCCCCACTCCCATCCCCGCTACCCAGCCTACCACCCCTTCCTCGTCGGCTCACCGCCTTTCCCCCACCACTAGAGTTGCCGGTTTCCCCTCTTCTCGAAACCCCCTCCCATTCCCCCACACAACCACCAAGAAAACCCCTCTTCCACTCTCAAAAACCCCAAACCGCCACCCTAGCCAACTCGCAATCGCAATAACAGCAACACGCCACCGCCGACCAACTTTCAACCGTAACAAATCACCACCAATTGCTCCAAGGTGGGGTTTAGGGTGGTTTCCCATTTCTGTTTAGGTGGTTGTGGGGTTTGGAAAAGGGGTTACGATTTTGAAGGGTGCGAAGGGGTTGTGCGTGGTTTATCGGTGTGGGGGAAAAAAGGGAGGGGGGAAAAGAGGGGTAGCGGCGGGCGGCCGACATAGGGCATCAAGGATAGGGCAGCCGACGTTGAGGTTCATGGTTGGGGTTTGGTTAGTGTGACAACCGTGAGAATAGGGTGGGTTTTATTTAAATTTTGTTTATTTTTTAAAATTTAATATTCGTTTTAAAATTCAATTTTTCTTTTTTTTTTTTAAAAAAAAATATTTTTAACCAATTAAGTTGCGCCACGTGTTATACAAAGAAAAAATAAATAAAATTACCTGTTTAACAGGTAGCTGGTATTTGGGATTGCATAAAATCAACAGCCCCCAAAGTTCGGATTATTCCAGAAAAATTCAAAGTTGAGATGGTTGAAGCAAAATAAGTAAAAGTTGGCATGATTTTCATTTTTTTAATAGTTAATAATTTTTTTTTTAGGAAAAATAGACAGGAATAATCTCAACTTTGCTCGATTCGTCAAAACTAATCCCAAATTTTGATTATTTTTTTAATAATCTGAACTTTAATATGATTTTTCTTCTAATGGTCCCAAGTGACTGATAACATGTTTTTTTTTTAATAGCGTGACCGATAACATGTTGATTAGTTAAAATTGTTTTGTATAGGTTTAATTCACACGTATCACTACGTGATTGGTCAAAAATAAGATTTAATTTTAATTTTTTTAAAAAATATGATAGTATGTTACTAATTAACATTTAATTAACTCTTTTGAAAAAAATTAACACTTAATGAACTAATTTAGAACTAAATATTTTTTTTAAAAAAAACAATTTAATGTTGCGAAGTGCAAACCACACCAACCACCAACACCAACGAGTCAACGACCTAGCCACCTCAAGTCCTCCACCACCTACCTTCTCTGAGCCACCAACACCAACCCATCAACCTCCACCACCCTACCTCCCTGACCCAACATACATCTCTACCAAAACCACCGTAACCAAGGCAGCGTCCAAGATTGATGGCTAAAGCAGAATTAACGGCGTGATTAGATAA
Organism: Chenopodium album; assembly: GCF_948465745.1. Lineage (NCBI taxonomy): Eukaryota > Viridiplantae > Streptophyta > Magnoliopsida > Caryophyllales > Amaranthaceae > Chenopodium > Chenopodium album. The sequence continues at coordinate 13,448,678 of NC_137834.1, forward strand.
GCCAAGGCAGAGAACAAGATGTCATGAAAGAAGGTAGAGGTTACTTGAATAAACAAATGAATTACTTTTTTTTATAAGAAAATATAGTTGATAGTTAATTATTGTTCAACGAGTTTGGATTATTTATACAGACAAAATGGAATTAATATTATGAATAAACGAGGTTACTCATACAAATTAATAAAATATATACTGATAAATCAATGTGGTTATATCGTTTGGCAAGCTACACATAAAATCTACCGTTTATTGTTAGTGAATATTATGAGAATCGTAGTAAAATAAAATAAAAAAAACCTTATTTTAACCAATTAAGTTTGCTAGCATTCACATTATGCTCATCAATAATTTTAATAAATTAACGTTTAAAGTTAGGCATTGTTTAGTTTACCTTACTTTAAATATTTCAGAAAAAATAAGTTCAGATCAGATCAGAAAAAATAAGTTCAAATCAGATCATAGTTTTATGTGCAATTTTTTTTATCTCTAAATATCTTTAATTTCGTAATTAAAATTACACATTATTACGAATCTAACAAGATCTCACTTGATATATTTTTCCTTGTAAATTATCGTACATTTATGGTCAAAGTTTAGCCAAATCAGACAATCGGATTAGACTAGAGCAGACAAGATCTGATAAGTTCTAGATAAGCAAAAATAAGGTGAACCAAATAAGCCTTACCTTAGAGACGAATAATCTATAAAATTGTACTAAGGGCATAGGCTGAACTCAACTGAATTGAACTGAAATGAAATGAATATCTTATAAGAGAAGGTAATTAGGAGTTGAATTGAAGAACTGAACTGAACTGGAAATAAACGTATGAGAACAGGCCCTAAGAGTATGTATAAATTATGTGGAATTGAAGTTTTCTATTACACGTAGAACTTAGGTTATTTGTTGAAATAAATTCTTTAATGCCTTACCGACCAAATTAATTTCCTTCGTCAAGAATTCAAGATGACAATGTGCTACGTAAGTACAGTACCTGATGCTCGACACTCTAGCAACAATTCGAGAAAGAATCTTTTTCATTTTTTCGTGGTTGGCCAATATGAAATTCATCTTATGTCACTTCAAATTCGGTCTTCTAAATTTAATCCGACACTTCCATCACTGAATAACTTATTTTACCCCGTTTTTGGTCTTTCCTCATTTTTTTCTTAATCTCCAACGGTCCAAATCACAACCCTACAATATACCTTCTTTTTTATTGCGGCGTATCTGTACGGAGCTCCATGCTCGCCCTTCTTTTTTTTTTTTTTTTTTTTTGTTTTTTTGTTTTTTTTTTTTTTTTGTTTAGAGAGCCATAAGGGCAGTGGTGAGAGTCAATCCCAAGATCTCCGGAAACCGGGAGGAAAGCTCTAACTACTTGAGCTATTCCTCACTCTGTATCTGTATAGAGCCCCATGCTCGCCCATTGTACGATCCGAACATATGAGAGGTATAAGAGGTGTCAATTTGAATACCTAAATCAGGTCTAAAAAGGTTGAGTCAAATTTGTTTTGTCTAAACATTAATTTTTTTAAAAAACTATTATATCTAAATTTTGTTTTAAATTACTACCTCCATTAACAGTTAATTGTAACAAGGGGTCTGCGCGGATCCTTAGACAAAACTTTTTAAACATGATTATTGAAAGTTATTAACATGTAGTTAACTATCCATCAATTTTACTTACCACCATCACCATTCACTTCATAACACACAACTATCCATCAATTTTTTTTTTAAAAAAATAATTACAATTAAACTAGAATTGCCCAAAACCACCACCACACACCACCCATGCCACCCATAACCCACGAACCACTACCCACGCAACCCAAAAATCACCAAAACCACCCATATACCACCGAAATCAACCTTAGAATCACTGAATCCACCCAAAAACCACCAGATCTGAAATCCAAAAATCACCCACCCACCAAACAACCACCTGCGAACCACCAACACCCGCGAAATAGCCAGCTACGATGCCCACGAACCACCTACCAACACCAGATCTGAATCCCAAAAACCAGCCACCCACGAAATAGTCACCCACGACCACCAACTAATCACCAAGACCCTTCGACGAACCACCAACACTACCCCCATCGAAATCCAATCTGATGAACCACCAAAACCACCCCTACAAACCATCAAAATCATCGACGAACCATAGAAACCCTTCGACTACCACCAAAACCACCCCCACGAATCACCAAAATCACCGGCGAACTACCAAATTCCACACACCACCGTACCAATACCCCCAAAACAACCCCACAAACTTATAAATCCACCCACAAGCCACCAAATCTAACCACAAATCAAGCAAACCAGCCACGAATAACCAAATCTGAAACCCACTAGTAGGATGGATTGGAATTTGAAGAGAGGTGAAGAAGATGAAATGACGGATGAAGGAGGGGAGGGAAAGATAACTAATTTAGATTAAAGTTATAATGTTTTGTAATTATGGGTAGTATTATGTGCTAATAATTTTTAAATGAGGGTATTTTGGTCGTTTTGACATAAAAAAGTTGCTAAAATAGGACAGAAATAAGTTTGTTGCAAATAATAGTTGGCACATTTTTTTGATAAATGTTGCAAATAACTGTTAATGGAGGTAGTAATTTTTTTCAAACTTATCTAACTTCTATTTGGCATCAGTTTTGGTTTTCAGTTTTTTTTTTTTAAAACCAAAAACAGAAAACAAGAAAAAGGTGTTTCCACTTTTCTGTTGTCAGTTTTCAAAATTATCATAATTTTAATAAGTTTATATAATTTTTGATTTATCATGGGACTCATATCATATACTTTTAGAAAACAAAAAACCAAAAAACAGAAAATCACAGCAATACCAAACGATCCTTAACTTATTGTTTTTTTTTAAAATAAGTTAATATAAGATGAAACAAATAGACTCTTGGTTATACACTACAAGAAAACAAGTCAATACCAATGACCAAAATCCATCGGTAAAAAGACGGAGAAACCTCTGTATGGTTGGTACCGATGGCTTTCCATCAATAACTGGCCATCGAAAATCCATTCGCCGGAAATTCAAAATTTTTACTTGAAAATTTTCTATGGCATACACAGTAATGATAAATTGTTGTGATTTCACTAAGGGCCTGTTCTCATACGTTGAAATTCAGTTTAGTTTTGTTCAGTTTAGTTTTGTTCACTTCAGTTCAGCTTTAATTTCCTTCTCTTATAAAATATTCATTTCAATTCAGTTCAGTTCAGTTCAGATGAGTTCAGTCAATGAGAACAGGCTCTAAATAGGTCTATCATTTCGCTCAATATTGACGATAAATATAGCATCAATCTCCCAACTTGAACCTGACTAATTACTATGGTATCAAAAATACTAAAATTTGGATAATCAATTCAGCAGTGTTCGTGTAGAAATGCGTTGTCAAGGGTTAAAGCATAAAATTTTATGTTCGTACACACTAAATTCGAATATTACACACTTTGTTTTTAAGTAAGTACGTGATAAACACTTGTAATCATGTTTTTACATCTAGCTAATTGAAGAATAAATAAAGAAAACATCATATTCCGATTTCTCAGTTGGATTTCATTCGAGAGCTATCTCAAACAGTGGGCTTATATTGACTTATTGAAAGGGAGGAGTATGCACCAATAGCATCATAGCACAACTCTTAGCAAATCTATCTACAAATATTACGCTGGTATTTGTTTATATAAAGTACTACCATTTTTTTGGCTTTTGACTTCTTTTGCGAGTTCCACCGATGCTCACATCATCACAGTTATCCAGATTCAATATCATTACTAAACTAATGACATTGAGAATTTTTTTTGTCAGTGCATGAACATACATTGTCCAAATTATCAGGCTGTCACTTAACTTTTCAACCACAATTTCAGACCCTATGATTTTTTTTTGTTGATAAAAAAAAAAAAAAAAAAAAAACCTCTCTCCAAAATGGTCAAAAGAAAGATTAGTATAAAACGGAAGGAATACTTGGGGTTTGTTCTGATTTACTGAACTAAACTAAACTGAATATTTTATGAGGGAAGGAAATTAAGAACTGAACTGAATTGAAATGAAATTAAAATAAGTTGAAGAGAAAGCATTTTAGAGGGTAGAGAGTACTCAAAACAGAAAGATTATTATTATTATTATTATTATTATTATTATTATTATTATTATAAATAACAAAAACCTACAAAATTAATCAATTTACAAGAAATTAGTGGGGAGCCGAGATACAATCTGGGCCCCCGCCCCTATAGCTATAACGAATCCGATGCTGTTGAATATGTGAGCAGCTGCACGAGCAACAATATCCTGAGCCCTAGCGAACGCCTAAACCCTCTTTAGCAACACAACATCATCCTTCTCTAATTCCACCAATGAAGAAAAAAGAGAAAGGAAGAAACCCATAACCAATAGCCCTACAACGCATCCCAAACTTGTCCCGCTTTCGCTAAGCCGCAACCGACACAACACAACTAGGAACAAAGTTAGACAACTCTGATTGTGTTATAGGAGAAGACCCCGTACAGTCAACACATACATCAAGACCTTTGACCCAAGAATAAAGCAACACATCATTAGTCGAAGAGGCCCATCGTTTCCTCTAGTCAATCAAACGTTAACCTCCTTTCGAGCAGAAATCTTGGACCGAAAACAAATATCAACAAGGGTATCGCGAATAACATTATGTCGATGTTTAATACATACCCATCATCCTAGCACAAGACAGTGCATGATACCCAAAAACAAAGAACAAATGGAATACCCAACCGGTAGCAAAGAATAGAATGGTAAGCCTTACTATTCATAGTCTGACCCAACCCCGATATTGGGGCCGCTCGCAACCAGGCAAAAGTGTGACCCCCTGCTGGGATTTTCATAAGGCAGCCTGATACGGAGATAAGGAATTATTATTATTATTATTATTAATAATAATAATAATAATTATTATTATTATTATTATTATTATTATTATTATTATTATTATTATTATTATTATTATTATTATTATTATTATTATTATTATTATTATTATTATTATTATACAAAGTAATACAACCTACAAAAAATTAGTGGAAAGTCGAGATACATTATCGGCCCACAGTCCTTTAACTATAGAAAATCATATCCTAGCTAGTAAATATATGAGCTGCAGCACGTGCCCTAATTTCTTACGTCATCGAAAATTTATGAGCCTGTTTCAACAATGCAATAACCTTCTTCTCTAATTCCCTAAGTGAAAAAAAGGAGAAGGGAATGAAACCATATCCAATTACCTGACAACTAGATTCATACTTGACCTGCTTTCGATGAGCTGCATCAGTCACAACCCGTCTAGAACAAAGTCAGATAGCGCAGAATGTGTCAAAGGATAAGACCTTGTCAAATCAACATAGACATCGCGGCCACGATCTCAGGAATAAAGTAACACTGTAGACACCTAAAAATGTCTCCCCAAAACCAAACCCGATGATTAACAACCTTTCACCGCCATTATTGGTCGGGTTAAGTATTTAATCTTGAAGTGCTTAAATTCATATTTCCATTTCATAAACTAACCCAATTCCTAGCCCATTTCCCCAAACCATAACTTATTTTCCTCTTTTCGTGTCTTTAAACCAAAAATCATTCATTTCGTGTCCTTTATATAAAAACGTTTATTCAAGTTTATTTTGGTCCATAATATGGGTCCAATGATTAAATTGTTGGATGGGGCTTTAAAATATATTTCCAACGATATATTATAAGCCCAAATCCGAGTTATAACGAATAAGTTATGGCCAATTTATTAAACTAGCCCAAACCAAACCTAAGCCCACCTTACCTACGACCCAATGATCATGTGGAGGGTCCAAATTATTTAATCCCATTCCTAAACCAATTAGGATTATTGGAAGCTTCTATAAGTTTCTAAAAGATCTTAATTATCCTTTTTGAAAAGATAAGGTTAAAGAGTTTGAAATTGAATAAAACTCCTTTTTTGAAAATCTTATTTATATCCGAATTGAAAGACGTTCAAAGATAGACAGATATTATTTTCGTGCCTCTTATTTTTTATCCAAATTTTATATGGTTGGATAGCCCTTGTAATTATCTTTCCAATGATATATTATAATATCAATTCCGAGCTATAACGGAAAAGATATGAATAAAATGTCAAACTCTATCCAAAACTGACACCGTCCCACTATTTCGGCCATATCTTTTATTCTACAAAATATTTTAATCTGATTCTAATTGTATTAGAAATTATATTTCAAGATCTTTCCAACCATATCTTATTTATCTTATTCCGATTTCTGGATCAAAAGATATGATAAAAACAAAAACCGCAAAAACTGCTGTCTATCGCAAGAGTTTTATCCGATTCGAATTCTTATCTTTTCTTGATTCTTCGACCTTCTTTTTTCTCTATAAATAGAGGTCATATCTACCCTTTTCCAATCATCAACAAGCTTGATCATCAAATAATCTCTTCTCCCTCTTTAGCCTAAATACTAGCCATCCTATTTTCTCAAAATACTTTCCCTAATTAAGCACTCCAAGGAGTTCATACAATACCCAAAGTTCTATACTTAAACCAAGGCGTGAAAGGTATAATTGACTGAGGGTTTGGACCAAATCAACTCTAATTTAATTTAATTTTCATTTGATTTATATTTTTATTGAAGTTACTAACAGTTTATTCATGATGTAGCAATTTAAAGGAACGCGCATAATGTGAGTAATTAATTAATTTAATTACTCTTATTTTATTTTTAATATTGCTAGTATCATGATTAGGGTTGTTATTATTATTATTTTATTTGGCTAACACTATTATTGTTAAATTACTTCCAATATTAATGTTTATTCTATTGTTATTATGATCACCATATTGCATATTAAAGGGAATATGTAATTGAAAATCACGACTAATAAGATAATTTGGACAACCGGTTTAGGTTCCTTTTTAATCTTATTGTTTAATCAAGTGGTCACGATATTTTTGAATTGTGTTTTGCATTAATATTCAACCAATTTAGAATAATATTAGTTTGGAGCAAATTGAATCTTTGTTTCCATGCCTTTGAGATCGCAGGAATCACTTTTTGTTTTGGGGTTTTTTGTACGTACCCAAATGGAGGGTGTGTACGTCCCTCGGGAGACAGATCTGCAATGCAACACTCGAACGGCCCGATCACCTGCAAAACTACGGACCCCGGGGGGGGGGGGGGGGCGGAGGTCCGCCTCCGACCATCAAGTCAGAGACCGAAATAATGTATTTTAGAGAGAGAAAGTAGAGAGAAGGGAGAGTAAATATGGGGGGCATTGCCTTTGGAGAGAGAATTGGATCCCCTAAAACTGATGTAATAATCAGTATTTATAGAGCATTAGGATATGTGCCTCTTAGGTTATTTAACCTAAGTAGATTGGCTTCCCACCGTTTTACGGTTTCTAGGGTTGTGGACTTAGAGCCCATTTTCACCCTTCTATCATCGAGTGACACGTGTCATGCTCTAATTGACTCATTGAGCGCTGAGCTTGCGGACACGTGTCGAGGGGGCATTGGTCCACATATATAGGGGGTATTTTTACCCCCAAACATTAGCCCCTCGGAAGGGGTAATTTCTCTTTCAAGAGGAATTACTCCTTTCGAAATCAAGGCTTTATTTTCCGCTTGTTCATAAGCTCTATGGGCGGCATATGTCTAGTTCAATAAAAGAGGGATTTGATTAACTTGGAAAATCTGATACCTTAAATGGTATGATATTTTCTAAGTTAATCAATCATAATAATGATTGCCGCCGGAACTAGACAGATGACGACTTTTATTTCTTTTAGCCCCACTATGGTGGTCATATGACCTTTGGGAGACTTAGAATATTTTTGAGACGTTTGACATCCCATAAGGCAGGAGGCGAATGGCTGCCTAGGGGGCAGGAGGAAAATGGCCGTCTGGGGGCAGGAGGCAAATGGCCGCCTGACTCTTCATAGGGAAGGAGGCAAATGCCGCCTGGGGGCAGGAGGCAAATGGCCGCCTGTCTCTTCAGAAGGCAGGAGGCAAATGACCGCCTGTCTCTTCATAGGGCAGGGGGCAAATGGCTGCCTGGGGGCAGGAGGCAAATGACCGCCTGTCTCTTCATAGGGCAGGGGGCAAATGGCTGCCTGGGGGCAGGAGGCAAATGGCCGCCTGACTCTTCACAGGGCAGGAGGCAAATGGCCGCCTGGGGGCAGGAGGCAAATGGCCACCTGACTCTTCACAGGGCAGGAGGCAAATGGCCGCCTGACTATTCACAGGGCAGGAGGCAAATGGCCACCTGACTCTTCACAGGGCAGGAGGCAAATGGCCGCCTGGGGGAAGGAGGCAAATGGCCGCCTGACTCTTCACAGGGCAGGAGGCAAATGGCCGCCTGGGGGGCAGGAGGCAAATGGCCGCCTGACTCTTCATAGGGAAGGAGGCAAATTCCGCCTGGGGGCAGGAGGCAAATGGCCGCCTGACTATTCACAAGGTAGGAGGCAAATGGCCGCCTGGGGGCAGGAGGCAAATGGTCGCCTGACTCTTCATAGGGCAGGAGGCAAATGGCCGCCTGGGGGGCAGGAGGCAAATGGCCGCCTGACTCTTCATAGGGAAGGAGGCAAATGCCGCCTGGGGGCAGAAGGCAAATGGCCGCCTGACTATTCACAGGGCAGGAGGCAAATGGCCGCCTGGGGTGCTTGTAATCCAATTATACTTTAAATGTCTTTCTACCCCATTGGGAGGACTTGTATAATTTCGAAAGGTAATCTAGGTTAGAACTTTGGTCGATCACCGGCTGATGTCTTTTGGATATCCGGTGTTCCGAAAACTTAGTCGTTCTTTAGAATGTTCTGGTCAGACGGCTATGAGTTGACCAATTTGGTCGTTCAATCTTTGCCGTCTGCATAGGTACGTAGAGCAAGCAAGTAGGCTGCTCTCTGCGACGATTGCACCCGGAGGGGTGTCGTCGGACGCCATTGTCCATGTTGGGATAGACGATTTTATGAAAAAAGCAACCATCCGGCCATTGGCCTCTGGTCTAGGTTGAGACCGGCTGTATAGCCACTAAGCGGTTTTGTGCCTAGTTTAGTTATCTGGCCATTGGCCGCATGTCACTCAGACGTTGAAATCGCTACTAAGTTTCAAACTTAGTTTATTATCCGGCCATTGGCCTAACGTCACTTGGACGTTAGTTTAGCTACTAAGTTTCAAACTTAGTTTATTATCCGGCCATTGGCCTCACGTCACTTGGACGTTAATTTAGTAGCTACTAAGTTTTTAACTTAGTTTATTTTAATGCATCAACATTATTTAGAGGAGAGTAAGTCAATTGTTACCTCAAATATTCAATGCTTGATGCTTAACCCATGTAATTGGGTAGCTTAGCCCTTGAAGAACCTTGGAAGGCCGGCTGCCGAGCTTAACCGAATGCGAAGGGTGCTCGACACTTATGTCGCCTGCATTACAGTTGACTAGGACTATGGATGCGTGCAGCTTGAGTGCACTTATGTAAAAGATAATAGTAGCCGGCTGTATGCACTTATGTACAAGATGATGGCAGCCGGCACAAGATCCGTCTCCATTGTTGCTTTCAACACCATCATTTTCCAACTCGGAGGAGCTTAAGCTTAATCATAAGATAGCATGGGCTTTGGTATGATGCCGCCTGGCTGGTGACATGCAGCTTGAGGCCAAGAACTCAAGTTCACTAATATTTTATTATTATTTTTTTTTTGAGAATCATAATAATGATTTCCAAATTTGCAAGGTAGTGAGGCTCAAGGCTAAAGCAGCTCACATTATTGAAGATAATACAACCGGTATTTGAGGAACGACTCACTATCTTGCTCTTCTTCAAATTTTTGGATAAAAATATGACCATATACAGCTCTTCAGCCGGGAAGGGTAGATGAGCAAAGCAGCCCCTACAGCACATACAACCGGCCTTGATTGAGGAACAAAGCAGTCATGGCAGCCGGCTTTGAGCTTTGAACAAAGCAGCCCCTGCGGCTGGGCTTGAGTATGAATCAAGCAGCCCACAGCCGCTTGAATTAATGAACGAAGCAGCCCCTGCTGTCACCATTGATGGCTCTAACCGGCTGCCACCACTCTCATTATGCTCTCGAGCTAACTTTAAGTCGGCATATTTGCCGTCTTGCTATATTATGAGCTGAACACTTGATGCCGTCTAACTTACTCACACAAGTGATATATCTTTATTCTGAGCATTCTGAATTTTAAATTTAATTGCATGCAGCACTCATTGTAGGCGTCGTTTGAAGTGCGCCTACGTTAAAAGCATGTTGTGAATATGCTTGACACTCATAGGAAGTGGGAATTAACATTACGATTAGGGACAACGATTAGGGACAAATAAAGTAGGGAGCCTCCAACAAGTTTTTAAGGAACTTGTAAACCGTTCACGGATCATAAAAGGAAACCACGAACAAGGGACAACGAAGGCAACAACGATTGACCCGTGAAGGTTACACCCCATTCATAATCCATGATATTACTAACTCCATATGGTTCGGAACCACGAAAGGAGGATCGGGGATGATGGTACGAAGTGAGTCATGGAGTCACATTCACCCGTATTGGCCTCTACTCGATTCTTATAGTGAAAAGCATTCCTGTGATCTCAAAGGCATACAAACAATAATTCAATTCTCTCTAAACTATTATTTAACTAAATTGGTTTAATATTAATGCACACATAATTCTAAAATATTGGTGATCACTTCAATTAATAATAAGATTAAAAGGACCCTAAACCGGTTGTCCAAATTATCTTATTAGGCGTGATTTTCAATTACATATTCCCTTTAAACATGCAATATGGTGATCATAAATATAATAGAACAAAAATTAATATTGGAAGCAATTTAACAATAATAACGTGAGTCAAATCAAATAATAATAATAATAACAACCCTAATCATGATACTAGCAATATTAAAAATAAAATAAGAGTAATTAAATTAATTAATTACTCACATTCTGCGCGTTCCTTTAAATTGCTACATCATGAATAAACTGTTAGTAACTTCAATGAAAATACAAATTAAATAAAAATTAAATTAAATAAAAAGTAGAGTTGATTTGGTCCAAACCCTCAGTTATTTGTACCTTTCACGCCTTGGTTTAAGGACGGAACCTCGGGTTAAGTATAGACTCCTTGGAGTGCTTAGGGGAATTATTATGGAAGAATAAGGAGGCTAGAAATTAGGTTAAAGAGGGAGAAGAGGATGATTTTTGGTGCAAGGTGAGAGAGAATGATTATTTCTGCCCCGAACTGCAGAAAGGAGAAGGGTATTTATAGGGAAAATGAGCAGAGGGAACACACGGAACCCTAAAAAGATAAAAACCCTAAAAAAGGCTACCGCGACACGGCAGATTCTACCGTGTCACGGGGGAAATTAGCGTGACGCGGGAAAAAATAAAGTGACGCGGGAAATATTTGACCTACGGAAGTAAAAACGCGTGAAGGGATTACGCGGAAAAGACACGGAGTTGTCCCGTGTCACAGCACTGGCACCGTGACACGGGAATTCCTACCGTGACACGGCAGTAATTCCCGTGTCGCGGCACAGTTCCCCGTGACGCGGGGAAGTTTTAAGCACCGTGACACGTCAGCAACCCACCGTGACACGGCAGAAAACGCCGTGACGCGGCAAAGTCCACCGTGTCACGGCATATGGCGCCGGGTCACGGTACTTATGCCAAGTCATGGGGCACTAAAAAACATGAAAATCCCCTCCAAATTACCGTGTCACGGGAATTTCTCCCGTGCCACGTCAGATCTTGCCGCGTCGCGGCATTTTAGCTGCTGCGCGGTAATTCCAGTTTTTTACACGTTTTTAAAATCATCATAACTTTTGATCCGTAACTCGAAATAAAGCATATAATATATCATTGGAAATCTTATTAAGTATACTTTCCAACCCAATTAGAATCAGGTCAAAATAATTTTTAGATTTTAAGATATGGCCGTTTTAGTAGAAAGGTGTCGGTTTTGGGCCGAGTTTAGTGTTTTGCTCATATCTTTTTCGTTATAGCTCGGAATTGGGCTTATGATATATGGTTGGAAAGATTATTGAAATATCTATCCAACCAAATAATAATTGGATCAAAATTATATAGCCATAAAATCAGTTCAGCTCGGTTTTGTAATGTGGATATGGAAAGTGGAAAGTAGGTTATGGTTTAGGGAAATGAGCTAGAAATTGGATTGGTTCATGAAATATATTGGATAGAACATGGATTTAAGCACTCCAAAGATTAAATACTCAACTCGACCAATAATGGCGGTGAAAGGTGTTCATCAACGGGTTTGGTTTTGGGGAGACATTTTTAGGTGTCTACACTCATCTTGCTGGGCAAATTTCTTGTAAGTACATAAATGGCCCAACTGTCGGCTGGACTCATACTCTTACAATGGATGCTTTATAATCATATACTCACGCACCAAAGTTACTTTGCATGTTGGTCGTTCGACATTCCATTGGACGAGACCAAGCTCATATGCAGACGGTTTTTTTCCATTCCTCTTGGCTACTCACAAGGTGACTTAGCTTGCTCAATCTTCATGGTGATCCGGCCATCAAGTCGAAGGAAGCCACTCCCATGATGCCGCTTGAGTGTTCAAATTAACAGGAGGTTTTTGGGCTTAGCTTTTACTCTTGCTTGAACATGGTTGTTTGTAATAAAATATTTTTACAACAATGATACAGTCGGCTCTTGATGCCAAGCCGGGTTGCATGGAGTGCCGCATGACTACCAATGCAACTACTTTCGAACTCCAAGTGTGTGGGAGTACGCTTTCAAGCTTTTGTGATCAGTTGTCTTCATGGAGAATATAGAGCTGGAGATTGCCGCTTCTTAATCTTACATACTGTTGCCGCCTCACTCACTATATTGCACAAAATATAGACGTTATTATTGCCGTTTTGTGCCCTCAAATGCAACTTTGCTGTCTCAAGAAAACTTCAAGCAATTGAGTTTCTTCAATGATGATACAACCGGTATTGAGGGCCGACTCACTAGCTTTGCTCACTCCCAAAATTTGAGTGAAGATATGACCATAGACAACCCCTAAATTGAGAGGCCTGGTATGCCGCTTATATACTTCGATGAGCCAAAGCTTGCATAGCCACAACCGTATATATACTTGAGTAATATGTAATTGCCGCATGCCTTCTCCATGGCAGCCTGTTTTATTGAAGCTAGAAACAGCCTCTACAGCCGGCTTAATTTTTGAGCAACAATGCCACTTCAGCCGGTCTTGATAGATGAGCAAAGATGGAAGTTTGCTGCTAGAACAATCTTGGGGGCCTGCTCTGGCTAATGAGTTATATCACCTTGTTTGAGCTTGTTCCCAAAACCTTATTAATATGGAGCTGCTCTTGGGAAGACATATTGAGTTTTGGCACTTATATATTTATATATAAATGTTTATTTAACAAGCTCATAATTGCCGCTTGACACATGGCCGGCTTACTAAAAGATTATATAAGTGTAGTTGGCTAATTTAACCCACTCACTATAATGATACACCCGTTAATTCTTCATGACATGGTCATCCGGGCACCAAATACCGGTTTCCCCGTTGATAATCACCATGTGATGATACTTATAATCATCATGTTACAATAATTTTTTGATGCCGCTAGTGCTCATTCTCAAATGATGAGCCATCACGATCTGGTGCCGGCTGCCGCTTATGTTAATAAAAAAATCAAGCAAGCCCGCTTTGAGGTCGAACAAGACAACCATGGCAGCCGGTTTAATTGATGAATAATTAACGAATATTGCAGCCACTTGCGGGCCTTGTGGCCAGCTTTGAGGATGAACCAAGCGGCCATTGCAGCCGTTCTTGAAGTTCAGCAGCCCCTTCAGCCGGCTTTTGAGAATGAACAAAGCAGCTCCGCAGCCGGGCTTGGTTGAGGCATAAATTAGCCGGCTTTGATAACCACCTCTGCTGGTTGGCTATAATTGCCGAGTCTGACTTGTTAAGGCAAGAAAAAATAATGGAGCTCTCTTTTTTCCACCAAAGTTGTATGTTCATACAAAATGGTAGAACATCAATCAGACGTCTATTTTTTTTTTAATTCAATCATAATAATGATGAGTAATATAGCAGCCATTGCAACCGGCTTTGAGGTTGAATAAAGCAACCACGGCAGCCGGGTATAAATGAGGCAATCAAGCAGCAGACCCTACGGCTGGGTCTGATTGAAGCATAGAGCAGCCCTCACGGCTGGGCTTGGGAATGAACAAAGCACCCCACAGCCGGGCATAATTGAGGCACAAGGCACCCATGCAGGCGGGCTTAATTGGTGAGTAAGGCTGCCCTTACAGCCGGGATAAATTGAAGCGCAATGCAGCCATGGTAGTCGTTTAATTGAGGCACCGATCATGGCTCTGATCGGCTGCCACCGTTGCTAGCAATCACTGGCTGACACCATAGGAGCAAAGCTGCCCCATGCCGCCTGCAAATAGTTAAGTTGAACTGACTACGGTTGCGTGCCGCTTGTGTATGCTAACACAAGAAATAAGCTTGGCCGCTTGTGCTCATTCTTAAATGATGAGCCATCAAGATGATTAGGTGCCGGCTATGGAGATGAAGCTCCACTTTTCATGAATGAGCGGCTCTCGATCTCCCCCACAAATGTTATATGCATGCGGCTCTTTATATATCAATATATATGAATAATTTTGTGTGATGATGATCTGACATCAAGATGATGCCGCTTGTATACCCTTGTTAATAGGATATTACTCTTCAAAAGCTTTCACATATATAAATATGAAAAATTACAATTGGGAAGAGTAAGCTAGCTAGTTGTTTGAGAATGAATAACCACCAGACGCTTGGTTAATTACATACGGCTGCCGCCTCTTATATATTAATTTCATGCTTGAGAACTCAAGCTAGCAAACTCTCTGCTTATTACTTCCTATATAATGCATGAGAATAATAAAGGGGAACCTTATTAAAACAAGTGGAGTACGTAGCTAATCCCCATTTGATAGTTTATTGTCGCCTGGCAACTTTTTCCACCAAGCTTTCATGCAAATTATAAGGTGGGCTAGCTCATCATTATGATAAAATGCCGCTTGAGTGTAAAGTGAAGGATGGGTGTTTTGGCCGCATGTGATAGTGCATAACAACACCTAGTTGGTTTAATTAAAAAACCATTAAATTCTTATTTCTCTTTTTAACAAAAGATGAATAAGCTCGTTCCATTAGTTGTCAAAACTAGTGAAATATATAGATAAAGTAACATGCGGCTACCGTCTGTATATATCCGGCTGCGTAGCATGCGGCCAACTCATTAAATGAATTGGTTAAAAATAGTGGAGTTGGCCAATTTAGCCGTCTCACTCCTAATGTATCATCCTCCAACTTAGATCAAACGACATTGCCTTTTGACCTTCTATTGAGAGAATAAAAGATGCATGACTTAGTCTGACAGGCCTTTTTGGCCGCCTGACTCTCTACATTCAGCCTCATGACGCCTGCTGTACTTGACATCCGGCCTCATGACGCCTGCCGTACTCTATCCAAAACTGACACCGTCCCACTATTTCGGCCATATCTTTTATTCGACAAAATATTTTAATATGATTCTATATGTATTAGAAAGTAGATTTCAAGAGCTTTCCAACCATATCTTATTTATCTTATTCCGATTTCTGGATCAAAAGATATGATAAAAACAAAAACCGCAAAAACTGCTGTCTATCGCAAGAGTTTTATCCGATTCGAATTCTTATCTTTTCTTGATTCTTCGACCTTCTTTTTTCTATATAAATAGAGGTCATATCTCCCCTTTTCCAATCATCAACAAGCTTGATCATCAAATAATTCTCTTCTCCCTCTTTAGCCTAAATACTAGCCATCCTATTTTCTCAAAATACTTTCCCTAATTAAGCACTACAAGGAGTTCATACAATACCCAAAGTTCTATACTTAAACCAAGGCGTGAAAGGTATAATTGACTGAGGGTTTGGACCAAATCAACTCTAATTTAATTTAATTTTCATTTGATTTATATTTTTATTGAAGTTACTAACATTTTATTCATGATGTAACAATTTAAAGGAACGCACAAAATGTGAGTAATTAATTAATTTAATTACTCTTGTTTTATTTTTAATATTGCTAGTATCATGATTAGGGTTGTTATTATTATTATTTGATTTGGCTAACACTATTATTGTTAAATTGCTTCCAATATTAATGTTTATTCTATTGTTATTATGATCACCATATTGCATATTAAAGGGAATATGTAATTGAAAATCACGACTAATAAGATAATTTGGACAACCGGTTTAGGTTCCTTTTTAATCTTATTGTTTAATCAAGTGGTCACGATATTTTAGAATTATGTGTTGCATTAATATTCAACCAATTTAGAATAATATTAGTTTGGAGCAAATTGAATCTTTGTTTGCATGCCTTTGAGATCGCAGGAATCACTTTTCACTATAAGCATCGAGTAGAGGCCAATACGGGCGAATGTGACTCCATGACTCACTTCGTACCATCATCCCCGATCCTCCTTTCGTGGTTCCGAACCATATGGAGTTATTAATCTCATGGATTATGAATGGGGTGTTCACAGGTCAATCATTGTTGCCTATCGTTGTCCCTTATTCGTGGTGCCTTTTTATGATCCGTGAACGGTTTAAAGTTCCTTAAAAACTTGTTGGCGGCTCCCTACTTTTCTTGTCCCTAATCGTATTATGTCAATTCCCACTTCCTATGAGTGCCAAGCATATTCACCACATGCTTTTAACGTAGGCGCACTTCGAGCGACGCCTACAATTTGGCGACTCCACTGGGGAGGATTCTTGGTTATTTATCGATTTGAGTGATTGATATTTAATTAATATGAGTGGATGAGACTTGAAAGATTCTTGAAAAATATTCCTGTGATTAATTTGGCATTTTTGCATATGCATAGACGTTTTAACGTCGTATTTAGGTCTGTCCCGTAGGAAAAATTGAATAACTTGATTGCGTACGAAGGAAATCAGGGCACCAGTCAGATTTTCTGACTGCCGTGCCACGGCAAAATCTGCCGTGTCACGGTACGGTGCACCATCTGACGGTGTGCCGTACCGTGGCACGGGAATCTTTGTCGTGTCACGGTAGTCCTAAAATCAGTCCGGTGGCTTATTTTCTCTTCTCACAGTCAACTTCCTTCGATTTTTCTGAAAAAGAAACGTGTGTGTTCTACATGTGTCTTAGCCCAAGGGGATTTAAGCTCTATCAACCCAAAAACGCTCATGGCAATAAGGGTTCATCTGAGTTATTAAATCCACCCAAACCATGGAGTCGAGTTCGATTTCATTACGAACTCGCGGAGCCGCCCGTTGGCATACACCCTCAAGGGAGGCTGCCTTGCTAACGCGTCCAAACTCTTAACCATGGTACCCTATTAACACCAAATAAACTTGACCATAGTCGAACATAGAACTTGACCTTAGGTTGTGAACTATTCTTTGCATCATTGTGCCTACGTGTTTTATGTTTGGTCGTTTTGATCCTAACCTTAACGATCTTTCTTTGTCTATGGTGGATTATTTTATGACTAACGATTGCCAATGGACCATACTCACTTAGTAATTAGCAAAAAAAAAAAATGGAAGGGTTGTCGCGACACGGGACTGTCCACCGTGTCACGGCACAGTCCACCATGGCGCGGTGGACCTACAGCAAAAAAAAAAAAAAAATCTGCTGCGCCACGGGAAACTCTACTGTGTCACGGCAAATTTCCACCATGACACGGTGGATTTCCAAAAAAAAAAAAAAATTCGTGCCACCTCAGCATCCACCGTGGCACGGGAATGTTTACCGTGGCACGGGAAAGTTCACCGTGTCACGGCAATTTCCACCGTGACACGGTGGATTTTCCAAAAAAAAAAAAAACACCGCGTCAGTCAAGTCTTCCGTGTTAATTTGGTCCTCGCGTCAGTCATTTTGGTTATTGTTCACATGTCTAGCCATACGATCATACCACGAGTCTTATAACATCACTTAGTCACTCACGAGTCAAGTATAGTCCACACACTTTCTTTATGTTCCGGCTCGAGTCGTGCACCAGGTCGTTTATGATCGTATTTTAGGTTCATGCACCCTTTTTTCGTCATCGTAATAAAATGAGTGGAGTTTTCTCACCTATTTTCAAATGTCTATTTTTTATCCTTCCTTTCCTATATTGAGCAATGAGTCAAACAATTAAGTGAATTATTTTATTTCACAGTTTTTGGTCAAGGAACAAGGATAGATTAATACGGATCGAGTCGTTACCGCAACAATCTCTCGGATCTAATAGGCGTTCAAAGAGAACTTTGCCATCTCCATTACTCATCACCTTACAATGACCACTAAAGAAGATATTGAGAACATCAACAAATCCATCGAGGTACTGTCTTCCATGATGCAAACCCTTACCACTAGGGTCACTACCATGGAACAAAACAAGGTCACTGTTTCCACCCTTGACAAACTGAAGGAACAAATGAGTAAGATTTCTGAGGATTTCACTTATGTGGAACGGCCTCCCACTCCTTTGGATGTGAAGGACAGACTTCCTGAAAAGTTCTCCACTGCTGATATTCCAAAGTTCAAGCCTACTGACAATCCAATATTCCATTTGAAGGCGTTCTCTGCAACCATGGATCTTAAGGGATTGGATGTAACACTCTTCCCTACGATGTTCCCTCTCTCCTTAGAACATGCTTGCCAACAATGGTTTTATTCCTTAGATGCCAAGCATACTGCGACTTGGCAAGATGTCACCGACATTTTCATGAATTGTTACAAGTGTAACATTCAAACCAAAACTTCAGAAAGAGAATGAAGGCTTCACTGCTTACCTGAACAGGTGGAGGGAAACAGCTTCACTCTTGGTAGATCCTCCCAAAGAAAGAGAGATGGTTTGCCTCTTTATTCAAAATCTGACTCATAAATATAGGGAACATCTCAAATTTCTTCCACTGAACACTTTCGAAGCTGTATACGACACCGGCATCAATATCGAGGATGAGCTAATAAAGACTGCTGGTAGTAACAATAATAACACTTGGAAAAACAAGAAGAACGACCATCCTTCTTCTTCGTCTTCTAAGCACGAAAATACTACCAACAATATAAGCCAAGTTGATCTCAGTGAAGTGTTAGCTCTTGATACTCCATTGCCCAAAAAGAAAAGAACTTACACTCCTTTAGGAATGAATTATGATGCGGCCTTTGATCGCCTTTACGGTCAAGGCTTGATCACACCTATTGGGCCATTTCCAGAGCTAAAACCTGAAGAAAGGAGCGCCAAACGGAATCCCAATGCCCATTACAAGTACCACCAAGGAAGGGGCCACACTACGGTGAAATGTTGGAATTTGAAGGACGTCATTCAAGACTTGGTGGATGCAAACAAACTTCCTGTCCCTCCAGGCAGCAAGAAGTAATGAACACAAGGCGCACAACAGATCCTTCGTGCAAGATTTCATGATTTCTTTCTTTATCATTCATCTCCATTCCCCCATTCATGTCTAGCATAGGTTTTCCAATTTGAATTTTTATATGTTTCATGTGTTTCGTTCACCTTTTCCATTAATAAAATGAGCAAATTTCCTTTACATCTCGATCATAGAATTTTTCATTCATTCATTCTCAAAAAACAAAAAAAAATATTAAAAAAAAAAAAATCAATTACCGAACTAAACCCAAGGTACACCAATGACTTGAGGCACCTTTGCAACCCTGTCATTCCCCTTAAACCATTTTCAATCAAATATCCATTTCTTCATCAACCACTTTGAGCCTCGTCTAACGGTTGGCCTCATTTATTCAACCCACATTCACTCAACCCTGGGATCGGAAGATGTGTAATTGTATAACATTCAAAAGGCAAGTAAAAAAAAAAAGCAGAAAAGCAACAATAAAACAATGTCTAAGGGCAAATGTTCCAATGTCTTTTATATGAACACGTCTCAAATTGCGTCTCTCATCGCGTGCTTGGTACCGTGCCTGAGAAACGTGAATGCTAAGTGAGTGATGGACCGTATGATCTGAGATTTCCTACATTGATTCAAAAGAATGAAAAAAAAAGCAAAAAAAATAAGAAAAAATGAAAATAAACTTGCAAAATTCAAAACAAAAAATATATGAAAAATAAAACTTACAAAGTCTAATACACAATTGCATATCTTAGGGGCTTCTCTCGGGTCTTGAGCCTTTTACCCCTTTCTTCCTTAAACCTTCAGCTTAACCACATTTCAACCCTTGAAAGACCTCTTTGAGGTGTACACACACTTGTGCAAAGTTCGGTTAAAGCTACGTTCGGCCTGATTCCTAACAGATACGTAGGCAACCTCACATTGAGGTGCGGCCACATTCATATTCACATTCAATATTCATATTCATGCATGATCGAGTCAAAGAATATCCAATGCTTACCCTTACCCATTTAGAGCTAGACTTGGGGGCTTGAACCCACATCATTTAGCCTACCTAGCCTAAAGAGTCATCATTTTTTACTCTTCTCACATCTCTTTCCATCACCATAACCCTTGCAGCCAGCCTTAGTATCACATTCACACACTTCACTCACACATCCATATATATATCAATCATCCTTCCTTTTAAGAGCCCTTTATCATGAAATCTTGTTTCAACACTGTGCATGTTTCATCATATTTAAAGACAACATTCATTAGAAGAAACATTGTATACTTGCTTAGCTTCCTGACCTGAGCAATATTCATTGTTTCATGCATCGCATAATGTGCTGAGTAACATTTCTATATCAATGATTTGTAATAATACAAAGCATATCGTTCTTAGCTCCTTGACCTAAGCAACGTTGATTATGAAATAATCACTTCATCAGTATACGTGCTTAGCTTTCAGACCTAAGTGACTTTCAAGATCGTTTCTTTACACCATATGTGATGCTTAGCTCCATGACTTAAGTTCATTCATCTATTGTGTCACATGATGTAATTGTCCTTAGCCTCCTGGCCTAAGAACATGCATCATGCATAAACTATTTTCAAGACAAGCAATTCAATCCATACGATTCATTTCGTCTTGCTCAACGAGGAAGTTCCAAACTTCTTCCCTTTTCATGTTTTTCCTTGTAAGGAAGTTCAAAAAACTTTTTCCAAATTTTCTCATCGAGGAAAGTTCAAAAATAAAATTTCATTTTTCACGTCTTTCTTTTTCGGGAGAAAGTCGGTACCCTCCACTCGTCTCATGACAAAAATGATGGAAAATTTTTGCTTTTGCATTTTCGGTTGCTTGTGTCTGCACACACATATTCAAACTACACACACACAATCACAAGTTATACTCATGTCATGTCATGTCGTGTCAAGTCAAACTTGGTCAAGTAATTTGGTCAAGTCAATCATAGTGTATACGAGTCCCTTGGCAAATTTTATTTTGCAGGTCTCATCTACAGCCCACGTCCGGGGATAAGCGGACCATCTACAGCCCACGTCCGGGGACAAGCGGACCATCTACAGCCCACGTCCGGGGATAAACGGACCATCTACAGCCCACGTCCGGGGATAAACAGACCATCTACAGCCCACGTACGGGGACAAGCGGACCATCTACAACCCAGGTTCGGGGACAATCGAACCACCGTCATTTCATGACGCAAGGTTCTCGATACACAGAGACTTGAAATCTCATCATCTGTTGACTTTCCTCAAGCATGGAAAGTATTATCCAGTGGATTTCTTCAAGCATAGAAAACTGCCAAATTCCTTTGTCGGCTTTCCTCAAGCATGGAAAGCATTATCGGTGGATTTCTTCAAGCATAGAAAAACGCCAAAATCATATGTCGACTTTCCTCAAGCATGGAAAGTGTCATCCGGTAGGTTTCTTCAGGCTTAGAAAATTACCAAACTCATCTGTCGGTTTTCCTCAAGCATGGAAATCATTTCAACAAACGTCATCCGGTGGATTCCTTCAAGCATAGGAAGCTACCAAACTCATTTGTCACCGATACACTGGTGTTAGATAAGCATTCTATTCCTTTACTCTTTTATCTGTGGAATTAACATTTTCTACAGGTATCGGCGTATACAAAGTGATTTAGGATCGCAGAACGTCTTAAATCATTCTCCTTCCCTATCGACTACTTTGACTATCGTTTTCGAAACTGAAGTTTCTACAAACTCAGTCAAAGTGGGGGCTTCTGTAGACACCTAAAAATGTCTCCCCACAACCAAACCCGATGATGAACAACCTTTCACCGCCATTATTGGTCGGGTTGAGTATTTAATCTTGAAGTGCTTAAATCCATATTTCCATTTCATAAACCAACCCAATTCCTAGCCCATTTCCCCAAACCATAACTTATTTTCCTCTTTTCGTGTCTTTAAACCCAAAATCATTCATTTCGTGTCCTTTATATAAAAACGTTTATTCAAGTTTATTTTGTTCAATAATATGGGTCCAATGATTAAATTGTTGGATGGGGCTTTAAAAGAGCTTTCCAATGATATAGTATAAGCCCAAATCCGAGTTATAACGAATAAGTTATGGCCAATTTATTAAACTAGCCCAAACCGAACCTAAGCCCACCTTACCTACGACCCAATGATCATGTGGAGGGTCCAAATTATTTAATCCCATTCCTAAACCAATTAGGATTAATTGGAAGCTTCTATAAGTTTCTAAAAGATCTTAATTATCCTTTTTGAAAAGATAAGGTTAAAGAGTTTGAAATTGAATAAAACTCCTTTTTTGAAAATCCTATTTATATCCGAATTGAAAGACGTTCAAAGATAGACAGATATTATTTTCGTGCCTCTTATTTTTTATCCAAATTTTATATGGTTGGATAGCCCTTGTAACTATTTTCGAATGATATATTATAATATCAATTCCGAGCTATAACGGAAAAGATATGAATAAAATGTCAAACTCTATCAAAAACTGACACCGTCCCACTATTTCGGCCATATCTTTTATTCTACAAAATATTTTAATCTGATTCTAATTGTATTAGAAAGTAGATTTCAAGAGCTTTCCAACCATATCTTATTTATCTTATTCCGATTTCTGGATCAAAAGATATGATAAA
Source organism: Chenopodium album (assembly GCF_948465745.1). Taxonomy (NCBI): domain Eukaryota; kingdom Viridiplantae; phylum Streptophyta; class Magnoliopsida; order Caryophyllales; family Amaranthaceae; genus Chenopodium; species Chenopodium album. Next base: position 13,471,795 of record NC_137834.1, read on the forward strand.
AACAAAAACCGCAAAAACTGCTATCTATCGCAAGAGTTTTATCCGATTCGAATTCTTATCTTTTCTTGATTCTTCGACCTTCTTTTTTCTCTATAAATAGAGGTCATATCTCCCCTTTTCCAATCATCAACAAGCTTGATCATCAAATAATTCTCTTCTCCGTCTTTAGCCTAAATACTAGCCATCCTATTTTCTCAAAATACTTTCCCTAATTAAGCACTCCAAGGAGTTCATACAATACCCAAAGTTCTATACTTAAACCAAGGCGTGAAAGGTATAATTGACTGAGGGTTTGGACCAAATCAACTCTAATTTAATTTAATTTTCATTTGATTTATATTTTTATTGAAGTTACTAACAGTTTATTCATGATGTAGCAATTTAAAGGAACGCGCAGAATGTGAGTAATTAATTAATTTAATTACTCTTATTTTATTTTTAATAGTGCTAGTATCATGATTAGGGTTGTTATTATTATTATTTGATTTGGCTAACACTATTATTGTTAAATTGCTTCCAATATTAATGTTTATTCTATTGTTATTATGATCACCATATTGCATATTAAAGGGAATATGTAATTGAAAATCACGACTAATAAGATAATTTGGACAACCGGTTTAGGTTCCTTTTTAATCTTATTGTTTAATCAAGTGGTCACGATATTTTTGAATTATGTGTTGCATTAATATTCAACCAATTTAGAAAAATATTAGTTTGGAGCAAATTGAATCTTTGTTTGCATGCCTTTGAGATCGCAGGAATCACTTTTCACTATAAGAATCGAGTAGAGGCCAATACGGGCGAATGTGACTCCATGACTCACTTCGTACCATCATCCCCGATCCTCCTTTCGTGGTTCCGAACCATATGGAGTAAGTAATCTCATGGATTATGAATGGGGTGTTCACGGGTCAATCGTTGTTGCCTATCGTTGTCCCTTATTCGTGGTGCCTTTTTATGATCCGTGAATGGTTTACAAGTTCCTTAAAAACTTGTTGGCGGCTCCCTACTTTCCTTGTCCCTAATCGTATTATGTCAATTCCCACTTCCTATGAGTGCCAAGCATATTCACCACATGCTTTTAACGTAGGCGCACTTCGAGCGACGCTACAAACACAACTGCAAGTTTGAGGGGCCTGCCATTCCTTCCAAACAACCTAATGTCAACCTCATTTCTCACTGAAATCACAGATGCTTAATACCCACCATACCAGTACACAATATCGCGTGATCACCGAAAATATCCCTATTGAAAAAACCATTGAACAAACAGATTTGTTGTTGTTGTTGTTGTTGTTGTTGTTGTTGTTGTTGTTGTTGTTGTTGTTGTTGTTATTGCTGTTGTTACTGTTGTTGTTGCTATTGATGTTGTTGTTGTTGTTGTTGTTGTTGTTGTTGTTTTTGTTGTTGTTGTAGTTGTTGTTGTTGTTTTTGTTGTTGTTGTTGTTGTTGTTGTTGTTGTTGTTGTTGTTGTGGTCGTCATCGTTGTTGTTGTCAAAAACAAAAGTCATACAACCTACAATAAATTAGTGGGAAGCCGAGATACAATCTGGGCCCCCACTCCTAGTGAAGATATGAGCTGCCGCACAAGCCCCAATGTCTTGCGTCATTGAGAACCTCTAAACCCGCTTCAACAACGCAATAACCTCCTTTTTTAATTCTCCAAGAGAAGAAAAGGAGAAGGGAATGAAACCATATCCATTCGCCCGACAGTCCTATGTCAACCTCCTTTTTTTGCTGAAATCCCAGATCTATAGTAAATATCAACAAGGGTATCCCGAACAACATTATGCCAATGTTTAATACCCACAATACCAGCTCACGATACCACATGGTCGCCGAAAATGTCCCAGTAAAAGCCCGAGAACAAACAAAGCACGTCGTCGCGACAAAGAACAATGGAACACCCATCCGGTAGCACAACACACATCAGTATGTCTTCATGTTCTCGTATGATCTAACCCAGAAATAGGGACAACCCTTAGCCAAGCAATGGTGTGATCTCCTTGCTGCGATTTCCACAATGTTGATTGACGAGGACATAAAGAGAAGATGGATTTTGTAGAAGCGGTAACCTTAGTGAAATATATATCTGACAATTTTTTCATGAGTTTAGGGGCAGCAACCTCACTATGATTACTCAAAATGTCAGTCTCATTACAGCCAATTGGTAACTAAAGATCACTTCTCAAATCAATTAAAATTCTACAACTAATTAGTGCGTGGGTGAGTAACTAACCAAGAAGAAGAAGATGATGAAGAAGTAATTAACCGACAAATTCATCTCTATAAATCAACCAAAATTATTGTAATTAACCAACAAATTCATATCTATAAACAACCTAAATTATTATTGTAGAAAATGATTCATTAACTCTATCGGACTTCCTCTAGGGTTTCTCGATCCGGAGTGGGTGTAAAATCCTTAAAATTTGTAGGGTTGGTGGAAACTCTTGATTATGATGGGATGGTCTACCGGAGGAGCCGGAGTTTCGAGGTCAGGTTATGGTAGACCTCTCTAAACCTCTAATTCCATGGTGTTATATTTTGGTGGAGTTCGGTCCAATTTGGATTTATTTTAGGTATGAAGGAGTGTTTAGGTTTTGCAATAAGTGTGTTTGTGTTGGTCATTATGTGGTTGCCCGGCGTATTCATGCTCGGATGGAGACCTTTGTATCTCAAGGAAGGACTGTTCTTTATGATCCTACTAACCGTGATTTTTATTCGAATATGGTGGAAGGGTCTCAAGAGAATTTCAATACCCATAACACTAGAGTCAATCTTAGCGCAGGATTTTGAGTTTAATGATGAAAGTTCGGGTGATTTAGGTAATAATGATGATAATGGGGATGATGATAATGATGATATGGATAATGATAATAATGATGAAGGTGATGATGATGCAAATGATAAGGATGATGAGCCACCTGATAATAATCAAGATAATGATGATAATACTAATGATGAACTGGGTAATTCAAATTCGGGTTCTTTGACTGCAAGGGATAATAATCTACCTAATGGTCATGTTAATGGTGCTGCTCTGAATGGGGATGATCATGATGATAATGAGAATCTTGAGTCAAAATTTATCCTTATTAATGGGGTGTATCAAAATGGGTATATGTCTCACCCAAACGTGGTTGCTCTTTCTTCATCTTCGACTGGTTCTGCTTCAAATCAGGGGAATGAAAGCTTTTCGTCGTCTGAAAATGATCCTACAACTCCTGAGTCATATCACAACCTGCATTCTACAAGGTTTATACTAGAGAACAGGGCTGCTACGCTGGAAAGAGACCCATATGCGTCGTATACTGCTGCTCGGTCTTCTTCTGATTTTGGTGGTGTGTTTTGAATTTCTGCACTACTGGAGGATATCTTCCTCTCTGATGAATCAAAACCTGATTCAACTTCTCTTTCCTCTGGTCAGGTGGCCGCAACTGAGCCCCCTGTCTTTGTCGTGCCTCAATATTTGTTCGAGTCCCTTTCCTTGCAAGAAAACAAAGCTGCTGCTCCTTATCCCCTTGCCATAGCAACTATTCCTTTGTAGCATCCTGTGGCACTTGCTCTTCCTTCTTCGCAGCTTAATAAGGGGTGGCCAGCAAAAAGAAGTCGTGTGCTACCTTTTCAAAGATGTCGTTCCTATGATCAGGTTCCTTATTTTGGGTACCATGGCTCTACTTGGTCTCAGAAAAGACGCAAAATTATAGCCCATAATTTATAGAGCAAAGATGATTACACTATGCCCGCTTCCTCCTTTCGTCGTGGTGTAAGAAATAAATGCCATTCTGATGTGTCTACTGCTGCTCATTTAGGAGTTCTTGGAGGTTCTTCTGTTGTGTTTACTTCCTCTTCCGGATATATCAACTTAGTGGGTAAAAAAAGGAAAGGAGGAGAGTGTAGCAGCGCCTCTTCTTACAAGCAACTCAAGGTTCTAGAGTTGGTTTTTCTTCTAAGGCCTTACACTTAGCCTCAACTGCAACGTCTGCTCGCTTATCACCTATTTTCTCAAGCACCTTCGGTTTGGCAGCTGGCCCTTCACAGCCCCCAAGGGTTTATGAAGATCACATCTTGGATTTGTAGGGGACTAAATGACCAAAGTTCTCCTAAGCTTCCTTATGTGTTTTGGTTATTGCACTCTTTTGCACATAAATTTTGTTTTCTCTGTGAAACTAAAGTGTCAGTTTATGTTGTTACTAGCTTTCTTAGTTTTTCTAGTCCTTTTTCGATTTTTGGGGTTGATTCGGAAGGCTCTAGTGGGGGTTTAGTGGTTTTTGGTTATGGTTAGGAAGAAGTGTCTTGTGTTTTTTTTGTTGTGCAAATGTTGTACTTTGTAGTATAAAGCTTACTAATGGAAATAGTAATGTGTGATGTTTGTTTATGGTGCTCCTGTTCTAGAAAATAGACCTCAAGTTTGGGGTTTGATTTTAGATTTACTTGTTATTGCTCTTAATTGCTTGATTATTGGAGATATCAATCAAATAGAGCACCATTATGACAGGTTGGGTGGTTCAAATGTCATTAAGGGTTGGGATTCCTTTATTGATTTTAGAATCAAGTCGAGTTTGCTCGCAACCCCCTTTAAAGGCCACCCTATACTTGGACGAATGATCGGGATGCCAATCAACTTATTTTACAGCGTCTGGATTGGGCTTACATGAGTTCTGAATGGTTTCATAAATATCCGGATAACCGTGTTCTCAATCAACCAATTCTCATTTCTGATCATGTTGCTATCTTCTTTAATGATTCCCCGTTTCAAACAGAGTCCAACCGTCCATATCAATTGGACAATTGGTGTCTGAACTATAAAGAAATACATGACTTCATCCTCTCTACTTAGCAAAGACACATCTCTGGCTCTCCTATGTTCATTCTTTCTAAAAATTTGGAACATTTAAAGTCACTATCCAGGAATTGGTGTCCAACAACAAGAAATTTTTGGGTGTCGATTGGAAACATTTTTTTAAGGATCTTTCCAATGAAGGTGAGTTACTTCACTCGATCAATGATGCCTCTCTCTACATGTCAAGTATTGTTACTTCAAAGGAGAGCATCTGATTACAACTACAATTCTAGAGACAACGTTGCAAGAAAAACTGGATACTAAAAGGTGATTGCCCGTCTAAACTTATTTGCTCCAAGATCAAGTGTCGACATAAGAAAAATGAGATTAGCTCGTTACTTGATAACCTGGGTGTTCTTCAACATGGGCAGACAAATGTTCAGCATGTTGTTGTGAAATCTCTTATGAAGACCTTTAAAACTGATTACATGCCTCCTTATGATCCAAAAATCGATATTGTCCTGCAGGAGTTAGATCTTCCTCAGTTCAATTCCTCTTAAATCGCTAATCTGAAACGTCCCTTCACTGCTTCTGAGATTCGAATGGCCATGTTTTCTTTAATGAATTATAAGTCTCCGGGGCCTGACGGAATTACAATTGAATTTTTCAAAACACATCGGGACGTTGTTGGAGATTAAGTGGTTTCTGGCATTCAAAGTTTCTTTCAAACCGGGTTTCTCTTGAAATAATGGAATCACTTGCTCCTTGTTATGATTCCTAAGATTAGTAACCTAATAGAGATGGGGCATTTATGGCCTATTAGCCAGTGTAACACAGTGTACAAGTGCGCGTCTAAATGCTTGATGGCTAGATTGCACCAGTTTCTCCCTCTACTAATCTCAGATTCTCAGCACGCCTTTGTTCAAGGCCGCGTTATGACAAATTATATTTTACTGAGTCATGAGTTAATGGAGAAATTCAACTGTTCCAAAACTGGCACTAATTGGCTTGCTTTGATTAAAATTGATTTGAGCAAAGCTTATGATAGAGTTAACTAGAGTTTTCTTCTACTAGTCCTTAAAGCCTATGGCTTTTCGGCTCGTTGGTTGCAGATGATCCAACAATGCCTTGCTACGGTTTCTTACAAATCTCTGATCAATGGTCATACCTCGGATACCTTTAAACTGCAATGTGGTCTGCGTTAGGGTGATCCTATCTTTCCGTATCTCTTCCTATTCTGCATGGATATCTTCTCTCGTATGTTGCATTTGGGACAGGATTTAAAGATTTTTCAAGGAATCAAACTATCCAAATCTAACCCTTCAATCTCGCATTTATTCTTTGCATATGATGCTCTTATCTTCTTCCGGGCAACGTCTGCTTCTTGTTCTAATATCATGCAGATCATTCAACGGTTTGCTAAGATTTCAGGAGAAGAGCTAAACTTGTCAAAGTCCTTGATAAAGTTTAGCCTAAATATTTGCGCTTCTTCTCAAGCAGAGTTCAAATCGATATTCCAAATGAATCATGTCCAGGTGTTCGACCATCACTTAGGGGCTCCAATCGATTTCGTCGCCAAGAAGAAGGACCACTTCCAATTCATCATCGACAACATTATTGGAAGAATTAATTGTTTGAATGCAATCCGGCTTTCACAATCGCAGAAGTTGATTTTCATTAACTTTATCCTTGTTGCAATGACGTCCCATGTTCTTGCTTGCTATGAGTTACCGGTCTCTATTACTGGGAAAATTGATTCCTTAATTATGCGCTTATTCTAGGTGAATTCTGATACTAAAGGTATGCATTGGGTTAATAAGGACACCATGCATCTTCCTCGTGGCTGGGTGGCTTGGGCATTCGCTGCTTGTCATCCTTAAACAAGGCGTTGCTCATGAAACAGGTTTGGAGACTCTTTTCTAACCCACAACTACTAGTTTCAAAAGCTTTTACTGCTCGTACAACCTTTCTTTCCAACAACCCTCACAGTGGGCCTACTTTTTCCGGTTGTCATTCGTATGGTCTGCGGGGGTTACTTAAGGCGAACACCCTGTTAAAACAGGGTTGCAACTGGAAAATTGGTAACGGCCATTCTACTCTAGTTGGGTCGGCTAAATGGGTCAATGGTCGCATTCCTGAGTTTAAACCTGAAATTCCATTGACCAATTCTGCAGCTAATTCCGTCATTTTTTTCATCCACTCTCAGTCAATGGGGCGGGATTCAGCTAAAGTTTTAGAATGGTTTGTGCTTGTAGATGCCTCAACAATCTTGAGTTAGAGGCCCCTGATCCGACTCAGGAAGACTTTTGTTATTAAGCGAGTACCCCGTCGGGAAGGTACTCGGTGAAAACTGGCTATGCAATGCTTCAACAACAACTTTCCCCTGCTTCCATACTGTCCTCTTCAGATTCTTTCTGGAAAGTTCTTTGGTCACTCCAGTTACAACCTAAATGGAAGTTGTTCCTATGGAAACTGCTGCATCGGGCTCTAGCAGTTAAGGTGGAACTCCATCACAGAGGAGTTCCGGTTCAAGATGTGTCTTGTGACCTCTGTCAGTTTGAACCAGAGGATTTACAACATCTTTTAATGCACGCTCAGCTTGGAGGGGTGGATGCCTCGGTATCAGCTTAGAATTTAATGGAGCCCTTTTTCTCTAAAATTGGATCCAAGTTTATATCCGAATTTTTATTAGTCAGGATGGGCCTTCCAGTGCTCGCTTAGGTACCTTCGTCAGTACGCTTTGGAGTTTGTGGTTATGTCGGAATTCCAGAATCTTTAGGGATTCTTCTGCTTCCAAGCCCTTTGACTCACAGTTTACGGAGATCATGGATTCTCATTCAGTCTTTGTTTCCTCGGCCGATTCTGCATTTTCCCCTAATGATGCGGACAGGGACGCAGATGCCTCTACTCCGCCTGGGTTTTACACATCTTAGTTTGGTTGGAGTATTTATGGGGGTTCGTCAGCTTCACTATAAATTGATGGCGCTTTGTTCCAAGACTCTCGATAATGATGACCCGTTTGATGATCGAATCATTGGAGGTAGTAACTTTTGGGTTTGTACTTCAGCTTTACATGCAAATGCTTTGGCTTGGTTGTATGGGCTACAATGGGCTTTCGATCTGTTCTGTCACGGTTTTTACTGATTTATATAATCTTGTTACCCTTCTTCGGGGGGATGGATGAGGTAAAGTGGCTTACCTTTGGCTCATCCGTAAGATTCAACAACTGGCCTTAACCTTTCAGTATTGCTGTATACATAAGGCGGATCATCAGCAGGTTCATCGAGCTCATCTAATAGCTGCAGAAGTGGCGGTTAATTTTTTTTTGTTTTAGTATTAGTATGTAATTTGTTTGTATCCTTTGTCAAAAAAAAATAAAAATAAAAATCTATCGGAGAAACATTTATTTGGGTCATGAGTATTTAAATTTGCTATTTGTTTACATCCTTATTAGTTTTGGCAAGCAATATTTTGGCCTATACGTGTTTTACACACTTTTACTAACATTTGTTTAAATATGCTATTTGTTTATACCATCACTAATAGTAATACTCTTGTTTTATACATGTAAATCAACTTAAATATAAATTTTGGCCTATACGTGTTTTACACTTTTACTAACATTTTGAATTTAGTGATGGTGTAATATGTATGAATTTGTTAGAATGTATATATTATAGTTTTTGATTTCATTGATTATCTTCATAGTCAAGTGGATAAATTTCACTATTTATACAATATAGCTAGGTAAATTTTTATTATCAATTATTGAATTTTTGATTTTTTTTATGGGTACTTTAGTATGCCAGATTGACGAAGGTGAACAATATTAAAGAGCCAAATCACAAATGTGGATTTGAAGAATATATTATGAGAGTACATTAATATATGATTTACAGGTATAAACAATTCAAATAATGTTTTTCAATGTCTCTCTCTATGGACAATCTTGAGGCACACTTAAATGGTATAATCTTTTCTTTTCTTTCCTTTTCTGTCTGTCTGTCTGTCTGTCTCTCTCTCTCTCTCTCTCTCTCTCTCTATCTATATATATATATATATATATATATATATATATATATATATATATATATATATATATATATATATAATCCAACAGCTGAGATTACAATGGAGACTAAAAATTGAAGATCAACGATTTCTCTCTCCTCTTCTTCACTGCTAATTTAACAAATGAGCAAAAACTTAGTTGCTCATTTGAATATTTAGTTGCTAATTTAAAAAATGAGAGCAAATAGTTAGTTACTCATTTGTCAAATGCGAAAACATTTTATTAAACAACAAGTATTTATTTGCTCATTACAAATGAGCAACCATTAGTTTGCTTATTTGTTAATCAAATAATTAGTTACTCATTTGTAAAATAAGCAAATATTTCTTTGATCATTTAATTTGGGAAATGAGCAATCAATATTTTTATCATTTAGAAAATGAGAAAATAATTAGTTGTTCATTTGTCAAATGAGCAAATACTTATTTGCTTATATCACAAATGAACAAAAACTTAGTTGCTCATTTGTCAAATGAGCAAAGATTTCGTTAATAATTCATTAAATCAAAAGCATTTCTTTGCTCATTTGTGAAATGACCAACAATTAGTTTGCTCATTTGTTAAATAAGTAAATAATTGGTTACTCATTTGAAAATTAAGCAAACATTTCATTGATCATCATTTGGAAAACAAGCAATAAAGTTTTTGCTCATTTGGCAAATGAACTAATATTTAGTTGCTCATTTGTCAAATGAGCAAATACTTAGTTGCTAATTTAACAAATGAGTAAACTTAGTTGATCATTTCACAACTAGAAAAAGGCCCATTTTCGACGGAAACGTTCTGACGGATACGAAAATTTGTCGGAAAGTTCTTAATTTTCGACGGATTTTTAATCCGTCGGAAAATATACCTATAGACACCGAAAAATGTCTCCCCAAAACCAAACCCGATGATGAACAATCTTTCACCGCCACTATTGGTCGGGTTCAGTATTTAATCCCGAGAGTGCTTAAAAAATCGTATTTGATTAAATTCGTATTTTTTAATAGTCCATGGATTAGTCTTGATGTTTGGTAAAAGCATAGTTTTAATTTCAGCCCAAACTTATTATTTAATTTTAGCCCAAACCTTTTTTATTTTATTGTTTTATTATTTATTTTTGGCCCAAACCTTTTATTTATTTTATTTACTTATTTTCTTATTTTAGCCTAAATAATAATAAATCAGAAAAAGGCCCGAAATTATCAATCGGCACTTAAAATGCTGAATGAAATTAGGGTTAAAAATGTATTTAGACGGAAAAGCGGACTGAAAATTCCCGCGCCACGGCAGCAGTCCACCGTGTCACGGGAAACTTTCCCGTCTGACGGTGGGATTTCCCGTGACACGGGAAACCTGCTGTGACACGGGAATTTCCGTGTCCTTTCCGCGTAAACCCTTAACGCGTTTTCTCCCCCGTTTACTAAATATTTCCTGCGTCACACAAAATTTGCACCGTGTCACGGGAATGTTTCCCGTCTAACGGTGGGATTTCCCGTGTCACGGTACAGTTTGCCGTGTCGCGAGATACTTTTTTTAGGGTTTTTATCATTTTAGGGTTCCGTGTGTTCCCTCAGCACATTTTCTCTATAAATACCCCCTCATTTCTGATGTACGGGGCATCAATTAATCCTCTAGTTTTTTCTCTCTTCTATGCTCTAGCCTAAACACTAGCCTACCCTTTTTCTTTCAAAATTCCTTCTTCAAGCACTCCAAGGAGTCCATAATTTACTCGTGGTTTTGTCCTTAAGCCAAGGCGTGAAAGGTAGAACTGTTTGAGGGTTTGGCCCCAAATCAACTCTACTTTATTTAGTTTAATTTAATTATTGTTTTATTATTATTTCCTTGAAGTTACTAACTCGTTTATTATTTTGTAGTTGCAAACAAACAAAATCAAAGTAAGAATTATGTTCCTTTTATTTCTATTATTTTTCTAACGACTTTATATTGTTGGAATTATTGTTAAATTGCTTCCAATATTGTTGTTATTCTATTATTTATTGATCACCATATTGCATGTTAAAGGGAATATGTAATTGAAAATCACGCCTAATAAGATAATTTGGACGACTGGTTTAGGTTCCTTTTTAATCTTGTTGTTTAATCAAGTGATCACTAATATTTTAGAATTATATGTTGCATTAATATTCAACCAATTTAGCCTAATAAGAGTTTGGAGAAAATTGAATATTTTATTTGCATGCCTTTGAGATCGCAGGAATCACTTTTCACTATAAGAATCGAGTAGAGGCCAATACGGGCAAATGTGACTCCATGACTCACTTCGTACCATCATCCCCGATCCTCCTTTTGTGGTTCCGAACCATATGGAGTTAGTAATCTCATGGATTATGAATGGGGTGTAACCTTCACGGGTCAATCGTTGTTGCCTTCGTTGTCCCTTTATCGTGGTTGCCTTTTATGATCCGTGAACGGCTTAGAAGTTCCTTAAAAACTTGTTGGTGGCTCTGTACTTTCCTTGTCCCTAATCGTGTCCCTTATTGTATATGCCAATTCCCACTTCCTATGAGTGCCAAGCATATTCACACATGCTTTTAACGTAGGCGCACTTCAAACGACGCCTACAATACAAATTACGATGGAAAATCCGTCGGAAATGGTATATTTTCTAACGGATTAAAAACCCGTCGCAAATTTCCGAAGGAATTTTATAGCTGTAGACATCTGCTTTTGGCCTCCTGTCCCGAAAGGAAGTGCAATGACGACAAATAAAACCATCTCCGTGTTAGATTGAAGTGAAGAATACTTATGGATGACTGGCTAAACCGCAAAGACATAAAAAGACTAGCCTAACCCAAAAACAAATACAAACAAGGTCTAATTATCTAAACCCGATCATAATTAGGCTTAAGCCCATGCTTAAGACCTAATAATGACGGATTTAGAGGCGCCTAGGTTAAATTTAATGCTGCCGCAAAAAAGCCGCGCGCATCTCAATGATTCGCGCTAGTCTGGCGTGCACAACTAATTCAGTTGCCCGCAACACCCAGGGCAACTTCTAGAAATGCGCTTGCGGAAGATTCAGAATTTCATAAAACTATAAAATCGAATCTTACCATAATGCCGCGCGCAAGACATCCAGTTGCGCTGCCTACAGCAGCACAACTAAATTACTTGCGCTGGGATGCCGTGCGCAACTCATCCAGATGCGCGCGAAAACTGCTACGGAAGAATGCTTAAAACCCTAACTACATCCATTCCCTATAAATATGGGCTTAATACGAGGCTTAAAAACACAAAAATTAACCTAAAACTCTGGCAGAAAAACTTATGAACTTGTGCTACCAAACCCTCTTGTCCTAAACACTCACCCCTCTTAATCTTTGTTACTACGGTGGAGGTTCCGAACAAGAAGGAGTCCATAAGTGTTCTAAACGGAGATCTAGCAAAGAGGAGTGGTAAATTCCCGAGCACTTAGATAAATCATATTTACTTTTCTTGTTTAGAAGAACCTTAACCAATAAAATAGTGTTGTTTGATGACGAGAGGAGAACTAGGTCGTTATCTAATCTTCCCTTGGTCAAACTAAATTTATAAACACTTAACAAACCCTAATACGAGTATAGAGGCAAGTCAAGGGTCGAACCCAAAGGAACGGTAATGTTCAAGCACTTTCAATTATGCGCCTAAGCTAGGTCGAAGACGAAGGTAAGAGAGAATACTAACAACTAACAAAACAAGTAACCAAGGAAATAAAACACTAGGAATGGGGTTCAACTAGTAATCATGTCAATTGCAACAACTTGGGAAGAGCATGCCAATCAAAGGTTGTGAGGACTAATGATAAGAGCAATCAATAGGAATCAAAGAGTTATCTCCTAATTGTTAAGCTAGGGTACACTATGAATAACAAACTAAGAGAATCACAATCAAAACCAATCGATAATTGCAATTCCTAAATCAATTGTTCATGTCATTAGCAATTACAATGCAATCTAGCATAATTCTCAAGGCCTAATTGAATTACACACATGCAAACCTTCACTAATCACTTTAATCTCAACAATCAATCAACACAATTCCCAAATTAATCACAATTAATCAATCATACAAGTTTCACCCAATTCCTAGCCAAACAACTATTCAAGAATCATCATCTATCAACTAACAACTATGGAAATCAAGAATCAACAAAATATCAAGAAAAATTACACTAATCAAGCATCAAACATCAAAATTAAACCAAACAAACATGAAATTAAACAAAGCAATAAAGTGAGATAGAGTTAAGAATGCTCATTGATAATAGAGAAGATCTTGAACACAATTGTCACCCTTGTATCTTCAATCTCTCAATCACCATTGAAATCCTTCACTTTCTCTCTCTAAAACTACTCCTAATCTAGCCTAATCTAGAGAGATAAGCTCTCAACCTAAGAGAGAGAAAACTATTCTAAGACTAAGAATTATGTGAATGAATGATAATAAAAACCCCCAAAAACAATCTATAAACAAAAGGAGAAAAGAAGCTTAAAATCGTAAAAATACCCAGAAGCCCGCGCCCTTAGAGAAATCGGCCGCGCCCGCAGACACCCTGGAAGCCGCGCCCGCGGCCAAAGCCCGCGCCCGCGGGGAGCCCGCGGAGAGTTACTGCCCAAAATCAGCAGAAATAGGTTGCGGCAGATTTGCAGGGCCAACTTTGGAAGGCTGTAACTCACGATCTAGGAATCCTATGAAGGCGTGCAACCTATCATTGGAAATATCTTCAAGTCTAGTTTCCAACCCAACTTGAATCACCTCAATCCAATATGTAGAACTCGAGATATGGCCGAAACAATGCACAAAGGTCCTTTTTGATACTTTGTAAGCCTTCATTTTCCTTTGTTTCTTGGATTGGCTTGACTTGCGTGCTTGGCTTCCCTAACTTGCCTCCATTAAATTCCTTTAATGCACTTGAGCTCCCTCCTTGATTATATTAAATCCCGGGAAGCTCGACACACCTACAAAACAAGTCAAACAAACGGAGAAGCGAGGGAAATAGCCGAGAAATGAATAAAATAATAAGAAAACCATTAAAAGCACGCATTTCTCTAAACTAACACACAAACACACAAATCAAGCATTATTCCCTAAAAACACGACATAAACGAATAAAAACGAGCATAGAATTATAAAGAAAACATAGCCTAAAGGTGCCATAAATGGCACGGATCATTTGACCACTTTAAAATTAAAAGGATTTTTAATCAATTCCACATAGTATCTTGCGTTAAATAAGATTATAATTGAATAATTAATTGATTGATTAATCACTTAATCCAAGGCGAATCTTGTTTATTTTTTGCTCCTTTCACGAATTTGAATTGAATAAAGAATAATGACTTTGCAATGTAATTCCTACGTAATTGATGCATGTAAATAAAATTAAGTAACTTAGTTTTAGGTATCGCGTTGCGTATATTGTTTGGTGATGAAATTGTGAAAAAAGGAAGAGCTAGTAGAGGCCGCACTAGGACTAGAATAGCGATTCTCCTTTAAAGGGAACGTAATTTTAGTACCCTCGCTCCCAAACTCATTTCTGGTTTATGTAGACCAATTTGGGCATGGGTAAACTTATTTATGCTAATTATCCCATGAACTCCACATGGGAGAAAGGTATGAACGAGGTTTATGAGTTTTCCCAAAACTCATTGGCGACTCCTACTTGTTTATTACAAAAAAGCGTAATGAAAGAATCAATTCTAATTCAAGGTCCCCCAAACAGTCAAGAATTCAAATTCTAATACACCCTAACAAGTGTAAAAGTCCTAGGCTTTTAAAGGGCCATGGGAATCTAAGGAAAGATCCCCTACGATGGGAACATCCTCCTTACAACAACCTTTTCGACGGAATTTAGTAAAATAATAAAAAAAAACCAAACCCTAATTAAAACGGCAGTCCTCCCCTACCCCATTTCATTTCACGTTTCTCTCTCTCTCTCCTTCTCCTATCTTCTCTCCTCTCTTCCTCTTATCTTTTCTTTCTCTCTCCTCGATCTCCTCCTCCCTTATCTTCTGACTCTCCTCTCCTCCTCCTCCTCTCATCAACGCCTTCTCATATTCTCTATCTATCTCCTCTCCTCCTCCCTCTTCTCTTCTCATGGTCTTTAATTTATGGTGATGGGTTTAAAACAAATTAATGGTTTTTAAGGTCGAATTCAACCATGGAAATGCTAGATCTAGAGTTTTTATGGTCGAATTTGGCCTTATTAAACCAAGTTCGAGGGAATTTCAAAGTTTTTTGCTTTTTAAGGTACGTTTTAATGTTTTTATTTTTGTTTTTGATTTTTTTTATTTAATTTTTGGATGATTTTAGGTTGGGGTGTTTGATTTTTGGTTCGGTGGTGGTGGTCTTACGTGTTGAGGGTTTTAGGTGGGTGGGTTGGAGTGTGGGTTCGGTCGAGTTAGGTGTTCAGGTGGGTAGATATGGGTTAAGTGGGTATGGGTTTGGGTTCGGTGGTGGTGGTCTTCTGTGTTGAGGGTCATTATAGGTGGGTGGGTTTGAGTGTGGGGGTGGTTATGGGTTTGAGGAGGGTACGATCAGGGTGTGGGGAGGGTTCCGGTCAGGGTTTGGGGGTGGTTCTGGGTTTGGGGAGGGTTCGGTCAGGGTGTAAGGAGGGTTTCGTTCAGGGTTTGGGGGTGGTTTTGGGTTTGGGGAAGGTTTTGGTCAGGGTTTTGGGGGGGTTTTGGTCAGGGTATGGGTAAACGTGGTGCTGGTCTGATGTGATAGTTGCGGTGGTTAGGAATAGTGAAGGTGGTGATCTGCCGCACCGGTGGTGATGCGGCGTGTTTTTTGTTTTATTTTTTAAAAAGACATTTCCGACGGAAATTCCGTAAGAAATTTTTGAGGGACTTTGAATCCGTCGGAAATTTCCAACAGATTTTGCCGTTGTCGGAAATTGTGGTAACGACGAAAATTCCTTCGAAAAAGTGTTTCGACAGAATTTCTGTCGGAAAAAGGTGGTTTTTCCTACCAAGGCGTTTCCGACAACCATTTCCGACGGAATTTTGTCGGAAAAACCTTTTCCGACGAATTTCAAGTTTTTCTGACGAAATTTTTCCATCGGAAATGAGATTTTTTTCTAGTAGTTTTTTTCAAATGAACAAACATTTTGAACAGAAATTGGTCGAAAATCGCCAAAAATCGCAAAAAATAGACGAAAACCTTAATTAATGAAGAATTCAATTGATGAAATACTTAATTTATCAAACTAAAATCAACGAAAATCAAACTAAAATCAACGAAAATCACCTTGACAAAGAATCAATGAAGTTTCAAGATGAATTAATGAAGAATCAAAGAAACTAGCAGCAAGAAAGAGAGTAGAGAAATTGAAGAAAAAGAGAGAAAATGGCGCGTCGAATGAAGGAGGAGAGAAAAAACGCTGGAAAATAGAATTTGAAATTATGTTTGATAGATTGGGATAAATTGTAGCCATTGGATGCAATTTATCCAACGGTTGTAATATGTCCTTACATATAATATGGTTCTCACATAAGGGATGTGGTCTCATATGATCCCATTTCTATATATATATATATATATATATATATATATATATATATATATATATATATATATATATATATTTGTTGTATTATAATTGGATTAGTTGGGCATGAGGTCATTTTGAATAATTCATTATCTTTCATTACATTACAAAAATAAAATACAATGATATATTGCAAATACATAAAATATAAAAAGTACGTTTAATATGAAAACTAGTATAGGACCGTACGATGCACAACTTACAATTCTTGATACTTATATTCATTTCACAAAAATTTTAAAATAAAATGATTTAATGAATAACAATGAATTTACTTATAAATTTGTCTTAATCATACACTTTTAACCCTCAAAATAATGATATATGAAGTACTACTTGAAAACAACCTTTTTATTTTATTCTTAAATTGTATGTAAGGAAAGATTTGAAAAATAATTCAACTCAATGAACTAACAATCAATACGCACATTAAGTCATAATTTTTTCGTCATTTCTACTTGCACCACTAGCCATCCCATTTTTAAATGGGGGGATTTTTCTGTGTGGCTAGTCATACCATGTGTCCGGATTACTCGAATTACTCGGTCAGGGTTACTCGAGTTACTGGATCAGGGGTTACTCGAGTTACTTCTGACCGAATAACCCCTTAAATAACCCTTGTCAAGTAACTCGTAACCCCTTACTGAACCCCTTGAGTAAACCCCTGATCGAGTAACCCCTCAAGTAATGATGTGTCTATTTTATACAGTATTTTACCCTTGTCCCTTGGTCATAATTAGTAGTGTTTTTGGCTCTTTAGAGCCACTTTTATTACTAATTGGTGTTTTCTAGTGTTTTCGTAGATTTGGTTGACTTTTGCAGGGATTTATGCTTTTGGAGTATTTTCCCGAGATATTTTGGAGCAATCACGAGCATTGGAGAAACACGACCAGATTCCATAGCCCAGGGCCGGTTAGAGCCATCGAACCGAAGATTAAGGGCTCGGTATAGGTGATACCGGGGCATTTGGACCGAGTATTCAAGACCGGAAGAGGAAATCTAGATTGGCCTGAAGAGTTGGAGCCCAATCGAAGTCCAAATAGTGGCCCAAATGAGCCGCCCGGCCAAAAAGGCTAGCGCCCGGAGGCGCGCCCGGCCGGGCGGGAGAAGCTTAGGCTGGCGCCCGGCGACGCGCCCGGCCGGGCGCGAGATTAGTAGTAAGGGTAAAAAGGCGCGCCCGATCGGGCGCGTGTATTTATTAGTGGACGCTTAACGTCGTTTTAATTTGTTTTAGTTTAGGATTTTTGTACGGAGTATAAATACTCCTCCGTAATACGATTTTAGGATCTCTTCTTCTCCTTTTTTACTTTTTCTTTACTCTCTTAATTATTCTCTTAGATTTCTTTTCTCTTAAACCTTTGTTCTTAATTCTACTCTTAATTCCAGATTTATTTTGGTAACGATTTCTCTTCTCTTAATCTTAGTTATTTACTTTATTCTTTTTATCATGTCTTGCTTTATTACTTTGATTAGTTTAGTTTTTAATATGTGTGAGTAGTTTTATTTCTAGGGTTTATGGGGATCCATAAATAATATGAAGGGGTAATTTGTTGTTGTTTATTATCAATGCTAGATTAATTTCCTATTGATTGATTTAATGCTCCGTGACTAGATTTGCGCAGATCTTTTATGCATGAGTTTGACAACATTAATTCGAGATTCGACAGATGAGAATTAATGTTTAGGTCTAGTTTAAATAGGCAGATTAATTTATAAATGGTTAAGTCGAGATTCGACAGATGAGATTTAATACCGGTAAATTTAATTGTGTGATTGTAATACGTAGCGAAAGCCCTTTACAATCTGGTTAATTGATGCATTGATGATTGACTATTATTGATTATTGGTATTGAATAATAATTTCTTATTGAATTGTTTTAACGTTTTACAATTGCGGCTTGTAAAAGTATAGCAATATTGAATTGATGAATCGAGCAGATGTTAATTTGATATTAAAGGCTATTTTCAATAAGAACTTAGATCTAGTAAATTGCGAGAGCCTGTTAGATCTATGTTGATTAATAAATTGCGAGAGCCTGTTAATCGTGTTATTTATGCAATGTCAACGATTGATTACTATGTTTTACCCTGGAGTATTATTTATTGGTGAACCTATGCCCTAGATCCTTTTATTCATTTGTTTTCTCCCTGCTCTTAATCTTCGTAGTTTAGTTTCCTTTGATTACAATATATTGGTTACTTTATAATCTGGATTATATTAATTAATTAGGAATAGAAAGACTCGTTTCTCTGTGGATTCAACCCTACTTCCCTATCTACGTTAGTTAGAGGATTTAGGAATTACTTTTGATTAGGGGATACGACTTTACCCTGTCAAAATTTGGCGCCGTTGCCGGGGAAACAGTTTTATTTTTATTTCTGATTATTTTTGTAGTCTAGATTATTTCCCTTTTGTCTCAGAGAGCGTTAGTTCTCTGAGACAAATCTCATATTTGCTTCTAGTTTTTGTTTATGCCCAGGTGCTCCAAATCAGGTTACATCCCATTCGATCCTGAGATCGAACGTTCCTTCCATAGACAGAAAAATTTCTACAAGCTAATCTTAGCGGATTCTGGTGATAATAACAATAATCACCGCGATCCTCCAACTGATTCCATCGATTTAGAGGCATCATCAGACGCAGAATCAGAGATGACGGCTCCAAAGAAGCTTAGTGATTATTCACAACCAAAGCTTACGGATTTTCCACATCTCACCCCTACTCCGGCTCTTGATGGGGTTCAATTTGAAATCAAACCTCAATTTATAACGATGATAAAGAGGAAGTAATTCAGTGGAGCCAAGTGTGAAGACCCGAATCTTCACATTGCCGACTATTGTCAATATTGTAACACCATCAGGCAAGCCGGGGTCACTCAAGACCAAATCAGGGAGATTCTCTTTCCCTTCTCTTTAACTGGAAAAGCTAAATTGTGGTTTAATGGCTTGAATAGAACTACACTTGGTATAACTGACTGGGAAACTCTTGTTTTGAATTTCTATAACAAGTATTTCCCTGCAGAGAGAACAGTTGTACTACGGAGTGCGATCCAGAATTTTGCCCAAGAAGCCGATGAATCTTTATATGAGGCTTGGGAGAGGTTCAAAGATTTACAAAGAGATTGCCCCCACCATAATTTAGCACAATGGCAGTTAATCCAAGCCTTTTATAATGGCCTTGGAAATTCTTCTCGAATAATTTAAGACTCTGCAGCTAGTGGGAGATTTATGAATCTTGATGTTGAAGATGCAGGTCAGGTTATTGAAGACATGGCGATACACAATTCCCAATATGGGAACCCTAGAGGATTCGCTAACAAGGGGAAGCATAGTGTCGACTCTGTATCCTTTTTGCAAGCTCAACTAACCTCTATTTGCCAAAAATTAGATAATCTGAGCACTGCTAATGTAGCTAATGTTTCTGTGATTAATAATAATTCTAATGAGGCTTTCTGTGAAAATTGTGGTATTGCAGGTCATTGGGAGCAAGATTGCAGGAGTTCCGTGGAGCAAGTTAATGCCTTCCAGGCTTATAGGCAGAATAACCCATACTCCAACACTTACAATCCTGGGTATCGGAATCATCCGTACCTTTCCTACCGGAGCACTAATGTTCAAAATCCACCACCACAAGAACCACAGGTGCCACAGCAACAGCAGCAGAAATATTACCATCCCAATGCTAGCCTGAAGAACCAACCACAACAACCCTCCTCATCCTCTGACCCTTCTCTGGTGGAAATTAGAGCAATGTTGGACAATATGCAAAATCACATGGAGAGCAGAGATGCGACAATTGATCAAATTCTAGCGCATAATAAAATTGTAGATAATCAAATTGCGCAACTCTCCGCTACCCTACAAGCCCGCCAACAGGGAGCTTTTCCGGCGCAACCAACCCGGCCTACGGATCAAGCATTTGCAATTACTCTAAGGAGTGGTTCAAACTATGAAGGGCCCTCTATGCCCAGAGTTGATGAACCTGTTTTATTAAATAATGCTAATCTTAATTCCGTTAAACCAAACAATGTAGTTGATAGCCCTGCAGGGCTAAGGGATAATACTAACATATCTAATTCTACATTGCAGGGTACAACTCCAGAGAAGGTGGCTACTCCAGACAAGAGTAATAATGCTCCAAAGCCAATTATCAAACTTCCATTCCCCAATCGTCAATTGAAGACAAACTTAGATAAGCAGTTTGGTAAGTTCCTAGAGGTAGTAAAAGATTTGAAGGTAACAGTTCCCTTTACTGAATTAATCACACAAATCCCCTCCTATGCAAAATTTATGAAAGAAATATTGACGAGAAAAAGTCTATTAGTGAGGTAGAGACAGTAGCTTTCACTGCAGAGTGTAGTGCCGTACTTCAAAATAAATCTCCACCTAAATTAAAAGATCCGGGTAGTTTTTCTATCCCTTGTCATATTGGCAATCTCTTGATTGATAATGCATTATGTGATTTGGGTGCTAGTGTTAGCGTCATGCCATTATCTGTGTGTTTTAATTTGAATATGGGTAAATTAAAAGCTACCAACATAACTCTACAAATGGCCGACCGTTCTTTCAAATACTCCTTAGGTGTTTTAGAGGATGTCCCCGTTAGAGTAGGTAAATTTTATATACCTGTAGATTTTGTTGTTCTTGATATGGCTGAGGATATGCATACCCCAATTATTTTGGGTAGACCATTCCTTAACACTGCAGGAGCAGTCATAGATGTAAGAAGTGGTAAGTTAACATTATCAGTAGGGGATGATAAAGTTGTTTTTAATCTGAATAATGCCCCTAAAAGCTCCATGACTGAGGAGAAATGTTTCAGTGTTAATGTGGTTGTAAATTATTCTAACAAGCCCCAAGCTCTTGAAAAATATTCCTTGGAGGCGGTATCTTGTGTTGCATCCTTTTCAGATGAGATAGACAAATGGCAGAAGGAAGTCGATGCAATAGAAAGAGCACTCTACAATGTTGGTCTTGGTTTCGAGGATGAACAAGTGGAACCGATCGAGCAAGTTGTGCGAATCGAGCCTACGGTAAGTGTTCCGCAAGATCGGGTTGCAAGAGTTGAACGCAATGACAATTTGAAGCAACCTTCGATCGAAGAAGGATTTTTAGTGCGTAGCATTGAAGATCCCCCAGTCCAAGTCAAGGAGGATCCACCAGATAAGGTGATTTGGCGTCCCACAGGGTATGTCAGGAAGCCGCACCGCAGCCTGAACACCGCTAGACCGGGTGAGAAACCACCCGATCAAGCGTTAGGCCAAGGGTCCTAGATATTGTACTTGGTAAGAAGGTCGTGCGGCGCCTAGATAAACCAGCGCTTTGCGGGAGGCAACCCGTATTTTTAATGCTTTTTAGTCTAGTTTTCTTTCTTTTTGTTTTCTTTCTTATGAGAGGAGAGATGAGGGAATTTAATAAGTTTTATAAGTGTTTGTACAGGTTTGAAGGAAAAGAGTTAGCCAAATTTTGGAGAAAAGAAGAAAATAGCAACTAGACGATTTAGCCTCGGGCCCGATCGGGCGAAGCTCGCCCGACCGGGCGCAAGAGCAAGGGCTAAATATAGAGTAATTTCGCCCGACCGGGCGAATGGCGCTCGACCGGGCGCGAAATTCGTCGTATACGGACTAAATTGTCCGCCCGATCGGGCAAGCCTCGCCCGACCGGGCGGGAGAAGGGCAAAATTTTTTACTTACAGATCGCCCGATCGGGCGACTGGCGCCTGACCGAGCGCGAGAGTTGGAAGAAATCAGATCGTTAGATCGCCCGACCGGGCGAAAGGCACCCGACCGGGCGCGAAAGGATACGAAATTTAGGCGAATTAGATCGCCCGACCGGGCGAAGGCCGCCCGACCAGGCGCGAGAACCAGCTACGAAAATATTCTAGATCGCCTGACCGGGCAACCCACCGCCCGACCGGGCGCGAGTGGCTCCGCGTCACTTTTATTCTTTCTTTCCTTCTTTCTTCCTTCATTTCTTCTTACCTCCATAACTTTCTCTCTCTAAATCTCAAATTCTCTCTACCTTCTCTCTAAGATTTCTCCTCCATTTCTTACCCAAATTCAAAACTCTTTACATATTTGTGATCCTCTCTTCATCCTCTACACTTTCATACAAAAATTTCTCGGATTTAATTCAATAAATTTTCAAACCCATTTCCTAAACATGGCTTCAAAGAGGGCAAAGTCCATTTTTGGTAGGAGCTCCAGTTCGAGGGAGGAATACGACCCGGACTTGCAACTCCCGTACTGGCCGACGATCCGGATTGTGAGCCGAGAGCAAAAGGAACAGCTAGAGCACTTAATCGGTCGTGAGATAATTCCTTCTCGGTGGTTACACCGCCCTACCCTAGAATCATTTGGTTTGTATGATTTTGTAAAACGATTTTTGAATGACATTAGCATGAGAAAATTTATTGATATGCACTATCCTACATACCCGAGAACTTACTTGTGAATTCCTGTCCACTTTCCATGCTGTTAGTAGTAGAAATGGGCCAAATTTATTTTTCAGGTTAAACAATAGAAATATTAGTTTAACTTTTGTAGAATTTTGTAAAATTTTTGAATTAAATTTTGAATTATCTCACCAGTGGCATGCGGACTATAAAATGGGTGACTTATATTATTCTTTGACTGGTTTGCCTACCCCCGACCCCCAACATGCTAGTACCAAACCTATTCACCACCTTGTCCCAAAAATCTGGCAAAAGTTTGCGGGTTTGTGTTTTTTAGGTAGGGTCGAGCCCCATAACGCTCAATCTAACGAACTAGCTGTCATAGGACACTATGTGTACGGGTACGGGAAATTGAACATAGGTAGGTTTATAGTTCACCATTTGAGTAGGCATGCCACAGCCAGCACCACTTCCAAGACCCCTATCCGTTTAGGTGGCCTTATCACTCGTATAGCAGTGAAAAAGGCCGGTTTTGTAGTAGACGAACCCCACCAGCTGACCAACTGTGGACCAGATACCTATATGACTGCTAGGTATTTTGAGGATGTGGGGTGGGTTAGACCGGATAGCGAGCAGACACCCTTTTGGTGTATTCGGACTGGGAGCGAGCAACCTTTGCCCATTTTTCCTCTACCCAGTCCTGACTTGACCACCTTTCCCCCAGGGCAACCTTCTTACACTTATGATATTTTAGTTGCCAACGCTAGGGAGCAGGCACCACCACCACCAGTTCCACCACCCCAACCTCAGCCCGAGGTGGCTTTCTCTCCACCTCGTATGTCCCACTCTGTCCCTCATGTTGACTCTGACCCAGCTTGGGATCTTCAGAGTATAGGTCAGGCCCTATGACGTATCGAGCATTCCCATACTGGCCTTAGGAGGATGGTTGACTCCATTGACCAGAGGTTAGGGTACCTAGAGAGGAACCAGGGTAGAGCTTTCTACCCTATGTACGATGATTATGCTCGTCGGGGCAACATTCCCGACGACGCTATTCACCCTGACTGGTTTCAGCCTCCACCCCAGGGATACGATAGGGATCCCACTGCCCGAGGTATTTACACTGACTATTCTTCTTTCTTCGGGTACGACCATGACCTTCCTTTCGGGGGACCGACGGGGGGAGGGAGTTTTCACGCTGATTATTTGGGTGGTAGCTCTTCTGGTGCAGGTGGCAGTGGAGGTGCGGGTTTCGGCTCGATGGATGAGGATGATCAGGACTAGCTATGCTGGGCTAGTTCCCGCGCCAATGAGGACATTGTCTGATTCTTGCTTGGGGGAGATTTTGGTTTTGTATATTTCTTTTTCTCTTTTCTTTTATTTTTGGTGTGTTTTCTTAGGTTAGATTTTCTGCTTTCTAGGTTAGTTTTATTGCTTTCTTATATATACAAAAATACAAAAAAATTAAAAAATAAAAAAATTCAAAAATACGTTCTAATGAATTATAAATTATGCTTCCCTGTGCCCCTTACTTGAGAAAATTGTTTTGATTCTTGGTATTTGATGATAGGCATTGTGGATTAGTTGATCATGATTTGATGTTTGATTGCCTTGAAACCTTTACATGCGTCAATTTTGTCCAACTACTTGTGAATATAGTGCTTGACCAGTTGATTTGGTTAGGAAATGTGTGATAGTTCCATAATTCCTGGTATGTCAATGAATTTGAGTATTGATTTGCAACTATTAGTAATATTTATATGATTCATTATTATGCACATTGTGGAGGACGAAGGCATTTGTTCTTTTAGGTAGCCTCCAGATATTGTAGATACATTTGTTCCCTTCTTGCTACCCATGTTGTTGCCTTGACCTTTTGTTGCTTATTAGCCGCATTACAAGCCTATTTTGCCCCATTGGTTACTAGTCCCAAGCTTGGCTTGGGGGAGCTATTAGTGAATGAGGTGAGGGAGTTTGTAGTGTGCTTATTATTTGCACAACTTGGATGGGACTTTGAGAAGTTGTTTTGTTGTTATTCATGTTTATTTTTGATGAGTTTGAGAGTTATATTTTCTTGAAAAATTAAGCATGATATTAAAAAAAAAAAAAAAAAAAAAGAGAAGTTCAAGAAAAAAAATGTGAAAAAAATAAGTGAACTTCAAAAGAAAAAAAAACGTTCAAATGTTCCAGTTGGAGGTTAATCAAAGAAAAATAATTTAGAGCTTCAATGAAAATTCAAGTTTGGAAAATAAAGTTTGTTTATTCACTCTACTTCTTCATTATTATATCTTATGAGTGAAATTGTAAGAGTTGGGTTTATTTATTATGATTGGAGTATATTTGGTTGATGTTTGAGTTGGTTATGTTGTTGTAGATGTATGATCACTATTTATTTTGATCATGGGTTTTATTAGGATATGGATCCTTTAAGCATAGCTTTTCTCTTACTTATTCCCAAATTTATCCTACCCTTTACCCTAGCCTTACATTACTAGCTTTAAAGACCTTCTGACCTTTGTGCATAGAATTGTATGAATGTGAAAGTGTTGTTTATCAATGCAAGTTATGATTTGGCATATTTCGAGTCGACTAGTAGGATTGAGAGTTCATTGTTTTATATACACGAGAGTGTGAGATGGGAGGGCATTGTTCACATAAAGGGGTTGGATGGAGAGCGATCGAGTACATCTTTTACTCGCCACATAAATGAGAGTTGAGTGTGTGAGCACTAGTCTTGAATTCTATATGCTCTTGTGGTTTGCTCTATTTGACAATTGTTAGGGAAGAAAGGTAATTGGATGGATTTGATTGGTTGACTTTAAAGCATGTTTATTTGATTTACCTTGAATCGTTTGTGCTTGATTTTTACTTTTTGGGGTGAAGTATATTTATTGATTCATTGATGAGATCTTTGCTTAGGGACAAGCAAAGGTTTGGCTTGGGGGAGTTTGATGTGTCTATTTTATACAGTATTTTACCCCCGTCCCTTGGTCATAATTAGTAGTGTTTTTGGCTCTTTAGAGCCACTTTTATTACTAATTGGTGTTTTCTAGTGTTTTTGTAGATTTGGTTGACTTTTGCAGGGATTTATACTTTTGGAGTATTTTCCCAAGATATTTTGGAGCAATCACGAGCATTGGAGAAACACGACCAGATTCCATAGCCCAGGGCCGGTTAGAGCCATCGAACCGGTGATTAAGGGCTCGGTATAGGTGATACCGGGGCATTTGGACCGAGTATTCAAGACCGGAAGAGGAAATCTAGATTGGCCTGAAGAGTTGGAGCCCAATCGAAGTCCAAATAGTGGCCCAAATGAGCCGCCCGGCCAAAAAGGCTAGCGCCCGGCCGGGCGGGAGAAGCTTAGGCTGGCGCCCGGTGACGCGCCCGGCCGGGCGCGAGATTAGTAGTAAGGGTAAAAAGGCGCGCCCGATCGGGCGCGTGTATTTATTAGTGGACGCTTAACGTCGTTTTAATTTGTTTTAGTTTAGGATTTTTGTACGGAGTATAAATACTCCTCCGTAATACGATTTTAGGATCTCTTCTTCTCCTTTTTTACTTTTTCTTTACTCTCTTAATTATTCTCTTAGATTTCTTTTCTCTTAAACCTTTGTTCTTAATTCTACTCTTAATTCCAGATTTATTTTGGTAACGATTTCTCTTCTCTTAATCTTAGTTATTTACTTTATTCTTTTTATCATGTCTTGCTTTATTACTTTGATTAGTTTAGTTTTTAATATGTGTGAGTAGTTTTATTTCTAGGGTTTATGGGGATCCATAAATAATATGAAGGGGTAATTTGTTGTTGTTTATTATCAATGCTAGATTAATTACCTATTGATTGATTTAATGCTCCGTGACTAGATTTGCGCAGATCTTTTATGCATGAGTTTGACAACATTAATTCGAGATTCGACAGATGAGAATTAATGTTTAGGTCTAGTTTCAATAGGCAGATTAATTTATAAATGGTTAAGTCGAGATTCGACAGATGAGATTTAATACCGGTAAATTTAATTGTGTGATTGTAATACGTAGCGAAAGCCCTTTACAATCTGGTTAATTGATGCATTGATGATTGACTATTATTGATTATTGGTATTGAATAATAATTTCTTATTGAATTGTTTTAACGTTTTACAATTGCGGCTTGTAAAAGTATAGCAATATTGAATTGATGAATCGAGCAGATGTTAATTTGATATTAAAGGCTATTTTCAATAAGAACTTAGATCTAGTAAATTGCGAGAGCCTGTTAGATCTATGTTGATTAATAAATTGCGAGAGCCTGTTAATCGTGTTATTTATGCAATGTCAACGATTGATTACTATGTTTTACCCTGGAGTATTATTTATTGGTGAACCTATGCCCTAGATCCTTTTATTCATTGTTTTCTCCCTGCTCTTAATCTTCGTAGTTTAGTTTCCTTTGATTACAATATATTGGTTACTCTATAATCTGGATTATATTAATTAATTAGGAATAGAAAGACTCGTTTCTCTGTGGATTCGACCCTACTTCCCTATCTACGTTAGTTAGAGGATTTAGGAATTACTTTTGATTAGGGGATACGACTTTACCCTATCAAGTAACCCCTGACTGATTAACCCCTAACCGAACCCCTCAAGTGTTGGGTTTCGGTGAGTCCGACCCACCGCGGAAGGGAACCCAAGCCAAGACCATACTCACAATAATTATAACCATAAAGCATAATTAACTTAAACACAAGATTAAGAAAGAGATTAATACCTTTGTCGCATGCTTCGCTCACTTAATTGAGCTCTTACTTCGAAAGCTCTTAGCCTCGCTCAAACGCGAACCTCCAACGAAGTCCACCCGCAACCCGAGCATCGAAAATGGTATATTCCTTTGGAGTTAGCTAAGCCCGACCTAAACCCGAGTAAATAATTGTGTTCAAAGGTTTTCACAATGGGGATGCTTTTTTCAACACTTACTCAAGTGCTTTTCCCAATACCCCAAGTCGATATTTATATGGAATATGTAAGAGTGAAAAAAGTTCACCTATCAATATGGGAGATTTGATTTTTCCATTTTATTTTTAAATCAAAAATAAAATTAATAATCAAGCTACTAATAAATCAACAAGTGGCATGCTCACAAGAGAGGATAGCTGAGGACCATTTGGAGAAGGGGGGGCCAAACTTGCTCTCCACTCCCTCTCCAATAGCCGACCAACACAACACCCCAAACTCAACTGCTTTGCGCCACGTGGCAGCCCCACACTTGGGCACCAAGGCACCCAAGGTGGGCTACCTTGTCGCTGCTACCCCTTTCGGCCCAACAGGCCACGCACCATATGTGCGGGCTGCTATGGGCGAAGGCAGCTGCTAGAAAGCCACACACCATGTGCGGGCTGCTAGCTGCAACATGCTAGCATGCCACGCACTAGGTGCGGGCTGCTAGCTGCAGCTTGCTAGCAAGCCTCGCACTTGGTGTGCAAGCTTCGGCATGATGGCATGCCACGCACCAAGTGCGGGCTGCCAACCTCGGCCAGCAGCTAGCATGCCTCGCACTAGGTGCGGGCTACTAGCTGGCCATGCTAGCCAAGGTGTTCTAGGACACATTGTTAGCCACCTTGCTAGGCCATATGCCCCTAGCACTCAGGCATTCCGATGTTAGGGGTATTTTAGTCATTTTGTTGATTTATTAGAAAATTTCTTGTCTCGTCTTTTATTATTTTTGACTCGACTTTCGTTTCTCGTTTTCGACGCTCCAAGCTCGAATTTCTGACGTCTGAATATTAATTACTTGGGTGACTCATTAATTTCTTTCGAATTAATTCGTCGCTTTGCCTCGTTACTTTCTTGGGTGTGACCCGAAGAGTTCAGTCAAGATTAAGCTGTAGTATTAATTTTACATTAATATTAATGATCAAAAGTGGCCTCCACCCATGCATTCCGATCACTTGACCTCACTGAATAATTAGCTTTCTATTAATTCCAAACCCTCTATCGAAATAATACACTTAGTTTGTTCGAAGGGCACCATTCGTTTCATCAAGTAATCCCTAAATGAAATCCTGACAGAATAACTCGAGTAACCCCTAATCGAGTAACCACTTGAGTAACCCCTCGAGTAAAACATGACCGAGTAACCCATTAAGTAACCCATGACCAAGTAACTAACCCCTGACCGAACCCCTCAAGTATCCCCAGACCGAACCCCTTAAGTAAACTCTGACCGAGTAACCCTGACCGAGTAATCTCTTATAGTAACCCATGACTGAGTATTTAACTAACCCCTGACCGAACCCCTCAAGTAACCCTTGACCAAGTAAATCGAGTAACCCCTACCACATAATGTGGCCAACGACATATAAAAATTTGCCTTTTAATTGACTATCTCTATCCTCTAACTTAATACAAAGTATATTTTTGGAAACGTTTACCATCATAATAACAATATGATCATTATATATTGTACTTCTTATATCACAAATAATTTCGTATTTTTTTTTTCCTCTATGGCCTCTAAAAACACTTAAAGTTTAACATGAAACTTTTTAAAATAGGATTTTTTATCCCATCACTTACTACCTTAATTTTATTACATGATGAATTCACCTGATTATCACCACACACCTATTTCACCTTCTAAAACCAAAAATCTACAAAACCTTTAACTTAATTTTATTTTATTTTTTCAAAAATTAATTGTAACTTCGGAATGATGTTTGAGCTTGTCAATTGTTTAATTATCTGTCCTTTTTTTAAATATATATAAAAATGAAAAGTATAGTTTTTCTTATAGGATGGTACATATACACTTATATGCCTCATATTATTAATTTTTTTATATGCCTTTATTTATGTTTATTATGCAAATTTATATATGATAGATAAATAATATCATTATTATGCACACTTCTATTAACTATTACTAAAACAGAAGTTGTTGATGTCACCATTGCCCATGTGTCGCTTTCTCAATAAAAAATTTCCCGCCTTAATGCAATGATGATGTCATTGTTTTTTTTCCTTCATAGAGCTATATATTTAACATTTTTGAAATTTAAATATTGGAAGCTTATACATTACAACTAAAACCTATCAATTTACCGTAGGAAATTGAAACAATTTTAATAGCACACTAATAAATGACCTCCTATATTGAACTACGAATTAGACAATGTAAAACAGATACCATATCATAATTTTGATTAAAATAAAAAAAAATTAAAATTACAAATATACGTAATTCTTATTTATATTCATGTATTATAGTGATTTATTTTTAAGATGTACAAATTAAAAATAGGCTTTATATAAACCGTGCATCATCGAATTTTAACCGAGTAGTACTTATATAATTTATAAAATTTTCTAGCTTCAAAAAATTATCAAGAATCCTTATAATTTGTAGCTATTCATAATATATTATCAACTATCAATGTAGGAAAAAATATCCCTTGTCAATCTCTTACCAAACAGTAAAAGATTTTTAATACATAATTATAAATATATAGTGGTAAAATATAAGACAAATATATCTTTTCTGTAAATTATATATATCACTCCATATCTTTTAATAATATTCTACTTAATAATATATTACATTTTATGAAAAAGATAGAATATTAAATAAATGGGTGATCTGTATATTATGAAAAAGGAATAGTATACTTGAGTGATAGATGAATGATCTATATATTCAATATGCATATATTATATTGTGTTCCATACAAGAATATAAACAAAAAAAGTATTTCTTAAGATTATGTATGTAAAATAAAAATTATTTACTATAATTAAAGTATAAAAATATTATTCAACATCTCTTAAAAAATTAATTTGCTACTTAATACTCCCCTCGCTTTCCCGAGTTCTGTACATTTACAATTCCTAAGGTTAAAGTGAAGGTAGTATATTACCTAATATATTTTATAGATAAAATAAATTATAAATTAGTGTGTTTGATTGATAATATACCTTTAATATATAGTTAAATGTATATGTTTACTAAACTGTAATATAATCTACACTAAAATATTCAATATTCATGTGTAAAATATATCAGATTTTATAGAATATGAAGATTGTTTTTGTTTTATAATATGCAATCAATAGAATCTTTGAAATTATATACATTTTTAAAAAAGACAACTCAAAAAAAAAAAAAAAAAAAAAAAAAAAAAAAAAAAAAAAAACTAAAACTGGGATACGTGTCAGCTTTGGAACTAGTGTACCCTATTTTAGTATAGTATATAGATAGATAGATTATAAAACATCCAACATGTAATGTTATAAGGTAAAAGTTATATTATTAAATATTATATAGAAAAAATGGAAACTAATAATCCCACATTTGTCTGCTCAAAACAATCCCACATTTTTAAAATCTGGAAACAATCTCACCTTTAACCCCCATTTGCTCAAAACAGTTCTTTAACTGGTTTGTAAAATTGGTAACTTATTTTAGAAGGTAACTAGCCATGTGTCACCTTCTGATTAGTCTTATTTTTTTTTTTAAAAAAAAAATACCCTTTCCCCTTCCCTATTCCCGATTCCACCTGAACCAGCCCCCCATCCCGGTGTTCAAAATCCTCCGTCAAATTCAGCCCTTTCCATGAACACCGCTGGGTGGTAGCCTCCACCCAAAACTTGGCATCCTCGATTGGCAAAGGCCGCCCCCACATCCTCCTACCCCGCATTTTGAACTCGACTTTCTTCGACACCATCGACGAAATCTATGACATTGTCCGGTCGGAATCGGGTGAGGGTGTTTTGATCAAACTCTCTTTTGTTCGGGTTTGGGCTTTCGGTGGGCTCCAAATTTAGTAAATTAAAGTAGATTTCTAGGTGTGTTGACGGTGGAGAGATAGAGAGTAAGTGAGTGGTTTTAGCGGCAGTTGAGGAGGTGTTGAGGAGGTGGTTGGCGATGGTGAGAGAAGTGCGGTTGCAAGAAAAGGGGGGAGAACGAAGGTGGGGGTCAGTGGTGGGCTCGTGGGTAGTGGGAGTGGGAATTAGGTGGTGATGTGGTGGTGGTTATGGTGGGCTGCCATGGAAGATGGTGGTGATGTGGGAGGAGAGAGATTCAAGAAAAATTTTAAAATTAAAAATAAAATTTAACTGTTAAACAGGTTATAGTTAAATAGGACTGTTTTGAGAAGATGGGTGTTAAAGGTGTGATTGTTTCAGATTTCGAAAAGGTGAGATTGTTTTGAGCAGAAATAGCTAAGGTGGGATTATTAATTTCCATTTTTCATATTATATATACCAATCAATGAATAATTTTGTCATGTATTATGTTACTCTGTATGTTATATGCAAATCATTACCCAAATTTTAGTTATGGTACACTGTCATTTTTTCAAGGTGCCAATTTGACTGGCAAAAAAAAATTAGGGGATATAAAAAACTATAACTACAACATAATGAACTTCATATTATACTAATAACGTAATTACATATTTTATGGTCAAATTTATGTATTGACGATTGTATTAGTAGTTTTAATGATGATGATGATGATGAAACTCAACGCTTCTTCATTATTAATTAGGAAAATTTGATAATTACTAGCATCTATAGCAGGCAAAATTGAAATTACCACCTTAATTTTTTTTATTTTTATATATTTTTTTAATTACCACCTAATTTTTTCCAATACTTTTTAAACTCTCACCTGATTGACAAATGACATCATCATGGGGCCGAATTTCGCGTTTTTCCTCTCTCCTCCCTCAAATTCCCCTGTTTCCTTGCCTTTCTTCTCCCTTTTTTCGAATTCTTCTTTGAAATTCGATTTCAATTACTCAAATAAGGTTTACATTTCTGCAATCTTACTTATTTCAAATTGAATTGAATAGTGTAATTAGGGTTTGGGGTTAATCAATTTGGGAGTTTTGCTAAAATTGAAAATTTAGGGTTTATGAAATGAAAATTGGACAATTAAACAAGTAATTGGGACGAAAACACAATTAAATCATGCAATTAGGGCAAAGAAAACAGGGTAATTTGAGGGAGGAGAGAGGGAAAGAGAGGGAAAAAGAGGGAAAACGCGAAATTAGGCCCCAGGATGACATCATTCGTCAAACAGGAGGGAGTTTTAAAAGTTTTGGAAAAAACTAAGTAGTAATTTTTTTTTTTTTTTAAAAACAAAAAAAAAAAAAAAAAAAAAAAAAAAAAAAAAAAAAACTTGATGTGATAAATCAAATTTTGTCTACTATAGATGGTGGTAATTATCAAATTTATTTACCTATTAATTAAGAAAGAAAAATCTCACTAATGGTTATGGTCCGTTAGGATTAAGTCAAGTACACAATTCCTTCATTTTCTACTAACTAAATGCACACATTTAATTTAGTATAAAATATATACACATTCATTTCAAAATATATGCTCATTTATCCCTTCTTATTTTAAGAAACTTTTTAGAAAATCCTAATCAACATTATACATAAGGAAAATATGTTTGTATAACAAAACTTTAAATTTCGGGCCTCTTTCATTCAGGACCTTTGTGTGATAACCTCCCTTAAATGAAATAGATTAAAACTCCATTGCTACCCATTACAAAAGCTATAACCAATTACCCAAATGTTGACCACATGGAAACACAATAGAATATGATAGTAGCTTTTATTCTACAAAATCAAGAAAAATCAATATAAAAAAGCAGCCTGATTATATATAATGCTTTCCAAAATGAGGAGAAATATTTAAAATTAATAAAACATGCAGTTTGAGTTAGTACGCACGCAGGATAGTTCATCACAGGGGATGTAGCTCAAATGGTAGAGCGCTCGCTTTGCATGCGAGAGGCACGGGGTTCGATCCCCCGCATCTCCAAATTTTTAACTTATTTTTATTGGATTTTTAACTTATTTTTATTGGATATTAAAGCCTTGTGGTTGGTTACTTGATTAGAGCAATAGAAGTACAACTATCAAAAGCTGACCCAATCCGAAATACTGACCCGGAAAAAGCGATGACCTAAACCCGATCTGATCGGACCTAAAGCCAAACCTAAACCCGAGTATTTGAGACCCGAACCCGAACATGAATCGACTTGGAGATGACCCGACCTGAATATAACCTGTAAATTATTGACTTGAACCGAATCCGACCTGAATCAAAATTGACCCAACCCTATTTTAAACCATCAAAACCCGAATTTAACACAACCTATTACTAACCTGA
Source organism: Chenopodium album (assembly GCF_948465745.1). Classification (NCBI taxonomy): domain Eukaryota; kingdom Viridiplantae; phylum Streptophyta; class Magnoliopsida; order Caryophyllales; family Amaranthaceae; genus Chenopodium; species Chenopodium album. Next base: position 13,505,744 of record NC_137834.1, read on the forward strand.
CCTGACGTGTTCCTTGCCGGACTCGAATACATAAATCGAAATTCAACCCGATATGTTACAAACCCGACCCGAAATCAACACAACTTGTTATTGACGCGACCTGAAATCAAATCGACTTATTATTTTAAACATCTTTATTATTGTAGATATTGACTAGCTAAATAAAGATATATGCTATATATATTGATAACTTCTTGTAAAGTCATAACTTTGTAAGGCTAAAATTATTCTATGTTAATATTGAAAGTATTTTGTCTTTACTTGAACCGAACTCGCAAATTATTGACTTGAACCGGACCCAACTTGAACCCCAGAATAATGACCCGACTTAAACCCAAGAATGACCCATCTTGGAAATGACCCGACCTGAATATAACCTATAAATTATTGACTTAAACCGAACCCGACTTAAACCGAGAATGAACCGACCTAATTATAACTCGTATATTATTGAATTGAACTGAACCCGACTCGAACCTATGAATGACCCAAAACCGGTTTAACCCAAATTAAACCTAACCTATTATTAATCTAACCCAAATGTAACCCGACCTGTTATTAACCCGACCCAAACCCGATAAGATGTATGACCGGACGTGACCCAACTCAATCATGACACAACCAGAACCAAATCCGTATAGGTTACGACATTAACCCGAACTGACCTAATCTAAGTTGACCCGGCCCACACTTACCGAATCCAAACACGACCCATTTACCCGAATGGACAGCTCTAAGTAGAATCCTAGGAGGTAGAGCAGGGCATCGTGTCGTGCCTAGTGATGGGTCATGTTGTACCGTGCCTGCATTCTGGCGAGCCATGCCTTGCTAGGCCACCAATTAGCACACCCCAGCACATGGCACGACCCACGTGCCAGGCATGCCGTGCTAGACACCGGGCAACCCATTTTTTTATAAAGAAAATCGATATTAAGTGATTGTGTTAATTTTTGTACAAAATGGGATATTACTCATGCCGTGCCACAGGCCGAATCGTTGTGCCGCTCGCAGATTTGTGTTGTGCTCGTGCTGGAATTTCTAAACCATGTTCACAGCACGCCCCACAGCCCACTCTTCGGTCTTCGTGTCTTGTTGTGCCGTTGGTGAGCTCATGTCGTGTCGGGCCAATCTTATGTTGGGATAGTGTTGCCTGCAGGCCAGCACGACCCATGCCTACTTCCCTAGCTCTACTTGGAGGTTTATTAGAGCATCATAGTTGGTTAGTCGACATCTTCCAATAGTTTCAGCCTAGCTAGCTTATCACATACATATTAAGGACACCTTAGAGTGACTTAGTTGCTACGAAGAAGCAAGGAGGATGCGATAGAGTTGTATATGGAAGAGTCACCAATTTATTTTGAAGGAACTCATAGAGTAATTCTTGATCTGTGTGCCCAGTAATTAAAAAAACAAAATCAGTATATATATGTGTGTGTTTATATATATATATGTGTGTGGAACATGTATGATGCTGAGTATTCATAATAATTTTCTCTGGAAAATTAATTTCTCCTAAAATAATGTAAGATTTTATTTTCAAATATCAAAAGTTAACAACTAAATAAAATTTCAGTTACAAATTTCCAGTTTTTAAAATATTGAATTTAGGTCATATTTTTTCACTAATTTTAAAATTTTATATTATAGTAATTATAATATCAATTTCAACAATAGCCACGTGTATGTCTTAGGAAGTTTTTTTTATATGATTTAATAATGTTCTTTACTAGAAAATATAATGTACTTTATGTTTGTTTGTAATATACAAAATTTTATAGACACTGTATTGTTTCTATATGTTCATTATTATTATATCATGTATTAAAACATATATACACACTTAACAATAAGAACAAATATGTACTTCAAAATATATAAGGGATAAAAGAAAATAACACAATGATAAACAAATGTAATACATAAAAGTACATAATGGAACAAACAAACATAAGCATAGAAAACTATATTATTCAAGTTAAAGAACTTAATTTGTATTATTGAAACCCAAAGAACATTTTTTTTTTATCTGCATATATTAGATAACATAGTTTATAATATAGGAAAAATTTCAAATAATAATGAAACCTTTGGCCGGTTCTTTTTTAATAATACAACCTTTCGATTATTTTTTAAGAAAAATGAAAATAAATTATCTCACCTTGCGTGGTTTGACAATAACAATCCCACATTTTGATTATTCTAAGGCAATCCCACCTTTGTATGTAATATTCTTTTAACAAACATTTTTACCTACAATCTGTTAATAGTTTAAAATATTTTTTTATTATTATTTTAAAACCACGTGTCGCACAATAATTGGTAAAAATAAAAAAAAAGTTTAAAACAAAAAAAAACATTTAAAATTTAAAAAAAAATGAAAAAGAAAAAAAAACCCACCACCACCGGCCACCCCACAACCAGCGTAACCTTAACCCTAGCCCTCCAAAAACCGGCCGGCCGCCGCCCTAAACCCCTGTAAGCGGTTGGCCAGAATCGACCCCTAGTGTCTAAAACCACCCCGTCGATGAAAATCCACCTCCGAAATCACCCCCAAACCACCATAACCACCACAGGCTGATTCCACCACCCCGAAAACCCCACCTAGCAACCGTAAAACCAGCTAAAACCCCACCAGACGCCGGAAACCCTTCGAAAACTCCACCGAACCGCCGCAAACCAGCCAAAAGCTTTAACCCAACTGCCAAAAACCGCCGAAAACTCCATCCCAACCTCCCTAACCACCCCGAAAATCTCCACCCTTGCCCCGAAAACCCTCCCTTAAACACCCTATCAACTCAATCCTGTAGCCGGCCGACCATTTTCGGAAGTTAAGGAAGGTGGCCGGCCGGTTTTGGTGGTGGCTAGGTAGGGGATAAGGTTTCACGGTGGGGGTTGGTGGCTTGGTTTTTTTTCTTTTTTGGTTTTGTTTTTTTTTTTAATTTTTTTTTCTTGTCTGTATTTTATTTTTATTTTTCTTGCTTTTTTTATTAATAAAATTAAATAAACCTTAATTTTGACACATGGCATACTACCTACAAAAAACGGTCACTAACAAGTCAGGGTCTGTTAAAAAATATGACAAGCAAAGGTGGGATTGTCTCGTAATAATCAAAAGGTGGGATTATTATTGTTAGACCACGCAAATGTGAGATTTTTTAGGAAATTTTGTCAAAAACCACCCATTAAAAACACTTTTTTTTGTCAAAAACCACCCGAAAAAAAATTTATTTTCTAGAACCCTCCAATTTTAAAAATTTGTTGTCAAATGCCACAAGAGTCTATTTTCTGTCATTGACCTAGAATTCCGGCATTGACCCTACCCACGTGCCTTGCTCGTGACTTTAATAAATCCCTCCCTTACCTTTTTTTTCGAGAAAATTAAAATTTGGAGTTCCCTCCAGTATCTTTCTCCTCTTCCTTCTCTCTCCTCTCTATGTTCTATCTCTCTTCTTTCTTAGCAAGCTCCATTGGTATTGACTAAAAGAACTGAAATTAATAACACCCAATTGTTGAGAGCAATAACCTTAGATTATCCCTAATTTGTAAACTACTACCCACTAACACTACATTAGGTCACTAAATTCCAAAAAGAAATCAATTGAAGAAAAAAAAATCAGACGGCTGGGTTGAAGCCATCATATCATCATCATCTTCGTCATCAAAATTCAAGAATTTGGGAACTACAATATGGTGTAGACTTGGCAATCCTGACTCAGACCCGATGACCCGACCCATGGCCCGAAGTTGGCCCAAAAATGACCGAAAACCCGAAATTGACCTGACCCGACCCATACTTGACCCGAAAATGGAGTTGAGCCGACACCCGAACTAACCCGACCCGAAATTGACCTGAATTGTTTGACCTGAACAGACTCGATACCCGAAATTGACCCGAACAAACCCGATACCCAAAATGTCCTGAACTAAAATAACCTTTTAATTGAACTTAAAATGTCTTGTACCAAAAATAACTTAAATTGTTCATCTTTAATCGTAGATAAGCTCATAAACTAAATTGGTAGTGTTGTTATAACAATAATAAAATATAAACAGCGTATAAAATTATTGATTTGAGCTTGATTCACAAATGAAACAACCCGAATATGACCCTAACATACTTGACCCGAAATTAACCGACCCGAACTTGACACAATTTAATGACCCGAAGTTGACTCAAACCCGAATCGACCCGACCAGACCCATACCCGGCCCGAATGTTAAGTGACCCGAAATGCCTCGACCTGAAAGTGACCCTACCTAGACCCAACCCGAATGACCCATTTGTCAGGTCTAATCTAGTGTGACGTAGCTACACCTTGACCCGGCCTTGAACTCCAACTTTCATGGACCTTGATTTTGGGGATCTAGATGCTTCTTGGTTTTGCCGCCGCTGCCGTTAACTTTTTCGATGACCGGAATATTCTCGGATTGCAGCTGAGCTTGCTCGTTTTACTCCTTGTATGATACTTTCCACCTTTACTGTTCTTATTGCACTCTATTTTTTCTCTTTGTTTTATAAGAAGTAATTAAACGAAGAATAGTGGAGAAGAGAGAAGAGAGATAAGAGAGAGAGTGTAGGAACTCAAAAAATTTCAAAGGAAAAAACAGAAAGAAAAGGGAGGGGGTTATTAAAAATCATGTGCAAGTAACATGGGGAAAGTCAACACCGGAGATTTGGGTCAATGTCAGAATGTAGAGTTAGGTGGCATTTGACAACAAAATTTAATAATCGGGTGGTCCTGGGCAACATATTTTTTTACCATAGGTTTTTGACAAAAATTTCGATTATTTATTTTCATTTTCCCTATATTTTTAATACTACAACCTTGATGTGGTGTTGAGTTTAAATAGGCAAAAAAAACTTGTAACAAGTTGAAAAAGTTGCCATAACACTTATTGTCATGTAATTGGTTTAAAATTTTTTAAAGAATAGATTTTATTATTGTAATTTAAATTGTTTAACATTTAATTACCTTATAATTGGTTTAAAAAACATAACTTTTAATAAAATAATTTTAATTAAAAAAAAAAATCCACCTAACACCCTGCCACCACCACTTCTCCCTTACCCATCCCCTGCTCTTCCCCTGCCATCACCGCCCAATCAACAAGAGTAGTGCCAGACCACCCTCGCATCTCCTTTACTCACAACCCTGCTCCTTGCAACACCACCTCCAAGCACCATCGTGCCCCCTTTGCTACACCCACACGCACCACCACATCAGCCACAATTAGCACCACTCTGCTCCCTTCGCTGCTCCCACGCGCACCAATTGGTCCAAACCCTCAACCACGATGCACATCCACTTCATCGCTACCACTGCAGCCCCCATTTGGGTTTCGGGTTTAACCTAGAAATCCCGTTTCCTAGGGTTTTGGGTTTTCTGGGTTAAACCTATATTTGGTTGTTTTAGATGAGGGAATATGGGTTTACATGAGCCAAAAAATAGGGGAGGGGGTAGTTTCAAAGCTGCGGTGGTCAGGAAAGGGTTGAATCGGAACCAAAGTTCATGAAGGTGAAGGTTGGTTGCGGTTTTCGCGGGTTAGGGTTCGTTTGGATGGGTGGCGCAATAGGTAGGGGAGGTCGGGGTAACAATGGGTGGGGTCGGTGGCAGTGGGCTAGCCCGATGCCGGCAGGCCAAGTTTCTGGGCTGGGGAAGAGGGGAACTGCGTGAAGGGAGAGGGAGAGGGAATAATGGTGGCAGGAAGGTGGTGTTTTTTTTATAATAATAAAAGTAATTTTTAGTTTTATACTACCTCCGCTTCGAGTTACTTGCAACAAAGTACAAGTTTGCGGAGGCCGAGGCAAAAGATTGAAGTGTGATTAATTAAGGGGTGGGTATAGTATTAGGAGAAATAAAATGGAGGGAAAGCAAGTGGTCCCTTCTTTACTTTTTGGTTGCATGTGGGGGGAATTTTTTTAGTGGGTTCCCCCCCCCCCCCTTTTTTTTTCCTGACTTTACAACAACTTTCCCACTTGTTTTGGGAACTTTGTTTTTCCCTCCTATTTTTTCCACGAAAATTTAAACATTCACCCAAACTCAAAATTTTTCATTTAAATCAAACAAAATGACCTCTTTATATAGAGGTCACCCCTCCAAATAAACCCATCTTTTTTTCACTTCATTTCAGATGGGATAATATGGGGGGGGTGATAATAACCAACTGTTTTTCACAAAAACCAACAGTATTTAAGTTCACAAAATACAGGCAGACCTAGTAAATTACAATTTCACTAAGATTAGTTGTTAATAATCCTAATTCTAAGTGCTGAGTTAGTTCCAGCAGCATCCATATTTACCGCAAAAAAAAACCCATAGCCACCACTTCATCACCTTCACTAGCTCTGGAAAAAAAAATAAAAAAAAAAGGGACTCATGGAATACTTTGAATCTAATTTTTAAGGCATGCATCAACTATATGAAGATAAAAAGCAGCAATGGGACTACTTTAGCATGGGACTTCATGATTCAGTCCATGAAGAATCAGAAATGAAAACTGAGCAACAGAATGGTGAACATGCAGATGGTGGGTATGATGCAGATGTTGATGATACACAAACAGAGACAGAGGAGACTCCAAATGAAGAAGCAGATGGAAGAAGGGCAAATAGAGAACTAACTTTGTCAGAAAAGAGATAACTAGTTGATGAAATTTTGGTGAACATGGAAGGGGACTCTTTACCATTTGGATTTTTATCCAAAATGGCCTGAAAACACAATGTTCACAGATCAACAACAACTAGATGGTTCCAGGTAATTAAAAAACATTTAGGGGAGGGGACTGTTATTGATGTTAGAACAAAAAATTAGGTCAAACAGGCCCTAAACCCAAAGAACATTCTGATGAGTGGTTAGTGTATGTCCCTCTATATAAGAGGACCACTGAAAGGAGCTATGCTGCTGCCCTTCATGTGTCTTCCTCAGTGATACACAGATTAAAGAAAAAAGGCAGACTTAGAACACGCACATCAACTAATCACCAAGTACTCACAAACAATCACAAAATTGCAAGACTTAAGTGGGTTTTAAGCTATGTTCACCCTGTTTCATCTGTTGGGGACCCAACTTTCAAAGATATGAAGCACACAATACACATTGATGAAAAGTGGTTCTACTTGAACCTAAAAACAAGAACATTTTATCTTCTACCAAATGAAGACAACCCATATAGAGCTTAACAGTCTAGGAGGTTTAAATTGAAGGTTATGTTCATGTGCATGGTTGGGAAGCCACTCTATGATGAAAACAAGAATGTATTGCATGATGGGAAGTTTGGGTTGTTTCCTTTTGTCAAGTATGAGATAGCAAAGAAGACAAGCAAGAATAGAGCCAAGGGAACATTGGAAACTAAGGTTGTCTAGTCTGTGAACAAGGATGCTATAAGGGACATGTTACTCAACCATGTAATTCCAGCTATACATGAGAAACGCCCCCCCTATTTACCAAAGGATATCCTAATACAGTGGGATAATGCTAGGCCACACCAAGTCCCTAAGGATACAGAATTCACAGAAGCATGTCAAGCATATGGGTTCAACATTGAGTTTGTCTACCAACGAGCACAAAGTCCCGACTTAAATGTCTTGGATTTAGGTCTATTTAGGGTTATACAATCCATTCAGTATCAGTCTTTCCCCAAAAATCTTGATGAATTACTAGAAAGGGTGAAAGAAGCTTGGGAGGAATTTGATCCAATAGTGAACAAGTATACATGGATTACCCTACAATCTGTCATGCTTGAAAGACTAGAAAGGAAGGGCAACAACAACTTTGTTCCATCACACATGAAAAAGAGACATTTGGACAGTCTAGGGCAACTACCAGACTTGCTACAAGTAGACAGAGAGCTTTTGAACACAGTGGTGCAGTATCTGAACACAATTGAAGTGCCAACAACAAGCAACCAACAGAAAGCCAACATAGAGGTAGATGCAGACTAAGTAAGCAAGGGACAGTGAATATGCTTTTGGGATGACTCATAGACTGCCACACATAACCATGCAAGTCTAAACTTTTTTTTTTGTTATAGTTTAAGTATTGGTTATGTGTATTTTGGTAAATACTTAGTCCTTATTTCTAGGCAGTCATGTATTAGGGCTCAAAGGATTAGTGTCCTAACTTTTGTAAGCTTCACATGTTTTTGATTGAATGAAAATGCTAACAAATTCCATCAGATAGGGTGTTTTTTCACTCAAAGAAATATTGACAGTGGGCACCTCAAGAACAACCTCAAAAGAAGTCACTAGAGCCTCCACACTGAACAATGAGCTATCAGTTGAGTCCCTTCATCATTTGGAACTAAGTGTCAGTGATGCATTACATGTTTTGGGACTCAATACATCTAAGGGGCCTATTTGGGGACTCATATGCCAATACACATACATACACATATTAGGCAACAACACCCACTAAAATCAACAGTCCACAAGTAGCCCATATAAACAACAATCCACCCTAAATCAGTCCATCCAATTAAGATAAGAACCAACACAGCCAACTAAGGTAAGAACCAACACAACCAACTAAGGTAAGAACCAACACATCCAACAAAGGGAACAAAGATAAGAACCAACATATCCAACACAACCAAGTAAAGTATCAACCAACAAAGCCAACACAGCCAACTAAGGTGAGAATCAACACAGCCAACAACAACAGGAATTACCATCACATCATCAACACCTTCAAACAGAGGGTAATACACCAAACCAACACAACAGACACAACATACACAGGAGCAGTGTCCTGTGATCACCTTAATTAAATGAAACAGGATTATAACAAATGAACTCCAAAATCTAATCACATCCCAAAAAAGGACTCAAACAACATACATAGCCAATTATCACCCAGCAATTTAGCCACTTATCAAACTCAAACAAATGAATATCTGCAAATAAATTGAATTTAGGGTTTAAGAGATTACGCTGCCCATTTAGTTATGGGGATTGCAGTACTGGGGAGAGTAGATCTGGTGATAAGCCATATAAACGTCATCCGGCTCCAAACCAGCCGGGAGCCCAGACCTTATGCGCTTTGCACAGGAACTAGGCCCTGCATCTATCACAGTCATCATGGGGCGGGACTTAGGTGGGCGGAGAACCTCCTCAGCAGTCAATTCAACTGGTTCAGACTCCCCAATCTCAGATCCGGTGTCTGGAACCCCAGCAGCAGGTACAACGGCGACATAAACATCATCTCTGGTAGGTTTTTCAACAGGAAGAACAACGGCGATAGGTGTTGGTTCCAGATCTTCAACGGCGGAAGGTGGAGCAGGCCTTTTAGATCCACAACCAGCCAGTGGTTTCTCCTCCTCGTCGCTGGAGAAATCAGCCAATTTAGCACCGATGATCCTCCTACGCGCAATTATGGAGCGCGACGTAGGGTTTTCATCACAATACCCCGACAGGGGATGTAGGTCGTAGCAAAAGAAGGACGAGGCTTCGACCTTTTAGTAGCAGCAGAAAGGGACTCGTACCCCATGAGATCTGGGTTTTCATCATCAGGGGAAGCCATTTTTAGTGAGAGGCTGATACAGAGAGAGAAGAATACGAAGAAATGAGGAGAGAGAAAGGAGAAAACTCAGTAGAAGTAGAGAGAGAGACAGAGCGTTGGGAGAGAGAGAGAGAGAGAGAGAGAGAGATTGGGGGTTAATGAAGAACTAGGGTTGAGTGTGAGTTATGGAAGTTTCAAACCCAAAATTTAATTCATCCAACCACATTCATCTTCAATTGAATGTTGATTCATTGAATGAAAGTAGTTGGGAAATTGTAAATTTTTTAAAAAATTGGGTAAATATGGTGGGAATTGTTAAAAAAACTAAAGTTAGGTTAATTCTACTAAATTTAGATTAAGAGTAATAAGATGGATTTAAACAAAATTAAGGGTAAATATGTCAATTTGTAGGAAAAAAACCTACTAAAAAAGGAAAAAAAAGAAGTTGTTGCAAGTAATGTGAAGCACCCATTTAAGGAAAGTGTTGCGAGTAATCCGAAGCGAAGGTAAGTAATGTGAAGCACCCATTTAAGGAAAGTGTTGCGAGTAATCCAAAGCGAAAGTAGTATATTTTAACAATTAAAAATATTAAATAAATTTTAAAAATCAATTAAATTTACAAAACCAGTAAAAAAACAACACGTGGCAATGTAACCTGTAAAAACAAGTTACTAACCGGTTTTCGCCTGTTTAAATTCAACCCCCCCCCCCCAAAGGCTATAACATTAAAAAATAATTTAAAGGTTGTATTATTAAAAAAGAACCGGCCAAAGATGGTATTATTATTTGCGATTTTTCCTATAATATAAAGAACATATAGTTCATATCCAAAGAATATAATGATCAAAGTCAAAGAATATAATGATCAAACTCAAAGAGTATTATGCTTGTGTTCATTGCAAATGATTGTAATGTTCTTTTTTTTTTTTTCTGTGTTGTTTTTTATACATACATAATGTTCTTCCAAGTACACCATGCGCATGTGCACCGGGATGTATCACAAAATATAAAGTTTAAACATCTTATACATAAACATAGATCTACAACATGGTTTATATTATAATCACATAAGAATATCTTATAGTCTAGAGGAAAGGAATCAAAGATTGACCTGGATTAATCATAGATTCATAGGAAAATTCATGTATGGTAGAATAATATTGTATCAATATATCCCATATATAGATGACCTTTTAGGTTACCTTGTAAAGTTTTTGTCATATACATATAAATCAAATGAAGCCGCAAAGTTGAATGTGATGCGTAATTGCTAATCACCTAATTTTTGTCAAACAAAAAAACATTTGCATTTATGTTAAGATTTTATTTACACTGACTCAAGGTATTGATATTATGAACAATTATGTTGATGAAGAGGATGGGGGTATGAATTACAAGGGATGAAGAGCTAAGGTTATACACGACTATCGAACTCTGTGCAGAAGAGACATCATGAATTGTTATATACGCATATAGTCCCTCAATTTTTTAGTATTTTTTGTCACTTTTACTTATACATTATTCATATTAATTATATACTCTCTTTGATGATTTTTTTTTTTTTACTATTATATGATTAAATGTAATTATGTAATATCAATGGATTACAACATCTACATTCATAATTTAATATTTCTACTAACAAACAATAAAAAAAAATTCTAGACCTAATTTAATTTATATATCATCAAATATGCCGATAAAAGTGATCCAAACATGTACATACAGAGTAATATTTATGTGTGTGATTGCCATGGTCAACTAATTTGTGTACATAATTGTTTGTAATGTATTTTGAATTTAACTTGGTTAACATTTTAATTAATTTATAGTTAGAAATTTCTCAAATGTTAGTAGATATCAACCACAACCGTGATGGGAAGCCTCCGCCAATGATTGCTCCTCCTCTGAAGCAACCCCTTCATCTTAACCCCTCTCTAGTTTAAAGGGATGATTATTAAAGGGTTGGAAATTTAACAAGATTTTTCATATCTTGTTTTTTATATCATGCATGTCGGCTTTGATATCTTAGGGTTTTCATTCGATTTCGTTTTTCTATGCTGCAATACACTTCAATTTGTGGTTAATTGGAAATCTAAGGTTCAAGTTAGTGAAATTTGAAAAGTCATGGTTCCACCGACTCCACCGCCTTCACCGCCGCCTCCAGTGTATTCACCGTCACCGACACCACCTCTACCGCCACTGATTTTGCATCTCGACCTCCATTTGATTGTTGGTAAACCTCCTTGGGTCATACTCCATCCATTGTTTTAATATGCATGTGATGTGCGGAGTTTTAGGAGAGTAATATAATATTCTGAGTAGATGAATAATTTATTACGTGGGGACCATGGGAGAGAGAGAAATGATAAAATAATTTGAGCAGGGTATAAAGTCAGAGAGAGAAATGATAACATATACTTTCTCAGTTATTTTTTTTATTTTTTTTATTTTATTTTATTTTACTATAATTGCAATAGTTTGAATTTTACAGTATTCATGTGTTACACTTGACTAGTTTTGATAATTTATTGCTATGCAAAAATATAGTCATTTGAGATCTTGTTAGATTCTGATGAGTGCCATTTTTGGCACTCATTTGATCCTCCTTAAGGTGAAATTTATGCTATTTTATAGTTCTTTTCTTTAGTTTTTCCTTAGTTTTACTCTTTATTTCCTTAGTTTGCATTTTCTTAGTTGATTTTCTTTTTTTATGCATTTCTTGGTTTATTTTGTTATTTTCTCTTTTATTTGCTTGTTTTCGTTCATTTTTCAGGTTATGATCATAATCCGAGGATTCCCGAGTCTCCTTCCAAGTTTTACATCGTTTGAGATGCCTCTTGCCTACCATTTGAAGTTCAATTTTGAAGGAGTGTAAAGTCCAAGTCTTCTAGCTCGTGCATGCAAGCGGTGGGTACACCATTCTTGGTGTTGAACCCACTGTGGAGGCTATTTGAAGACTACCTTCTTCCTTGCTCATCAACATCATCAAGTGGAGTGCACAAGGAAGAGAAAAGTCGAAGGTGTAGGAGGCTACCCTTTTCCCAGGCGCGGGCGCACGTGACCATGGCACGACCGCGCCTCTTAGAGTCTCTGTTCCGTACCCAGTTTTGCGCGGCCGCTCTCTCCCTTGAAGATAGTCGCGCCTGTACGGGTCTATTTTGGACGATCTGACTAATTTCTCTTTGTTAGTTTTACCATATATAGACTTTCCTTCTATTGTTAGAGAGAGAAGAGAATTAGAGTAGGAATTTTAGATCATTTTGAAGAGAGAAAAACTCTAGTTTGTACAGAGTGAAATTCTTGATTGATGATCGAAGATTGATGATTCTAATCATTTTCTCCATTGATTTGAAGCAAGTTTGTAAGTATTTATTTTACTTAAATGCAATCTTTAGCTTTCGATTTCAATTGTTTTGTTGATTGTTTAAGTTTGATTGGTTTGTGATTGAATTAGTTTGATTAATATGATGATGATGAATTTGTTGTTTAACTTACTTTTGATCTTGATTTCCATGGATTGTGAGTAGTTTTCTTTCTAGGGGATTGGTGAATCATATATGAGTAATGGATTGATGCTAATTGAGGGAAATTGATGGAGTTGATGTAGTGATTAAATTGGTTGATTGATTATGTGCATGTGTGTGATTGATTGAAGAGTAGCTAACTTTGATCGTTGCACTAGATTACATTGCAAGTTCACATTGATACGGACAATTGATTTGTGGCTTGCATTTTTTGATGGAGTTGGTTTGTGAAGTTCCTAGCTAGAGTCTCTCGTAGTTGACGCTAGTTTGATCTATAGGAGAATAGCCTATCATACTCTCTTGATTGCTTAATTGACTTTCCCTCGCAACACTCGACTTAGTCAATTCCAATCCCAGTTAGTTGTATCCATTGCATGTGTATGTGGATCCTAAACCCTAGTGTTTGATATATTCGGTTTTAATCTCGTTTTCTTAGTTGTTTTAGAGTACACTCACCTTAATTCACTTCTTCGAAATAGATTAACTCTAGCAATAGTGACTACCTCCCATTCCTAGTGGTTCGACCCTCGACTTACTCATATGCTAGTTATAAGGGTGTGTTGAGTGATTACTAATTTTGTTTTACCGAGGGAGGATTAGTTTCAACGACCTTGTTCACCCCTTCGTCAAAATGGCGCCGTTGTCGGGGAATAGCGTAGTTGTTTGCTATTGTTGTTGAGTCTATTTCATCTAAATTCAAAAATACAAAAAGATTTTTCTCCTTTAGGCTACATTTGTAGTCATGCTACTAATAATTTCTTTTGAGTTTATGTGAGCAAGTTAACATGGGAGAAGTCCCAAGGCTTACGTTGAAGGAGTTGGGCACTCCGGGTGCATACAAGTATGAGAGCGGGATTGCTCCATTATTAATCCCGGATAGTGATTTTGAAATCAAGACGACAATGATAAATTTGATTGAAAGAAGAAAATATAGTGGAGGAACAAATGAAAGCCCCCTCAATCATCTAAAGGAGTTCGAGAAATATTGCAACACAATTAAGGTAAACGGGGTTGCTCAAGAATTCATAAGGCTTAAACTATTTCCCTTTTCTCTAATTGGAAGAGCGCAAGAATGGCTTGATAAGGAAGTGAAGCCTTATTCCTTGAGAACTTGGGATGAATTCACCAAGGAATTTCTTTCCCGTTTCTTCCCTCAAAAGAAAACGGCGGAGACTAGAGCTTTGATCCAAAGTTTCAAGCAAAGGACTAGTGAAAGCCTCTATGAAGCATGGGAGAGGTACAAGGATTATCAAAGAGAGTGTCCTCACCATGTATTTTCAACTTACCAAATCATTCAAATCTTTTATGGTGGTTTGAGTCCTCAAGGGAGGTCTAGTCTTATGCCGGAGCCGGAGGCCCAATCATGAACAATACGGTGGAAGAGGTTGTGAATGTGATAGATGATGTAGTGAGGAACTACATGGATTGGCAAGAAATTGAGATAGAGACGACAAGAGAAAATGGCTCGATTGATCAACTCAACGCTATTAACAATTTGTCCACACTACTTTCGAACTTAGGGAAGGAGGTGGTTTCCATCAAGGCTAAGCTTGAGAATGCTTCTTCACAAGCACAAACTCTCCCCTCCCAATTTCCGGGGAGCGGTACATATTCTTACTTTAACCCTCTTTTTGCTTCTTGTTGCATGATTATAGAATGTTTAGTTTGTGATTTATGTGGAAAGAATGATCATGATGCTTCTAATTTCCCTAATGTTCCTATTTATGGATGTAATGAATATGATGGAAATGAGAATGAGCATGTGAATTATGTTGATAATAATGATTTTGGACCTAGATTCAATGTTCAAAAGAATGTTGAGAATAGGAATTATCACAACCATGAGAGCTATGATAGTTATAACCAAAATAGTGGTTATAGGAACCAAGTAACACAAGGGTTTCGTGGTAACCATCACAACTATGGTTATAATGATCAAAGTCACGCCCAAGTATATGGGGATCATAACCAAGGTTATGGTAACCATAATTGATATTTCGGCCAAAATCATGGTAGGGGTAATTGGAGTAATCAAAGTAGGGGAAATTTTCAAAACAATGCTCAAAGAGGTCCCCCACCCGAATTTACTCCACAGATCCAAGGGCAAGGTGATAATTCCTATGATCAACTCTCTCATTCTATGAGGAGGTTAGAGAATGTCATGGTAGATCAAGCCAAGAAATTGAATGATTACATATCGTCTAGTAACAAAATGTTTCATGACATGTTAACTCATGGAAAGATGCTTGAGACCCAAATCATTCAACTAGCCAACACCTCGAAAGAGCATGCTACACTTTCTTCTTTACCTTCACAAGGAATTGATCTTAAGGAACTGGTTTGTTCTATCACCACTAGGAGTGGTATGGTCCTTGAGAGTGAGGTGTCTAAGAAGAATGATGCGAAATAGAGTCCAATTGAGAATGAGGGAGATGAGAGCCCTTTGGATGAGGAAGTTGCTAAGGAACAATTTGAGAAAGTGAAAGAGAAATAAAAAATAAGTCTATAAACCCAAATTTCCTTGCCCCCAAAGTTCAATAGGCATAAATTTGATGAACAATTTGGAAAATTCATCGAGATGCTTAAGGAAATTAATCTTTCTATTCCTTTCACCGAAGTCTTGGAACAAATGCCTAACTATTATAAGTTTCTTAAGGAAATTTTGAGCGGCAAGAGAGATTGCAATGTTGTTGAGCAGGTGGGTTTGGGGGAGTGTTGTAGTGCCTTTATCCATGATGACTTGCTCCCTAAGATGAAAGACCCGGGGAATTTCTCCATCCCTTGCAATATTAATGGTAAATTATTCCAAAATGCCCTTTGTGATCTTGGTGCTAGTGTTAGCATCATGCTTTATTATGTCTTCAAGAGACTTAAGATAGGTGAGCTCCTTCCATCCAACATGACCCTTCAATTGTCCGACCGTTCTATTAAGTTTCCAAAAGGTAGAGTTGAGGATGTCCCCCTCAAGATAGGAGATTTCACTATCCCCGTTGATTTCATTGTGCTAGAGATTGCGGAAGATGACCATATTCCTATCATTTTAGGGAGACCCTTTTTAGCTACTTCGGGAGTTTTGATAGATATTAAGGGAGGTCGTATTACTTTGGGAGTTGGTAATAATGAGGAAAGTTTTGAGTTAAAACCAATGCATGAGTCTTTGTCCATTGTGAAAGGAATCATGTGTGTTAATTCCCCTCGCTCTATTGATAATGTTTGTGTGATTAATTCTTTGACTAACGATGTTCATGAGATCTTTGATGATGTTCTTGTGAGATTTGATTTCATGAAAGTTAGTGAAGAGAAAAAGGAGCTTTCAAAGGCTATGGACGAAGAGGTAATTGACATTCTGCATTGGTTTGAGCTTTGCCCTCAAGAGGCCGGAGGAGGATGATTCCATGGATGTGGATGGTGTGAAACTGTCTACAAAAAGGAACAAGGTTAAGAAGAAAGCGAGAGCTTCTAGGAAGAAGAGAATGAGAATGAAGTTGAAGCAAGAGAGGCTTGCTTTAATTTAGAAGTCCAATCAAACGAAGTTTTATCAAGCAACAATGAGAAGTTGCTAATTATTGAAGAGGAATTTGTGTCTTCCACCACTTTGAAGAAGGTGGTGTTCTTTGACCCTCCATGATTTGGAGGAAGGGTCGAGCTTAGGATCATAAGCAAGCGCTTCCCGAGAGGCAACCCGGAGATTTCTAACCTTTTCTTTTGATTTCTTTTTTTTAATTTTCTTTCTTTTATTTCACTTGTTTTTCTTTTGGATTTATAGGGTAAATTCATGGAATTGGATTAATCCAAATGAGCATGAGCAATGGGAAGGTGTTTCGCGGCTTTAGTTGTAATTATGTTCGATTTTATCGGATATTAGGTAAAAGGGTAAGAAATTTTAGTAAGGTAAGATAGGGGAAATTGTGCTAAAATTTGAAGAAAGTTTGAACTTGGTGGGTTCATTGTGGTGCTATCATTATTTTGGGATGTTGAACCCACTTTCAGCATGTTTAGAAAATGCCATATTTGGTGGGTTCAATAGCCTCGGGATGATATTTAGCGAAGACTACTAGAATTTCCTTGTTTTTTCGACGCTTTTCAGGCTGATTTTGGACGCCTAAAAGCGTCTAAAATTTTTTCTCGACGCTTTAAAAAAGCGTAGAAAAAACGTGAGTCGAGAATTCTCTTTTACTCCAAAAAGCGTCGAGATTCCCGACACTTTTTTCATTCCACATTTTTATACGAAGCGTTGATATCTTGAATGGTTCGCGCAAGTTCCCAAATTTGGCGATGCTTTTTTGTGCCGCTATATCTCTTGACGCTCTCTTACATCTAGTTTTTCCTTTTGAAATATTTGATTTACACACAAGTTTCTACACAAAAAAGCGTCGTGAATTTTTCTATAACAACTACTTATAATGCCTAATAGCTTTTTTATTATTATTTTTAGTTTATACCTTAATTATATACAAACATTTACACATATAATCATAAATTTTTTCATTTATAAATGCCGGTAATTTTACAATGCTAGTTCATCAAAAAATAAATAAATTATAATGCTTCAAGCCTTCAAGAATTTACAATGGTTCAAGGTTAGGAGTATATGTAAAATACAACAGCGTCAAGGACTAGTAGTAAGCAATAGCAGCGTCCAGCAAGCATATAAAAGATAATGCCCAAAAAAAATTGTTGCTGAGAAACTTCGAGGAGATCAACAACACTAGTTGATTTGTCCAGCAGAGCAGATGCAATGCCCTACAGTTGATTTGTTCTCTGCTAGAAAAATGTGTGCACGACGAACATCTTCTGCATGCATGGGTAATCGACATTGAACAAGAAACTAACTCCATAGTCCATACGCTTCATACAATTTACTAGGACTCACTTCCTGCAAAAACATAAGATGCATCCTTAATGTTACGAGTCTTATAGGACAAACATAATTTATTTTGTTGGTATATATTGAGAATTATGGACTTGTAAACAAGGAAATAACAAGACTGATTATGCTTGGAAAATCAGGAGTATATGCACGATGCAACACCAGCGATCAATGATGGTGTAACAGTAATCTAAAAAGAAGAGGCATGGATATGCATTCCAAGCAGATTTCGGAATGAATAATTGCAAAGTATGAATCATTAATAGAATGTGAAGAGTAGGAATAGTCTCATTGCAATTGTAAAGGTAAGGCTAAGCACCACTTTAAAATTGATTTGACGTTTAACTCCTGGCTAACTTAACCTAGGTGCCAAACTAGAAGTATTCAGATAACCATTATGGTAATAGAAACTAAATTTATTTAAATTTATACTTTTTTTGTTCAAAAGATTTAGTAAGTATCTATCACAAACAAGGTATCGAAAAGGTCCAAATTACACAAACACATATCTACAAAAATACAACCAGTTCAGAGTCTATTTTCAAGTTTTCCAACTCAAGGCATAAGAAATAGAATAAATCAAGAGAAACATGGACTAAAATAATTAAATAAATAAAAAATTCTTAGAGAGAAAAATCATTTAAGTGGCTCAGAGCACTCAAAGAAGTCTCCATGAATTTCTCCAATATTATTATTAAATCAAACTCACAAGACATGGTCCAACCTCTAATCAACACAGCAGCATCCAAGGAAAAGCTAAAGAACATTGCTGAAGACATTAAAATAGTAGCAGAAAAAGTAGATCTAGTAATTTGTATTAAAGTAGGCAGAATCCAAGTTAACAAAGCCCACAGCCTAGCTACGCAATGTAGAAGGCTTGGGTATCTCTCTTAGTTTGAATTATAACCACTGCAAAAAAAATGATTTACAGATATTACAATCAAAAGATCCTGAAAACATTTTAGGATTACCAAACCAAGGCCTATCCCTGCACCATATTGGAGGCATGACTATAAATCACAAGTAAATTAGATATCTGAATACATATTCACGAAGAAATCTTGTTCAACTTGTGCTTTCCCAAATCATGTCTTAAAACAACTAGTATGATTTTCAAATTCTTCATTCTACTTTTTTAGATGCTAAAGATGTAAAAGACTAAAGGAATTACTAGAAAAGGCAATAATATGATGCAAACCTTCATAACTATTAGAGTTTGGACAACTTATGTACTTTAGGAAAGCACAAATAAAATTCAATGTAAATATAAGGGAGAGAGAGACAGATAGAAAGATATAATAAGGAAATGAGTACCGAGCTCCTTCCTTATATATGGATTCTTAAGAATTTTCTCATCCACCTTAAGGGCGAGACCAGCTGCCAAAGTACTAAAGCAACTTATAAGCAAATCTAACAAACACCAATATCAGATCGATGCTGAGAGTGAGGGTATTTTCTCAACCAAGGCACAAACCAAACAATCAAGCACACACCCCTATTCTAAAACTAAAAAGACAAAAAATAGAAAGAGGGAATAAGATAGAAAAATGAGCAGAATTTTAAGAACCTGATAAGTTCTGAGGATCACATCAGCAAGATGGCATGATGTAGTATTTAGAGAAATTGATAAACAAAAGTGTAGACTCTGTCTTGCCTTTGAAAATTTAAGAATAAGGAATGAAGAAAGAAAATAAAACTTAAGTGAAAAACATTTACATATTAGACAGATATAAAGAGGTTTATATCCTCCATTCTCTTCCTTGTATGCTTATGAAAATTTCCATAGAATAAATTAATGTAGTATACGTAGTTGATGCATTTTATAATGGTAAAAACACATTGGAACAAGAAATGCATTAACAAACTATCAAGTGCAAGGATTAAGAACTTGATAAAATACAAATATTACCAATCAATAGTACCAAAAGTTGACAGCAACATGATGCAAATACAATACCATCATATCACTCAATTGCAAGGATAATTAAGAACTTGATAAAATACAAATATTTGAAAAACAAGAGTAAGCAAAACAAAAGCTCATTACTTTTCTAGCTATAATGGATTAATAATTCCCATGTTTTGAGTAAAATTTACCGTAGCTCGTATCTCTATTTCATACTGATGACCAATATAATCTATCTCATTATTTTGTACTGAGGACCAGTATACTCCGTCAAGATCAGCTGTACTTAATTAGCATCCAACTGCATTGCCCTGCCAACAACTTCATAACATTATCATCAAAATCATTCAAAACCAGAAACACATTAAAGCAATCAGTATCTCACCATTGAGTTCGATGCAAACTTTTCTTTCAAGGAGTTTCTTTTAGCACCACGATACATTCTCTATGCCATTAACCATTCTACTCTGCTCTAGTAATAGTAATTTGTTTTTTTTCCTGTACTCTAATAAATAAACATTTCCAATATTAATTTTTTCATATTGTAATAAAAAAGATCTTAACTTGTCGAATCCAATAAGAATTTTAATTGAAGAAATAGTAATTCAGCAAGATCTACAACCTAGGGTTTTAAAGCGAGTAAAATTGGGTAATTGCAACTTGCAAATATCAATTAAACTCACATAAAAATTGAAAGAAGTACTATTAAAAGTTAAAAATCAATAAAGAGTGATGTAAAAATGTAATTGAGCGCGGGGAAATTAGGTCGTTGACTAACCTCCTCACGACTAAACAAAATTTATTATAATCCTAAACTAACCCCTAAACAAGTCTAGTGGTAAGTTCGGAGTCGAACCACAAGGAACAGTAATGTTAGATTGTTCTCGATCTAATGCTTAAGCTACGCCGAATTCGGTTTATGGATATTGGACACTACAACTACACTTACACACATATAAAGACCAAGACATTATAAAGTCTACTAGGGGCAAAGATCCACTTTGAACAATTCACAAGTTAATGAGAATCCAATTGATAATAAATCATGCAAAGAAAGAATTAAAATGGGAATTAATTACACTCAAGAGCAATCTCTCAAATTCCTAGCCTAGATCCCTCATTGACTAGGTGCATAGATGAAATTTACCCAAAATGCAATCAAATATATAAATTCTAATTCACAATCCCTTGTCAAATAAGAACTAATATGCAACCAAGTTTGCTATCATGGGAGATCAAACCAATCTAAAACAAACAGCATGCCATCATTAATTCAATCAATTTAATCACACAATTAACATCAAATTTATCTCAAATTACTCAAGTAACCATTACAAAGATTTACTCAACACCTAGTAGAAGGAAATCTACTCAAACATGATTAACAAAGCAATTAAAGAAAGCATAAAGAGAATAGAGAGTAAGAATGCTCATTGATATAAGATGGAGATCTTAAAATCATCAAATTCCTCCTATGATTATCCAAAATCCATGAAAACCATTGTGTTTCTCACTTTCTCTCTCCAAAATTTGAATGTTTCTTTCTCTAAAAACCTAAAACTAACCTAAAAACTACTAAAATACGAAATCTCCCCTCTAAAATGAGCAAAAAAACTATTTATAGCCCTCACTAAATTGCCTAGTGTAGACACCTATTTTTGTCTACTAAAAAAAATCCCAGTGATGAGTACCTTTCACGTCGAATCATAATCGAATGAAGTGAAAGTGTGGAAAGTTTAGTGTTGCGGTTAGGTTTTATTTCTTTTCTTTCTCTCTGTTTTTGAAAACCTTTTTTTAAGAAAAACAGCCAATCTAGTTTGGTTTTGTCCATGACAAGGGTCCAATAATGATGTAGTAGGGTTGAGCTTGAAAAGAGCTTTCCAACGATATATTATAAGCCCAATTCCGATGAATAATGAGGAAGTTATGGCCAAATTACTAAAATGAGCCCGGTTTGATCTTTATATGCGGCCCAATGATCTAGAGGAGGGCCTAATATTGATTTATCATTTCTAATGCGATTAGAATTGATTATAGTCTTCTAGATTCTTCTAGAAGGTTCTTTTGAATCCTAATTTAATTAGCATTGATAAATTGACTTTAGTTGACTTTTAAGAGTTTTAATCAGAATAAAAGAAGTGTTTTTAAGGAAAATAAGATTTTCCCCTCTCGTACGGTTAAATTTTATCAAAATAAGAAGACGCGTGGAAATTTATTTCCAGCGTCTGGCGACAGACCTGGCGTCTAGCGCCAGACCTAGCGTTTGGCGACACGTGCGTGTTTAGCGCTGCAGTCGTGTTTTATTCTTTTCGAAACTCTGATTCATTTTTTTATTATATCCCGCTGATTATCTCTATAAATATCCTCCTTAGACCTCCGTTTTCAATCATAAAAAAATCATCAATTCTCTCTATCACCAACTCTCATCAAGAATCTCTTGATTCCCCTCTCTCTCTTTTCTAAACTAGCATTTTGCATACAAAATTCCGCAGTCACAAGATCTAAAAGCACCTAGCCAAGTTCGAAGTTGCCTTTTCCCTAGACGTGAAAGGTTTTAATTTCTGAGGGTTTGGTCCCAAATCTCTATCTCAATTATTTAATTTAATTGTTTTATTTATTATTTTCCTTGAAGTTACTAACGTGTGTATTTTGTTATTAGAAAGAGATACGAGGCATCCAAATAAGTGCTTTAATTGATATTATGATTTAGAAATCATGTTTAGATTGTTATTGTGATTCCTAGTGTCATGTTATGATGTTTTATTGCTTCCTAGTATCATGTTTAGGGTAATAACTATAATTTCTAATATCAAATATGACAATTGTGATTCCTGCGATGCTTCCTATTCTCTTCCTAATATTCATGATAGTATCATGTTAGGCCTAAATATTTGATTTTTAATGTTAAGTGACATGCTAGGGTTTGTTATTAATCTTGTTAGTATCATGCCTAGGATCTTGCTATTGTTATACTTTAACATGATTATGATTATGATTATGATTATGGTTATTTTTATAATTGTGATTATTATGTTGCTTGATTATATTTATTTTTTATTTCTTGATCACACCTTTTATGCATGTTTAAAGGGAATTTGTACTTGTAATCACGCTTAATAAGATAATTAATAATCTTGTTTAGGGCTAATATGATTATAATTCAAGTGATCGCCAATAATAGATTTGTTTGTGCATTAATATTCAACCAACATAGATAAACAGGTTTAGGGTAAACCTATTTATTGCATGTTAGTCAGAAAGCGCACATGAATACGATTAGAATAATGTAGAGGCCTATTGTTAGGGCAGGTTCAATCTCTTTTAGGTTGGATTTGTACCTTCATCCCCGAACTACCAGTCATGGCTCCAGACCTATTGGAGTTGACGACCTCCTGGATCGTTAAGGGGTGTAACCTTCACCTCGTGAACGGTTTAAAAGTTCCTAAAACTTGTTGTCGACTCTTTTGCTCTATCTTCTTTCCCTTTGGACGCCATCGTACTTTAGTGTATGATCACAGTGGGGTTCAAGTTTGGGGTAATGCTTGAAATATTCCCATTAGTTTTTTTGCGACTCCGCTGGGGAGGATTTCTATTTTAATTCCTAATATTTATTTTGGCAATGATTTAGAATGAGCGGATGAGACTCGAAAAGTTCTAAGTATTTTATGTGCGAAATTTTGATTAACATTATTGTCATATGCATAAAAAAGATCTCATTGGAAAGACCATCCGTAATGAGTTAAAACATAGGAATTTTACACGTAGGAAATTTGAGGAATATTTTTCACAACTAGGATTGAAATAATACTACGCGAAACTGAAAAATTATATCGAGCACAGAAAGCTGCTGAGGCATGTAGGAACTAGCGTAAGAAAACAGAGTCTGTCGCCGAGGATTTGACTTTGGCGCCAGGCGACACTCCTGTCGCTAGGCGCCAGAGCCAAATTGCGGCGACGACCTCTGTTCGCTGGCGCCAAGTTCTTCCAATACTGCGCCAGAAATATGCATTCTAATTTTGAACAGTTTTTAGCACTGTTTGCTCGATCCTACTTCCTGATTGAGTTTTTCTCACTTTTCTGAAACCTATATGTGTTCTACATATGGACATAATCCTCTGGGAATTTATGCTCCATCTACCTGATTGAACGCTCTGTGCAACAAAGGGTACATCCGAGAATGTTGAATTCACCAAACCATGGAAGCGAGTTTTTAACTCGCGGTGTCCCATCCACTCGCACCAACCCATCAAAAGGTAAGGCTTCCGCGTGGTGCATCCGGACAATTAACCATGGACCCTCTTTGACTAACCCATATCCCGAACTTTAGAGAACTAGAGCCATGGTTAGGTTGCGAACTCATTGCATCATGTGTGTGACTACTTATCTTCTTGTGCATCTCTTACTTGTGCATACTTATTATGTGACTAAACTAACCGTTTGGTTTGACTTGTGTTTGTAAATAAGTCTTAATAAACTAACTAATGACTAAGGGACTTTGTTTAATTAATTAATTAATTAATTTGAACTAAAAAATAAACTTAAAATCAAGTCATAGTTCCTTTAAGTCAACCCGAATTTTTTATTCCCGTATACTGCACAAGCGTCAACTAGTTTTTGTCATATCCGGAGTTCTAGAAAGAAATACGATTTGGCGTTGGTTTCATCCCAATAATAGTCACAGATCGAAAGTTATGACTAAAATACCACATCCTGTCTAGTTTAATACATATACGTGAGGTCTTAACTTAGTCTTTGTTCGAGTCTAGTCACATAATCTAGTCACATGGTCATGACACGAGTCTTAAAATGTCCCCTACACTCACTAGTCTTAGCACACACTTTAAGTATATGTCACCATGACCATGTCTTAGGTTGATGCATGAGTCGGTTTTTTTTTGTCATTTGAGTTGGGGGTACATTCTATTCCTAATTTTTTTATCCCTCCATCTACATCATCTTTCTTCATATCACAACCTTCATTCTTCCAACCTTCTTCCATCCATGCATGTTGAATAGAGTTTAAGTCAAATAATTAACAATGAATATCCCTAATTTCCCTTTCCACAGTACTTGGTCAAGAAGAGAAGGGCGATTAATCAAAGACAACCCCTTTATTCAAGTTCAACTTTTTGATAAACCAGTCGGTCGAAAAATAAAAGCTAAGAAGATAATGGCAAGTCAAGAATAAGTCAATGAACTCAAGAAGCAGTTGGCTGACGTGACTGAGACATTGAAGGCTTTAACCCTCAAAATCAATGACCTTGTGAAGCAACAACAAATGGACCTTATGCAAGAAAGCTTGAGCAAGTTATCTAGTGATTACAAGTTTCAAGGAATTAGTTCACAAGGGGTCTAGGTGGACAAGGAGCTTCTTCTGCAGAAGTTCAATGCCACCGATATCCCTAAATTCAAGGCAACATATAATCCTTATCTTCACTTAAGAGCCTTTGAAACTATAATTAATATTAAGGGGATTGATAAGAAAGTCTTTCATTCCTTGTTTTCCTTATCTCTTGAAACCGTTTGCCAACAATGGTTCTTCTCCCTTGACAAAGAGAAAACCTCTACCTGGGAATCGATAGTAAGCGCTTTCATTGATAGTTATAAGTGCAATATTCAAGTCGAAATTGATTATAGATAACTTGAGATGTTAAGACAAAGAGATAATGAAGGCTTTACTTCTTTCTTCAATAAGTGGAGGGAAACTTTCGCTAAGATGATTGAGGTGCCCTCCGAAAAAGAATCTCTGAGGATGTTCATTAAAAATTTACAAGAAAAGTATTCAAAGCACTTAAAATACCAACACAACTTGAATACTTTCAAGGCCGTCTATGACATAGGCATCGAGGTCAAATATGACCTCGCAAAACAAAAAGCTACTAACAATGGTAACCACAGTGGCTGGAAAGGAAAGAAGAACGTCAATCTTTCTTCTTCCGAAAACGCCTACTCTAGTAACAATGTTAGTACCTTTAATCTCATTGAAGTTTTAGCCATGGATAACCAAGGATCTAAGAAGCAACTAAGGAAAGACTTCACCCCCATTGGGATGAGCTACGATACTACCTTCGATCGAATCCATGCCAAGGGACTCATTACTCCCATTTGACCTATTCAAGATCCTGCACCTGAAAAGAGATTGCCTAGTTGGAATCTATATGCATATTGCAAATATCACCAAGGAAGGGGTCATACTACTGAGAGCTGTTGGAAGCTAAAGGAGGCTATCCAACATTTGATCGAAAATAATAAGCTTCCCATGCCTCCAGCTAGTAAGAAGAGCGAGTGATGATAAAGCAAACGACACAATACAAGAGGCGAGCTTCTACGACGAGATTTCGTGACCTCCTCTTTTCTATTTCTTTTATTTACCCTTTCTCCAATAAGTCTAGCATAGGCATCTTTTTATTTTCCTTAGATTTATTTTGTAGAATCATTCTTTCTTCTCCTTTAATAAAAATGAGCTTTTATTTTCTTGCATATGATCATTTCATTATATTGAATTTTTTTTATAAAAAAAAAATAAAAAATAAAATAAAATCATTGTAGAACTAAGCACAAGGTATACCAATGATTTGAGGCACCCCTTGTAGCCACATAATATCACCTTTTACCCTTCAAATATGCAATCCTTTTTTGGTAAACCACTTTGAGCCTCGTCTAACGATAGACCCTTCATTTTCCAACCCATATCTACCTAACTTTGGGATGGGATGGCGTGCAACTTATGCAATTTCAAAAGGTTGAGTGATTTCAAAAGATCAAAATAAATAAAATAGCAAAAATAATAAAAGTGTACGAAAGGGCAAGTGTTCCAATGTCTTTGACATGAACATGTCTTTGATATGAACACGTCTTAGATTGCGTCTCTTATCAAGTGCTCGGTACCGTGCCTGAAAAACATGAATGCCAAGTGAGTGATAGACCTCATGATCGGGATTGCCCACACTTATAAAAAAAATGCAAAAGAAAAAAAAGACAGAGCAAAAATGTAAAAGAGAATTCAAAAGTAAGAAACCTCAAGCATGAAAATACAAATATTCAAAAGCAAGGTTGCACACCTTGGGGGCTTATCGAGGGTCTTGAGCCTTTATCCCTTTCTTCTTCAAACCTTTAGCCTAACCACGTTATAACCCTTCAAAAGACCTTTTTGAGGTATACACACTTGTGCGAGGTTCGGCTAGAGCTATGTTCGGCCTAATTCCTAACGGATACGTAGGCAACCTCACATTGAAGTACGGCCGTAATAAAAATGCATTCATATTTACATTCACACATCATGATCATATCAAAGGATCTCCAATGCGCATCCCTATTCATTTAGAGCTAGACTTGGGGGGCTTGATCCTTACATTATTAGCCTAACTTTAGTAATAATATTTTTCCATTATTCGACTCTTCTAAAAATAATATTTTTCCATAAACTTAGTCTTTGCGGCCTAACTTTAGTATCACCATCACACACATCAAGGATACATGACCAAATATACTTCGCTTAGGAACCCTTTGTCATGAAATCTTAACACAACGTTGAAGCATGCCTTGTCATATCAACATCACTCATCATTGCATCACAAAGTATGAAGTAATTAGCATCCGCGCCTAAGTTACCTAAATACTTTCATTATCAAGTCAACTAGGATAGTCTAAGATGTTACAATCCTTTTACTGTGAGAGACAACGTTAACGGATTAATCTCATTCAACATGCACCTTCAAAAACTTCGCTTCTTTCTTTTTTCGCGTCTTTATTTTTTGGGAGAAAGTTGGTACCCTCCACAAAAGATGATGAAATTTTTTGCTTTTTTGCATTTTCGAGTCACACGATCACATTACAATGCACACACGAGTCATGTACACATTGAGCCATGTCGTGTCAACACAATGCACACACGAGTCATGAGTTGCACGTGTCAACTTACCTTGAGTCATGTGAAGTCGATAAGTCAAGCAACACTAAGTCTTAGGTCAACCCTAAAGAAAGATAAGCAAAGTCCTATAGTAAAAAATATAAATACAGGTACATCCCATTGAACAAGAACATTCCCGGATTTTTTCGAAACACCGCAAATACGCCGCATGAGACTCTTCCAAGATGATAAGAGTTTGAGCAAAATTACATGGATTAGTAAATTGGAGATGAAGAGCTTTAATTTACAAAAGATTTGAGCGGATTTTGAAACGACCAAATTCAAAGTTTGGAACAAAATCAAGCAACAACAGCAGCAAGACCAAAGTAGGGAAGACCCGACTCCAGTGCCAGACGACAAGACTGTCGCCTGGAGACAGAAGAAAAGCGCGGCGCCATATAGTTCTAGCGAGCACTGGTGCGGTGACACAATGCGTGGTCTCCATATTGAATTATGCGGACCTCATACAACAATTTTAGGTTCCTTGGTACGCTAGTTAGCCCCTATAAGCAATTTAACATGATTAAGTAGTCGGCTTGATTACAGTCACATAAAGTGATTGACCTGATAAAAGATCGTTTCACTTAGCTTAAAGCGCCAAAACATTGGCTCATCGCAAAGGCACCAACACGATGGTTCATAAACAGCAAAGCACCGACATAATGGTTCACAAACAATAAAAGCACCGACATAATGGTTCACAAAGAATTCCTAGGATGGAAGATTTTCAGAAATCGATTTTAAGCCTTTAAGAATCGCAGATATGATTCTTGAAAAAAAAATTTCCAAAGATGGAAAGGTTGATGAAGATTTAAGCTTTCAACAAGGGGGCTTTAAGATTAAAGAAAAAAGCCTCTCGCTTGGATTTGGAAGGACGGTTTGAGATGAAACGCCTTCGATAGCTTTCATTATGATTGAGGAGGTTATTATTTGATTTGAGAAAAGAACAATTCAAGATGAAGCGGTGTTTGATAGCTTTCGCTAAGATTTTGGAGGTTGTCACCAAGATTTGAGAAGATAGCACGAGATGGGCGGTCTTCGACGACATTCGCTAAGAGTGTGGAGGTTGTCACCAAGATTTGAGAAGAGCGGTTCGTGATGAGGCGGTCTTTGACGACTTTTTGCTATGATTGGGAAGGTTGTCACTATGATTCAAGAAAAAGGCTCAAGATGTAGCAACATTTATCGACAGCCTTCCCTAGCTAGTGGAAGGTTGTCACAACAGCAAAATGCAACAAAACGGTTACTCCTAGAGACGTGTGCTCGACGGAGCAAGATACGTGTTTCTTAACTCTCTTATCTGTTTAAATAATGCTAGTTTTGCAGGTATCGACGTTACAAGAGTGATTTAGTATCACAGATCGTTCTGAATCATTCTCCGTCCCTATCGCTACTTTGACTTTTGTTTTCGAAACTTGCGTTTCTCTAAACTCAGCCAAAGTGGGGGCTTCTGTAGACACCCATTTGTGTCTCCTGAAAACCAAACCTAGTGATGAGTACCTTTCACGTCGAATCATAATCGAATGAAGTGAAAGTGTGGAAAGTCTAGTGTTGCGGTTAGTTTTCATTTATTTTCTTTCTCTCTGTTTTTGAAAACTTATTTTAAGAAAACAACCAATCCAGTTTGGTTTTGTCCATGACAAGGGTCCAATAGTGGTGTAGTTGGGTCGGTCTTGAAAAGAGATTTCCAACGATATATTATAAGCCCAATTCCGATAAATAAAGAGGAAGTTATGGCCAAATTACTAAACTGGGCCCAGTTTGATCTTTATATGCGGCCCAATGATCAAGAGGATGGCCTAATATTGATTTATCATTCCTAATGAAATTAGAATTTATTATAGTCTTCTAGATTCTTCTAGAAGTTTCTTTTGAATCCTAATTTAATTACCATTGATAAATTGACTTTAATTGACTTTTAAGAGTTTTAATCTAAATAAAAGAAGTGTTTTTAAGGAAAATAAGATTTTGCCCTCTCGTACGATTAAATTTTATCAAAATAAGAAAACGCGTGGAAATTTATTTCCAGCGTCTGTCGACAGGACCAGCGTCTGGCGCCAGACCTTGGTGCTGCACTCCAGCGTTTAGAGACACGCGCGTGTTTGGCACTGCGGTTGTGTTTTATTCTTTTCAAAACTCTGATTCGTTTTTTTATCATATCAGGCTGATTTTCTCTATAAATAGCCTCCTTAGACCTCCGTTTTCAATCATAAAAAAATCATCAATTCTCTCTATCACCAACTCTCATCAAGAATCTCTTGATTCCCCTCTCTCTCTTTTCTAAACAAGCCTTTTGCATACAAAATTCCGCTTTCACAAGATAAAAAAACTCCTAGCCATGTTCGAAGTTGTCTTTGCCCTAGACGTGAAAGGTTTTAATTTCTGAGGGTTTGGTCCCAAATCTCTATCTCAATTATTAAATTTAATTGTTTTGTTTATTATTTTCCTTGAAGTTACTAACGTGTGTATTTTTTTATTAGAAAGAGATGTGAGGCATCCAAGTAAGTGCTTTAATTGATATTATAATTTAGAAATCATGTTTAGATTGTTATTTTGATTCCTAGTGTCATGTTAGGATGTTTTATTGCTTCCTAGTATCATGTTTTGGGTAATAACTATAATTTCTAATATCAAATATGACAATTGTGATTCCTGTGATGCTTCCTATTCTCTTCCTAATATTCATGATACTATCATGTTAGGGCTAAATATTTTATTTTTAATGTTTAGTGACATGGTAGGGTTTGTTATTAATCTTGTTAGTATCATGCCTAGGATCTTGCTATCATTATGCTTTAACATGATTATGGTTATTTTTTATAATTGTGATTATTATGTTGATTGATTATATTTATTTTTTATTGCTTGATCACACCATTTATGCATGTTTAAAGGGAATTTATACTTGAAATTAGGCTTAATAAGATAATTAGTAATCTTGTTTAGGACTAATATGATTATAATTCAAGTGATCACCAATAATAGATTTGTTTGTGCATTAATATTCAACCAACATAGATAAACAGGTTTAGGGTAAACCTATTGATTTGTCAAAAAGCGCACATGAATACGATCAGAATAAAGTAGAGGCCTATTGTTAGGGCAGGTTCAATCTCTTTTAGGTTAGATTTGTACCTTCATCCCCGAACTACTAGTCATGGTTCCAGACCTACTAGTCATGGTTCCAGACCTATTGGAGTTCACGATCTCCTAGATCGTTAAGGGGTGTAACCTTCACCTCGTGAACGGTTTACAAGTTCCTAAAAATTGTTGGCGACTCTTTTGCTCTATCTACTTTCCCTTTGGACGCCACCGTACTTTAGTGTATGATCATAGTGAGGTTCAAGTTTGGGGTAATGCTTGAAATATTCCCTACACCTAGGAAGCTCCGCTACAAGTCGAGCAGCGCATAGAGGAGAGGGCGCTCCATATTCGTGCACGGGCGCTCATAGCTGCAGCAAAATATGGCAGAATCGTTCCAGAAAGTTTGGAGCGGGCGCTCCTCGTAGGTGCGCGCCTGCTCCTCTCGGACTGGGCAAACTGTTCAACTTCAAATGACCATATCTCCCACGTTTTACATCGAAATTAGGCATATGACTTGTCGTTGGAAAGCTCTCAAGATAAGCTTTCATCTCCAATTAGAATTGCACCAAAATGTTTTGTAGATCAAAAGATATAGGCGTTTGAAGTATGATATTTGCAAATCAAGTGCAAATTTTTTCATTACTTGTTCTTTTATGTTTTATATTTCTTCAATCTTGAGCAATGAACTTATCCAAGTGTTCCTAAACATAACAGTAAACCAATAAAGTTTAATCTAATGTCATAAGCCACCAAAATATGCAAGAAAAGCCAAAATTGAGCAATAACGACATTTCACACACAAACATGACAAATGTAGTAAAACGTTATTAAAACCAAGTAAAAAGATAGAAAAACTATGAAAAACTAACTGGAAAACTCCTAAAAATAGCAACATAAATGACACTTATCAGTAACATGTGAGGAGAACAAGATCAATAGTTGTTGCAAATCTATTTTGAATGGAAACCATCATATTTGAGAGAAAGACAAGAGTTTTTGGCAAGAAATATAAATTTTTGTGATAGAATGATGAGAATCGCAAGGAGAAAGAAAATCTGAATTCGAAATCTTGGCCATGACTCCATGTAGAATTCAGATCGAATGAAGGAAAAAAATACAAAATAGTTAGGGTTAAGAATTTGATGTGTAAGGGGTTTTGTGATGTTGGGCGGTATAATTCAGTTCACATGCGGGGCACATGTAAGTGTTCTCGACGCTTTAAAAAGTCTAAATTACTTTTGACACTAAAAAGCGTCGAGGAAACGTGGGTATCATAATTTAATGTTGACGGCCTAGCCCCGGCGTCGAAGCAACAACGTCGAAAAAAGCTCTTTTTAGAGCCCACAGGTGAACGCAGCAAAGAAGCAAGAAAAGTGGAATGTCGAGTGGCGCAGGCGCGCTAGGGAGGGGCGCGGGCATGCTGCCAGGCCGCGCACCCTTCTAGCCGACCCTTATTTTCTTCTTTCTTTTCCTCATTTCTCCTTCCTCCCTATCATAGCTCGAGCGCACCCCTTTCTCACTCCAAACCGCACAAACCTTAACCTATACTCATCAAATTTCATCATCTACTCCTCCAAATTTCATCAAAAATCATCCAAATCTTCCTACATTGTCATCATTTTCAACAAAAATTACACTACTTTCATCCATATCAATGTCCATTCTCTCTCCTCCATAGTTGATGCAAATTTGGGGTTTTTTTTGTTCTAGAGTGAATTGGTGGCTAAAAATTGTTCAATCTTGCTCCTTGCATGATAAAATCATCTTCTCTTACTCTTAATTGCATTTTTATACCACATAATTGCAAATTTTAGATTGTTCATGGTAATGAATAGTAGTAGTATGAATTTTAATGATTTTTTATGATTGATGTTGAAATGTGGATGATTATTTGTGTTGTTTGTTGATTGATAATAGCTTACATTGTGTTGTTTGTTGATTTTGTAGCTAATTTGTGGATATTAGTTGTGAATTGGTGAAGTTGGATTTTGGTAGTTTGGTAGCTTGATATTGGTTTGATGAGTATTGATTTTGGTCTTATTGCGATTGGTGATTGTTTTGGAAGCAATAGTTGGATTAAATTGGTGGTGATTGTGAAAGTTGAATTGTTTGATTTTGGTAGTAAGGAATTGTTTGGTGGTATTGGTTAAGGAGTATGATTGTGGCAATTTGAAGTGTTTGTTGGTGCTATTGTGGTGTTTGTGGTGTTGTGTGTTCGGATTTTGAGTTAATATCTTCGGAGAATAACCATGTCTAAACACATAAAGAACCTCTTTAAGAAACACAAAACCAACATAACCATTGAAGAACCCACTCCTACCCCCTCTACCTCACAACCTCACCAACCTACCCCTCTTCCTAAAACACGAATAACCTACCCAATCCAAAAAGCAAGATTCGCCAAACTACTAAAGAACCGTTCCCTAAAACCCTCTCGACATTACTTCTAACCGGATATGATCAAGTTGGGTATTGATGAGGATCTAAGGGAGTTTCTTACCAACCTCCGCATGGGGACATTTGTGAGCCGTAGCTTCCGAACCTATGTTGAGTCTACTTTCGAGTTTTTGGCTACGGTGGATCTTGTTGCCGTTGAGGGAGGAAACTACCGGGTTCGATTTCAACTCTTCAGTAACTATTTTAATTATTCTCTTGAGGAGTTCAATACGACTCTTGACTTTGATCCGAATTCAGATATTTTGGATCCCAAGTTCTTCTTCCATAATGAGTATAATGAAAACTCTTGGCAGAATGACATTTTGGGGGAAAATAAGTTTAGGACTTGGTATGTGACGATTAGCACGGTTTTCCAACCATGTCTAAGAGTTCTTCATCGACTTTTGGGATAATCGGTAATCCCGAAGCAATAATTGGGAAAAATGAGTCAATTGCAGCTCCAAATTATTTGGTTGGCTACTAGAGAAGTGTATCGAGAACGCTTGAACTTGGGGTGTATTAATGTGCGGTATTGCCAAGGTTAGCAATATAGGGAATCCGGCGAGATTCCATGTGGTAGTATGGTCACGAGGCTTGTCACCAACCTTGAGCTCGATTGCTATTTGCCATCCTGTACTCCAATGGGAGATGTTGATACACTCTACCTCGACATCAAGCATTTAAAGCAAATTCAGTTTTTGGCAAAGACCAATGATGAAGAGGTATTCGAATGGCTTAGGGAGAACGAGCATTGGTGTTATCTCCCTAACCCACTACCACAAAATAGAGAATAAATAACGCATAATATAGAGCTGTCAAGTTAGATAGGCGATCTCTAG
The DNA here is from genome assembly GCF_948465745.1 of Chenopodium album. Taxonomy (NCBI): domain Eukaryota; kingdom Viridiplantae; phylum Streptophyta; class Magnoliopsida; order Caryophyllales; family Amaranthaceae; genus Chenopodium; species Chenopodium album. The sequence goes on from NC_137834.1 coordinate 13,539,812, forward strand.
CATTCTATAGAACGCCTATGTAAGATAAGTGCTTTGTATGTTTAAACCTATAAAGCGCCTCTCATAGTTAAGCGTTCTATAGCTGTTTTGTAGAAAATATGATTATAGATATAGATCGCCTTTCTAAATTAAGCGATCTATATTATTTTAACATGATTATTAAAAAACTAAATAAATAAAATTCTAACCCTAGCAAATAAAATTCCACTCATCAGCCTCACACCGCCCTCATTCTTTCTCTCTCCTCTTTCTCTCTTCTGATCTCCATTCCACTTCCTCTATTATCTCCTCTCTAACCTCACGCTGCCCTCAGTCTTTCTCTCTCCTCTTTCTCTCATCTCATCTCCATTCCTCTTCCTATATTATCTCCTCTCAAACCCCACTAGAAGGCTAGTAAATTTGTTTTTCAATTTCAAAATCAAAGACTAACGCATGCTTTTTGTAACATTTCCCTCAAATTTTCAAAAGTTTAATTTGATGCCGCCGTCGATCGAGTCGTATAAGCCGTCGTCGCTAGATCTGGGTCAGTTGAAATGAGGTGTTGCTACTATAGAATAGATTGTGAAGTCTAAAGATGCATAAAGGTACGGTATATGAAGGGTAATATCATTTGTGTTTGAATTTAATGTTTAAATCCGATTTTTGGTTGTTTTAAAGTAATTAATAAGATTTTTATGGGATTTTTTCGATCTATAGTTCATGATTTAATTCTAATTCAAAATGTTGATTTTGATTTTATAATTTTGTTTTATTTCTCAATTACGAGTATTTTAGATCTGTTTTGGTTTTCATGTTATAAATTCATAACTTCTGATTTTCATCTTTTATCAATTGATTTTTATGTTTTAAAATTTATGATTTTCGTGATTTTATTAATTGATTTTCATGTCATAATCCGATTTTCATCTCTTATTAGTTGATTTTCATGTAATAAATTCTGAATTTTATCTTTTATCAATTGATTTATATGATGTAATTGGGATTAATTTCTTATTTTAAAACTTTTGATTTGCGGGTGTTTGATACGGTGCAGGTTTTCTATTTTTGAGGTTGGTGGAAGCGAGCTGGCCTGGTTGTGGATGATTGCGGTGCAATTCAAGTCGATGCACTTCGATCTAAAGTGTTGATAATTAATTAATTAGTTATGTTAGAAACCTTGTAACATAATTTTTTTTCCTCAAAGGACTGAAATACTTGTATTTTAATTTTTTTTATAAATAAAATGTTGTTGTTATTATGTTCTATTTATTACGTATGAATAATAATAATAATAATAATAATAATAATAATAATAATAAATTATTATTATTATTATTATTATTATTATTATTATTATTATTATTATTATTATTATTATTATTATTATTATTATTATTATTATTATTATTATTATATAATATATTTTTTATTTAAAAACGAGAGGAATAGAGAGCGTCTATCTATGATTGGCGTTCTGGTTTTATGTAGCTATAGAGCGCCTTTCCTAAGATGACCGCTCTCTTTTCCTTGTTGTTTATTCACTTTGTACCTTAAATATGAAGCGCCTATCTTAGATAGGCGATCTGTATTGTGTTAGATATAAAATGCCTCTTTGAGGCGTTCTGTAGACTTTATAGGGCACCCCCTCAGAAGAACGCCTCTGAGGCGTTCTATATTGTATGTTTTAGGCATTCTATATTCATGTTTTTGTAGTAGTGACCCTTCCTTGACTTCTATCCACCGCGAGAATATGGATAATATATGGCATGTTCCCTTAAGTTACCTCCTTCCCTATGATGATGATGATGAAGATGAAGATGAGATGGGTGATGGTGATGATGAAGAAGAAGAAGAGCAACATCAACAACAACAAATTCCGCATCAACAACAACAACCATAACAACATCAAGAGCAACAACACCAATATGCAAGCTCCGACTTGGATGCCCTTAGTGCTCAAATGAAGGGTATGCAAATCCGGTTGGAGGGTATGTATGATCAAGATTTTGAAGCCCTCTACACTCAAATGAGAGGAATTTTGGAGATGCAACAAGGTATGTTTCTCCAACAACAACAATTGTATGATGCGGGTGTTAACCGGGGAGACATCACTCCCTCGGCTAACTCCCATACTTTCCACCCCAACATGGTCCAATACCATCCTATAGGTGTAGACACCCAAATGTGTCTCCCCAAAACCAAACCCAGTGATGAGTAACTTTCACGTCGAATCATAATCGAATGAAACGAAAGTGTGGAAAGGTCTAGTGTTGCGGAAAGTTTTAATTTCTTTTCTTTTCTCTCTGTTTTTGAAAACTTATTTTAAGAAAACAGCCAATCCAGTTTGGTTGGTCCATGATATGGGTCCAATAGTAGTGTAGTTGGATGGGGCTTGCAAAGACCTTTCCAACGATATATTATAAGCCCAATTCCGATGAATATCGAGGAAGTTATGGCCAATTTACCAAACTGGGCCCGGTTTGAGCCTAATATGCGGCCCAATGATCTAGAGGAGGGCCTATTATTAATTATCATTCCTAAAGCTATTAGGATTGATTATAGTCTTTTAGAATACTCTAGAAAGTTCTTTTAAATCCTAATGGAGTTAGGATTGATAATTATGTTTTAAAGAGTTTGAAATTGAATAAAACTACTCCTTTTAAGAATCCTTGTTTTGTACGAAGTGGAATATATTCAGATTTTATTTTCGTGCCTCATAATATTTATCCAAATTTTAAATGGTTGGATAGATCTTGAAATTATCTTTCCAATGATATATTATAATATTAAATCCGAGTTATAACGAAAAAGATATGAATGAGACATGAAACTTTATCCAAAACTGACACCCTTCCACTATTTTGGCCATATTTTTTTATTTATATAATATTTTAATCTGATTCTAATTGGGTTGAAAAGTAGACTTTAAGAGCTTTCCAACGACATATTATATGCCTGATTTGAACTTCCGGATCAAAAGATATGATAAAAACAAAAACGCGTTAAAAACGGGCTTGGTGCCTGGCGCCAGCCATTGGCGCCTGGTGCTAGCCATTGGCGCCTGGCGGCAATGGCCATTGCCTGGCGCCAACCTCGTTTTGCGTGCGCCAGACTTTGTTTTGTTAATTTTATCTTTTTATCTGATTTTCTCTATAAATAACGTATTAAAACTCCGTTTTCGATAACCAGATTTCATCAATTCTTATTTCAATTCACCAACTCTCATCAAGATTTTCTTGATTATTTCATCTCTCTCTCTTTCCTTTTCTAAAGTTTGTTTTCACATACAAAATTCCGCATTCGCAAGACTTAGATACACCTAGCCATATTCGAAGTTGCCTTCGCTCTAGACGTGAAAGGTTTAATTTCTGAGGGTTTGGTCTCAAATCTCTATTTTAATTATTTAATTTAATTGCTTTGATTATTATTTTCCTTGAAGTTACTAACTTGTGTATTTTGTTATTAGAAAGAGTACGAGGCATCAAAGTAAGTGCTTTAAATGATTTATTGATGTTATGATGTAGAAATCATGTTTACATTGTTATTATGATATGCCTAGTATCATGTCTAGGGTAATTTTAATATTAAATATGATTGTTACGATGCTTCCTATGTTCTTCCTAATATTTATGATTGTTAGTATCATGTTAGGGTTAAAGATTTGATTTTTATTGCTTAGTGACATGCTAGGGTTTGTTATTAATCTTGTTAGTATCATGCCTAGGATCTTGCTATTTTTATGAACATGATTATGATTATAATTGTTATAATTTATGATGATTATGAATATTATTATTATGAATATTATTATTATTATTATTTTGATAATGATTATTTTATTTATGATTATTATCGTTTTGATTATGATTATAATTTTATGATGATTATTATTATTATCATGATTATTATTATGTTGCTTGATATTTATTTTTATTGCTTGATCACACCTTTTATTGCATGTTTAAAGGGAATTTGTACTTGTAATCACGCTTAATAAGATAATTAATAATCTTGTTTAGGGTTAATATGATTATAAATTCAAGTGATCGCCAATAATAGGTTTGTTTGTGCATTAATATTCAACCAACATAGATTAAACAGGTTTAGGGTAATCCTATTGATTGTATGTTAATCAGAAAGCGCACATGAATACGATCAGAATAAAGTAGAGGCCTATTATTAGGGCAGGTTCAATCTCTTTTAGGTTGGATTTGTACCTTCATCCCCGAACCCTTATTTGGTTCTAGACCTTATGGAGTTGACGATCTCTTGGATCGTTAAGGGGTGTAACCTTCACCTCGTGAACGGTTTACAAGTTCCTAAAAAAACTTGTTGGCGACTCTTTTGCTCTATCTTCTTCCCTTTTGGACGCCACCGTACTTTAGTGTATGATCACAGTGGGGTTCAAGCTAGTGGGATTTTAAAGGCTTGAAATTATTCCCTACAATAGGGGTGATGGGGTACCTACGTACCCATATTGGCAAGGACCCCCGGGGTCCAACACTAAGACTCGCTCATTCCCCGATGAGCACGGTAACAATGATTACCGTGTTCTCGGTGGGAGCGACTTTAGGGGTGATCCTAACTACCCCTTTGTGCACCCCGAGCACCCACTAACTCTCGCTTTGCCCGAGCAATTTACTCCCCTTGCCCCTTGGCAGCAAGATAACTTCAAGGGGCACTATGGTTGGCCACCCGGTTACACCGGGGGATGGGATCCTTATTGTCCCCCATCTGGGTTTTCCTATGATAGGGATGATCAAGATGGCGCCGGACTGAGTGGTAGTGGTAGCTAGTTCCCTCATTTTTGTGTCGTTTCCCTCCATCCCTTATTTTATGTGTGCTTGCATTGTATTGATGGGATGTTAATATGTATTCATGTTTAGCTTGGGGGAGCTTCATTTTTCTTAGGGTTTGTCTCGATGGCCAATATTGTTGTTGAGCTTGCCTTGTTTTTCTTTGCCTCTTTGTTTGATAATCTCATATCTTGATCTCTTTTTTATGGTGTTTGTTTGTTACTTTTATGAACTTTCCATGCCTATTCTTGCTATCTTATTCTTGTTGTTGTTGTGATGATTCTTCTTTGATGATGATGCATGTGTTGCTCCTACATATCCAAAGCCCTAATATCCAAAACCCTTGAATCCAAATCCTATTGAATCCAAATTTGGTAGCTTAGTGTTAGTTGCTAGATTAATAAGTAGTTTCCTTTAGCTTATTTGCTTTGTAGTTTATTTCTTGTTAGTTTACTTTTTCTCCTTCTTTGATAGTTTAGTTAAGCTTATTTTTTCTGATTAGTTTCTTTCCTTTTCACTTTGCTTTCTTTTATTTTGTTTCAAAGTTACTAATTGTTTTCTTTGTATATAGTTCATTTTTCTACTTTTTCTTCTCACATGGCTTTTATAATGATGCTATTGTTTTTGGAGCTTAACGAAGGTGGTCGATTCTACCACCTATTTTTATTAGCATTGCTCGGAAGCCGGTGAGATCTTTCTTATTTTTCTTTATCTCTTTTCTTTTCTTGGATGCGTCGTTTAGGATTAGTTTTAGGAGAAGTTGAATGGTTCGAGGATGGATGCTTGTAACACCTAGAGTGTTTGGGATCATTGGCGATGTTGTCAATTGATCACTTGTTTTTTGATTGGGAATTACGTGTTATACTTGCATCTTTGTTCCTTTATTTCTTTTCCTACTCTTCCTTTATCTATGGTTTTCCTTTTCTCTTTTCTTTTCTTTTATTTTTCTTTCTTCTTGATTTTGGTTTGTGTTATGTTTTGAGGCTTTATTTTTCACTTTTTGTCTTTCTTTTGAATTGGACTTTATACAACCGAATTTTGCTTTTGAATGAACATCTTCCTAAGTGGTAATGGTATGCACGGTTTAAGAGTATGCTTGGTTGACTATAGGATAGGTGTATGCTAAGGTAGCATGTCTAAGAACTAGGGGGCTCATGAAACCGGATTCTACTTGTTTGTGGCATGTTGGTAGTTGCGTCCTATAGTCGATTTGACACCAATAGTGAGTTTTTGATACATCTATGTGAGGTTCATCATTTTTCAAGTCTTCAACATTTATTTGCATGAGCGGCATGGATCTTTGACTATTGCAAACCTAATATTGAATATTGACTCATAATTCTCAAACACGAGACCGAACCATCTAGGGAGGACAAAGGCATCTTTTCGGGGTGGTAATTTTTCTTCTTCTAGGTTTAATCTTCTTTATTTCTAGTTATTGGTTTCACATTTGCGTACTTTCTAACCATTTGAGCCTTTTTCCTTCTTTTCAAGCCACATCTTTAGAATTTTAAGCCTTTTGTTTCTTTTTGTTCCATTTTTGGTTTTTGTGAACCAAATAATCACTTTTATTGGAGATTGTGGTATATAAGTATGGATATTGGTTCCTTTTGTAAGCAAGCTTGTGTTTTGTGTATATTTTGTGAATAATGGCAAATGAATGATGGAAAGAGCCGTCCAAAGTTAAAAAAAAGGCAAGGACATAATAAATGCAAAGTTGTAAGAGTCGTCCATAGTTAAAAGAGACGAGGAAAATTGCTTTGAAAAAATTTAAACAAAAAAAAAAGTGAAAATGAGAAAATATTTTGATGTGAATTATTCTCCCTTTCTAAGCATTGAGGATAATGCTTCTATTAAGCTTGGGGGAGAAGCGTTTACGCTTTTTGTATATATGTTTGTGAGTATAGCTTTGAATAAGCTTGGGGGTGTTAGTTTGTTTTTGTTAGGTGACTACTTGATTGTGATTCTTAGAAAGGGTCCGTTCTTTGCTTCACTATTAGGGATACCACAAAATTTTTAAATTTTAGCCTACCCTCACCCTTTTTGCCCTTACGTTACAACCATTGGGAAAGACCTTTCGACCTAGAGGTTGAGTCACATATCGAGGGAGGGCATTATGAGTTAAAGCCTAAAGAGAGGGGATGCAAAGTCAAGACGTCGAGTAGCCCAAAATATGTTCTTTTCCGGCTCCTTCGAGGAGCTATTGAGATGCTCTCTAAAGGGAGATTTGAGGCTATAGGGAGAACGCGGTAAGATCAAATGGGATAAAGGTGGATCGTGATAACTAATTCTCTACGCTTAGCATATTCTATGTTTCAATCAACCTCGGATATCTTGGAACGTGCATACCCCTATTTGCTTAAAAAAGTTGTTTATTCATTTGAAGTGTAGTCATTTTGTAAAGTCTAATTCGTAAAGGTTTTGATTTTGCTATTCTTTCTCTTTCTTTTAATTTTTGTGGTTTGCCTCATGTATGTTGGTGGAGAGTTATAGGTTAAGCTCTTAGGAAACCTTTACGAGACCTCACTCGTACTCATAGGCGACTTTGGGGTTTAAAGGGCTTGTTGTAGCTAAAAACAACCGTGATTCCTACATTAGTGAGTCTTAGTGTATATTCCCATCTTATGTCTTTCTTTTTCTTTTTGAATAAGTCTTTCATCCTTATTCTTTCTTGCTTTGTTTTGCTCGAGGACAAGCAAAAGTTTAGCTTGGGGGAATTTGATGAGTGTCATTTTTGGCACTCATTTGATCCCCCTTAAGGTGAAATTTATGCTATTTTATAGCTCTTTTCTTTAGTTTTTCCTTAGTTTGCATTTTCTTAGTTGATTTTCTATTTTTATGTATTTCTTGGTCTATTTTGTTATTTTCTCTTTTAGTTGCTTGTTTTCGGTCATTTTTCAGGTTATGATCATAATTCGAGGATTCTCGAGTCTCCTTCCCAAGTTTTACATCGTTTGAGATGCCTCTTGCCTACCATTTGAATTTCAAGTTTTAAGGAGTGTAAAGTCCAAGTCTTCTAGCTCGTGCATGCAAGCGGTGGGTACACCATTCTTGGTGTTGAACCCACTAAGGAGGCTATTTGAAGACTGCCTGGGCGCGGGCGCGCCTCTCAGGATCTCTATTCCGTACCCAGTTTTACGCGCCTGTACAGGTCTATTTTGGACGATCTAACTTATTTCTCTTTGTTAGTTTTACTATATATAGACTTTCCTTCTATTTTTGGAGAGAGAAGAGAATTAGAGTAGGAATTTTAGATCATTTTGAATAGAGAGAAACTCTAGTTTGTAGAGAGAGAAAATCTTAATTAATGATTGAAGATTAATGATTCTAAGCATTTTCTCTATTGATTGGAAGAGAGTTTGTAAGGATTTCTTTTACTTAAATGCAATCTTTAGCTTTTGATTTCAATTGTTTTATTGAAATTGTTCAAGTTTGATTGATTTGTGATTGAATTAGTTTGATTAATATGATGATGATTAATTTGTTGTTTAGCTTAGTTTTGATCTTGATTTCCTTGTGAGTAGTTTTCTTTCTAGGGGAATGGTGAAGTATATATGAGTAATGGATTGATGCTAATTGGGGTAAATTGATGGAGTTGATGTAGTGATTAAATTGGTTGATTAATTATGTGCATGTGTGTGATTGATTATTGAGTTGGTTTGTGAAGTTCCTAGCTAGAGTCTCTCGTAGTTGACGCCAGTTTGACCTCTAGAAGAATAGCCTATCATACTCTCTTGATTGCTTAATTGATTTTCCCTTTCAACACTAGACTTAGTCAATTCCCATCCTAATTAGTTGTATCCATTGCATGAATATGTGGATCCCAAACCCTAGTATTTTATATATTCGGTTTTAATCTCGTTTTCTTAGTTGTTTTAGAGTACATTCACCTTACTTCACTTCTTCGAAATAGCTTAACTCTAGCAATAGTGACCACCTCCCATTCCTAGTGGTTCAACCCTCGACTTACTCCTATGCTAGTTATAAGGGTATGTTGAGTGATTACAAATTTTATTTGACCGAGGGAGGATTAGTTTCAACAACCTAATTCCACCCCTCGTCAGATTCGTCTCTGTAGGGAATAAATTTCAAGCATTAAACCCCTAGCTTGAACCCCACTGTGATCATACACTAAAGTACGGTGGCGTCCAAAAGGGAAGAAGATAGAGCAAAAGAGTCGCCAACAAGTTTTAGGAACTTGTAAACCGTTCACGAGGTGAAGGTTACACCCCTTAACGATCCAAGAGATCGTCAACTCCACAAGGTCTAGAACCAAATAAGGGTTCGGGGATGAAAGTACAAATTCAACCTAAAAGAGATTGAACCTGCCCTAATAATAGGCCTCTACTTTATTCTGATCGTATTCATGTGCGCTTTTTAATTAACATGCAATCAATAGGATTAGCCTAAACCTGTTTATCTATGTTAGTTGAATATAAATGCACAAACAAATCTATTATTGGCGATCACTTGAATTATAATCAAATTAACCCTAAACAAGATTATTAATTATCTTATTAAGCGTGATTATAAGTACCATATTATCTTTAAACATGCATAAAAGGTGTGATCAAGCAATAACAATAAAATATAGCATCAAGCAACATAATAATAAAATAATAATAAAATAATCATCACAATAATAATAATCATCATAATAATAATAATTATAATCATGTTAAAGCATAATAATAATAATAGCAAGATCCTAGGCATGATACTAACAAGATTAATAACGAACCCTAGCATGTCACTATGCAATAAAAATCAAATCTTTAGCCCTAACATGATACTAGCAACCATAAATATTAGGAAGAACATAGGAAGTATCGCAGGAATCATAATAAGCATATTTGATATTATAACCTTTTCCCTAAACATGATACTAGGAATATCATAATAACAATATAAACATGATTTCTACATCATAATATCAATTTAAACCATTAAAGCACTTACTTTGATGCCTCGTACCTCTTTCTAATAATAAAATACACGCGTTAGTAACTTCAAGGAAAATAATAAACAAAACAATTAAATTAAATAATTGAAATAGAGATTTGGGACCAAACCCTCAGAAATTAAACCTTTCACGTCTAGGGCGAAGGCAACTTCGAATATGGCTAGGTGTTTCTAGATCTTGTGAATGCGGAATTTTGTATAAAAAGCAAGGTTTAGAAAAAGAGAAAGAAAAAGAATTGATGAATGAAGGATTAAGAGAGAATTAGAGAACTAATGATTGCGAATGAAAACTGATTGTTGATGAGAATTCGTGAGAATTGGTGAATGAAAACGGAATTTTTAATACGTTATTTATAGAGAAATTAGCCAAAAAGATAAAATATCAAAACAGAGCACTTGGCGCACGCAAAACGAGATTTGCGCACGCAAAACAGAGCTGGCGCCAGCACCAGCTAATTGGCGCTAGGGGCTAATGGCTAGCACCAGGCGCCAATGCCTGGAGTCAGGCGCCAGGCCTGTTTTTGACGCGTTTTCGAAAACCAGATAAGTTTGCCGTACTGGAGGATAAAATCGTATATTTTTTTCAAAAATGCTCTTTGATCTTAATTAAAACTCTGAAAAGTCAACAAAAGTCAATTTATCAATGCTAATTGAATTAGGAATGAAAAGAACCTTCTAGAAGAATCTAGAACACTAAAACCATTCCTAATTGCATAAGGAATGATAAATCATATTAGGCCCTCCCCTAGATCATTGGGCCGCATATAAGGCTCAAACCGGGCCCAGCTCAGTAATTTGGCATAACTTCCTCAATATTCATTGGAATTGGGCTTATAATATATCGTTGGAAAGGTCTTTTCAAGCCCTATCCAACTACACTACTATTGGACCAATATCATGGACCAACCAAACTGGATTGGCTGTTTTCTTAAAATAAGTTTTCAAAAACAGAGAGAAGAGAAAAGAAATTAAAATTTTCCGCAACACTAGACTTTCCACACTTTTGCTTCATTCGATTATGATTCGACGTGAAAGGTACTCATCACCGGGTTTGGTTTTGGGGAGACACAAATGGGTGTCTACAGTCTCGATTTATACTATTTTAATATCAAAATTTTATAATTTTTACATATTATTGGCCATTAAAGATATTAACTATTGAAATCATGCATCGACAAGAGTAAAAAGAAAAGTGTTACAACCATATAAAAAAACAGAGAAAGTGGTATAAAGTTACCAAAAATAGAATTGATGCATTACAAAAAACACTCGTAAAAGGAAAGTGATGAATTAAAAAAAACACGCAAGAAGTAATATTTTGGAAATTTTAACATTTGCTACCAGGGAAAACACCTCGCTTCACATTTGTTACTGTAGATACCCATTTGTGTCTCCCCAAAACCAAACCCGGTGATGAGTACCTTTCACGTCGAATCATAATCGAATGAAGTGAAAGTGTGGAAAGACTAGTGTTGAGGATAGTTTTAATTTCTTTTCTTTTCTCTCTGTTTTTAAAAACCTATTTTAAGAAAACAGCCAATCCAGTTTGGTTTGGTCCATAGTGCGGGTCCAATAATGGTGTAGTTGGATGGGGTTTGAAAAGAGCTTTCCAACAATATATTATAAGCCCAAATTCGATGAATAATGAGGAAGTTATGGCCAAATTACTAAACTGGGCCCGGTTTGATCCTTATATGCGGCCAAATTATCTAGAGGAGGGCCTAATATGAATTTATCATTCCTAATGCAATTAGGATTGGTTTTAAGTCTTCTAGATTTTTCTAGAAGGTTCTTTTCATTCCTAATTCAATTAGCATTGATAAGTTGACTTTTGTTGAATTTTTGGAGTTTTAATCAGAATAAAAGAGCGTTTTTAAGGATACGATTTTGCCCTTCTATACGGCTAAATTTTATCTGAATTTAGAAAACGCGTGAAAAAATTAATTAGCGCCTGAAGACAGATATTAGCGCCTGGCGCTAAGCGCTAACTTCTTTTTTCCTCGTCGAAACTCTGATTTGTTTTTCTATCCGTTTGGCTGATTTTCTCTATAAATAGCCTCTTAAAATCTCCGTTCTTCATCACCAATTCTCATCAAGAATATTTTGATTTCTCTCTTTCTCTCTCTCTATTTTCTAAACCAACCTTTTTTACAAACAAAATTCCGCATTCACAAGACCAAGAAACACCTAGCATTGTTTGAAGTTGCCTTTGCCCTAGACGCGAAAGGTTTTAATTTCTGAGGGTTTGGTCCAAAATCTCTCTTTCAATTATTTAATTTAGGGCTTGTTTGGTATCAGTTTTGGTTTTCAGTTTTCTGTTTTTTTGAAAACCAAAAACCAAAAACAGGAAACAAGAAAAAGGTGTTTCCACTTTTCTGTTGTCAGTTTTCAAAATTATCATAATTTTGATAATTTTATATAATTTTTGATTCATTATGGGACACATATCATATACTTTTAGAAAACAAAAAACCGAAAAACAGAAAACCACAGCAATGCCAAACGAACCCTTAATTGTTTGTTTATTATTTTCCGTGAAGTTACTATCGTGTGTATTTGTTTATTAGAAAGAGATACGAGGCATCCAAGTAAGTGCTTTAATTGGTTTTTATTGATATTATGATGTAGAAATCATGTCTAGGTTGTTATTATGATTCCTAGCGTCATGTTAGGGTGTTTTGATCTTCCTAGTATCATGTTTAGGGTAATAACTAAAAGTACCTAATATCAAGTATGATTAAAAGTATTATGCCTTTTATTTTCTTTCCTAATATTTTTGTTAGTATCATGTTAGGGCTAAAGCTTTGATTTTTATTTCTTAGTGACATGCTAGGGTTTGTTATCAATCTTGTTAGTATCATGCCTAGGATCTTGCTATTATTATGCTTTAACATGATTATTATTATTATTATGATTTATGTTGCTTGATATTATATTATTTATTGTTATTGCTTGATCACGCCTTTTATGCATGTTTAAAGGGGAATTGGTACTTGTAATCACGCTTAATAAGATAATTAATAGGAAAATTTGTAATTATTAATCCCAACTTTCACCCATTTTATTTAATTAATCCCAACTTTCAGTTATTACTGATTAATCCCAACTTTAGTACCCTTTTTTTTATCCGGCCATTTTGACTGGTGACCGGTTTAAGAAGTCAACATATTCCTTTGTTGACTTAGGAAGGTGATTTCCCTCCCTAATTAAATGCTGAGTCACCTCCTTCAACCACCCCTCTATTCTAATTAATTCCCCGCCATTACTCCTCCCCTTTAAGCTTCTCTTCTTTGCCATAAACAGGAAAAAAATTTCTCAACGGCCCACACTAAAGGCGAAAGCGATTGTTCATCCATATTTGCAAGTGATCGAGTTTCCTTTTTGGGTTAAAGCGTTGAATTTGGAGCAAGACTCTACTGATCTTCCATTTGAGGTAAAACCCTAAATCCGTACTTGTTATGATGCTTGAATGGTGTCTGTTTGCATCTTTTTATGGAAAATGTGATAAATTTAGGTCGTTTGTAGTTTAATTTGATGAATGTATGCTGTTTTTGTTTTGTGGAATGATTAAAAGTTTATGGCTGATTGAATGGTAGGTAATTGTTATTGTTTGCAAATTTTTGGAATTCTGGGTGTAATTGTTGCTTATTTGTCTAGGCTTTGGTAGAATTGATTGCTTTGTTGTTTAATGTTGATGCAAATTGTTAGGTTAACATGGTTGGTACCTTTACTCTGAAGATATGGTATGGGGGAGTGTTTAAGCTTGTTAGTAATGGTGAATTAGTGTATCGGGGAGGGTCTGCTTGGACAAAGCAATTAGAACCTGATGTTTTATCGTATTCTCCACTAATTGAACTGGTTGAGGGGATTTGTGGAAAGAATTATGGGGGTCTGTGTTATTTAGTCCCTGAAGTGAGTTTAACCAATGGGTTGAGGAAGTTGATGAATGATGATGATGTTTGGGAGGTTTCATGTTTTGGAGACAAACATAGATGTGTGGAGGTATATGTACAGCCTGTTCAAGAGGCACCTGTACTTGAAACAATTGAAACCCCACGTGTTGAAACACACTTCCAACCCCTAACCTAAGCTTCTCAATCTTATGCAGCTACTACAAAAGCCAAAAAACATACCCCAAAAAAGGCCCCACCACAAAGTAAAGATGCTTTGACTCCAGGAGTTAGGTCCAGTGGTAGAAGAAAACAGCCCACTGCCCCACATTTATTATCAAAAAAACCCCATTGGATACTGATGCCTCCTCACCTACTGAAAAGCAAACCCCCAGCTCACTCATTCATAATGCACCTAAACAAAAAGCAGATCTAGCTTCAGGTTTTAAACAACCAACTATATCCACCAAAACCCCTTCCACCAAAACAAAGAAGAAAACCACTTCACCAGTTGAACATCAAAGACAACCAAGTGCATCTGTTGATGACTTTGAGTGGTATGATAATAGGCCTGACAGTCCACTCACTTTGAATGATTTGATTGGAGATTACAGTGAAGAGAGTGATAGTGGAGATCCAACATTTGTGCCTGAGTGTACTACAGATAAGGGGAAGGGATTTGGTTTGGGAGATAGTAGTAAGGGGAAGGGAGTAGTTTTGGGAGACACTAGTAAGAGGAAAGGGGTAGTTTTGGGAGACAGTAGTAAGGGGAAGGGAAAATTTGTTGCTGAAGTGTACAGTGATGTGGATACTGATGATGATTCAGGGTTTGAAGATGAGGGAGATGCTTTTTTAGAGCATTTAGATCCAGAGGTTAAGGATGAGTTTGAGGAAGAAATCTTAGAGGAGCAGCAACAATTTGATTCAGATGTCAGTGATGATGAGTACAACACTTCTATAGAGAGATTGAATGCTTGGAATAAGGGGATAGTAGAGCTAGCCTAGAATTTGCAAAGGGAAGCAGCTGTAGGGAGGCTTAGTTCACAGGCTGAGCCAACAGAAGGAGAAGGTACTGTCACTGGTGCTCATGCAAATTTTAGTGATGAAGACAGTGAGGAAGATGAAGACACCCCACCATCTTCTGAAGCTGAGGATGTTGGTGTAGGTAGAAGAAGGAGATCTGGTCTTTTAGTAGGCCCTAACACTGATTTTAGTCAATTTAAGTGGGAAGTAGGGTTGAGATTTGCTAGCAGGGAGGATTTTAAGGAGGCAGTAGCAAAATATTCCATTCTGCAGGGGAAGAATTTGTTTATAGCTGATAGTAACAAAAAAAGAGGGCAAAGGGTAGGGGTGAAGTGCAGTGAGGGCTGCCCTTTTATGTCTATGCTTCATGGCATTCTAGAAAAGTTGCATTGATGGTGAAGAGGGTTGTTAGTCAGCACACTTGCTAGAGAAACACGCAGATGAATCGGCAAATGAAGTGTTCATGGGTGGCCAAGCAATTTATTTAGGTGTTCAAAACTAGGCCTCACTGGCCTACAAAAGAAATAATTGAGTGCATAAGGAGAGCATACAAGGTGGTAGTTAAAAGAGAGTTTGCTTACAGAGTCAAATATGCAGCTCACAGATTGCTACATGGTTCTATGCATGAACACTACCAAAAAGTGGGTGGATACTTAGCTGAATTGGAGAAATGTAGCTCTGGTTCTATTTCAGAGTTGGTGACAGTCATGCCCAAGCAACCACCACTAGTGTTTCAGAGGATTTTTATGTGTTTTGAAGGTTTAATGAAAGGATGGAGGGAAGGATGCAGGAAGGTGATAGCTGTAGATGCATGCTTTTTGAAGACTTTCCTTGGTGGGCAGCTGTTATGTGCAGTTGGTAGGGATGCAAATGACCAAATTTATTCCATAGCTTGGGCTGTGACAGAGGGGGAAAACAATCTGAGTTGGGAGTGGTTTTTCATACGTTTGGTAGCATGCTTGGACCTTGGTGAAGGTGAAGGATTATCTGTTATCTCTGATGAGCATCAGGTTAGCCTCTCTCTGATATTGAATCATTTTTATTTAATTTCAATGACAAAGAGAAAATTTGCTCATTTTCTGGTTTTGTTTGCTTGTTTATAATGCAATTACATAGGCAATCTTGAATGTTGTTGCTTCAGTTCTGCCCAAAGCAGAACATAGGCATTGTGCAAAACACATTTTTGCCTTGTGGCACAAGACTTATAGAGGTGATGAGTTAAAATTGCAATTTTGGAAAATTGCAAAGTCATACAATGAGGCAGATTATAAGTATGCATTGACTGAGCTTGAGGTGATGAACCCTGAAGCAGCTCTAGAATTCCAAAAATACAATCCTCATCTATTCTGCAGAGCATTCTTAAGCACTGATGTGAAGACTAATGCAATAACAAGCAACATTGCAGAAACTTTCAATGGATTCATCATAAATGCAAGGACAAAGCATCTGTTATTCATGCTTGAGGAGATTAGAAGTCAACTGATGCAGAGAATGGTAAAAAAAAAGGCAAGAAATGGAAAAGACAACTACCTATCTTTGTCCTAGAATACAGTCAAAGCTTGACAAAGAGAAAAATAAGGCAGCCTACTGTGAAGTTCTCCCCTCAAGTGACACTCTATTCAATGTGTCTTACAACCTTGATCAGGTGGTTGTAAATCTTGAGGCAAAGACCTGCACTTGCAGGAAATGGGACATGCTTGGCATTCCCTGTTGTCATGCTGTAGCATGTGTTTTCTTTGCCAACAAGGAAGCTGAGCAATTTGTTCATCCCTGTTACAGGAGATAAGTTTACCTTACATCATATGCAGGTAACATGGTTTCTTTAGCTAGTTGATAAGAATTGCATGGTGTTGTTGCTAACTGATGATGTTATGGTACAAGTTCAATTCCACCCCTTGCTAGAGAGAGATACTGGCCTAAAGTAGCCCTTGCATTGGACCCACCCCCATCAAAATAGGTCCAGGAAGGCCTAGGAAGAATAGAATCAAAGATCCTTTTGAGAATCCAAAGAAACCTGGTTCCTTGACAAAAACTGGTGTTGAAATGACTTGCACAATTTGCAAAGTTAAGGGCATAATAAGAGGAGGTGTCCAAATAAGGACACATCAATCCAATCTGAGCCACTTGCTAAAAGAGCAAGGGGAAGACCAAAGAAAAATTGAGAGCAACCCCATTCCACTGTATCTGCATCATGTGAGCCTCAACTGAACACAACTGCTGCAGCACAACACCATACTATCACAGCACAGCCTACACATTTAGGAAGAGGGGGCAGAGCTATCATAGGAGGAAGAGCCTCCAGGGGACAAGGAACAAGACCATCTTCTAGTGCACCTGCACCAACTGTGGCTCAGGAAGGGGACAGGGAAGAAGTGGCAAAGCCAGAGGTAGGGGAAGACATCAATTGCCTAGAGGAATTGGTGTTTTAATTGGAAATGATGGGTCTTTAATCACTGAGGTTAGGAACAACTGAACTTTGGTGAATTATTGTTCTTTGAATGCATAATTATTTGTTACTAACTACATTCTAATTCATGTCTCAGTCAAGGAATGCAAGGTCAACTAGAAGACCAATGACGAGGTCAGTCAACCAGCTAGGTCAGTCAAGCCAGCAATCCACCCTTCACCAAGGAACACAGGCTTAATGTTTTAAGATTACAGTTTGAGGTAGTTGCAGTAATATTTTGGTACATGTGTGTACAAACTGGATGCTTAAGTAGTGTATGTTGGGAGTGGCAGCATTTTGCTTTAGTTTAGCTGCCTAACTTTGCCTAATTTTGACAGCAACTATGCTGTATAACTTTGATATTTGGATTTGGATGTTATGTTGTGGTGACTTATATAATTAGATGCATGTTTATATGACTATTATGGTGACATGATTGCAAAATTTATAGAAAAACTAAGAGCTGCATTTTATTGATCAATGTCATTGTTACAAGATCCACCATAACCTCTTAACATTACATTACCCCTACTTCAAGTACACAACAACTATGCCAAATAACAACCATGAGAAAAATAGAGCCATTAACAACTGAGTCTCAGTCCTTGATGCCCTTACAAGTTGCATCCTAAGTTGAGAGAGTTCTTTTTTCAACTCTTTCACCAAATCTTCCAATTTCAGTTTCTTTCCCTCCAATTTCTTCACTCTATCTTCAAATGAACTCATATGGAGCTCCATTTCTGCAATAGTTTTATCCTTCTCAAATATTTGAAAGCGTAGATCTTCCTCCACAGGATTGCAATCAACCCACTTCATAAAATTACAATTGGTTTCCTGCACATCAAAACACAACAATTTAGTCATAAATTACAAGTTCAACCCTAATTCAAACAAACTGAAATTCGAGTACACAACAATGAAATTAAACAACCCAACTACACATACTGGCCATTTCGGACATCCATAAAACTTAGCCCCAATATTATGCCCCCTTTTGACTGTTCGAACCACTGCAACCATTCCGCATGAACATTAGTTCTTTGATATGTCCCTCCCCTTGTGTTTGAAGAAGATCTAGAAGAACCGCCGGCTATTGAAGAAAAAGAGTGAGGAAATAGGATTTTGATTTTATTTGAAGGACAAATTACAATTCCAATTACAAAAGGGCCTAATTTTGAAAGGGGAAATTTGACGAAGAAGATTGATGAAACAGGGGTTGCAACGGCTAAATTCGAGGGAAATAAATAGCAAAGGGGAGTTTTTTGTTTACCGTTTTTTTTTTTAAAAAAAAAGGGAAAAAGAAATTAATTTTGCAACAGCTACTGCCACGTCAGATTAAACCGGGTACAATAGGTTTGGTAACCTGTTGGGCCGGATAAAAAAAAAAGGGTTCTAAAGTTGGGATTAATGAAAGAAAATGGGTGAAAGTTGGGATTAATAATTACAAATTTTCCTAATTAATAATCTTATTTAGGTTAATTTGATTATAATTCAAGTGATCGCCAATAATAGTTTATTTGTGCATTAATATTCAACTAACATAGATAAACAGGTTTAGGGTTAACTTATTGATTGCATGTTAGTCAAAAAGCGCACATGAATATGATCAGAATAAAGTAGAGGCCTATTATTAGGGCAGGTTCAATCTCTTTTAGTTTGAATTTGTACCTTCATCCCCGAACTACCAGTCACGGTTCCAGATCTATTGGAGTTAACGATCTCCTAGATCGTTAAGGGGTGTAACCTTCACCTCGTGAACGGTTTACAAGGTCCTAAAACTTGTTTGCGACTTTTTTGCTCTATCTTCTTTTCCTTGATTGGACGCCACCATGCTTAAGTGTATGATCACATTAGGGTTCGAGCTAGGAATAATGCTTGAAATATTCCCTACAGTTTTTGGCGACTCCACTGGGGAGGATTTCTATTTTAATTCCTGAAATTTATTTCGGCAATGATTTAGAATGAGTGGATGAGACTCAAAAAGTTCTAAGTATTTCATGTGCGTAATTTTGATTAACATTATTGTCATATGCATAAATAAGATCTCATTGGAAAGACCAGCCGTAATGAGTTAAAACATAGGATTTTTACACGTAGGAAATTTGAGGAATATCTTTCACAACTAGGATTGAAATAATGTTGCGCGAAACTAGAAAATTTTATCGAGCACAGAAAGCTGCTGAGGCATGTAGGAACTAGCGTCAGGGAACAAAGTCTAGCGCCAACAATTTGACGTTAGCTCCAGGCGACAGCTTTTGTCGCCGGGCGCTAAAGCCAAATTGTGGCGCCAGCCTCTGTTTGCTGGCGTCAAGTTCTTCCAATACCAAGCCAGAAATATTCGTTCTAATTTTGACCAGTTTTTAGCACTATTTGCTCGATCCTACTTCCTAATTGAGTTTTTCTCACTTTTCTGAAACCCATATGTGCTCTACATATGGACATAACCCTCTGGGAATTCATGATCCATCTACCTGATTGAACGCTCTGAGAAACAAAGGGTACATCCGAGAATGTTGAATTCACCAAACCATGGAAGCGAGTTTTTCTAAACTCGTGGTGTCCCATCCACTCGCGCCAACCCTTCACGATTAGGCTTCCGCGCGGTGCATCAGGACAATTAACCATGGACCCTCTATTGACTAACCCATATCCCGAACTTTAGAGAGCTGGAGCCATGGTTAGGTTGCAAACTCATTGCATCATGATTGTGCCTACTTGACTAATTGTGTATTATTGGTTGTGCATCCTCTATATGTTTTTCCTAACTGTTTGTTTGACTTGTTTTGAGATTAAATAAACTGATTTATGACTAAAAGAACTTTGCCGTATTAATTAATTTGAGCATTTAAAGTCTAATAACTTAATTAAAGTTGACTTAGTACGACTTTAGGCATTCCCTATAGAGTAATAACACCGAAAGCAGTTCCAAATCGACGTTCCAGCAATGGCGCCAAGATTTAAACTGCAGCGCCACTCTGTGGAGCGTAGCGCCTGGCGATAGTCTTGTCGTCTGGCGCTACACTGCAAAGAGAGGCGCCAGTCCTGTCGTTTTGACGACAGTTCGGTTTGTTGCTCGAGTCATCACCTTATGTCTAATTGAACAGTTTTCTAGTCGATGCGGTTAATTTTTACCTTGTCAAGTCATTAATTGAGTCTAAGCACTAAGTCCCACGGTCTTACACAAGAGTCAAAGCATGTCACTTACACTCACCACATAAAGCACACACTAATGCACACTTTGACCATGTCTAAGAGAGTCTTGTATGCGCGTTTTTTTCCGTCATTTTTTTAGGGGGGTAAGTCGGATATTAATCCTCCAATTAAACCAAAAATGCATACTATCTTATTTTTTCCAAATATATGCACCCTATTTTTGCTTTTTTCTTTTTTCAAAACCGTAAAGTCAAAATCAATTTGAGTCAAGTCATTAAAACAAAAATGGTTTAATTTACAACGCGTGGTCAAGAAAGGAAGGGCGTTTGATCAAAGACAACCTTTTTATTCAAGTCCAAATTTTCGATAAACCGATCGCTCGTAAAAGGAAAGCTAAGACAATAATGGCAACTCGAGAGGAAGTTAATGAGCTCAGGAACTAATTGATTAATGTGACTGAGTCGTTAAAGGTTTTAACCCTCAAAATCGATGCTCCTATTAAACAACAACGGATGGACCTCATGCAAGAGAGTTTGAGCAAACTGTCTAGTGACTATAAGTTTCAAGGAATTAGCTCACAAGGGGTCTCAGTGGACAAGGATCTTCTTCCGCGGAAGTTCAATGCCAACTACATCCCGAAATTCAAAGCAACTGTCAATCCTTACTTTCATTTAAGAGCCTTCGAAACAATAATGAGTATTAAGGGCATTGACAAGAAGGTGTTTCCCTCTTTGTTCTCACTATCTCTCGAAACCGTTTGCCAACAATGGTTCTTTTTTCTTGAGAAAGAAAGAACCTCTACTTGGGAGTCTATAGTAAACGCTTTCATTGATAGATACAAATACAATATTCAAGTTGAGACTGGCTATAGGGAACTTGAAATCCTCAAACAGAAGGAGAATGAAGGTTTCACCTCTTTCTTTAAAAAATGGAGAGAAACCTCTGCTAAGATGATTGAGGTGCCAAGTGAAAAGAATCTGTGAGGTTATTCATCAAAAACCTTCAAGAGAAGTACTCCAAGCATCTCAAATACCAGAATAATCTCCATACCTTCAAGGCCGTCTATGACATTGGAATCAATATTGAAGATGACATGGCTAAGCTGAAAGCTGCTAACGGTAACTCCAACAGTGGATGGAACGGTAAGAAGAACGACAATCCTTCTTCTTCCAAAACCACCCACTCAAAAAATGTTAGTACCTTTAACTTAAGTGAAGTCCTTGCTATGAATAATCAAGGACAAAAGAAACCATTTAGGAGGAACTTTACTCCTATTGGTATGTGTTATGACACCGCATTTGACCGATTAAATGCAAAAGGTCTTATAACTCCTATTGGACCATTTGGGGACCCATCGGTTGAGAAGAGGACGGCTAATTGGAACCTCAATGCACATTGCAAGTATCACCAAGGTAGGGGACATCTTACCGAAAATTGTTGGAAGCTTAAGGAAGCTATCCAAGATTTAATCGACAACAATAAACTACCATTGCCTCCTGCCAGTAAGAAGTCGAGCATTGATAGTTCCCTCTCACTCACTCCTTAGCCATCTCTGATGAGGAAAACGAGGTTGATCTCTCATCAAGCCTATCGAAGAAATCCATGCTATCGAAGAAGATGAGGAGATATTTTTCGATGCCATGGATGACTTTTCAAAATTAGCAAGTAAAGAGGATGTACGGTTGCTTACACTGTCCATGTTGGAGGGATCAAACTTGCTACATGAAGCTCTCGAAGTTGCGAAGAAACAATTAGAGGAGCTTCATGAAAGGAATGGTGTCCTTCGAACAAGTGTATTATTCTGATAGCGAGTTCAGAATTATTAGAAAGCTAATATATTCAGTAAGGTCAAGTGATCGAAATGCCTGGGAAGAGGCTGCTTCCGATCAGTAATATTAATGTATAATTAATATTACAGCTTAATCTTGACTGAACCCTTCGGGTCACACCCTAGCAAATATACGAACCGACTCGAAGAATTAATTCGGAAGAAATTAATTCGTTGCCGGAGTGTTAAATATTTAGACGTCGAAAATTCGAGCTTGGAGCGTCGAAACCGAGTGTCAGAGAATCTCAAATGTGGAGCCAAAATTTAGGATTTGGCGAGACGGGAAAATGCTTCAAGTAAAAAGTAAAATCCTAGCCATGCGAAAGGCTAGGAAAGTGCGCCCAATAGGTGCGTGCCACGTGGAAGTACCCATGGCAAAACGTCATGTGGCAGCACACGTGGCAGCCAAGTTGGCACCCGCCAAGTGGCATCGTGCCACGTGGCAACGTGCCATGTAGGCAGCGCGCCATGGTGGCGAGTCTAGAGACACATATGGCAAGGGCAGTGGACCTGGGGCGATGGGTCATGGACACAGGCCAAAACAAATAGCCCAACCGAACCCAACTTAGGGCTCAAGGTTGGGTGACACATGGTTAGTTCACATTGCATGTGAATTGCCTTGGGGACCAAGTGGGAAAGTGGTCCTCACCTAACCATGTGACACTTGTTACTTGTTCCTTGGTTTATTTAACTAAGGATTGAATTCATCAATCTTTCTATGTGGGATCTTTTTGTGAAAAAGTCCCACATTGAAAGATGAGTGGAATTCACAAGCTACCCTTCCTTATAAATAGTCAAAGCATGACTTGAGAATTCTTTGCTTGAGTGGGAGTTAGAAAGAGCATTACATTTTGGCAAAAACTCTTAAACTCCATTAACACTTGGGTTTTGGTCGGACCTAGCTAACTCCAAGGTAGCAGACCTAAAAAGTCGGTGTTCGTCTTTTGTGGGTGGATACCGTTGGAGGCTCAGTATTTTCGGAGCTAAAGCTTTTAAGTAAGAGCCCATTAGGTTGGGCGAAGCACGCGTCAAAGGTAAATTCCGATTTTATCCTTTTATGTTTATTTGTTATGCTTTATGGTTTTATTAATTGCGAGTGGTTCTTTGGGTCGATCGGGGTCGTTTCCGCGGTAAGTTGGACTTATCAAACCCCAACAGCGGTATCGGAGCCACGCTCGTTTATTTTTAAAATCATAATATTTTCAAGGTGATTTTTATGGCTTAATTTTTCTGGTTTAAGTTGCTAATTAGATTAGTAGCTCGTATTATCTATTTTAACCTCGTATTTAAGCTACCTTCAGCCTCAAACCCAGATTTCGACCCATAAATAGTGAATTTTGGGTGGAAAAGGCGTTCTGGAAATGGTTTAACCCTTTAAGGACTCGGTTTTTAGCCAAAAAACAACTAGAAATGCACTTTTCGAGGGATTTTACGTTTTGACGAAAAAATTTAAGTCTTTCTAACCTTGAAAATTAATTGCATATTTATGGTGGTTATGTAATTGGTTCAATACATATTTTATATGCAATTTTAAACCTCTTTAGGCATGATTACTTGGTAGTAATTTGTGCTTGAATGCTTGGTTTTATTTTTTTCACATAATTGCAAACTAATTGCATTAAGTGTGAAATTGTTGTTCTTTGAGGCTTCCAAGTATTAAAGATTCAATCTTTAATTATGTTAAGTGATTGAAACTTTATATTACTAAATTCCATGAATTTTTGTTAAACTTTGTTGATTTAATAATTTTTTAGTTGATTGGAATCATAAAGTTTGAAACTTTGTGACAGAAAAATTGTTTATCTTCATATTGGAAGATATAATTTTTCAAGGATTCACAAGTATTAAAGTTGGAATCTTTATTGAGTTTATGTTCATGTTACCAACTACCTTTTATTTTGTCAAAAACTCAAGATTAATTTAAACTAATTAAATTAATAGTGAGTAATTGCCCTCTTATTATTTTTGTTGCACCAAGTTAAACCAATTTACTTAAAGAATGGTTCTAGGGAATTATTTTGGTTATTTGCACTTTGAAAATTTTATTTTAAGTTAGACTTGTTTAAATTTTCATTTTTGCTCAACGAATTAATTCTAAAATTAATTTGGAATTGATTAGAGATGTCACACAAAATCGGGAATTAATCCCGAGGCACAAGCACGCAAACCAAGGCACAATAGCCATGTGCATCCCTCGGCCAGCTGGGCTGCTCGCACAGTCCGCATGTGGCTGCCGAGGGACGAGGCTGCTGCGCTTGGTGCGTGTGGTGTAGGTGTGTGCGAGGAGCCGTGTGCTGACTTGGTGCATAAAGGGTGTGCGAGACGATGCAAGGCATAACAGCAGTGCTAGGCAGCTGCAGCTAGACGCGCATCGAGTGCGCGCTGCCAAGCAGCGCCCAGCAACATCACAACACGCGTGTGAATGATCAAGGGTGCTAGCCTTGGGTACTCGATGCACTTTTCTCTTGGTTTTAATTTTGCTTTTTGGCTGTTTTGTTTATTTTAATTAATTTTTTTTATTTTAATTAAAAATTTTGGAGGCTAGGCCTCGGGTTTTGAGCGGCATTGGCAAAATTTATTTTTGACAAATTTTGGGTTTTACCGGCTTAATTAATTGGATTAATTAAGTTGCATGGGGAATTTAGTGGGAGCTTCAAATATTAATTGCGCTTATTTACATAACCGATTAAAACAACTTTGACTAGTTTTAATTAGGCGTGTTAATTGGATTAACAACCTAGATTAGTTACTAGTTCACGCGTGTTTATGTATTGTTACTTGTTTATCGTTGTTAAATGCATGGGCCATTCACAAATAGTGAATGGATGAATGGAATGTATATTCTCTCACAGGTTTTATGAAATGGCAACTAGTGGGGCCCGATTAGGATAGAAAATACGGACTGCGATCCGTGATGTATTTTTTTAAATTTAAATACAGTCTGCGTACCGTTGAGTATTTTTGTACCTTAATATTTAGATTAGTCCTAATCGTAGATACTAGTAGTTGCATTTAATTATGGTCAAGTCTTGGAGATGAAGGTTCTTGAAAGACGTAGCCATGAAGTTGCAAATGAAGACCTTTTGAAGATTTGAAGATCTCAAGGGGTCATGCTAGTTGCCAAATGCATCTATATTTATGTTTTTCAATATATATATATATATATATATATATACATGTGTGTGTGTGTGTGTGTGTGTGTTTATGTATATGAATTATATGTTAGATGTATGTTTAGGATTTCGAATGTTGTGCAAAAAAAAACAGAGTACGTAGTACTAAAACAGAGCACAATTTCAAATTGAGCATATACGACATTTTTCAAGCATCCAAACAATTTCTTGCAATACTGTGGTAATTATTGTGACGAATTAGACAAGAATTGCTAGCAAAAACATCAAGAACAAGCCACATTGTCTTCCCGACCTAAGAGGTCCAACAATGGTGATTTGTTCGTTTCTTCACCAAATTGAGTCAAATAAGTCTCAAGTTACTCCCAAGGCAATATATAAACATAATCAAGCAATTTCATGGCATAAAATTTGACAAACAAAGTGAATTAAGCAATCCAAGTTTCGAATTTTCAAGAAATTCGTGAACAAACATGCGCGAAATTCATTAAAACCGGAGTGAGTTTGGAGAAAACTTACATATATTGGGAAAAAGGATGAAATAAGCTTTGATTTGCAACAAATTTGAGCGAATTCCGTTGAGAAACGAGCAAGAACGAGTGAATTGAAGTTCTGTGACGATTTCTCGAGCAAAATGAGCAGCAGCGGCGAAAATGAAGAAGAAAGGGGTATATATGGAAATCCCGACTCTAGCGCCAAGCGACAGGCCTTGGCGCCAGATGATAAGGTGTAGCGCCTGGCGCTAGAGCCAAATATGCGGCGCCAGCAACATTTCAGCGGCGATAGAATGTTCAGCCACTCAGAATGGTTTTTTTGACCTCTTGCAATATTTTTGGTTCCTTGGTACGCTAGTTAGCCCCTCTAAGAAATTTGAGATGATTTAGTAATCGGCTCGATTACAATCGCAATGAGTGATCGACCTGACGAAAGATCGTCTGACGTAGCTTAAAGCGCCTAAGCATTGGCTCATTACAAGGCACCAACATTCTGGTTCATACAGCAGAAGGCACCGACATACAGGTTCAAAATTCAGCAGAAGGCACTGACATACAGGTTCAAAAGCAGCAAAAGCACCGACATACTGGCATAGCGGAAGCAAAGTTCAAGCGAGCTTTTCAAGATCGACAAGCGTGGGTCTTCAGAATAATTATCGCAACAAATGAGGATAGCTTCAGGCGAGGATATCTTCGGTAGCGTTCCCTAGCTTGCGAAGAGTTATCACAAACAACTGAAGGTGATTTCAAACGAAGTTGTCTTCGATCGTGTTCCCTGGCTTGTGAAAGATGGTCACAAAGTGCTAGAAGGTGGTTTCAAGCGAAGCAATCTTCGGTGGGGTTCTCTAGCTTGCAGAAGTCTAGCATGGCAGAATTGGAGGAAGTTACAAGCGTAGCAGTCTTCAAGCGACATTCTCTAGCTAGCAGGAGGTCGTCAAAAATACAGAAATACAGCAACAAATCGGTTACCTTCAGAGATGTGTGCTCGACGGTGCAAGATACGCGTTTCTTAACTCTCTTATCTGTTTAACTAACGCTAGTTTGCAGGTATCAGCGTTACGAGAGTGATTTAGGATCGTAGAACGTTCTGAATCATTTTCCGCCCTTATCGATACTTTGACTTTTGTTTTCGAAACTTGCGTTTCTCCAAACGCAGTCAAAGTGGGGGCTTCTGTAGACACCCAATTGTGTCTCCCCAAAACCAAACCTGGTGATGAGTAACTTTCACGTCGAATCATAATCGAATGAAGTGGAAGTGTGGAAAGAATAGTGTTGCGGATAGTTTTAATTTCTTTTCTTTTCTCTCTGTTTTTGAAAACCCATTTTAAGAAAATAGTCAATCCATTTTGGTTTGGTCAATAGTATGGGTCCAATAATGGTTTAGTTGGATGGGGCTTGAAAAGAGCTTTCCAACGATGTATTATAAGCCCAATTCCGATGAATAATGAGGAAGTTATGGCCAAATTACTAAACTGGGCCCAGTTTGATCCTTATATGCGGCCTAATGATCTAGAGGAGGGCCTAATATGGATTTATCATTCCTAATGCAATTAGGATTGGTTTTAAGTCTTCTAGAATCTTCTTGAAGGTTCTTTTCATTCCTAATTCAATTAGTATTGATAAGTTGACTTTTGTTGACTTTTTGGAGTTTTAATCAGAATAAAAGAGTGTTTATAAGGAAAATACGATTTTGCCCTTGTATACGGTTAAATTTTATCTGAATTAAGAAAACGCGTGAAAATATTAATTAGCGCCTGGCGCTAACTTCTTTTTTCCTTGTCGAAACTCTGATTTGTTTTTCTATCCGTTTGGCTGATTTTCTCTACATATAGCCTCCTAAAATCTCCGTTTTTCATCACCAATTCTCATCAAGAATATTTTGATTACTCTCTTTCTCTCTCTCTTTTCTAAACCAACCTTTTTTACAAACAAAATTCCGCATTCACAAGACCAAGAAACACCTAGCATTATTCGAAGCTGCCTTCGCCCTAGACGTGAAAGGTTTTAATTTCTGAGGGTTTGGTCCCAAATCTCTCTTTCAGTTATTTAATTTAATTGTTTGTTTATTATTTTCCTTGAAATTACTAACGTGTGTATTTTGTTATTAGAAAGAGATACGAGACATCCAAGTAAATGCTTTAATTGGTTTTTATTGATATTATGATGTAGAAATCATGTCTAGGTTGTTATTATGATTCCTAGCGTCATGTTAGGGTGTTTTGATCTTCCTAGTATCATGTTTAGGGTAATAACTAAAAATTCCTAATATCAAGTATGATTAAAAGTATGATGCCTTTTAATTTCTTTCCTAATATTTTTTTTAGTATCATGTTAGGGCTAAAGCTTTGATTTTTATTGCTTAGTGACATGCTAGGGTTTGTTATTAATCTTGTTAGTATCATGCCTAGGATTTTGCTATTATTATGCTTTAACATGATTATTATTATGATTTATGTTGCTTGATATTATATTATTTATTGTTATTGCTTGATCACGCCTTTTATGCATGTTTAAAGGGAATTGGTACTTGTAATCACGCTTAATAAGATAATTAATAATCTTATTTAGGTTAATTTGATTATAATTCTAGTGATCGCCAATAATAGTTTATTTGTGCATTAATATTCAACCAACATAGATAAACATGTTTATGGTTAACTTATTGATTGCATGTTAGTCAGAAAGCGCACATGAATATGATCAGAATAAAGTAGAGGCCTATTATTAGGGCAGGTTCAATCTCTTTTAGGTTGGATTTGTACCTTTATCCCCGAACTAGAAGTCATGGTTCCAGACCTATTGGAGTTCACGATCTCCTGGATCGTTAAGGGGTGTAACCTTCACCTCGTGAACGGTTTACAAGTTCCAAAAACTTTTTGGTGACTCTTTTGCTCTATCTTCTTTCCCTTTGGACGCCACCATGCTTAAGTGTATGATCACTGTGGGGTTCGAGCTAGTGATAAAGCTTGAAATATTCCCTAAGTTACCGGTATAATTTATTTTTATATTGCTACCACCAAAATCAGAGTTTGTTAAAAATCACTACCACTTGTCTTACACTGTTAGTATTTCCATTACCACTACCTAACCACCGTTCAGCAACCACTCCTTCCCACCGACCAGTTACCCAATCCACCGCCACTGTTCAACATCAAACCAACCGCAACCATCACCCAACCACCATCCAGCCACCACTCCTTCCCCACCCACCACTCCTTCCCCACCCACCAGCTGCCTAATCCCCTGCTCGCGACTCAAGCCACCCAAACAACTCCACTGCTCCTTCCTTTCCAAACAACCCCAAAACACCTTCTCTGCCACTCAGCAGCTGCACCTCCAACCAAGACTCACGGTTCAACCATCATAACCAGCCACAATTAACGACCACTTCGCATGGCCGATTAAACACTCATCAACAACCTCCAATCAGCAGCAGAACCACAGCGAACCACCATCAATTACCAACCCTTTCGCTGCCCCTTTCCCCTGTTCCCTCGCATCACCATCAATCGGCACCAACAGCCACCATAACCAATCCCAGCTACCTCCAGCTGTCGCACACAGCAACGCTGCCCAACTCCGCAACCAATCAAAGAAGCCGCATCAATCGAACCCAAATTCCCAACCCCCAAAGACAGTGTCGGTGCCGGCGTCGTGATCCTAGCCCCGTTCGCAGCCCCTTCCCCTCAAAAAACCGCCTCGATCTCAGCCAAAATCCCCAATTGAGGATATGTTAGTGATGGTGGATATTGTACTGTGGTGCTGGTGTAGGAGAGAGAATGGCAGTGAAGGTGAGGGTGGCGTTGGCAGGAGGAGGGTTGCTAACGGGAGAAGCAAAGTGTTTTAAGGATGGCTGGTTTTTGTTTTTAAAATTTTTTTTAAATAAACTTAACGGAATCAGAATAAACTTAACGAAATCCTAACGGATTCTTTTAATTGTAGTATTTTTTACAAACTCTAATTTAGGTGGTAAAAAAAAATAAAAAAAATAAAAAATAAACCGGTAGCAATTGTGAAGCGAGGTGCTTTCCCTGGTAACAAATGTCAAAATTTCCTAATATTTTTGGATCTTTACTTCTATTTTAGGAAAATGTGAATTTTACCACATTAAAAAAAACCACTAAATTGAATTTACCACTTGCATAAAAAAAATGTTTTACTTTACCACCTCATTAAAAAAAATTGTTTTACCACCTAATCTAACTCCGATGACGGAAAATGACTGTAGGACCCATAATATGTCATTTCCCTCTAAATTTATTGTTCCAAACCCGATTTCCCTCTCTCTCTTCCTTTTCTCACCTTCCTTATTCAAATTCTCACATTCCTCCTCTTATATTTCTTCTCTCTCCTCTGAAATTTCTTCTCTCTCCTTTGAATTTTCATCTTTCTCTCTGTTAAAAGTAAAACCCTAAATATAATGCATCCTTTAATTTTTCAAATTTGGCGGTTGAAGACGAGGTGGGACCACAAATTCGCAACAGCTCAGCCTTCACTTGTCATCTTAAGCAAGGGGAGGGGACCAAAAGCTTGTGCATTTGCTGACAAAACTCGAGATTCCTGAAAACAAGAGGTACTTCAAACCTCTTTTATGTACATTTCATGGGATTTGGGTTGTTAATTGGGGTAAATTATGCTTTTTTTTGGGAATATGTGAATTAAAGTATTATAAACCCTAATTATGCAAATCTTTGACTCAATTACAGTGTGTTATTGTTAAATAATTACTTAATTAATTAGGGTTAGCTATACTTGGTAATTGTTAATTAAGTGCAGAGTCAATGTTAATTGCTTTTTATTGTTGTAATTGGTGAATTTATGTGATTTGGAGTATTTAATTGTGCAATTACTGAAATTGTTTGATGGTGTGTCTGCTTATGTTGGAATTGTTACACCGTGAACCATAAATTACATAGGTAGTGCCTTTATACCTTCTTTAGATGGTAAAAATAGGAGGGTATTAACTTGGGATGGTGGGTGGGTTTATTGGATAAAAAATGTGCAAGTGTCTAAGATAAATGTACACTTTTTTAGACAAGCAGCTATACATGGCTTTGTGTATGTTATTGTGAAGGTGCCTAGGGGGTTTTGTTACTGGTTGTAGGGAATATTTCAAGCGTCCCACACTTGAGCCCCACTGTGATTATACACTTAAGTATGGTGGTTTCCAAAGGGAAGGAAGCTAGAGCAAAAAAGTCGCCAACAAGTTTTACGAACTTGTAAACTGTTCACAGGGTGAAGGTTACACCTCTTCACAATCCATGAGATCGCTAACTCCATAATGTAACTGAACCATGACTGGATATTTGGGGATGAAGGTACAAATCCAACCTAAAAGAGATTGAACCTGCCCTAAAATAGGCCTCTACTTTGTTTTTCTCATATTCATGTGCGCTTTTTGACTAACATGCAATCATTAGGTTAATCCAAATCCTGTTTAATCTATATTGGTTGACTATTAATGTACAAACAAATCTATTATTGGCGATCACTTGAATTAAAATCACATTAGCCTAAATAAAATTATATATTAATTATCTTATTAAGCGTGAATGCAAGTACAGATTCCCTTTAAACCTGAAAGATAAGGCGTGATCAAGCAATAACATAATAATATATCAAGCAACATAATATTGATACAACAAATCATGATCATCATAATAATATTCTCATTAGAGCATAATATTAGCAAGATCCTAGGCATGATACTAACAAGGTTAATAACAAATCCTAGCATGTCACTAAACATTAAAGATCAAAGCTTTATTCCTAACATGATACTAACATGATAGAAGACAATAGGAAGCAACCTAAACATGATACTAGAAAGCAATAAAAGCATTCTAACATGATACTAGGAATTAATATAATCAAAAGAACATGATTTCTATATCAAAAGAATAATTAAGAAGTAATCTAATTACTTACTTTGTTGCCTCATATCTCTTTCTATTAAAACAATACACACAATAGTAACTTCAAGGAAAATATAAAATAGTAAACCTAATCAAAGAATTGAAATAGGGATTTGGGACAAAACCCTCAAAAATTATCAACCTTTCACGTCTAGGGCAAATGCAAGTTCGAGTTTGGCTCGGTGTGTCTAAGACTCGTGAATGCGGTATTGTATTTGTAAAAAGGCTAGGCTAGAAAGAGGTAGAAAGAATAAGCTATTGCTTAAGAGAGAGAAGAGAAAGACGAGTGTTGATGATCAATCTTGTTCATTCTTGAAAATGGGGTGATATGACCTCTATTTATAAGGAAAAAAGAGGGTCGAAGGAATAGAAAAAAATCTGAATTCGAATCGAAATAAAACTCACAGTCGGCAGTTTTTGTGGATTTTGCTTTTATTAGAACATTTGATCCAGAACTCCAAATAAGGCATATAATATGTAGTTGGAAAGCTCTTGAAGTTTAATTTCTAACCCAATTAGAATTAGATTAAAATCTTTTTTAGAATAAAAGGTATGACCAAAATAGTGGGACGGTGTCAGTTTTGGATAAGTTTTTTATTTCTTTCATTTCTTTTTCGTTATAGATCGGAATTAATATTATAATATATAATTTGAAATATAATTTCAAGATCTATCAAACCATATAAGATTTGGATAAAAATTACGAGGCAAGAAAATAATATCAGATCACTTTAAACGTCTTTCATTTCGAATAGAATTCGGACTTAAAAAAGGAAAGTTTGATCCAATTTCAAACTCTTTAATTATATCTTTTTAAAAAGGATAATTTGAAAGGAATGGTGTCCTTCAAACAAGTGTATTATTCCGATATGGGGTTCAAAATTATTAGAAAGCTAATTTTTCAGTGATGTCAAGTGATCGGAATGCCTGGGTGGAGGCCGCTTCCGATCAGTAATATTAATACATAATTAATATTACAGCTTAATCTTGACTGAACCCTTCGGGTCACACCCAAGCAACTAACGAGCCAAAGCGACGAATTAATTTGGAATTAATTAATAAGTCGACCGAGTAATTAATATTTAGACGTCGGAAATTCGAGCTTTGAGCGTCGAAACCGAGCGACGGAAGTCGAGTCAAAAATAGTAAAAGACGAGACGTGAAAATAATAATAAATCAACAATGACCAAAATACCCCTAGCATCGGAAAAACCGAGTGCTAGGGGCGCGGAAAAAGCTAGCAGCCCGCACCAAGTGTACGTGGTTGTGCTAGCATACGACAGCTAGCAGCCCGCACACTTGGCGCGTGGCTTGCGAGGTCGTGGCAGCCAGCGACCCACATTTTGGGCGCAAGGAGAGCTGGGCCGAGGCCTCACAACCGCACCATGGCAACCCACAAGGGTGCCATGGGTGCCCAAGTGAGATACCATGTGGCTGAAACCAATTGGAGGGAAAGAGTAAGAGGTAGCCAGTTATGGGAGCTAGAGTGGGGGCAAGTTTGCCCCCCTCCCCCTCCCCCCTCCTCTAAATGGTCCTCACCTACTCCTCCTTGTATGCTTGCTACTTGTTGATTTATTACTAGTTTGATTATTAATTTTATTTTAGCTTTAAAATAAAATGGGAAAATCAAATTCTCCACATTGATGGGAGAGCTTTTCACACTCATGCATTTCCCTATAAATACCCAACTTGGGGTATTGGAAAAAGCACTTGAGTAAGAGTTGGAAAAGGTATCACTATTTGTGAAAACCTTTGAACTCAAGAGTTGAAAAAGCATCACCATTGTGAAAACCTTTGAACTCAATTACTCAGGTTTTGGTCGGGCCTTACTAACTCCAAGGCATTGGACCTAGTCAGTGTTCGAGTTGTTGGTGGACTTTTGTTGGAGGTCATCGTAATTTCGAGGCTAGCTTTCGAAGTAAGAGCCTCTCGAGGTCAGGCGAAGCACGCGTCAAAGGTATAATTATTACCATAATCTTGTCATTAAGTTAATTATGTTTATGGTTTTATTCATTGCGAGTGCGGTCTTGTTTTTGGGTTTGTTTCCGCGGTGAGTTGGACTCCCAAACCCCAACACCGGTATCGGAGCCTCGCTCATTTATTTTAAAATCATATTATTTTTCAAGGTGTTTTTATGGCTTAATTTTTCTGGTTTTAAGTTTCTAATTAGATTAGTAGCTCGATTTATTAACTTTAATCTCGTATTAGAGCTGACTTCAGCTCCTGAACCCAGATTTCGACCCAAAATAGTGAATTTTTGGTGGAACAGGCGTTCTAGATATTGTTTTGTCCTCTCAAGACTCTGTTTTTAGCCAAAAAAAAAACGACCAGAAATGCACTTATCGAGGGATTTTTCGTTTTTACAAAAAAAAAAAATTAAGTCTTTCTAACCTTGAAAATTAATTGCATATTTATGGTGGTTATGTAATAGGTTCAATTTTTATTTTATATGCAATTTTAAACCACTTTAGGCATGATTACTTGGTAGTAATTTGTGTTTGAAAGCTTGGTTTTATTTTTCACATAATTGCAAATTTATTGCATTAAGTGTAAAATTTTTGTTCTTTGAGGCTTCTAAGTACTAAAGATTCAATCTTTAATTATGTTAAGTGATTGAAACTTTGAGTTACTAAATTCCATGAATTTTTGTTGAACTTTGTTGATTTAATCATTTTTAAGTTGATTGGAATCTTAAAGTTTGAAACCTGTGATAGAAATTTGTTTATCTTTATATTGGAAGATATAATATTTTAAGGATTCACAAGTATTAAAGTTGGAATCTTTATTGAACTTATGTTCATTTTTCCAACTCCCTTTTATTTTGTCAAAATCTCAAGATTAATTTAAATTAATTAAGTTAATAGTGAGTAATTGCCCTCTTATTTTTGTTGCACCAAGTTAAACCAATTTTATTAAAGAATGGTTCTTGGAATAATTTTTGGTTTTATGCACTAAAATGAATTTATTCAAGTTGGACTTGTTATATTTTCATTTTTCTTCAAAATTAATTGATTCTAAAATTAATTTAGAATTGATTAAATATGTCACACAAAATCGGGATTTTTCCCGAGGCATGAGCACCAAAATCAAGGCCGAAGAAGCCCCGAGCAAGCACTTGGCCAGCTGGCTGCCGAGGCTGCTCAGGTGCCTCGACTTGGTGTTGCTGTATGCAGAGGGTGGAGCTGGTGTGTACACCTTGGCGCACCATGGCAGCCAAGGCAGCCACAAGGTGCGGCAGCAGCTAGTTGTTGTGCGTGTACCGTGTGTGCGGCCTTGTGGCTTACCATGGGTGAGCCGCATATGGTGTTTGCATTAGGCTTTCTTTGAGCGTGTTTTTAGTGTGTAGCTTGGTACATAATTAAGGGTAATGTGCGTAGACATTGCTTGTGAAGCAATATGGTGCAATGAGATCGTGCAAGTTGTGTGCGAGTTGTAAGCGCTCCAAGTCTTAGTGCTAGGCACTTGGATATTTTGGACTACGTAATTTTTGTTTAATTTGTCGTTTTAATTATTTTAATTATTTTATTTTATTTAATTAAAATTTTGGAGGCTAGGCCTCGGTTTATGAGCGACATTTGCAAAATTCTATTTTGGCAAATAATTGGGTTTTACCGGCTTAATTAATTGGATTAATTAAGTTAGATACGAAATTTAGTGGGAGATTCAAATATTAATTGCGCTTATTTACATAATCGGTTAAAACAACTTTGACTAGTTTTAATTAGGCGTGTTAATTGGATTAACCACCTAGATTAGTCACTAGTTATCGCGTGTTTATACATTGTTACTTGTTTTATCGTTGTAAAATTGATGGGCCATTCACAAATAGTGAATGGATGAATGGAATGTATATTCTCTCACAGGTTTTATAAAATGGAAACTAGCGGGGCCCAATTAGGATAGAAAATACAGACTGCGATCCGTGATGTATTTTTGTAAATCTAAATACGATATGCGTACCGTTGAGTATTTTTGTTCCTTAATATTTAGATTAGTCCTAATCGTAGATACTAGTAGTTGCATAATTTTGGTTAAGTCTTGAAGACGGAGGTTCTTGGAAGACAAAGCCATGAAGTTGCAAAAGAAGACCATTTGAAGACTTGAAAAATTCAAGGGGTCATGCTAGTTGCCAAATATGCATCAAAATGCTTGTTGTAGACACCCATTTGTGTCTCCCCAAAACCAAACCCAGTGATGAGTACCTTTCACGTCGAATCATAATCGAATGAAGCGAAGGTGTGGAAAGTCTAGTGTTGCGGAAAGTTTTAATTTCTTTTCTCTTCTCTTTGTTTTTGAAAACTTATTTTAAAAAAACAGCCAATCCAGTTTGGTTGGTCCATGATATGGGTCCAATGGTAGTGTAGTTGGATGGGGCTTACAAAGACCTTTCCAACGATATATTATAAGCCCAATTCCGATGAATATTGAGGAAGTTATGGCCAATTTACTAAACTGGGCCCGGTTTGAGCTTTATATACGGCCCAATGATCTAGGGGAGGGCCTAATATGATTTATTATTCCTAATGCAATAAGGAATGGTTTTAGTCTTCTAGAATCTTCTAGAAGGTTCTTTTCATTCTTAATTCAATTAGCATTGATAAATTGACTTTTGACTTTTCAGAGTTTTAATTAAAATCAAATAGCATTTTCGAGGAAATTATATGATCTTATCCTCCAGTACGGCAAATTTATCTGATTTTCGAAAACGCATTAAAATCAGGCTTGGCGCCTAACCCCAGGCCTTGGCGCCTAGAACCAGGCCTGGCGCCTGGCGCTAGCCATTGGCGCCTGGAGCTAGTGTTGGTGCCTGGCGCCAGTTAGCCAAGGGTGGCGCCATCTCTGTTTTTGTGCGTCAGACTCTGTTTTGTTTAATTTATCTTTTTGGCTGATTTTCTCTATAAATATCGTATTAAAAACTCCGTTTTCATTCATCATCTACATCCATCATTCACCTACAATCAGTTTTCATTCGCAATCATTAATTCTCTAATTCTCTCTTAATCATTCACCAACTCTCATCAAGATTTTCTTGATTATTCTCCCTCTCTCTCTTTTTCTAAACTAGCTTTTCAAATACAAAATTCCGCATTCATTAGATCTAGAAACACCTAGCCATATTCGAAGTTGCCTTCGCCCTAGACGTGAAAGGTTTTAATTTCTGAGGGTTTGGTCCCAAATCTCTATTTCAATTATTTAATTTAATTGTTTGTTTATTATTTTCCTTGAAGTTACTAACGCGTGTATTTTGTTATTAGAAAGAGGTACGAGGCATCAAAGTAAGTACTTTAATGGTTTTAATTGATATTATGATGTAGAAATCATGTTTATATTGTTATTATGATATTCCTAGTATCATGTCTAGGGTAATTTTAATATTAAATATGATTCCTGTGATGCTTCCTATGTTCTTCCTAATATTTATGATTGTTAGTATCATGTTAGGGTTAAAGATTTGATTTTTATTGCTTAGTGACATGCTAGGGTTTGTTATTAATCTTGTTAGTATCATGCCTAGGATCTTGCTATTTCTATTATGCTTTAATATTAACATGAACATGATTATGATTATAATTGTTATAATTTATGATGATTATGAATACTATTATTATTATTATTTTGATGATGATTATTTTATTTATGATTATAATATTATTATTCATGATTGTTATTGAATATGTTGCTTGATACATTATTTATTGTTATTGCTTGATCACGCCTTTATTGCATGTTTAAAGGGAATTTGTACTTGTAATCACGCTTAATAAGATAATTAATAATCTTGTTTAGGGTTAATGTGATTATAATTTCAAGTGATCACCAATAATAGTTTATTTGTGCATTAATATTCAACCAACATAGATAAACAGGTTTAGGATTAATCCTATTGATTGCATGTTAATTAAGAAGCGCACATGAATACGATCAGAATAAAGTAGAGGCCTATTATTAGGGCAGGTTCAATCTCTTTTAGGTTGGATTTGTACCATCATCCCCGAACCATTATTTGGTTCAAGACCTTATGGAGTTGACGATCTCTTGGATCGTTAAGGGGTGTAACCTTCACCCTGTGAACGGTTTACAAGTTCCTAAAACTTGTTGGCGACTCTTTTGCTCTATCTTCTTCCCTTTTGAACGCCACTGTACTTTAGTGTATGATCACAGTGGGGTTCAAGCTAGTGGGATTAAAGCTTGGATCGTTAGTAACTTTTAGCCATGGACAATCAAGGATCTAAAAGCAAAACCAGGCGAGAGTTCACACCCATTGGAATGACCTACGATGTTGCTTTCGATCGTCTTTACGATCGAGGATTAATCAAACCTATTGGCCCTACCGAGGATCCAACACCAGAAAATCGATCTTCGAGATGGAATCCAAACTCCTATTGCAAGTACCATCGAGGGCGCGGTCATACTACTGATGAATGCTACAGGTTTCAAAACCTCATTCAAGATCTCATAGAGGCAAATAAGATTCCATTGCCTCTAGCTAGCGAGAAGGCTGGATGATGTCGGAGCAAACAACACAAGGCAGAGGGGAGCTTCAACGAAAAGATCTCATGACCTCTTTTTCTATTTCTTTTTCATTTTTTCCTTTCCCCAATAAGTCTATCATAGGCACCTTTCTTTTCCCTTAGATTATTTTTTTAGATTCTTTATTTCTTTTCTTTTAATAAAATGAGCATTTATTTCCTTGCATATGATCATCGTATTGCATTTCATCAAAAAAAAAAAATCCATGTCGAATCAAGCACAAGGTATACCAATGACTTGAGGCACCCCTTGTAGCCACATCATATCTCCTTTCATCCTTCAATTATACAATCCTTTCTTCATAAACCACTTTGAGCCTCGTCTAACGATAGACCTTTCTTTTTTCAACCTACATCTACCTAACCTTGGGATGGGATGGTGTGTAACTTATGCAATTCTAAAAAGGCTTGAGTGATTCAAAAAATTAAAATAGCAAAAATAAGCAAAAGCAAAAAAATAAATAAAAGTGTACAAAAAGGCAAGTGTTCCAATGCCTTTGATATGAAAATATCTTCGATAAGAACACGTCTCAGATTGCGTCTCTTATCGAGTGCTCGGTACCGTGCCTCAGAAACATGAATTTCAAGTGAGTGATAGACCGCATGATCGGGATTGCCCACGCTTATAAAAATAAAAGAGATGCTAAAGCAAAAAAAAAATAAAATAAAATAAAATAAAAAAAAGAGCTAAAAAAAAATAAAAAAAAAAAAGTGTAGAAACTCAAGCATAAAAATACAAAGATTCAAAAGCAAGGTTGCACACCTTGGGGGCTTATCTAGGGTCTTGAGCCTTTATCCCTTTCTTCTATAGCCTTTAGCCTAACCATGTTACAACCCTTAAAAAGACCTTTTTGAGGTATACACACTTGTGCGAGGTTCGGCTAGAGCTACGTTAGGCCTGATTCCTAACGGATACGTAGGCAACCTCACATCGAGGTGCGGCCGTAATAAACATGCATTCATATTCACATTCACACACTTGCACCATGATCATATCGAGGGATCTCCAATGCTCATCCCTATTCACTTAGAGCTAGACTTGGGGGCTTGATCCTTACATCATTAGCTTACCTAGCCTAAGAGTCACCATTATTTGACTCTTTTAATAATAATATCTCTCCACACACTTAGCTCTTGCGGCCTAACTTTAGTGTCACTATCACACACATCACAGATACATGACCAAATACTTCCCTTAGGAACCCTTTGTCATGAAATCTCAACATTGAAGCATGCCTTGTCATATCAACATCGCTCATCAATCATAATTGTCATTGCACATTAAAGTATGAAGTGCTTAGCCTCCGTGCCTAAGTTACCCAAATGCTTTCATCATTGAGTCAACAATTGAGATAGCCTAGGATGAATTAATCCTTGCACCTTGAGAGACAGTATCAAATGACATTTGACTAAGCTCATTCAACATGCACCTTCAAAACTTCGATTCTTTTTCGCGTCTTTCTTTTTCGGGAGAAAGTCGGTACCCTCCACAAAAATGACGGAAAATTTTTGTTTTTTGCATTTTTCGAGTCGCACAATCATAATACAATGCACACACGAGTCATGTACACATTGAGTCATGTCGTGTCATATCACTTTGATTTGAGTCTAACACATGTGTCAAACTCTTTGAGTCGAGTCAATCTCGAGTCAATCACAGCGAGTCAAGTTTATACCTTGAGTCGTGTCAAGTCGATGAGTCAAGCAACATTAAACCTTAGGTCAACCCTAAGATAATTTTAAGCCTTAGGTCAACCCTAAGATGGCTAAAGAGATTGGCAAAGTTCTATAGTCAAAATAAATACAGGTGCAGCAGAACAAGGAAGACCCTACTCCAGC
This sequence comes from Chenopodium album, assembly GCF_948465745.1. Classification (NCBI taxonomy): domain Eukaryota; kingdom Viridiplantae; phylum Streptophyta; class Magnoliopsida; order Caryophyllales; family Amaranthaceae; genus Chenopodium; species Chenopodium album. The sequence continues at coordinate 13,579,798 of NC_137834.1, forward strand.
GCCTGGCCAGAGATATCTCAGCAGCGACAGAGCTCGAAGCCTCTCAGAAAGGTGATTTCGACCTCATACAGCAATTTTGGGTTCCTTGGTACGCTAGTTAGCCCCTATAAGCAATTTGACATGATTGAGTAGTCGATTTGATTACAGTCTAAGTGATCGACCTGACGAAAGATCGTCTCACTTAGCTTAAGCGCCTAAGTATTGGCTCATTACAAGCGCCAAAGCATCAGTTCAAAAGCAAGCACTTAAACGACAATGTTTCCAGATATGGATTGTCGCGCATTCTTATTAAACGACAAAGTTTTCCAAAAATTGGATTGTCATCCCCAACTGACAATATTTCCAAAAATGGATTGTCGTGCAACGACAATTTTTCCAAGATTGGATTGTCATCTCTGGCAAAGTTTCCAAGCGTGGATTGTCGTGCTCCTTCTTTGTTTGGCAAGTTTATCCAAGTTCGGATTGTCATACATTCATCGGCTCGTTGGCAAGTTTTCCGAGATTGGATTGTCATACACCTAGTTTCCTATGGCAAAATTTCCCAAAAGGATTGTTGTAGGTCTCTATTCATCTTAAATTTCGGCAAAGGTTCCTCAACGTGGATTGTCATTCATTTCAGGAAGTGGAAAATTTTCCCGAAGTGGATTGTCGGTCGACTCTTTTTGCAAATGTTCCAAGACGCGGATTGTCAATAGTGGCAATATTTTCCTAAAAGGATTGTCGCATAGCGTTGGCAAATTTCCAAGGTGGATTGCTTTCAAGAGTTATATTCCAAGACATGGATTGTCGATCGTAGCAAAGTTCTTATGAAAGATTGTTACGAAGCATTGACAACTTTTCCAAAAATTGGATTTTGGCAAATTTTCCGAGATACGGATTGTCGCTTCATCGTGGCAATATTTCCAAGGATGGATTGTTACGTGGCATTGACAACTTTCCCTAAATCAGATTGTCATACATCATACAAGAGTTGTGTTGGCAACTATTCCCAAATAAAAGAGGATTGTCGACATACTGGTTCAAAGCAATAGAAGCGCCGACGTACAGGCATAGCGGAAGCAAAGTTCAGGCGAACTTTTAAAGATCGACAGGCGTGGATCTTCGGTAATTTCCTTTGGAAAATTATCGCATCAAATGAGGATGACTTCAAGAGAGGATATCTTCGACATCATTCCCTAGATTGTGGAGAGTTGTCACAAACAACTGAAGATTGTTTCAAGAGAAGCAATCTTCGATAGTATTCCCTTGGATGTGGAGAATTATCAATGCGGATGAGGATTATTTCAATAGAAATAATCTTCGATAGTATTCCCTTGGATGTGGAATATTATCAATGCGGATGAGGATTGTTTCAAGAGAAATAATCTTCGATAGTATTCCCTTGGACGCGGAATATTATCATTGCGGGGGAGGATCGTTTCAGGCGAAGCAATCTTCCAAATTTGGAAGCATTTACGGGCGTAGCGGTTTTCAAGCGAAATGGCATTCTCTAGCTTGTAGAGGTCATCAAAACAATTTGGTTACTTTAAGAGACGTGTGCTCGACGGTGCAAGATACGCGTTTTTTAACTCTTTTATCTGTTTAACTAACGCAAGTTTGCAGGTATCGGCGTTACAAGAGTGATTTAGGATCGCAGAACGTTCTGAATCATTCTCCGTCCCTATCGATACTTTGACTTTTGTTTTCGAAACTTGCGTTTCTCCAAACTCAGTCAAAGTGGGGGCTTCTGTAGACACCCATTTGTGTCTCCTCAAAACCAAACCCAGTGATGAGTACCTTTCACGTCGAATCATAATCGAATAAAGTGAAAGTGTGGAAAGTTTAGTGTTGCGGATAGTTTTAATTTCTCTTCTCTTCTCTCTGTTTTTGAAAACTTATTTTAAGAAAACAGCCAATCCAGTTTGGTTGGTCCATGATATGGGTCCAATAATAGTGTAGTTGGATGGGGCTTGACAAAAGCTTTCCAACGATATATTATAAGCCCAATTCCAATGAATCTTGAGGAAGTTATGGCCAATTACTAAACCGGGCCCGGTTTGAGCCTTATATACGGCCCAATGATCTAGGGGAGGGCCTAATATGATTTATCATTCCTAATGCAATTAGGAATGGTTTTAGTCTTCTAGATTCTTCTAGAAGGTTCTTTTCATTCCTAATTCAATTAGCATTGATAAATTGACTTTTGTTGACTTTTCAGATTTTTAATTAAAATCAAAGAGAATTTTTTAGGAAAGATACGATTTTATCCTCCTGTACGGTAATTTTTATCTGATTTTAAGAAAACGCGTAATTTTCCAGATCAGCGCCAAACGCCAGCTGTAGCGCCTGGCGCCAACAGCCAGCGTTGGCGCTGGTTCTGTTTTTTGTGCGCCAATGCTCTTTTTTTGATATTTTATCTTTTTGGCTGATTTTCTCTATAAATAACGTCGTAAAAACTCCGTTTTCATTCATCAATTTTCATCAATAATAATCAATTTTCATCAATTCTCATCAATTCTTATTCTCTCTAATATTCACCAACTCTCATTAAGATTCTCTTGATTACTCTCTCTCTCTCTTTTTTTCTAAACTAGCTTTTTACATACAAAATTCCGCATTCATTAGATCTAGAAACACCTAGCCATATTCGAAGTTGCCTTCGCCCTAGACGTGAAAGGTTTAATTTCTGAGGGTTTGGTCCCAAAATCTCTATTTCAATTATTTAATTTAATTGTTTTGTTTATTATTTTCCTTGAAGTTACTAACGTGTGTATTTTGTTATTAGAAAGAGGTACGAGGCATCAAAGTAAGTACTTTAATGGTTTTTATTGATGTTATGATGTAGATATCATGTTTACATTGTTATTATGATATTCCTAGTATCATGTCTAGGGTAAATTTAATATCAAATATGATTGTTACGATGCTTCCTATTTTCTTCCTAATATTTACGATTGTTAGTATCATGTTAGGGTTAAAGATTTGATTTTTATTGCTTAGTGACATGCTAGGGTTTGTTATTAATCTTGTTAGTATCATGCCTAGGATCTTGCTATTTTTATTATGCTTTAACATGATTTATGATTATTTTTATAATTGTTTTGATTATGATTATAATTTTATTATTGCTATAATTATTATTATTATGAACATGATTATGACGATTATTATTATGATTATTATTTTTATGATTATTATTATTTTGATGATGATTATAATTTTATTGTCATGATATTTATTATTGTTATGTTGCTTGATATTTTTTATTTATTGCTTGATCACACCTTTTATGCATGTTTAAAGGGAATTTGGTATTTGTAATCACGCTTAATAAGATAATTAATAATCTTGTTAGGATTAATTTGATTATAATTCAAGTGATCGCCAATAATAGTTTTATTTGTGCATTTAAATTCAATCAACATAGATAAACAGGTTTAGGGTTAATCCTATTGATTGCATGTTAATTGAAAAGCGCACATGAATACGATCAGAATAAAGTAGAGGCCTATTATTAGGGCAGGTTCAATCTCTTTTAGGTTGGATTTGTACCTTCATCCTCGAACCCTTATTTGTTTCAAGACCTTATGGAGTTGACGATCTCTTGGATCGTTAAGGGGTGTAACCTTCACTCTATAAACGGTTTACAAGTTCCTAAAACTTGTTGGCGACTCTTTTGCTCTATCTTCTTCCCTTTTGGACGCCACCGTACTTTAGTGTATGATCACAGTGGGGTTCAAGATAGGGGTTAACGCTTGAAATTATTCCCTACAAGAATCCACTTGGCAAGATATCAAAACATCTAGATTAGATCGATCGATGTTTTCTTGAGCCAAGCGTGATCATCACAAAGTTATGAAATTGAACTTTTCATAAATAACTCCACAAAGAACATAGTGTGTCTTCACGGAGACCTCGATGCTATTTAAAAATGACTCGAACAATGATGGATCGCATCCCTTCCTATAAAGTTCTTAAGATTTGCACAAAGGACTAATGTTACACAAACAAAATGTCGGAGCTAATAAAGGACACCATATTCGATTATGGATAGAATTAACTTCTATACGTCTTTTCAAGTATATGTCTAAAACTCTTAGCCATAGTTGGAGTTCAGTGGCTCAGTGGGAGCTCACCGGCATGGCAAGAGCTAGGTGGCTCAGTGGGAGCTTAATGGCTCATTAAAGGCTAAGATAGCTCAAATGGGAGCTAACATTTTCTTTCACAATAAACTTTTTACCCAAAGACAATAAACATGTCTCTTTGTAAGCTTTCAAGTGAGACTACGAGCACTGCCTCCACAACCTAAATGAGAACATTGCATAATATTTGTTGCTCTAAGTGGTGTCTTTCTGGAAAGTAACACATTTCCAAAACGACAAGTGGGAGGAAAATGAACTCGATGACCATCGAGATTAGCAACAAACTAGAACTGAGAATCTCGGAAGACCTTAAAAGGGCTTCATAAGAGAACTTGATCAAGAATACTCAAAAGGACTTTACAAGTTCCTTAAAAGAAAATTCATTACTCAAAAAACTTTTGAAAAGTTGGAGTAAGATCAAGATAATCAAAGGGTTTTGGAAGCGCTTTGAAACTCATTGTTTGATGCAATAACCCCGTATAGGTACAGAATTCACCAAAGGCTTGGATTGAATCCTTTAAATTTTCTATTAAGTTAGAAATAAACCTAAGACTTACAAGCATACTATTTACTATTAGATAGTAAGGGAATAATGCCTTGTAAAATAGCTACGACAAATCCAAATTTCAAATAATGGTTAGAGGCCATAAAAATCTGAGATAGACTCCATGTTTGAAAATCATGTTTGAAACTTGATTAATTTGCATGAAAGGTGAAAGACCCATCGATTGCAAATAAGTTTTCAAGGAGAAAACTAACAAATGTGGAAATGTATATGTATACATAGATAGATTGGTTAAAAAGGATACAATTAAATTCAGAGAGTTGATTTTAATAAAAACCTACTCACCAATCGGAATGCTCAAGTCTTTTCGTGATTGTTCTAGCAAATTGCACGTACGAAATATGGCAAACTCGATACCAAAATCGCCTTCCTAAAATAGGATTTTGGAAGTGACTATAAAATAGTCTAAGGGTTTTGAAAATCTAAATAAATGTTAGATTTGAAAGCAAGCTCAAGGAATCCATTATAGGATTATAGGAAGCAATGCATATATGAATTGGAACGTGTTTTCTCATGAAGTTAATAAGAGTATTGACTTATGGAGAAACATAAAAATTCTGATGAATAAGAAGTTAAGTGGGAGCAAAAGTAAATTATATAAAGGTCCAACGAAAAGTTTAAGAACTCTATTGTAAATTAATTGTCAAATACTAAATGCTTAGATTTGAAAGTATTTTCGACAATGGACCAAGCTAAAGGCGATACTTAGTACATATTGGGAAATTAAGTTCTATGGTATAGAATTAATTAAATGTTTAAACGAGTAGAGGAATTTACCATATTAAACATAAAAGAATTTGAAAGCCTTTCAACCTATATGTAAAAGCTAAGTAAATGTTTGAACTAAGTATAAGCTAGGGTAAATACTAAGTCAAACAAGAAAGACTCTAGTACGAGACTTTCAACTATATCACATAGCAAACAATTTAGCAAGACTCAGTTAAACTGGATGGAGCTAAAGTGTAACGTAGGTGGAAAAGATTGAGAATCATTCTACAATTAAATCCATCATGTACGCTACGATATGGAATCGTCACACGACTTACTTGCTTAGAGAATGTGACGTATGTATGTAGTACCAATCAACATGAATCTATGTAATAGATCGTTATTTTATGGCCAAGAACATCCAAAGTACTTGAATAAGTAACAGGATTAATTCTTGACTTGTGGAAACAAATACAATTTGAGAATTGATGGTGCAAGCACAAACCTTAACAAGGATTAGATCCTTAACAAGGAAGCCGTTTATAAGCACGAGCTAACAATGAGTCGTGGCTTGAGAATGGTAACATGGATGTGCATCCATGTGTAATGTGCGGGAATTTAAAGTAAATTTTCATGATCACAAGTGATTAGGGTATCCCAAATCATTGTCAGTCGTTTGGAGTGAAACCCAAGCAAAGCATCATTAGGAAGTCTACTAAAATATATGTTGAGAATATTGTTGCCTTAATGGCGATTATAAAGAAGATGCTCTATGGAAAGTTCGTTGTTGGACGTTAATGATTATAGGTTGTCAAGTAGAAGATCTCAATCATGAAAATGAGTGGGAGCCATCACTTGGACAATAAATCCTAAATCACATATAATCAATGGCATTCTCAAATTTTATCATCTTATTATGAAAGTGACCAGTAATGATGTGCTAAGATTAGCAAAGTAATTATAACTAAACCTATGCAATAAGTGAACGACAACATTCACAATTGCATGAAAGATATCAAGAATATTAGATATGGATATGATTTTTATAAATGTTTTATAAAGAGTGTTACTCTTAAAACATTCGAAAAAACCATTTATCATACGATGAACCATTTAGGTTTTGGAGTAATTTAAAATTTCATGCAATTTTATCACTCCGTTTGCTATTTAATTGGGGTTTAGGATTAAATAATGATTCCATTCGATTCTTGGAATATTCAAAATAGGGTATCAAGAACAGTCTTGGTAAGGAAACACCTATTAAGTGAACATTGAATATTATAATCGAAAATTATCCCTAATCGAGGTCATTTAAGCGATGGACGATTAATGACCATTTGAGATTAGTGTGTAGTTTGATTTATAGCACCGTTTCTTGTGCTACAAGGACATGATCGTCATAAATCATTTACACAAGTATTGGTTTAGAACCATACTGGATTAACCTATGAGAATACTTTAAGAGATTAAAAATCGTCATAAGTATATTTCTCATTATTATTGCTATCGGAACCTTTTGTCTCGACCATAAGTATTGTGAGCTTTCTTGTTTGAGTACTAGTCCGCTTTGATGATTGTCAAACGTCTGCCGTAATAAGGGATTATAACGGCATCAATCGGGCGGCTAGGTCCTCTCAGTAAGAGAAACTACATTACAAGACTGGAAATGTTCCCCTATTAAAATAGGGAAGATGTCTTTGTTGTTTACAAGGCCTCTCGTAGAGCGAGACTGTAAATGCATGGCCGTGCTCGGATGGATTTTAGAAATCATCTGTTTATTGACAGCCAGACTCGGAATCGAGAAACACTTCTGGACGTAATAAGGATGACAAATAAATCTTACCTTATAGTTCATGAAGAGACATTAAGCGACATAGGAAAAGGGCTATACACTGAAAGCAAACTTTTCCGGAAGGACAAGTGGGAGATTGAAAGGAATGGTGTCCTTCGGACAAGTGTATTATTCAGATAGGGGGTTCGAAATTATTAGAAAGCTAATTTTTCAGTGAGGTCAAGTGATTAGAATGCCTGGGTGGAGGCCGCTTCCGATCCGTAATATTAATACATAATTAATGTTACATCTTAATCTTGACTGAACCCTTTGGGTCACACCCAAGCAACTTACAAGCCGAAGCGACGAGTTAATAAGGAATTAATTAATAAGTCGACCGAGTAGTTAATATTTAGACGTCGGAAATTCGAGCTTGGAGCGTCGAAATCGAGCGTCGGATTTCGAGTCAAAAATAGTAAAAGACGAGACGTGAAAATAATAATAAATCAACAATGACCAAAATACCCCTAGCATCGGAAAAACCGAGTGCTAGGGGCGCGGCAAAAGCTAGCAGCCCGCACACTTGGTGCGTGGCTTGCTAGCATACGGCAGGTAGCAGCCCGCACACTTGGTGCGTGGCTTGCTAGGCCGTGGCAGCCAGCAGCCCACATTTAGGGCGCAAGGAGAGCTGGACCGAGGCCTCACAACCGCACCATGGCAGCCCACAAGGGTTCCATGGGTGCCCAAGTGAGCTGCCATGTGGCCGAAACCAATTGGAGGGAAAGAGTGAGAGGTGGCCAGTTATGGGAGCTAGAGTGGGGGGCAAGTTTGGTCCCCCCTCCCTCCTCCAAATGGTCCTCACCTATTCCTCCTTGTATGCTTACCACTTGTTAATTTATTACTAGTTTGATTATTAATTTTATTTTAGCTTTAAAATTAAATAGGAAAATCAGATTCTCCCACATTGATGGGAGAGCTTTTCACACTCATGCATTTCCCTATAAATACCCAACTAGGGGTATTGGGAAAAGCACTTAAGTAAGAGTTGGAAAAGGCATCACTATTTGTGAAAACCTTTGAACTCAAGAGTTGAAAAAGGCATCACCATTGTGAAAACCTTTGAAATCAATTACTCAGATTTTGGTCGGGCCTTGCTAACTCCAAGGCATTGGACCTAGTTGGTGTTTGAGTTGTGGGTGGACTTCCGTGGGAGGTCGTCGTAATTTCGAGGCTAGCTTTCGAAGTAAGAGCCCCTCAAGGTCGGGCAAATCACGCGTCAAAGGTATAATTATTATCTTAATCTTGTCATTAAGTTATTTATGTTTATGGTTTTATTTATTGCGAGTGTTGTCTTGTTTTTTGGTATGTTTCCACGGTGAGTCGGACTCACCAAACCCCAACATAATTAAGATCTTTTATAAACTTATAGAAGCTTATAATAAATCCTAATTAGTTTAGGAATGAGATTAAACCTTTGGACCTTCCACATGATCTTTGGGCCGTAGGTAAAATTCGATTTGAGCCAAGTTAAGTATTTTGGCCATAACTTTCTCATTATACATCGGAATTGAGCTTATAATATATCGTTGGAAAAGTCTTTTCAAACACCATCGAACTATACCATTATCATGGACCAACCTAAATTGGAATGGACATTTTCCAATAAATAGGGTACGAAATGAATGATTTTAAAAAACAAAAGGAAGTATTTTTATTAAAAATAGAGGAATCACGAGACTCTTTTACATTTCACCTTGCTTGATAATCAAATTACGTGAAAGATATTCATCACTAGGTTTGGTTTTGGGGAGACACAATTAGGTGTCTAAACTTGTACAAACAGAAAGGAAAGTCTTGGGGGAATGGTAAAAGGGAGCTGGTTAGTGGTGAGGTCAATGGATTCCTTGAGTCTGTGAGCAAAGAGGGGCACTAGAGATGTATGTCTTAATCATGATCCAATTGAGGGGACTGAGAAGACACCCTTTTAATGTATACTCCCTCCGTCCCAAATTACTCGCAACATTTTGACTTTTTGCACTATTCATTCATCTCATTTTAACCATCATTTTTAATTATTATATGAATGCCAATGTAATCATGTAAGATCTTGTTGGATCTATTTTAATGCGTAGTATCTTAATATAAACTTTTTAAAGCTTTTATAAATATATAATAAAAGATATGGACGGTCAAACATATGAATTGGCAAGCGTGTCCAGTCAAAATGTTGCAAGTAAACTGGGACAGAGGGAGTATATGGCAATGAGTTGACTACAAAACAAAGGAAGAAACTGAAAAAGGAGTTGGGTGGGCCTAAACTAATTGACACCATCCCATTAGTGAGTAAGCCCACTGGAGAGTCAGTTAGGAGAAGCCCAAGGTTAAAGGGCATTGTTATCTATGACAAAGAGACAGAGGAGAGAAGTCCTAGGGTTGATAAAGTGAGTGGTATACAAAAAGGAAAGGGTAAGGCCAAGGTAGGTGAGGAGGTTAGAGTTATTACATCTAGAGCTGTAGAAAGTAAGAAGAAAGAAAAAGTGAGGAGCTTAAGTCTTGATACTGATGAGTTTGAGGATAAGGAGGGTCAAACACAATCCTTAGATTCTAAGCTGAGTGACTTTGAATTAGCTTGGATGAGGGAGAAGAGGACTTATACTCAGAAGATGATGATGAGGAATGGTTGAAGAAGAACTTGGAGCATCTCAACAATGAAGTTAAGGGCAATTTGAGATGAGTAGGTGAGGGGGGGAGCACAAGGATGATGAGGATTAAGATCCAAGGTTTGAAAAAGATAAAAATTTGAGAGGACTTAAAGTGAAGGCTGAAGAGGAGGCATATGGTGATTTTGATGAGCTTAGGAGTTAAGAAGGTGACTCAGATGATGAGCAGGGTAATGTAACTTGGTTTAATGCTGAGACAGACTTTGATAGGGCTATAAATTGTATAGGTCAAAGGTTTAGTAATGTGTAAATACTGAGGAAAGCCTTGAGACACCATGCTGTTGAGAATAGGTATAAGTATTACTTGCTTCACAATGACACAAAGAGACTGCCAACATATTGCTGAAGGAGATGCAAGTCTGTGTATAATAAAAAAAAGTTTTAGGTTAGTGAAGTGCACTTGTGTGAAAGGGGCTAGGTGTAGGTTTAAGTTTTATGTATCTACGTTAGTGAAATCAGAGGCTTGGAAAATTAAGACACTAAGGTTGAAGCATAGGTGTATGAGGACTACAATAAAAAAAATAAAGGTGACTGTTGAGTTTCTGGCAGACAGATACTTGGAAAAATATAGGGGCAACCCCAAGTGGAAGATCAGACATATTCAAGAGAGGGCTTTGAATGATTTGGGGATCAAAATCACCTATTCTAAGGCATGGTTGGCTAGAAGCAGGGCAAAGCTAATAATCTATGTGTCTTCATCAAAAGGGTATTCAAGGGTATGGGACTATGGGAAAACAATTCTGAAATGGAACCCTGAAAGTAGTTGTAATGTTGTGGTGGATGACATTTGTCAAATTGAAAGGCTAATTTTTATGAGGATATATGTGTCTTTAGCTGCACTTAGAGATGGATTTTTATCTGGTTGCAGACACATCATTGGGGTAGATGGATGTCATCTCAAAGGGGCTTATCCTGGGCAGATCCTAGTTGCAGTTGGGAAAGATGGGAAATAACAACATTTTCCCACTAGCTTGGGCTACTGCAGAAATTGAAAACAAAGATAGTAAGTGTTGGTTTCTTGAGAGTTTGCTTAATGCACTTGGGCTGTTTGAGCAAGGATTTGGGCTGACTTTCATGTCTGACAGACAGAAAGTAACTGCACTATGTCTATTGTGATCTCCTTGTTAATTCTCAGTTTGAAATTTGAGAGCACTAACTTATATGTTTATGGCTTGTGTGCAGGGTCTGTTGGAAGCTTTTGAAGTAATTGCCCTCAAAGCTGACCTTAGATTTTGTGTCAGATATATCTGGGCAAATTTCAAACTGAAATTCCATGGTGCAACTTTCAAAGAATTATTCTGGGCTGCTGCTAGGGCAAGCACTCTGGTGAGCAACTTCAGTAGTTTGATTTTTGTTTTGAATTGTTCTGAATTATTTTTGGCAATGTCTATCTGTATGTTTTTGGCTCAACTTATATGGTTTTGACCATGTCTATCCTGTTTTGAATTGAAATTTTAGGTTGTGTATATGTTGTATTCATTTTCAATTCAATGTTTGGGTTGTGAATATTGTTGTATCTGTTTAGAATTGAATGTTTGTGTATATGTTGCATATAATTTTAATTCAATGTATGGGTACGGTTGTGAAACATGTTGCATACATTTTGAATTGAATGTTTGGGTTGTGTATGGCTTCTGTCAGTTTCAATTTGAGGTTGCTATGGAGAGCATCAACTTTCTAGATGAAGAAGCTTATGAGTGGCTGTCTAACAAACCCCCCCCCCCCACCATTGGTCAAGGCATGCATTCTCTACAAACTACAAGTCTAAAATGTTAGATAACATGTGTGAAACATTTAATGCAGCGATCAGAGATGCAAGAGACAAGCCTATTCTTACTCAAATGGAGTGGATAAGAAGATACATGATGAAGAGGAGTAATGACAAGTGGTAAGAAGCTAGTGTGTGGAAGGTTTACTAACCCCATTTGTGAACAAGATATTTGATGGGTTGGAGAATATGCCAGGACATGTGAGGTTCAAGCTTCAAGGGGTTAGACTTATGAAGTGAAGTACAAGGATGATCAGTGCATTGTGGATCTGGAAGCAAGAACATGCACTTGTTTTAGGTGGGAGTTTACAAGGATACCCTGTGTCCATGCATTTACTTGCATTCTGGACAAAAGGGATGATCTTGAGTTGTATGTTTACCCACATTACTACAGGGTGACATACTTACCTGCATATGAAGATCACATTCAGCCATATGGGCCTAAACATTGGGAAAAGGCCAGGTTGAGACAGCCTTTGCCACCTGTGCTTAAAGTGAAACCTAGAAGACTAAAGGCAAAGAAGAGAAAGCTTGAACCAGGTGAAGGGACTTCTGCTGCACTGGAGGGGAAGAAACCAAAGATTAAGAAGTAGTGCAAGAATTGTGGTAGTTTTAGTCACTTTGCCAAAACATACAAGCATGAAGCTGCACCAGAATAGCCCCAAGAACCTGCAACAAGCCCAAAGGGTGAAAGGCCACAGCTGCATACACATTAGCTCAAGGATCAAAGGAAGAAAAGTGAAGAAAAGGCTACAAGACATGTATATTTTTTGATACTTTGCTATAGGCATGCAATTGTTTGTTTCAATTTGAATGATTTTAATTGTATTCATACTCTGTAATTACAGGCTGCACTGAAGTTGCCCCAATATCAGCGTGCAACAATAGCAGCAACTAGGAGTCAGCAGGTAACAGAAGCAAATGGGAGTCGATCAACATGCAACAACAGCTTCTGAGGGGGAGTTAGCCTTCAAGAATAGGACCTACTGGGAGTCAAACTACCACCAAAATCAAGAAGAGCCTCAAACAGCCCGCACTAGTGAAATCAGCTACCCCAGCCCCAGACAAAGTCCAAACAAGGTTAAAGCTTCATGTCATAAGGAGCAAGAATTTCAAAGATGTTAATTCACTGTGATGGGTTTAGAGTAGTATATTGTTGATGGACAACCTATTTTCTTTTCTCTTATCATGTGTAAATTGATAGGAATGGTGTCCTTCGAACAAGTGTATTATTCTGATAGAGGGTTCGGAATTATTAAAAAGCTAATTATTTAGTGAGGTCAAGTGATCGGAATGCCTAGGTGCAGGTTGCTTTCGATTAGTAATATTAACGAGTAATAATGTTTCAGCTTAATATTGACTGAACCCTTCGGGTCACACGCAAGCAACTAACAAACCGACACGACAAATTAATTCGGAAGAAATTAATGAGTCGCTCGAGTATTGTGAACAAAAATGTCGGATTTTGAGCTTAGAGCGTCTAGAACCGAAACTTAAAAGTCGAGCCAAAATTTAGGAATTGGTGAGACAGGTTAATGCTTCAAGTAATAAGTAAAAACCTTAGCCGCGCGAAAGGCTAGGGAAGCACGCCAAATATAAGTGTGCCACGTGGCAGCCACTATGGTGGTGGCATGCCACATGGCAGCGCACCAAGGTGGCGGCATGCCATGTGGCAGTGCACCAAGGTGGCGGCGTGTCGTTGGTAGCCACCAAGTGGTAATGCGCCACGTGGCAGCATGCCATGTGGCAACGGGCCGCGGACTCAGGTGGCGGGTCATGGACGCGGGCCAAAAGGTGGCGGCCCAACCGAACCCAACTTGGGGCTCAAGGTTGGGTGCCACATGGTTAGATCACAATGCATGTGAGTTACCTTGGGGAGCAAGTAAGGAAGTGGTCCTCACCTAACCATGTGACACTTGTTACTTTGTTATACCTTGGTTTATTTAACATAGGATTGAATTCAACATTCTTTCTATATGGGATCTTTTTGTGAAAAAGTCCCACATTGAAAGATGAGTGAAATTCACAAGGAAGCACTCCTTATAAATAGCCAAGGCATACCTTGGGATTGTTCACTTTAGTAAGGTGTTAGAAAAAGGCATATCCATTGAGAAAACCTTTAAATTAAACACATATAATTACTCGAGTATTTGGTCAGGCTTAGCTAACCTCTAAGCAATAAACCTAGTCGGGGTCGAGTTACGGGTGGATACCGTAGGAGGTTTTCGCCCGTGCGAGACTTAAACCTTTCTCAAGTAAGAGCTTGGGGTACAAGCGAAGCACGCGTCAAAATTCCGCGATGAGTCGGACTCATCAAAACCCAACATAAATTTGGTAGTTGAACGAAGTTACTTATGCACTATGGTGCCATATCTTTTGTGAAAACAACCTTAAAACAACCAAGTGCTTGTTTTTGCAAGTAGTAATATGACAAGATTCTGGCAAAAGTTCCATTTCATTGATTAATTGTCATTTCAAGTACAAGCAATGCCATCCTTACAAACACCCATAACATCTTAAAAAGACAACATCAGTTGGGGATTTTATGTTTCTTAGCATTCACAACTGAACCTAAGATCTAAAATGCATAGCCAAAACCAAACCAAAACAACAAAACACAACAACAACATGTAATGTCAGCATTTTCTTTGATGTTGCATTGGTTCCATGCACCTCCTTGTTCATCTTCTTCCTGTCTTAACTAAGAGCTTTGCATTTCATCTTCAAGCTGTCAATCTCATTGAGAAAGAACCTCCTCTGCCCACTAACATCATCAACTTCCCTCTTCATGTCATTAATCTCACCCTTTATCAATTTCTTGTCCAGCACCAAGTTGTTAATCACCTCAGTTTGCCAAGGTGTTCCATCTGGTTGATCCACCCACTCAAAAGCTTTACACGCCCTTGTCTTTGTCACATGATCATATAATTTGCAAGACCTAAACTTGCGTCCAGGATTCTCCCTATTCCAAGAAGTAAGCCTAGCCAAAGAAACTCCACATTGGCATCTTTTCTCCTTTGAAGGTGATATGCTAATAGAAAACATTCCCTTCTGAAATTCAATAACAACAACATTGAAAAAAATTTTATTTGAACATAATTACCAGAACCTAACCCTAATTTGACTATCCAATTGAAATTTCAAAAACCCCCTAATTTAATTTTAATTACCATGAACCCTAATTATTTACAGTGAAATTGGGGTTCAATTAACAACTCAAATGTGCAATTTCATTTACACTTTACAATTGGAACATAATCACGACATGAATTGCAACATAATTACAACAAGTATCATGGAATTTGCTTACCTTCTTCCTACTTGTTGTAGTACAACTGACTTGATTCAAGGTCACAAATTTGGAAGAATTTGATGTAGGATTGTTAGAGATCTGCAAATGATTTGGGAAGATAATGGCAAAAAAAAGCTCAACTACACCATTATTTTGTAGAAATGAAGAAGGTACGTTTAAATAGAAAAGAAAATCGAGAGAAATTGGGAAAAAGTTGAAAAAGTAGCCGTTACTATGGGCCCCACAGTCATTTTCCGTCACCGGAGTAAAGATTGGGCGATAAAACAAAAGTTTTTTTTTTTAAATGTGATGGTAAAGCTTTTTTTATGTGGGTGGTAAATCTATTGTAATATATAAAGAGAAAGGGCATCTTGGGTGATAAATTTGTGTTTTGCCAAAATGCCCTTATCAATTTACTGATTTACTATTTTTTTTAAGATATTCACATATTTCAAAAAAAAAATCTTAACTTCTCACACTGAGCTTTTTTTTTTAAGTAAAAACATTTTATAGCATATTTTCAGCTGGTTTTATCTTCAAATAAATTTTTTTTAAAAAAAAAAGTTATAGGCCCTGTTTGGGAGAAAGCTGAAGCTGATTGAGTTAGCTAATTTTGACTAGCTGATTTTATTAACTAATTTGACTAACTTATTGTATTAACTGATTATATAAAAGTGTTTGGTAAATAGCTGATATCTTAAAGGTGATTGAGTATGTGAAATGAACAATAAGCTAATTGTGGGGTAGGTAGTTTAGATAGGATTTTAAATTAAATAAGGTTATAAATGTCAGTTCACAATAATTAATGAATAAGCTAATTAAAAAGCTCCTAAAATGAGTTTTTTCAAAAAGAGCTTATTTAGTGGAATAAGCTCTTTCAATAAGCTTACTACCAAACACTTGTATTAGCTTGTTTGACTAGTCAATCAACTAAAGTTAGTCAAATAAGCTAATATACCCCCAATAAGCTTACTACCAAACATGGCCATAGGTTTTTTAGTTATAAAAAAATTATAAAAAAAAAAAAAAAAAAAAAAAAAAAAAAAAAAAAAAACTCCCCACAACTCACGTTTAGTTGGTTTTTTCTTCAAAAAAAAAGAAGTTATTTGGATTTTTTTTAAAAATTGATCCATGTTTACTTTTTGACAATTGTAAAAAAAGAAAATAAATAAAAATTGTTGATATAGCATAGTCATCCATGATTCCACGTAGTCCACATTCATCAAATTGTCTACAGTTCAATTTTTTCTTTGTAGTATAACTGTATACTCCAATTCCATCATCAACAAACGGGAAAAAAATTCATAGTCCACATATACAAAGTAACTCTATATCTTCAATCTTTTTATGCTTAAAACTCAACAATTAAAATTTTTGAGGTTTAGGTACAAGATGTCTAGAACTCTACATCATATGCTCCTTTAATATATTTACATCCATATTCTCAAAAGTGGAAGGTGAAAGCCCGCATTATCAAATTGCATTATACGAGACACGGTCGATAAATATGAAAACTGACTTTAATTGATGCTACGGTAACCATTATTGGTTGATAAATTTGACTTTTTCCAAAATGCCCTTCTCAATTTCCAAGTTTACTAATTCACAATTCTTAAAAACGCAATTTATTCCCAATTTTTTTAAAATAGCACATTATTTTGTCCTTTTTTTTCCTCCCTCAAAAAAATTATTTTAAAAAATCATAACAACTATAATTAAATATTAAATATTTTCTTAAATAACTACCCCTTATTCCTATTTAAAAAAAAAAAAAAAAAAAAAAAAAAAAAAAAAAAAAAAACCTACCCTTAAAACTAACTACTCATGCCACAGAAAAATAACCACCAAGAAAAAATATTTTTTTACAACAATATAGCTTTTTTTTAATTACATTAAAACTGCTTTTTAAAATTAAAAAATAATAATAACTACTCTCTTAAATCATACATATATATCTTAGGAATAAAGATAAACTGATTCAAAACAAAAAGGAACATTGATGATCTTTTAGACATGATTAATATTTAAATTTTATTATCAAAAAAATTATTAATTTCTTTTTATATAGGCACTAGGCACTATTACTTACAAAAATAAAATTATAAATTACAGGTAAATTAAATTAATAAATTTTTTACACTGTACGCGCTTAGCGTGTACCTCTTAACTTGTTCAATTTAGTGGTATTTTGAAGGTTGTAAAATTCAAAGTTTCCTCTATTTTACAATATTTATTCTACTTTGTACTTTAGTTTAACTTCCGATGGAAGCTTTATTTTTGTATAGCTTCCTTGAGAAGTTTTAGTTTGTAATTTTAATATAAAAATTTAGTTGTCCTTTTTTTTTAATTTTCTTTTTCAAATTCAATCTATTAGTCCGATCATGTGATAGGTGGACTTTTAGATTCTAATGATCCTTACCAATGATAGAAGGATTATTAGATCATGTATTTTACCTTTAAAAAAAAACCTATTTTGTGTAAATGCCTTACATTATCTTTGTGAAATGCATGTTTATATAATTAAATCAACTTTGGTATTTCTTGTCATATTAGTTTATGATCTAGTGTACAATTAAGTAGATTGAGAAAATTATAATATTGTTTTGGAAAAATTGGTAAA
The DNA here is from genome assembly GCF_948465745.1 of Chenopodium album. Classification (NCBI taxonomy): domain Eukaryota; kingdom Viridiplantae; phylum Streptophyta; class Magnoliopsida; order Caryophyllales; family Amaranthaceae; genus Chenopodium; species Chenopodium album. Next base: position 13,597,363 of record NC_137834.1, read on the forward strand.
ATTATCCCAATTTCAGAACATTCGCTTTAAAGAATCTCAACTTTGGATTATTTATAAATAATTTAATATTTTTGGTGGAGTTTTCTTTCTTTGGTCTTAGATGACTGATTATCGGATTAAAAGTAAAAAAAAAAATAAAAAATCCTTTTACTTTTTTCTCCATTTGACCACCAATACCACTTTTGACCCATCCCCTAACCACTACAAACTAGGTTTTTGGTGGTAATTAAGGGAGGGAAATGAGGTGGTTTCAGTGATAGGGGAGGGGGAAACAAAGGGTTTTCTTATGGTGGGAAAAGGGAGGAGTGTGATTGAGAGGAAGGATTTTCAATTCCAAGGCAGGGGAGGAGATAAGTGTGGCTTTCAATGATTGAGGAATGGAAAAAAAGAGGGGTTTTCAATGAGGGGAGGAAAGTGAGAGCAGGGATTTGCGGTGGTGGGGAAGTGAGAGGATGGGTTTTCGCCTATTCGGTAGTGGAGAGGAAGCAAATGGTAGTTTTGATGGTGGTGGAAGGAAGGAAGAGGGTTTTCAACGGTAGTGGGGTGGTAGCTATGGTGGATGTGTGGGTAGAGTTGGCCGGCAAAGGTAGTTGTTGGAAGGGGTGGAGGTTGGGGAAGGGAGGGAGTGGTAGACTGGTTGTTGAGTTAGTGAGCTGTTAGTTTTAATTTTATCCCATCAAGTATTGGCATGTTATTTCATAAAGTGAGTTTTTTAAAGAGGACATATTATTTTATTTTTTTAATATTTTATACTCCCTCCGTGTTTTTTTAAGTGACACAGTTTGACTGACACGTAATTTTAGGAGATTTTATTGACTTTAATAAAATAAGATGTTAGTGGGGTAGGTTGGAGGAGTGAGAAATGATAAAGTAAAAGAATGTGAGAGGAAGTGGGGACCATGAAAGGAGTGAGAAATGATAAAGTAAGAGATAATGGGGTGAAGATATATTATTAAAATGTAAGGAATTTCTAAAAGAGGAAGTGCGTCACTTAAAAAAAACGGTCGTTTAAAGAAAGTGTGTCACTTAAAAAAACACAGAGGGAGTAAACAATTATTTCTATTTTCGCAATACTTGGGCTGTATTATACCAGGTGGTTAAATACCAAAATGAACAAATTATTAGTTCATTAAAGGGCTCCCAAAGCTTAGTAAGCCCAATGCACTTTTTTTATCCTCACATTTATTGTACTTGCACGAGAAAGTATTGCCCACTACCAGGTAGGGACTAGGAAGGTCCATACCACCGTTGAAAAAAAAAAATTCTCTAAGTGTTGGAAAAAAGTTATTTCCTATTTTAATACTGTTATTTTAAGTTCTTGCCTGTTAAAATAAAATTTAATACTGTTTTATGTTTCTTCAATATTGTTTTCGAGGTGTTATTTTGATCTTTTTAGTAGTACTTATATATTAAAAGGATAAGTATTTGTGTTAGAAATTAAGTATTATGTTTGAATACAGTTATTATATAAGTGAAATCTGTTATTAAGGAAGACAGTACAGTTAATAAATTAAAAATTGTTAAGCTGCCTGATTTAGTATCAGAGCCATACGGTTAAAAGATAAATTAAGTTGTTAAGTTAATAATTAGGTAAAATTGGAGAATACTAAACCTTCTACTGAGTGTAAGAAACCTGATTTTAAGCATTATTATCGTATTCCTGAAAATACTAGTAATTTTGGCCCGGTCCTTAATTATATAGTAGATCAAATTGGTGAATTAAGATCGAAAGTTGATAACATACATGCTCGTTGTATTAATATTGAGAATAAGATATCAATAACCACAACCGATATTAATAAAAAAAAGTCAGCGATCTAAAAGAACAGGTTAAACAAGTTCAACTTGCTTTAACAAACGAAATTAGGCATCAATTCGGAAAAGAAGTATCACCAAATAGAGAGAGAATTGTCCCATATAAATATCAGTATCCTTTTCAAAATCTAGATAAAAAATAAAAAGTTTACCGTATCACTCCCTAAAATACCTACTAGTAACCAAGAAAAGAATAAAGAGACTAAAGATGAACCCTCGTCTTCAGGAGAAAACACTTAACGAATTACAAGTCCTGTTCGATGAAGAAGAAGACCCTAATAAGCTTAACGAAATCATGAACTTAATTTCTGAAAAAGGGACTGCTTCTGATAATGAAACAGAGGAAAGTAATTACGTTACTTTAGAGGAAGATTTATATCAACAAATGGGATTAATGAAGTTAAATGATCTAGACTTTCTGCCCATAGAAGTTGTTCGACATAAGATTAAAAACAAACTAGGAAAAAGAGTAATGGATAATAATGATGTTGGAGAGGAAATAATTAATGAAAACATTAACGTAAACAATGTTATCCAAAGACCTAGGTATCAAGGAGAAGGAAGTTGCACAAGACCAAGATACATACCAAGGAAGACTACCCGGTTTAGTGTCAAGGTTATGCCTAATCATATACCTAAACAAGAAGAAGTGACTCTTGAACCTACACGTTAAACTGGTTATAAACTTAAGCTAGACGGTGTAAGAGATAGACAAGATGTTTTGGATGAGTGGAAGAAGAGTATGAGTAGTGTACTTAATTTAAACACTGACTTGACTTCAGAAAATTTCTTAAACTATATCGAACATAGTCTTTATGGATGTGTAGAAGACTGGTACGATGGAATAGAGGAAGAAGTCAAAACTGCATTAAGAGCTAGTGAATCACCTACTAGAATGTTCAGACAGTTATGTCAATACATTGAGTTAGAATTCATTGGTCCTAAAGCCGATCCTAATGAAAAACGAATGGAATATCAAAGGAAGTTAAGTAATTTTTCCATCAGTAATATGAAATATGTTGATGATTACATTATGGAATTTGAAACATATTATTATAAAATTGGTGAAAATGAAACAAATCTTGGAATGTTCTATGACAAATTACCCAGTCCTCTTAATGAAGAAATTAGTGAAAAATATCAAGAATGGAGAGAGGGATTTTTAGCTAGGGATGCCCTAGGAAACAGAATTTCTTTCCATAGAAAGTGGATTGAAAAGAAGTGTAGAGAGGTTGCAGGAACTCAACAAATGAAGAGACAATTTCTCACTTGTTGGGATTTCCCAAATAACTATGGATGTGAAAGAAAAAAATATAATAAAAGAAAGAACTATAAGAAAAATAAATTTGACCAATCAAGAGGAGAAACCTATAAGAAGAAGTATTATAAACATAAAAATAGAAAACCAAGTAGGTTTTTCAGAAAGGCCACATATTGTCCTCAGAAAAAGAAGACATGTAAATGTTGGTCTTGTGGAGAATTAGTACATTATTCTAATGAATGTAAGAAATATAATCATAAACTAATGGAAGCCTTAGGAAGTTGGGATTACATAGAAATACAAGAAGACGAGGCTTTATAATTGGTTTTAAGTAACAATAAAGGAATAGTAGAAATCATAGAAGAGGAAAATGAATATATTGAAGAACCTGAAGTTAGTGATGAGTTTGAAGATGAAAATTATGAAGAAATAAATAATGTGATTGAAGGAGAAGAATTAGAAAATTCCGAGTCAGATGACAATGAGGAAGATAAAAGCAAAATGACGATAGGTCAACTAAAAAGAGCTGAGTATTCATTTGAAGATAATGATCTAGATCAAGTAAACAAAGAAAGTTGGAATTTTCCCCAGATTACTAAGGATAAAATATTTAAAACTTCTTTCTTTAAAACTAGAACTAAATATGTATGTGAAGAAATGGAAGGAAGCATAGTAATCAAAGATTGTGAACAAAAAGCAGCCGAAATTAATATCATAAACTGGAAAAGTATTAAAAAAATATAAAGAAAAAGGAAATTATAGCTATATTTGTATTGGTGCAGTACAAGTATACATAACTCCTTTACAAGATTTTGGCAAGGATGTTAAATGCTTGAGTTTTATATGTGATATTAGACATAAAGAATTTTACGATCAAATAATCAGTGGTATCACATGTAATTTAAGTCAAGGAAAAGTAAGCTATATATGTGAACCTAGATATTATGTGAGCTTAGAGGATTCCTTTGCGTCAAAGTTTTTAGTTATCAAGCTATTAACAGAAGAAGTGAAAATGCATAAAGGAACACGACCCATACAATTAAGATGGAAGGTGGTTTATAAGTTAGTAAACACTATAGACTCATCTTTTAAGAAACAAATAGTCGATGCTCAGAAATATGAGCAAGGAGGAGGCCCTTATAAGAAAATAACACCTATAAAAGTAAATCCTAATGAAATCGAAATTGAAAAAACTTGGGAGGAATTCTTTATGAACCCTATAGTTAGTAATAGATCAAGTAAGATGTTAATTGATGAATCAGGATTACTTCATATTGGAATGAATACAAAACCTAAAATACAGAGAAATCTGAGTTTTAGAACACAAAGTCTAAGTAGACAAAATTCAACAATAATAAGAATTAAAAAACAAGGTGATGAAAAGCCAGAAGAGGATGAAGAAGAAATATTAGTTCTACTAAAGAAACTAAATGAAAAATATGAAAGCAAAAAAGCCTTAAAACAACCGGCAAGGCATAGCATTGATATGGGGTCATGTTCTAATTTAGAGTTAAATGAAGATCCAAATAATCCTATTAGGAAAGTAATTGGATATAAAACCAAAACCGTGAGTGAACAAGTATATGAAGATGAAATTAATATGCAAATGGAAACTTATAATGAAATATCTAGTACTAATCCTAATAGCATTTATATTCCAATTGATATATGCATTGAGGATTATAATAAATATAAATTATGTGCTTATATTGATAGTGGTTGTTCTACATGTTTTGGAAAAAGGACTTTATTTCCAGAATTCTTATGGAAAAAGGCTAAAAATCCTATGCAAGTTAGAATTGCTAATAATAGTGTCATGATGCATACTGAAATAATTGAAGAATTACCAATAGAAATTAGAGGAGTTCAATGTGTTATTCCTATTTTATGGGCAACTGATCAACATAGTCATGATATGATAATAGGAAATAATTTTCAAAGATTATACTCTCCATGCACTCAAACTATTGATCAAATAATCTTTACTATTAATGGTCATTCTGTTCCTATACTGAAAATCACAAAGGCTTATACTCATCAGACTATGGAATTTACACGCAGCCAGCGTGGTGATGGGGTTACTCCTACACAACGAGAGGTTGCACTTAGAATTTCTCAGTGTGATTAGCTCAGATAAATAAGCAGTAAGAAAAGTTATGTGAAAAATTATATTTAACAAATCCTTTAGAACATTGGGAAAAGGATAAGGCATTTGCTAAGATAACTCTAACAAATCCAAATAAGATTATTAGAGTAAGACAAATGGTCTATACCTACCAAGATATTCAGGAGTTTGATGAACAAATAAAAGAATTGCTTAATAAAAAGTTGATTAGGAATAGCAAAAGTCCTCATAATAGTCCGGCATTCATGGTAAGAAATCATGCAGAAGAAAAGAGGTAAAGCTAGAATGGTATTAGTTATAAACAGCTAAATGACAATACTGTTTTTGATGGCTATTACATTTGTAATACCCCAAATTTTGGAGTATTTACTACCTGACGTAGCAGGACGCGAGGCATTTTTAGTCAACGATTTCTTTTCAAAAATAAATAAATAAATAAACTTTAAAACTAATTATTATTATTTTCAAATTGTAAAAATTATTATTATTATTATTTTCGGATTTGAAAAAAAAAAAAAAAAAAAAAAAAAAAAAAAAAAAAAAAAAAAAAAACTTATTTTGGATAACATACAGAGATTGGTTTGAAAGCTGATAAAAAGGAATTTTGAAAATCTGTTTACTGAGTTTATGTAACAAACTCAAGATAAGTTTGACCCTTATCTTGTGAAATTTCTAGAATGCTAAACAACTCAAATTATATAAAGCCCCCTTAACCTCAAATTTCAATACCGTACTTTCAATCTTTTCTCAGGTAAAATATCTCTTCTTAAAAAAAAAAAAAAAAAAAACGAATTTCGTTTCAGTGGAATTTGGGATTTGGGTTTTAGTGGGATTTTGGTGATGATGATGGAAGAATGTCAGTGATGATGATGATGGAAGTCGGTGATGATGATGAGGGCACCATTTAATTAGTTGTTTATATTTTGTTTTTGGGATGACTAGATTACGGGTTATGATAAATTAATCACACGCTCAATTTTTTTTATATATAGTCGTATAATTATCTAATTTAGAATCGTTTATTTGTAGACGGAGGCTACTAGGTGACCGTTCCGGAGGTTAATTACCTTGAGTTTTACGCACGATCAAGGTAATTTTCAATGTCCATCATCTTTAGAATCCCGTTAGGAAATTGTTTTGAAATATTATGTGTCAAATACGTGCTTATGTAATTATATGTGATGAGTGTGCTATCGTATGATATTATGGAATCATATATTATATATGAGTTTTCTATTTTGTGTACTAGTATATGTAATTTCGAAAAATATGATTATTTGTCATCGTATGAGTTTTTTTTTTTATATAATCTTGGGTAGTGGATGATTGATTATACGTGATTGATGGTTTATATGTCATGTAGGATGACTATGGTCTAATAATACTGAAATTGAAGTATTGTTACTTGAAATTAAATTGATTTGTGCAATACTTGTGTACAGTGTAATTGGATGATATAATCTAATAAAATGTACAGTGAAATTTAATTTAAGAAGGGAAATGAAACCCGAAAGGGTGAAGAACAAGTTGCCCACTAGTAGTGATGGTTGCTACTAGTTGGTCTAAATTATTGTATATTGCTGTTAGTCTTCCTCCTAATCACTGGGTATTAGTGAGGGGTGTGCACACTAGGGACATTCTGTTTTATTTTATGGCCAATTAGGGTTACGCGCGACCCTCTGTAAAGTAGGTGGTGACAAGGACTAGTCCCGGCTTACTGGCGTTCTCTTTCCCTTTCTTAAATAAAGTAATAATATGTTATGTGACTATTTGAACTTGATTGAGTATTAAAATATTTATGAGACTATATTATGTATAAAATGTTTTGAACTGAAATTATTTATTTTACGGGAAGGAGTTGGAATTACTCAGTTTATCTGATTTTTAGGAGTTTTCTCTCTTTTCTTGTTTCTGATTTATTTTGCAGATTGGTAAAAAGGGTACTCGGTTACGTGTGAGGAGACGTTAGAATAATCACGTAGCTAAGACAATTTAGTTTATTCCCGAATTTAATTATTTCCTCTCAATTATTGGTTTCAAATAATTGCAGTTTTGATGTAATGACTATTTTATTTTGCCACAACTTAGACCACTTAGTTTATTTAAATATTATGTTATTTTTGCTTTGCATTTATTTTCTACGGAAAATAAGTGTAGCAGTAACACTCCCAGAGTTCGATGGTTGGGTTTTTGAAAGTTAAAGGTTACTCTTATTCTTTTAAAGACTCGAATTTTGGGGGTGTTACAACATTCCTAATAAAACTGTGTTATTTAATAGAATACAAGGAGCCACATGGTATTCTAAAATGGATTGTAAGAGTGGCTACTGGCAAATTAAAATGGAAGAAGAAAGCATTCCTTTAACTGCATTTAGTGCCCCTCAAGGGCATTATGAATGGCTAGTAATGCCTTTTGGATTAAAAAATGCTCCACAAATATTCCAGAGAAGAATGGATAATATTTTTAGAGAACTTAATCATTGTTGTTTGGTCTATATAGATGATATCCTAATATTCTCAAAAGATTTAGAACAACATAAGAATGATCTTAAAGCAGTAACTCAAAAATGTGCAGATCATGGTATAATCCTTGGAAAAGATAAATGTGTTTATGCTAAACAAGAAATTGAGTTTCTTGGATTAGAAATTAAAGCAGGACAAATAATAGTGCAAAAACATATTTTAGAAAAAATCGAAAAATTTCCAGATAAATTGAAGATAGAAAACAACTAGAAAGATTTCTAGGATGTTTAACATATGCTTCTGATTTCATAGAAAATCTTGTTCTATTAAGAAAACCATTACAGAAAAAACTCAAGAAAGAAATAACTTGGAACTGGAAGGAAAGTGATTCCAAAATTATTCAAACTTTAAAAGCTATGTGTAAAGATCTTCCTGTACTAACACTGCCTACTAGTGAAGATGATTTAATCCTTGAAATAGATGCTAGTAATGAGCACTGGAGTGTTGTGTTAAAAATCAAAGAAGGAGGAAGACTTTGCAGATATAGCAGTGGAAGTTTTAATAAAGTTGAGTTAAATTATCCCAGAATGCAAAAGGAAATCCTTGCCGTCATTAGAGGGATCGAGAAGTTCTTAATCTTCTTAGCCCCTAAGCAGTTCTTAATAAGAACAGATTGCAAAAGCATACTTAGTTTTGTTAAAAAGAATTTGTTTAATATGCAAGCGCAAGGGAGACTCCTGCGTTGGCAATTATGGCTTAACCAATTCTCTTTTACTGTTGAACATATACAGGGATCGAAGAACTCTTTAGCCGATAGTCTAAACAGAGAATTGGCTAATGACGAAGAAGCAAAAGACATCAGATTAACCTCCTGCCCATCAACTAGAAAAGATGGAGGCAGAGAGAAAAACTCTTATTGAGGAAACTGATAAAGCAATGGAGCGGGATTCACCCTCCACTTGGGCCTTGATGGAGGCCATGATTATTTCATCAAAAAGAAGATCTCGAGATGGTTTAATTAAAAGTTGTCATGTAGAAGTTCGAAGGTTCCTAATGTACGAAGTGATGGTCATTATCCTGAGGCTCATTCCTGATATTCAGGATATAATACTAAATAAAATAAAAGATAATAATTTTAGGTTCTTGTATGATCTAGTTGTATCAAGGTCATACAAGATGTATGATGTCTATGATCTATGGGGAAGTAGAATAATATTCAACACCAATTCCAGAGTGGGTATTGTGTCAATTCATCCACATTCACCGGAATGGAGGGTACCTTATGTAGCAGAGCACTACAAAGCTTGGGATTATGGGATGGTTCATAGTATTGTACCATTTCCTGATAATAATACTACGTTCCTTGAGAAGCTCACGAAATTCCAGAAGTATGTTTTTAGAAGAATTTATGAAGCAACAAGATATAAAGGAAGAGTTGAACAAGTCCAAGTGCAAAGTGCAAACATTGAAAGGGTTGAAGGAAAAATTAATTCTCCACATTTCCTGATCATGTTTGAAGAAGTTCATCGCAAACTTAAAGATCCAATCTGTATATGGCTGAGACGAGTAAAAGATCCTACAAAAGCAAGAGCTTATGGATTTTTCTATATTGCTCAGTATCTTAACCAGTTCATAGCCTTAAAAGAAGAACCACCAGTCATAATACATGTGGGAAATACTACTATAGTAGCACCAGAATGGTTAAGAAATTATTTAGAAGAAGGAGTATTACATGGTGAATCAGTGTATGATTATCTCGAACAAGTTAAAGCTGGGAGATATTTATCCTTAGAGGGAAAATAGCACTTATTGGAGATCTTTGTCACATGGGATGAATCCTATGTTGCTAAATGTGTGATGGATCTAGGTATAGTAGAAGACAACCCAATGTATGTCCCTTATGAAGAGAGTAAGGACAACAAAGGCAGTCTACAAGATATAATGGAGTCCTGAGCCCACACCAGCAATTATGTATTCTATTTTTACTGTTGTAGCGCGTTTTATTTGTTTTAAAGAATCTTTAGAAAAGCAGTGAACGATATTCACTCACTAGTAGAAAAATAGCAAAGGGCACCGGTTCAAACCCGCCTTAAGGCACCGGTTTGAACCGGTGCCTATGTGGGGGGTGCCAATTACCCCCCTTTTTGGCACCGGTTCAAAACCGGTGCCATAAACCGGTTTTGGCACTGGTTAACCGGTGCCTTAAATAGTTCCGCGAAATATTATTTTTTAGTGGAAGCTCTTTTAGGCACCGGTTATTTTTTAACCGGTGCCTTTTTGGTTTTTTTTTTTTTTATTTAATTTTTTTTAACTTTTTTCTTGCAATAATAAAAAAAATAATATAAAAACAAGCATCAGAAATACAACCCATACAAAAATAAATGGTAAAATACGGAGTCTTGAAATTGTTATATTCAAGATCAAAACAATGGTAAATCACATTATATTCAACCAGTAAAATGTTATTGTACAATACAATAAAAAATAAAAAAAATTAAAAAATTACAATGAATTATAATGAAATTCAACTCAGAAATTGATATTGTAAAACAATTAAAAAAAATTACAACATCAAAACAATATTCCAAAATCAAAGTCTTGATTCCTTGTTGCATGAATTAACACCTGCATCAATTAAAACCCAGAAATTATTAAAACAAAAAAAAATAAAAAAAAATAAAAAAAAACGAGAAACAATAATTTAACCCAGAAAACTCATGCATGAAAGAGAAAGAGAAAGACAAAATCAACTCAGAAAACCGCATAAACAATGAATTATAATTAAACCCAAATAAATCAATCAAAACCCAGCAAATCTACGAACTCCAATTACCCCCCCCCCCCAAATCAATCAAACCCAGCAATCAATTAAACCCAGCAAACCCAGAAAATCAATTAACCCCAAAACTTTCGAAAATCAATTAAACCCAGCAAACCCAAAAAATCAATTAACCCCAAAACTTTCGAAAATCAATTAAACCCAGAAATTTCGAAAAATCAATTAAGTGCAAAAAATGACAAAATTAATTAACCCAAATAATTCCAAGATCAATTACACCAATCAATTTCGAACAATATTACAACAATCTAACCCAAAAAAATTAAGGCATATAACATAAAAATTAAACCCAGAAACCCTTACCCCGAATAATTAAACCCAGAAACATGCACTAACCTCAAATTTGACCTGAAAATAAGCGGACTTGGTGGTGGCGGTGGTTAGTGGCGTCGGTGGTGGTGGGAAGAAGACAGAAGACAGGTCAGAGATTGAGACAGAAGAGGACAGAGAGGACAGAGAAGAGAGGTCGGAGAGAGAAGAAAGGTCGGAGAGAGAAGGAGGGGAGGAGAGGAACGCCGAGTGCCGATAGAGAAGGAGGGGAGGAGAGGCGCCGTCGAGATCAGAGGAGAGAGAAGGAGGAGAGAGAAGGAGGTAGGTTAGCTTAGGGTTTATATATAGGAGAAGGCCGGGTTTTTTTTTGGTGCACCGGTTCAGTGGCACCGGTTCAAACCGGTGGCCTTTTAATTTTTGGCACCGGTTTGTGCTGAACCGGTGCCATTGTTCTTGGTCTAAATCCTCGTTCAATTGTAGGCCAGTTTTTGGCACCGGTTTGGCTTGAACCGGTGCCAATTGGGGGTTGCCTTTTTGTATTTTTCTACTAGTGACTTGCTGAGTCATGGTTTTCTGTAAGCCATAGAAAGTGTCGGTGACTTTTGTGAGTCTTCCCCTATATAAAGGGCATTAGGCAAAGAAGTGAAGGCAAAGTTGGAAGAGTTAGCTAGAGAATTGCTCTGAAAGCATTAGAGAGTCCTCTAGAGAAAAATACTCACCTTAAGAGACAGATTGGTTCTCCATCTCTCTTAAAGTAGAGAAAACTCTAGTTCAGCTTATGTCTGTTTAAACTTTTAGTTTGTGTGTTTGTTGTAATATATGAGTGTTGTAATCTTTTCAAATTAAATATAAGTTTCGTTCAAGAAGGAAACGTTATCCCCTTGAACCTTATATATCAAATGAGTTATCTTTCTGTTTAGTTCCATCATAAACACGGTAAGGATTGTCTAATTAGAGATTACGGTCTAAGGTAGGAAACGAATTAGATTTGTGCTGAGCCTGATCTAAGGAAAACAGGGTTGGGGTTAGCTACCTTGGTAAAGCCGGAAGCTCAGAACACTGGAGGTTCCGTTGTCGACTAAGTTCAGGTATTGGTCAAAACTCTCTAGTTAAATAACTATTATTGCGAAGCATGGTGGGCTTTTAAACTGTTAAAATAATTTATTTTGATGTATAAGTAGTAGAGCTGTGATAACTAGTACCGTTAAAAGTCATTTAAGTAACTATCAGATCGAATTATAGTAAAAATCAGTGTATTATTAAAAACTGTTATTTTAAATTAAGGTACTGTTATTAATTTATCAAATATTGTTATTGAGTCATTAAGTACTGTTAATTACCCTAAATAATATATATATATATATATATATATATATATATATATATATAATAAAAATAAAAAAAAAGCTAACGTCACTTGGTATTGGGCGGGGTAGCCTATACCGGGTAGCGGTCCATCATTCCCGTACTTGCACTTCTAAGCTAACAAGATGTCATGTCACTCATTACTCACCGGCATACTAAAAAATCAAAGGAGTTTCCTCGGACATACTTTCGAAATCAGCTTATGTGCATGTTTGTCCATGTCATTAGAAGGGGTGAACATGGTCTGGTTTGGTGCGGTTTGAGTATAAACCAAACCAAACCGCAAAATACGGTTTGGTCAATTTTCCAAACCAAACCAAACCATATTAATATTGAAACCAAACCGTAATAATGCGGTTTGGTGCGGTTTGGTTTGCGGTTTATGATGAGACGACATTTTTTCCTAAAAATTGTCAAATATTAATAAATTTATAATAAAGTTCAAATAATTAGCCCAAACGGATTAAATTATACTACAAAGTTTTAATAAAAATAACAACCAACTAATCAAGTGCTAACACAATAACACATAATAAAAATAATACATAACAAATTAACAGTGGAAAAAAACATAATACATTTGTCCAAAAAAAAAAAAAAATTCATACTACATTATAGTTTTTAATAATTGGCAGCAACTTGACTACATCAGGGGCTACATTATGCAATATCAATGATTGTCGAAGCTAAACTGATCTTGGAGTATAGTAGTGTACAGAATTATTGACCGTCTTCTAATGATTTTTCATGTTTTTTATTACTTTTTTTCTTTTTTAAATATATAATAACTATTTTAATTTTTATAAATATTAAAATGCGGTTTACTGGTTTACGGTTTGGTTTGGTTTATAATTTTTGAAAAACCAAACCAAACCGCAAACCGTATTTCCCAAAAAATCGAAACCAAACCGTATTTTTCCAAACCGTAAACCAAACCAAACCGCTAAAATGCGGTTTGGTCTGGTTTGGTTACGGTCCAGACCAAACTCTGTACAGCCCTAGTCATTAGTCCTTCAAACAAGTATATTACCGTTTTTCTATTATTCCACTACATGTGAACCTCATTCGGGGCGACTTTTAAAAATTGAAATATTAATCATGTTCATATAATAAAATGGATGAACATTTATTTTAAATCCCAAAAAAAATAAAAGGACGATCTTTGATATAGCTCAAAATTCATGATTCAGAGTTATAATATCATGTTATGATCTAAGGAACTCAAATAAAATGGATGATTATGCAAATAAATTGCTAATTAACTATTGTGTTGAGTGGTCCTACAATAAATAATCAAGTTATATTATTCCAGCATGTTTTTTTTTTTGGTGTTCCATCCGGTTCACCCTTTGGGCTAATCCGGATTCGGGGATCAGTTCTGGGTGGTTAGGTTCCAGTCCCCTCCCGATAGTTGTTGCGGGGGATCGAACACGGGTCCTCCCTACCAAGTGTAGTCCCAATCACCACTACACCAACAACCAATTGGTATATTATTCCAGCATGTAATATTATATGTGATAGAGTATAAAAACATATTCTTGGGCCTCAACCATAAGCTTAAGATTTTGGTTGAGTTGGTCCTCTAACATGGTATCGGAGCTAGCGTGACACAAAGGTCACAGGTTCGAATCTCATCCACCCCTCCTTCAAAGTGGAATTAATTCGCACCAAAAAATAAGTTCAAATCAGATCATCGTTTGATGTGTAATTTTTTATCATTAATATTTAATTTTGTAATGAAAAAAATTATGAAAATTACATATTTATAGAATACAATTATTACGAATCTAACAAGATCTCATTTGATATATTTTTACCTTACAAATTATCGTACTCTTAAGGTCAAAGATAGACAATTAGATCAGATCAGACCAGATTTTAACTGTGATTCATCAGGCGTTAACTGTGAAAAAAGCCCATATTTTATCATGAAAGACATTAACAGTCTTCCTGTGTCATAACTATTACAGCAGTAGAAAAACATAAAAGAAAGGGTGCTTATTTGCTGTATAGTTAATAAATAATTAATAAACCGCATTTAAATATGAAAGGGGATGTAGCTCAAATGGTAGAGCGCTCGCTTTGCATGCGAGAGGCACGGGGTTCGATCCCCCGCATCTCCAAATTTTTATGTATTTTGTGATCTGTTTGCATATTAAATCTATTAATTTTGGCACAATATCAACTCTATTAATTACTCCATTGTTTATATTCTATTTTTAGGCAATGGTTTATGGTTACAGCAAGGTTCACGCCATTACATACTTAAGCCCTTTTTTTTCAGAAGAGCAAAAATTGAAGAAGAAAAGAAAATACAAGCAAACTGAAAAAATAAAGCTCCTAAGGAGGAATCAAGCGTGGACTTAAGCCCTTTCTACATACCGTAGCTACATCAATCATGGGCTCTTGAGACTTGGTTTCTTCCTAGTTCCTACATTGATACAGACAAGATAATAAATATCTAGCAAAATGATTTTGATGTCTAGAAAAATGTTGTGTACAGCCAATATTTTCCATTATACTACGTATTTTGACTAGGTTGCACAGAAGCAGATACGGGTACAAAATGGATACGGGTACAAAATGGATACGGATACCGGGACGGGATATGACAAAGTTATAATTCCAAACAAACGAGTACAGGGATACAGCAGGAAAAAAAAAATATCAACAAAATATAAATCTATATAAAAAATATCACAAATTCACAACATAACAACATTAATGATTAAAATCACATTTAGTCTTGAAAACAAAGAAAGAAAAATAAATAAAAACCTACTAATTGTAGGAATTGAAATAGGAAAATTTGCAAATTTCTGCCATTTAAAACTTATATTTTGCAAATTGCAGTCATTTAAAAACAAATTGCAGCCCAAAAGTTGTTATAAATTGTAATTTGCAGCATAATTCAATTTTTTCATCGATTTGCTTGTCGAAAAATGTTCGGTAAAGATTGTAGCGGCCATTTTAATGTAAGTGCCTCGTTTTTACAAGGAAAAAATAGTTGCCCACAAATCAATAAATTTTTATTACACAAAACGATGCACTTACATTGTTTTTTTTTTTTTTTTTGCCAATTTTGAGCTCAATTTGGATCTTTCATGGCTAAAATGGCCCCTAAAACCTTAAATGAACATTTTTTGACATGCACATCGATGAAAATAGTTAATTTAGGCTGCAATTTACAATTTATAACAACTTTTGGGCAGCAATTTGCAATTTTTTTTTAAAATTGCTGCAATTTGTAAAATACAAGTTTTAAATGCTGCAATTTGCAAATTTTCCATCGAAATATGAGGAAAACATAATAACACCTATGATTGAAAAAAAAAAAAAAAAAAAAAAAAAAAAAAAAAAAAAAAAAAAAACTCAAATGAATGCAGAATGTAGAAGAAAAAAAACAACCGAATCAGAACAAAAGAAACCGAGAGTAAAAGAAAGAAGCAGAGTGCTCCGCAGCTGGTAGTCGCCTGGTCGGAAATGGTGGGGGCCTGTCAGAGATAGTCAAATATGGTGGTCAGGCAACAAGACTACAAAAGCAGGTCGCTGATCTACTCCATCGTCTTTGTTTTTTAAGATTTAGGGTTTCTAAATCGCAAAGGTAAGTAATTAAAGAAGGGTTTTTTTTGTAGGGTTGGGCTTCAATTTGTAATAGGGGACGTCCAAAAAGTACCTAAGCCATATTCAAAATGTCCCCAAGTCACCTGAATAATGTACCCAAAAGGCTCCCCGTACCACTTTTTAAGGGTACGCCATGGGGACGTATCCTAGGCGTACTCGTACCCGTTTCTGTCCCCGATACGTCCCCGGTACAAAAACGACATAGAGGAAGCGTATTCGTGCATCATTTTATTTTGAAACTTGGGGCTAGGGGTGTAAATGAACCGAGCTGATTAATAAACTACTCGATCTCAGTTGAAGCTCGTTAATTTGATAAATGAGCAGAGTTTAAACAAATGTTGAAGTTTGTTTAATAAATAAGCTTAAACACAAACATATATATGCTAGCTCAGATAAGTTCATGAGCAACTCGTTTATTTATGTTCATATATAACCTTATAGGCTTATATTAACGATTTGCCATGAAAGTGTAGACACCTGATTGTGTCTCCCTAAAAACCAAACCCAGTGATGAATATATTTCACGTCATTGATTAT
Organism: Chenopodium album; assembly: GCF_948465745.1. NCBI lineage: Eukaryota > Viridiplantae > Streptophyta > Magnoliopsida > Caryophyllales > Amaranthaceae > Chenopodium > Chenopodium album. The sequence continues at coordinate 13,613,661 of NC_137834.1, forward strand.
CGAACGAGGTGAAATGTGAAAGAGTCTCGTGATGCACTTGTTTTTAATATATATACTTCTTTCTATTTTCGATAATATTTCATTTCGTACCTTATTTATGGAAAATGTCCAGTGCAGTTTAGTTTGGTCCATGATATAGGTCCAATAGTAGTGTAGTTGGATGGGGCTCGAAAAGAGCTTTTCAACGATATATTATAAGCCCAATTTCGATGAATAATAAGGAATTTATGGCCAAAATACTATATTGGGCCCAAAATAATTTTATATATGACCCAATGATCAAGTGGAGTGTCCATTAATTATTATTCCTAAAGTTATTAGGATTAACTTTAATCTTCTAGAATAATCTAGTAGATTATTTTAAGTTCTAATGGAATTAGGATTAATAATTATACTTTTACTTTTATTTGGAAAAGATAAAGAATTTAATTTGGGATAAAACAAATATTTTAATGATAAACTGATCTTAAATTAATGATAAACACGGAGTCTAATCGTCTAATTATATTAGGGGAAGGACTTCGTACAGCTGTTTTATCGTAGCCGCACCATCGTGCTGCGAGGAGTCTATCGCGACACGATAGGCATATCGCATCACGATAGGGGCAGTTTTACACCAAGTCAAATTCTTACTCTTTTCTAAATGTTCCGGATGTTTTCTCTATAAATAGGGGCGTTATTTCCCCATTTTCAATCACCAACAATCAACAATCATTTAATTTTAATTCTCTTCTCTCTCAAAGCTAGAAGCTTGTTCTTTCTCCCTCTTTCTAAGCCTAGCCTTTAAATACAATACAGCATTCACGAGTCTTAGACACACCTAGCCAAGCTCGAAGTTTCCTTCTCCCTAGACGCAAAAGGTTGATACTTTCTAAGGGTATGGTCCCAAATCCCTATTTCAATTATTTAAATTAATTGTTTGATTTAATATTTTCTTGAAGTTACTAACGTGTGTATTATTTTGATAGAAAGAGATGTGAGGCAACAAAGTAAGTAGTTTTATTGTTATATGTCTATAAGAAGCATGCGTATATTATTTTAATTCCTAGTATAATGTTAGGATGTCTTTTATTACTTTCTAGTATCATGCTTAGGCTGCTTTCTATTTTCTTCTATCATATTAGTCTCATGTTAGGGTTAAAGCTTTGATCATTATTGTTTAGTGACATGCTAGGATTTGTTATTAATCATGTTAGTATCATGTCTAGTATCTTGCTAATATTATGCTTTGATGAGAATATTATGATGATTTGTTGTATCAATATTATTATATTGCTTGATAATATTGTTATCGCTTGATCACGCCCTCTCTTGCAGGTTTAAAGGGAATTTGTACTTGAAATCATGCTTAATAAAATAATTAATAATTTTAGTTAGGCTAATATGATTTTAATTCAAGTGACCGCCAATAATAGATTTGTTTGTGCATTAATATTCAACCAACATAGATTAAACAGGTTTAGGATTTATATTGTATGTTAGTCAGAAAGCGCACAAGAATATGAGAAGAATAAAGTAGAGGCCTATTTAGGGGCAGGTTTAATCTCTATTAGGTTGGATTTGTACCTTCATCCCGAATATCCAGTCATGATTTAAGACCACTAGGGAGTTAGCGACCTCATGGATCGTGAAGGGGTGTAACCTTCACCCTGTGAAAAGTTTACAAGTTTCTAAAACTTGTTGGCGACTCTTTTGCTCTAGATTTCTTCCCTTTGAATGCCACCATACCTAAGTGTATGATCACAATTGGGCTCAAGTGTGGGATGCTTGGAATATTCCCTACAGAAAGTAATTAATTTAAGGGAAAACAGGTCAGGGAAAGTAGCAAATCACTAGCAAAAGGAATAAGATACGATATCTCAAAGTCGAAAAGTGGTGTTATGTGAAATATAGATTTGTTATGAGTAAATCATTTATAATATTTTATGAATCATTGTTTTTTTTCACAATTTTTAATTAACTCTTAACTTTATATTTCGTATTTAAGACTTAATTGTTATGCTAACTTCACAATTTTCAAATGCCAAAATTAAAGTACAAAACTCGTTATTATTAAACTCTCTTCATGAAATGCTCACTATTAACTCGTTTAATAAACGAGTCGTTCACAAACCATTTGTGAACATATAGTTTACTAAATGAGCTTAGCTTGAATATATTTTTAAGCTCGCTTGAAAGCTCGAGATCGTGCTCGAACTTGCCTAACTTAAATGATTTTTAACATGAACAAGGTAGTACTCTGCTCGTCTTGGCTCAGCTCATTTACACTCCTACTTGGGGCACATGACTTGTATTACCCACCAAATGGCCTAGCATTCTGCGTGCATAGTTGACATTCTCTTTTGGGAGTTGTATGGATTTTATATCCATGGTTCACTACATGGATTGGTATGGATTTTATATCCCATACCAATCAAAAATTATTTGCTTTAATCCTAGATTGGATAATATATAGCCCATTCATGATGTATGGTTCAATATTGGAATAGAGTATGAATCCTGTTATAGTGTAGCCACATAATTACATAAAAAAAAAAAAAAAAAAAAAAAAAAAAAAAAAAAAATTTAAAAAACCTTAATGACACTAGGGTAGCCTACGCGCGCGAAAGATTTAGCTCTTGTAGAGAAATTGTATTTGGTGTGTATTTACACCTCTGGTTTAGGTGGTACACTTGCTAGTTTTAATACGTACTATTTGGTTTATGTGCCTATGTGGTGACTTTGTAGAAGTATAAAAAAGCGACCAAAATCTTTTATGACAATTATTTTTTGAAACGAACCCTCAAAAGTTTAACACTATTATTTCAAAATTATTATTAAATAATATTTAATTGATTTGCATCAATTCACATCTTAAACTATCATTAGTGTAGAACTTTTAATTGATTTGCATGACTCAATAATACCTAGCGCGTCTTTCTTCAAATGAATTTTTTTTTTAGCTTTGGTCATATGCAGTAACAATATGCATGTGAAATGTTTGTTTTAGCTAAAAACTTAATAATCTAAGTTCTTTATTGTTCTACGACCATCTGATATCTATATCTATATCTAATACTAAATCAACAACCACTTAGTTATATTTTTATTCATAAATTCTCTTCATAATAATACTCCGTACAAGTCTAGTTTTTTAGTTTAACATCAATTTTTACTCATAAATTCTCTTCATAATAAAGTCTAGTTATATTTTTACTCATAAATTCTCTTCATAATAAATCAATAACCACTTAAATATACTTTTACATTACACTTCTACCAAACCCAACTTTCTAGTTTAACATCTGCTTTCTTTAATTACTATGCATAACTTTATCCAGAAATAAAAATGTTAAATTATAAATTTCAATAATCACACATTCTTATATGTGGCTAGCTAGCCATAGTGAGGGTTACTTTGTCAGTGTTACATACAGACGTTACTTAGTTAGTATTATAGGAGTTACTCTGTCAGTGTTAGCATTATATGGGTTATTTCATTCGTGTTATAGGGGTTGCTCAGTCAGTGTTACATGGATTATTTCGTTAGTGTTATATGAATTACTTGATCAGTGTTACAAGGGTTACTTTGTTAGTGTTATATGGGTTACTCAATCAGTGTTATAGATAGGCAGTTTAATAATTATCTTGTAAATTTTTTATTCTATTATCATAGTATTTGTTACTTCAAATTAAAATAAATCCATTTAATATTAGAAAAGGTATTAGGTGCGGATTGCCACAAGAAAATTTGCGTGCGGCAGACTGGCTAATATATTTTACTTGTTAACTGATATGTTTCATGTGTTGGCTGATATGTTTTATTTGTTGGCAAATATGGTTTTTGTGTTGGCTAACATATTCCTTTTGTTGGCTGATATGTTTTTTTTTTTTTTTTAATAATTTTTGATATGTTCCTTTAGTTAGCTGCTTTCAGTTGGCTGATATATTTCTTTGGTTGGTTGAAATTTTTATTTTGTTGGCTGATATGTATATTTTAATTGTTGGCTTATATGTTTCATTGTGTTGGCTGATATGTTTATTTTGTTGGCCTACTTGTTGCTTTTGTTTGCTGATTTCATCCTTTTGTTGGTAGATATGCTTCATTTGTTATAGCTAAAATGTTCCTTATGTTGGCAGATATGTATCTTTTGTTGGATAATATGTTCCTTTTATTGTCTAATATGTTTCATTTGTTGCCTAATATGTTCCTTGTGTTGACTGTTACATTTTTATCAATGCCTGATATGTCCCTAATGTTAACTGATATCATACATTAATTGGCCAATATGTTCATTTTAATGTCTGATATGCATCATTTGTTGGCTAATATGATTAACAAAATACAGTATATTTGTATTTCCTTCTCTCTCCTCTTGGATGATACGCTTATCTATACTATATACTAAAGTAATCACCAGAGTTATCCCTTAAGTACACATGTCACATTCACAACAAAAATTTTCCCGCCCAAATATTTTTTAGCTTTTTTTTTTAAAATTTCTTTTTTTCCCTTAAAAAATAACATGATAAAAAAAAATTAATGAAAAAAAACTTACAATAATTTATAAAATATTTTAAATAATGTATCTAACATGAGAATTTTAAGGATAGACATGATATGAATTCAAATTCAAAAATAAAAAATGTTACATATAAGCCATTTCATTTAAACTAACTCCATTTTAATTGAATTTTATTAATTAATTAATTTATTTTTATTTTCAAGTCTTATTATTATAAATCCGTGCATTTGCACGGGGATAAAACTAATTAACAACAAAAACAAACAAAAATCACCGATCGTTACGTTCTCCAATCCAAACACACAAAAACCATACCAAACAAATGACGTTCTTTCTCCTCCCCTTCAATGGCAGGTTCACCATCTCACAATCTTCATCATCTCCTTCACCACTTTCTCTCTCCTTTCCTTCAATGGCAGGTTCACCAAATCCCCACTCACCAATCTTCACGCCACCCCACCCCACCTATCCCACCGTCTACCAAACTCGCCGCTTCCACGAACAACCGCAACACCAGCCGAACCCAAGTGAACTGAAATCACACCACCTGAAATCGCGACTTAAGAAAACTGAAATCACACCCCAGGCGAACTGAAATCGCAATCGTCTATCGTCATCTTCGTCCACCTTCCATCGCAAATCGCACTTCGTCATCTTCGTTTGGAGGGTTTTTCGATTTAATCTTCGATTCGATTGCCTGAACAAACATAATGATCTTTGTTTTGTGAATTGTGAGCCCTAAAATCCCAATTTTCTTAGATAATTGAAATGAATGGGTAATGCATTTGAAGGGGAAAGGGTTGCCGCACGATTGGGTGTGGTAGGCGGACTGTCACACCCAATAGTTTGTGTTAATATTATCATTATAATCATAAGCGACATAACAAATATTTTAAACCTAAATTACGGATATTAGAAAAATTAAATCAAGATCTACCAAAATTTGAAAATTTTGGAAGAATTCATACATAAGTATTTTAAATTCATGTTGATCTCTCATCTAGCTGAAATAAAAGACATTAAAATCACAACTTATTTTTTGAAACTTCATCCAATAATATGAATTTAGGTGCAACTCCAAACTGATTTCATTTCTTCTAATTGCTTTTTTTTTTTTACCGGTAAACTACGGGGAGGGGTCCCATCCTATCTCAGGAGTGGGGCTGTGAGAAGTCGAACCCCCATCACATGGGGGGAGATGGAGGGACCAACCATCCCTCCATCCCCTCACTCCTCTTCTTCTAATTGCTTTGACAATGCTACTTATGTCATTTTCAAGAACTATCGGCCCAATATCTTTCCTAAAACCACCCACATCTTTATGAGCAGTATAACTATATTTTTTTTATTTTAGAAGTATGTGTGACAAGTGATTATAATCCTTGAGTAGAAAAATTCAAATAACATATATATTTTTGATAAAAAGTTTATGTTAAAATTCAATAAACAACGACTCGGGCATCGCATGGAGAAAACTAGTGGTATTCATAATTGAAATCCGAATAATCTAATATATATATATATATATATATATATATATATATATATATATATATATATATATATATATATATATATATATATATATATAATTGAGATCATGTGAGAACCAAGGTGAATAATAGGAACTAAGAACCAATCTCAATCATTGATCGCACTCAATCTGATGGCTCACGTCTCACCCGCATTCATTAATGGCATTTTCGTAATTATGCGTTTTTTGCAACTTTTTTCCAGCTTAACATAATAAATTTTTTTGGTATCCAATTAAATACGAGATTATTAATTTCTTTTAGAATTAAATAATTTAAATGACACGTAAGCAAAATTGGCGAATGAGATTACCCATTTTAAATTAATTAAATATAAAATATTATCTTTTGATATCAGAAATTTTATCTAAATATATAACAAATTTTAGCACATAAATATATGTATAAAAAATTATTTTAAAAAATTCAAACAAATCGTGCATTGCATAAGCTTCATCTAGTTTAGCTAATTAATGTGCTAACTGCTAGAGAACCGTGCATATACTACATAATGGCATCCGATGAATCAATGGGTACTGTTTGGGCACCAAAATGGTCATCCAATTTGGGCCTTATTTCTCAATTGGGCCACCAAGTGCAATATGCTTAAGTGTTAAAGCAAGCATCAGTCCAAAGGCCTTAATTAAGTCCATCAAAAGAGCCCACGCGCTCAAGGTGACAAGGTTTTACACGTGTCTTGGGGGCCTCATCTTAATTACTATTCTATGGGTATAAATAGTCTAAATTCTACCATAACTAGGAATCTAATATTAAGCCTCAAACACTTACTCTCTTGCATAGCATTTAATATCATTTCTTTGTAGTAAAGGACTGACTTAAGCATCAGAGGGGTCCTTAGCCAACCCCCAAGGCCAATTAATATGCTTTGCTATGCAAGAAACCCTCAATCCAAAGTCAATTGGACCGAGCCCCCTTTTTAGCCCAATGGACTAAGGATCTTCTTAAGTCCACGTTGTGTTTACCGAAACAAGTACTATTAATCAAACAATACCCAATAATGATGCTATCAAACTTTGGTGCTAAAAAAAGGAATACAATCACACAGAGAAAGAAATATCTATAGCTCTCCAAAATTCATTGTGATAGAAATTATAAAAATAGACTTCGTGTATCTTTAAAATAAAGAGTTTACCAAAAATTTAAAAAATAAAATAAAAACTGATGCGGTTCCAAGGCATCAATATTGTTATTATAATTATTTTTATTGTTATTTTTAGTTTATTATTAGATGACCGAATTTATTAGGATATTTTTGTTAGTTTAATTCGGTTAGTATAAGATAAGCTTAACTTTAAAGATCATATTTGCAAAATATTATCTTTACAAGTTAGAGTTAGTTTCCTAGTTAGATTAGAATTTGTTTTACCGATTTTTAGGCTAATTATTTAGCTTATAAATACGTGATGGTGTTTAACGAAAAGTATGATTGATTGATTTGAAATTTATAAAGTTTTACGTAAGCTTGTGCTTGTGTATTCTTGGCCTAGTTTAGGTTTTAAGCTCGTGTTGCTTAGCGTTTCTTGACCGAGACTCAAGATTCCAAACCTTTCAACTGCGATTGAAGGTTATATCCATCAAAATTCATATCAAATTGGTGTGGCTGCTGTTTGACGAGGGACGAGTTTGACAATTTGTGTCAAACATAGTCGAAGATAATAGAAAGTTCTTGAAATCTGAAGTTGGTTGTCGTCCATTGTGCAACTCACTCTTTTATGTTCATGGAATAAATAAAATTAAGAATTGGATGGGGGAGAAACAAGGGAGAGAAGCCCATTACAAAAGCCTAAAATAAAATTTCGTTCTAAACCACTTGACAATAAGAACAGTAGTCCGCTTGGAAAATAAACTAAAAGCCCTATACTTTTTTTCAATATGGGACTAAGTAGTACAGACAAACCATACTTGCACTTGCACTTAACAAGAAGCATCATAAAACTCCATGTATGTAAGAGTTCAGAACATAGATGTAATATATTGTAGTACTAAAATATCAAAGTTGTAGCCACTTAGAATATTAGCTTATATTATAGGGCTACTTTGGATGTTAGATACTATTGCACTTTGGGGAGGAATTCTAATTATATACTTCACAATTACTGAAGTTGGAAATATAACAATTTTCTCTAGGCATCTAAATGAAACAAGTTTACAGAATGCTTATCCATTGATTTAGTATCTAGAGATTCTAGACAAGACAAATCAATGATACTTCAACAATATCAAGCTTTAACATCGATCAACATTCGTTACTGATTTATAATTTGAAATCAACTGAGAATTTATAAGTCGTTTGAAGAAAAGAAAGGAAAAGAAAAGTAAACTTCTCCTGCAGAAAACTCATGCAGTGTGCAAGTTAGTAAAGGTACATAATGATTACAGTTCTTACAAATTCGAAAGAATTTTTGTGTCAATTTCGGTGTTTTGAGATTCTCTGCTTAAGTTCACCCTTATTAGCACCAATAAGCCTGTCAACCTCTTTCCCCTTCCTAAAAAATACGAAGGTTGGCATTGCATCAACCTCGAATTCACTGGCAACATCCTGTAAAAAAAGGGGATACAAAATCAGTTCTCGAGCAATACAGATGAAAGAATGATTTGAAACAAAGAGCAGCAATTTAGGAATATGGTTGTCTTTACCGATAGCTCATCCACATCGATTTTGACAAACTCAACATCTCTGTACTTTGTTGAGAGATCTTTGACAATCGGTTCCATGTATTGGCATGGTCCACACCAAGAAGCTGAGAAGTCTACAATCATCTGCAGCTCCCAAAATGAAACAAGAATTGGAACTTATAACACAGATACTGATAGACAAGAATTAGCAACAAACAGAACTCACCAATTTGTCAGAATTCTTTGAGGATTCCAAATGTGAACTCCATTGGTCTGTAGAATGAATTTCGACGACTGCTGGTGGTATGCCACGGGAAATACGAATCCCCATTTCAGGAAGCAGGTGGAAGCTAAGTTTGGAAATCTGTAATTCTTCGTGAATGATAAGCTTGAAGGAGGAATATATATAGATGATAAGTTGATGATCATTGTAGATTCCCCTTCTCCAACCTGGTATCAGATGCCTTCATTTCTGAAGTTGACATATATTATAGTTTATGTTGAAAGAGAGATGAAATTTTTGTTTTGGAATATATGTTACATGTCTCCGACTGAATTTAATCACTAGAAAGAATATAGCTTTTAGTCCAGAAACTGGGTCTTGTAGCCGAAACTACAGAATTTCAATTGTTGCCACTAGGATAATACCGCGAAATTAATACAAAAAGAATTGTCACAAACAAATGCTTACACCATACTCCTCAAAATGATGCTCAAGAAAAGAATGCGATTAAGGCATCTTTGAAAAACAGTAGAACGCCAACCCACTCTGTTTAACTAGAATCCACTTTTGTTATCACAAAGCACTGATACTGCTCAGTTTTAGCATCCTAATTCAATTTTAAAAAGTGCCACATGATTCATATTATAATCTCACTAATAAAGAATACTAAGTATTAAAGTCAGATCAAGGTACATAAGACAATAGACATGAATGTATATAGAATCAAATAGTTAGTACGCGGTCAATAGAGCTTAAAAACATGCAAGTTCATTGACAAAAAGACGCAAAAAGACAGTGCAACAAAAAGACAAGACAATGCGCAAGATAGAAGTTGCTTCTGCTACATAGGTGAGCATCTACTACTTCAACAAAAACTACCAACACTAGTACACTTCCCAGGAAGTGCAACTCCCAGAAAGTCGCAAACCCTTGATTGTGCACCTTGGGTCCAAGCAAACAACCATCACACCCTCTTTACCTCTGCACCTGTAAATTAGGATGTGTGGTCTGATTCAGCAAGCAAGATAACTTTTTCACGTAAAGCATAGAGCATATTAACACCCAAGCAAACAGAGAAATTATCAAGCAAAGAAATTTGCTAGACAAACGATAATGACTTTCTCCAGGTCATGTTATATTAGAGGGTTTTTATAAAACCATCCATTCACTTAAGTACAAAAGAGCAGTGCCCAAAGGAGGCAACTAAATTGGTGAATTCATAAATAGACCTACAAATGCTTACTATGCCCAGCGCACAGCAAAATCACCAGAACCCACCAACAATGAGCCAATAACCAAAAGACAACCTATATTTGCACGTGTTATGATGCAACCCCCATATTTGCTTCAGCATGATTGCCTTGTTCAGCAGAATGGTTGTAATATGGGTTCCCACCATTACCACCTCCTCCCCTGCCACCTCGTTTATTGTAGAAGTTCCTAGGGTTGTAGTTGTCATAATACTGACCACGTCCATTCTGGTAAGGCCCACCTCCCCTGCCACTACCCCTGCCACCTCGGCCATTAGGGTAACCTCTACGACCACCTACACCTCCACGGCCACCTCTCATGCCTCTTCTTGGATTGTACTGCTGCTCCCTGAAGTCCACATTTCTGTAGCCATGCTCTTCCTCAGCCTGTAATTGTCCTTGTTCTGTTTGGGGCCGTTGGGCTGAGTTCGTTTCAGGAGCATTACCTGCCTCCAAGTCATCCTACGAAACAAAAGCCCTAAATATTAAATTCACTGATAAACAATTAAACTGAACAAAATTAGTGCTGTCAAACGGTCAAACTCAAACCAATAACAGACCTTCTGAAACTCCTCAGCACTGCCAACTTGATGTTCCCTGGTTTCATAATCTTCATAATTAGCCAAATTCTCCTCCTGTAATTGTCCAATAATAAAAGTTAGTAAAGCTCCTAAGCTAACCTTGTAAACATCGTAACAAGTGTGTATCTATGCCACTACACAAGTATAATGGCAATAGAAGTGGTAGTGGTGGAAAAGTTAATTAAATTTGGAGTTATATTGTTTTTGGGGAGAGAATGGTTATATACCAGTACATTTAATTTTTCAGAGTGAGAGCACAGATATTGGGGATTCAATGTTTAAAAGTTGTGATTAAAAAATATAGGGGGGGGGGGGGGGACAAAAGAACAGAAATTTTAAATCCTACATCAGCTCAAGCACACCAATGAAATCCAATAGCACTACTAAACAGGAACAAAAACCACATTATGTATACCCCCAAAATGCCAACCTTTTTAAACACCCTCCCCACCCCCCACCCTTCTAAACATAAACAAAAATTAAATGGTATAGCAGACGAAACAGCGTTTCACAATTAATTCTGTTAGCCAAACTTGAAAGACACTTTCTCCTCGCGACTAAAAAAGCAGCCCTTAAGAAACCTTATATGCCTAATCCCTCAAGGTATGGCCTAAACCCAAAGTACCAAGTACTAAATAAACAATGATGCTTTCTTCAAAAAAAAAAAAAAATAAACAATGATGCTCAGTTTTCCTGAACAAAGCCAACACTTCCTGTCACAGCACTATTTATGCTCTCCCACAATTACCAGTAGGTCCAGTACAACTACAGTACTACAAGGAAACCTATCAGCAAAAGACATCTCCAAATGGTAATGACTACCTCATTATAAGATATTACATTCGCCTGATGCCCACTAGCAAAAAAAAAACAAAAAAAGCCAAGAGATGTGGCATACTTCTGATGTGAGGTTTACATTCAGACTTGATGACCATATAGAAGTTATTTGAACAAAACTTAGAGAGATATTAAGTATTCTATGACAAGGAAAAGAGCACCTTAGTCTTAGTTGTTTCTAGCGCATTATAGGATTTCCCAATGGTGACAACATAGAAAGTCACAAAATCTAAACCCACTAAATTTTCGTTCTTTTCTGAATTCTATTTATCTGAACTAAACTTAAGTTGTTATCTTAAGATACTGAAATGAACTTGGTAGGAATGTAGGACTTATTTAAGATCAACTTAAATAATTTTATTTTTTTTAAAAAAAAAAAAAAAAGAAAGATATCAATGGCAAAATAGAGATCTTATAAAAGGAGATATATCAATACATTGACCAATAAACACGACACGCACTCAAACCACGACCAGCTCTACTTAAACAACTATTAATACACTAAAAGACACAAAACCAACTACTACCTCAATTCTTCATGTATGTTCTACTAGGGGTGCTAATTGAGTTGAGCAGCTCACGAACAACTCAAACTTCACTTAGCCAACGCTCCGTCAAAACTCGACTCAAGTTAGTTCGACTTGAGATGTTAACGAGCACGAGTTGAGCAATCTCTAACTAAACCCGATAAGCTTGTGAGCAACTTGATAAAAAAATTTATTAATATAGAATTTATAAACAAAGTTACAATGTTTAAACAAGTTTGACAATTAATAAGTGTTAATTTATATTATCAAAAGAATATATAAAAAAAATAAAAAAAATATATAAAATGAACAAAAATAAATAAAACCATATAAATATAGCAAGGGCTAAAAATTTAACGAGCAGATCGGGAGCTACTCAACTCAACTAGGACCTTTAATGAGCACGTGTCTAGCCAGTTTTATAAGCTCGAAACTTTAACGAGCACAAGTTGAGCACATGTAAAATGTTTTCGAGTCGAGTTGAGCACCCCTTGGCTCGCTCAATAAACACCCCTATGTTCTATTCACTTACTATAGATACGATAGATACGTATTCAAGAAATTATTGAACAATATGGGTGGGTATAAGATAAAATGGGAAAATAATGTAAAAAGGTTGTTTGTGTAAGGAAAAGGTGAATAAGAGAGAGAGAGAGAGAGTAAGTAAAGGTATACTTATAACTGTTATGGGTAAGGTTAGATGGTAAAAAGGTAATGCCATAAATAGAATAAAGTAAAGTGGGTCGAACATTAAAGAACAGCCTAAAACAGAAAGTGGATAGTACTAAAAAGAATGGAGGGAGTACATGAAAATCTTAATTGGTCACTAATCACATCCAATGATGTAGCTCTCATTGAGTTTATATTACGGTAGTCTGTGTCTTTAGAAGGAAGAAATATGTCGATAATATTAAAATTGGAAGGTCATCAAACTTATTCAGATGAGGTTAAAAGAGTCAATTTCCTCTTAAGGTTGTACAGTTGGAACAAAAAAATAGTTGAATACAAGAAATGGCCAGACTTTGAGGTGTAGAGCAGATTTAGACAAGATTATCAAAGGAAAAATACTTCCTCCATTCCAAAAATATTACAACAATGGAGTTTCTACAGTATTTATTCCCTTCCGTTCCCCCATCTACTATGACTTTTAGATAAGAAACAACAGTCGTGTGTGAACTTCATTACTATGCCACAATTTATGCTTTCAAATCAATTTAAAAACTTTAATTATAAATAATTCAAGATGGTAATGTTTAAAGTAGTGCATTAGGGTTTGTACCTTTCATACTTGGGTTAGTTTTATATGTAATTCACGTGTTTCATGGTCTCATACCAGCTTTTACCTACTTTTTTATTATTTGCAATATTTTTGGTACGAAGTAATTTTGTTTTTTAGAATGAAACAGAGAAACCAGGCCAGGAGCCTAACCCTTCTAGGCTGGATGCACACTTTTTGCTCAGAATTAAATATAAATTGCACTCCCCAAATATCAAAACATCCCAAACTTACGAGTCGCGAGGACCCAAGCCAGTAAACAAACAACAGTGTCCCCATTTGTTTGCCAAGGCCATAGTTTAGACAGTATAGGCATCATCAAAAATACTTATCCAGCATCATTGTATTAGTTGGTGCCATATTTTATCACTACTAACAGGAAAATTTATAGACGACTTGGTACCCTTGGTGGCATAAAAGTATAAAACTAAAATCCAAATATATTAAAAAATTAAAAGGAAAAATAATCTAAATGTAATCAATCAAAGCTTTAATCCTACCAAAAGTGATTACTCCATGTATGTATTTAACAATAATTCTTCATTCGGACTACATATATATAGTGTAAAGAGCGACAAAGCAATAGCTAGCAACCTCCCCTGTTATTGGTGTTATCTACATCGTTAATATATACACCTAGTGGGGCATTGGCTAAGAAATTAAGACACGCCAAAATCCCCTACAGACCCATACAACAAGAAAACCATGGCATAAAACGCCACTTCACAAGAAAAACACAAGTAACCACTCTTTAACAAATAATCAGGCCTCAATTTTTCTCCTAATATTGAACACAAATCAATCAACTTATCAAGTTGTGCAGTTTACATAATTGTTGCATTTAAGTTATAAAGCATGAGATGAAATGCACCAAATGCTCACGATATAACGTAAGATTTTTAAATTACTTAGCGGCAGCAAACAAGGACCAGAATTTAGGGAATAAAACTGATTAAGGGATCCCAAAGCACATCATGGATCCCAAAGCACATCATAGTGCCATACACATACAAAGATACAAGCAAGGTTTGAACTATCAATCAACAAGATAATATATCTAACAATTCATAGGGTTACACAAAACGTTTGCAAAGGCATATATCAATCAACAAGATAACATATCTAACAATCTTAATAGGGTTACACAAGAAGTTTCAAAGGCATATCTTTATGATTTGCAACAATATTCCAAAAATAATTGCATAGTGCAAAAAATATATATATAATACTATATACTTCCTCCGTTCTTTTATTTTGCATTGCACCATAAGGGTTTGACACAAATTTTTTGATAGTGGAAAAAAGGATGAGAGAGAAAGGTAGAAATACAAAGTTGCCCATGTTATTGTATACACAAAATAAAAGTAAGGGTTGAAAAGCAAGGGGTATATTAGGTATTTATAGTGTGAACACATAAATTTCTTTTCCTAAATTGTATATGGTGCAATAAATGTGAAACTTCCTTAAACGGTAAGTGGTGCAATATTAAAAAAACGGAGGAAGTATATAAATAGTTGCAAAGAAGGCTATCTGTGTTCCCAAACGAGAGAGATTTAATATATGCTTCACTTATTTTAATCTAATTTATCCTCATTAATAATATGCCATAACATTTCCATAATTTTAACATTATAGCTGATGACATGAATATCACAATAATCCATTCTTGCCCACCCGAAACAAGTGTCCAGAGCTTGATCATCTAATACTATAAATCGTAAACAAAGCATTCTCATAAACCCTAAAATAAACCCTTTTTTGAAATTTGAAGGAGTATTTAAAATCTTTTGATTTCTATTTCCATAAATCAACAAGTTAAAAATGTTTTGCAATGACATTAACACCTTATACACATCACAAGAAAATAATTAAACTTGATAAATTTGGTGCCACAAAAGAATCAAACTAGTCAATAATTTAGTTATTTACCGTATCCTGATATTGCTCAGCGGATCCCTCAATGTGCACGGGTACTTCAACAGGCACCATATTCTCGTGCATCGGAACCTGGAAAGACCCGAAATTTCCAACCGCGGCGGCAGCCGCCACTTCCCCAGGCCCCTTCATCTGCGGTGTGGCAGTGAAGTAGTCCGAAGCCATAATCTTATTCAATTTCTCCTTTAACCCAGCATCTGACCAAACCAACACAACACTCCAACCATCAATTCAATATAAAATTCAATCAAACAACACAATCAAAACAAAACGAATTAGAATTATGCAAAACAATTACATGTAATATTGGATTGAGGATCAATAGTCTGATCAGAATTGTTTAACCAGAGTTGAGCATGCTGAACGCACATATCCAACGCATTTTGATGCGACAAAGCCGAATTCGCCGGCCGCGAAACCATCAAACCCTGCAACGCTGAAATCAAATCCAAATCGCGCTCAACTAGGAGATCAGTAGCATCATCAGTGACATAATCGTAGGTTAAACAGCAACCACGCTCATGAGTCCGTGTCAACATCAATGAAGTGAAGTCACCTTGAGGCTTCACATCAAACAAACTCCCAAAATACATCAAATACAACAGATCCTTAACAACACCCTCTTTGTTGTCGTCGTTATTCTCCGACGAACGATGATCCTCTACCTCCGGCGACTGGTGTTCCTCCGGCGAGGAAGACGGCGTCGTTTTGGAGGTAGCGACAGCGAGGGAATGTTCTTCTTCGACGGCAGTGGTAAGAGGAGCGCGAAGCTTATCGAGCTCGTCGATGAGAGCGACGACGGCGGGTTTAGAGCGAAGAACGTCTTGCTGTTCTTTGTTAAGGGTTTTGCCTTGAGCAACGGAGTCCTCCATTTGAGAGATGCGGTTGAGCTTCTTGCGGAGTGCGCGGAGACGTTTGGTGATGACGCTGAGGACGGGGCCCTCGGTGGCGGAGGTGGGTTCGGAGGAGGTGGATGTTGCCGCCATTGGAGGTGGTGGAAGAGAGAGGAAGAGAGAGAAAGAGAGAGATTTAGGGTTCGCCCTCAGGGAAAGGACGAAGGAGGGTAGCGGCGATGAGGAGGTTTTGGAGGAAAAGTGGGGGAGTAGAGACAGCTTTGATGGGCTTACTTATAGTTGTACTCTTACACTCTAGACTCTACAAATTCCAAGTTTATCTTCTATGGACATACTTTTTTTTTTTTAAAGAAAATTCTATGAACATAATTTTATCTACTGGTAATTTCGTAATTAATTTTCTACGGAGTATGATTTTTTTTAAGTAAAGTTAATTAGTGTGTAGCTCGGCGTTGCACCGGTTACGGAATATCTTGTCATATTAGTTTCGGGTTTTATGCATAGCTTGCCTCACATATTCTAGACATTTTATTTACTGTAATTGATTGGGTATTTGGGTGAGAGTGTATGAAATTTATTATCACATACAGTAGAAGTTATGCAATGATAAGAATACTCTCACCCTAATAAACCCAAAACCAAATACAAGAATTAACACCTAGTATATGATCGGAAAGCTATGCATGAAACTCGAAACTAATATGACAGTATGATAAGCTTGGCAAACTTACGCAACTA
The DNA here is from genome assembly GCF_948465745.1 of Chenopodium album. Lineage (NCBI taxonomy): Eukaryota > Viridiplantae > Streptophyta > Magnoliopsida > Caryophyllales > Amaranthaceae > Chenopodium > Chenopodium album. Next base: position 13,630,556 of record NC_137834.1, read on the forward strand.
TAGCTCTGTAAATTCTTCACGCAAATTTCAATTGGTAAATCTCCTTTTCAATTGCCAAATCGCCAACATTGAATGTAGCACTAACTCCATATTCTCCCGGAAGTTCTAACTTATAAGCATTGTCATTGATCTTCTCAATAATCTTGAAAGGACCTTCACTTCTAGGCATCAACTTATTCTTGCGTTTTCCTGGAAATCTTTCCTTTCTTATTCGAATTTGATGATAACCACTCATAAGATCAATCTTAGAAAACAACTTTGAACCATGTAGTTCATCAAGTAGATCATCTAATCTTGGAATAGGAAATCGGTATTTGATAGTGATGTTATTCACACTCCTACTATCAATACACATGCGCCAACTCCCATCTTTCTTTGGGACAAGTAAAGTAGGCACGGCACAAGGGCTCATACTTTCCCTCACGTATCCTCTAGTCATAAGCTCTTCAATTTGCCTTTGCATCTCCTTTGTTTCTTCCGGATTACTTCTATAGGCTGCCTTATTAGGTAAGGGTGCTCCCGGAATCAAGTCAATTTGATGCTCTATCCCACGAATAGGAGGTAGTCCCGGAGGTAATTCCTTAGGAAAGACATCCTTGAATTCTTCTAAAACAGATTCCAATTCATACGGCCTCTTTGCTTGCTTATTTTGATCAATTCGAATCTCATTAGAAACAAGTATATATACCACATTGTTGCTGCAAATCTCTTTTTCTAATTCCCTCTCACTAATCAAATAAGAACTCTTCGAATTAGAGGTAACATTAGAAGGCTTGTTGCTTATCAAAGGTTTTAAAGCAACCGGTCTCTCTTTTTCTCCTTTTCTCACAACATACACATTAGTCCTTCCATCAAACTTCACAAATCTATCATATTGCCAAGGACGGCCTAACAGTATATGACAAGCATCCATAGGACAAACATCACACAAAACTTTATCATGAAATTTACCAATTGAAAAGGAGATTAAGGCTTGTTTAGTTACCTTAACATCACTCGAATTATTAAGCCAATGAAGCTTATAAGGGCTTGGATGTTCAGTAGTTGGCCACTTCAATTTGTCTACCAAAGTAGTAGATACCACATTAGTGCAACTCCCGGTGTCTATGATCATATCACACAACCTATCTTCTACCTTGCACCTTGTAAGAAAGATTTTCTCCCTTTGATTGTTTTCCATAGGTACGGTTTTAGAGTGTAATGCCCTTCTTAGAACCAAACTTTGACCATGAGTCTCGGGATCAATTTCGTCAATATGCCCCTCCTCTTCTTCAAAGTTTTCCTCTTCGTTCTTTTCTTCATAGTCACTACCTTGCTCACACTTAGCTTGTTCTTGTTCCCACTCTTGAGCAGTCATTACTCTTTTTGATGGACAATTAGTTGCAATGTGACCAACACTACCACACTTGAAACACTTCCTATCTTCAACAAACTTTTTAGGAGCTTCAAATTTTGATTTAGTCTCCTTGTAGTTCGAACTAGAACCACTTTTCTCCAAGCTATTCTTCTCAAAAGGTTTAGTGAAATCTTTTACAAAGGACTTAGTGTACGTCCCTTTCTTCCCCTTTATCTGTTTTTCAACTTTCAAAGCTACCTTGCAAACATCCTCAAAGGACCAATATTGTTGCAATTCAACTTTTTCAGCAATATTATCAATCAACCCCGAAATAAATCTAGCAATCTTATGCTCAACAATCTCTTCTAAACCACATAGCATGCATAACTTTTCAAATTCAACAATGTAATTCTCAACAGTCATAGAATTTTGTTTAAAAGTTTGCATCTTAAGGTAAATATCTTGAACATAATCACTAGGTACGAACCTTTTTTTCATGTGCTTCTTGAGTTGTGATGTGAATTATTGATCCGAAAACCAACAAACACATAAATTAAGGGAAAATCGTCTGCGTTGGTTTGGACATGTAAGACGGAGACCCGAGGGTGCACCGGTGCGAAGAGTGGAAGAGTGGGACCATGGAGGGATTAAACGAGGAAGAGGGAGACCAAAGATGACTTGGTTGGAAGGAGTGAGGAAGGATATGAAGTGCATGGATTTACGTGAGGATGAAGTTTTGGATCGTAAGGGATGGAGGAGAAAGATTTATGTTGATGACTACACGGAATAATCAAATTTGGTTCATGTTAGCCGACCCCACTTTTGGGATTAAGGCTTTGATTGATTGATTGATTGATTCGGCGTTGCACCGGTTACTATTTTAATTAGATCTTTTGATTATCAATTATATACATTTATTTTCATGTTTATAATATAGTTTATGATTGGCTTAGATAGTTAAGTAACTATCTTTCTTATAAAAGGTTGGGTGTTTGAATCCCCTTATCATCGTTTCTTTATATGATAGTGATAATGTGGCATAATGAAATATGGAGTAGGTGACATGGCGTGGTCTATGTGGCACAGAGACTTTCTTAGTAACGTCTTTTAATATATTAGTGGCAAAATTAGTATCAATAGCACCAAATATATGTTCGGTGTAGAGAATAGCACAACCTTAATCGAGTGCATTCTACATCACAAACTATTAGGCCAATTGACCAGATTGGTAAATGAAAAAAGATCCTTAGGGCCTATTGTCATACGATTATTTTTCGCTCAGTTCAGCTCTAATAAGTTTAGTTCAGTTTAGCTCCTAATTTCCTTCTCTTATAAAATATTCATTTCAGTTCAGTTCAGTTCAGTTCAGTTCAGTTCAGCTGAGTTCATCAATGAGAACAAGCACTTAGCGACAAATTGGTCAAAAAATATCTCCGGCAACAATTTGGTAAAAAAAAAAAATAAATAAAAAAAATAAATAAAAAAAAAAAACTAACCCTAATCGTTAATTTGGTAAATAATATGATCTTAGACGACAATTAACTCAATAACTACAAAAAATTCCGATAAATTACTCGCGAATGCTTAATTTAGTTTGTTTTTCGTGGTTTTTTTACCAACCTTTTTCTATGGAAATATCAATTTCAAGAAAAAAAATGTTGAAGTATCAATTTTCATTTAAGTTTCATACCCTTATTAACGAATTTTTTTTTAAAAAAAAAGGGGTTGAAAATAAATTTGGTATTGGAATCTAGCAAAATATAAAGAGGATGACATATTAGTTCAAAATTTTAAATAGGAAAAATAATTTTTAAAACACAAAAACAAATTAAATTAGGAATTTTAAAGTGTTTGTCGAAAAAAATTAGATTTTTTGGTCTAAATGTTGCCGGATTTTATTGTTTTAACCAAATTGTCGCATATGGTTAGCTTTTTTTAACTAAATTGTCGCCGGAATAAGTTTTTTTTTATCAAATAATCGATAGGTGTCTTTTTTTATTTACCAATCTGGACAATTGGCCTAAACTATAAAGTTTGGTGCAGAAAATGTCATAAATGGTGTCAAAAAAAATGTTTTTTTTTAACCAATTCTCACCCTTTTTAATTTTCCCTAAATTATTTATTTACTTTATGATACCTAGCGGCTAGCACGTGCTCCCTAATTACTCTTCTTTAACATATTTTGTAATCCATGATGAATTGCAATAAATGGATTATGTTTTGCAAAATAAAAATCTCACTACGCAAATTATACAAATTCATCCAAACAACGCATCAATTTCAACAAATCATCATAATACATTAATACCAAAAGAATGCCCTAATAACCTAAAATTACGTATATAAAAATATAATAATAATAATAATAATAATAATAATAATAATAATAATAATAATAATAATAATAATAACCAAATGCTTGTATTCAGCATAGATGTCAAAATTGAGTTTCATAATTTACCAAAATACAATATAAAGAATGTCATGTGCCTATTGATTGCCTAGGATTTTAAGATTGATGTTTGTCTTCTTCCTCGTTTACATTGGTGTTATTCAAGAAGTAATATTAATTTTAATTCTCTCAAAAAAAAAAAATATTAATTTTTACTAATTGGGGTTAATAACTGAATTAAAATAAATGGGGCATGTTCTTAGGACAGTTAATTAATTAAATAGGTAAGAGAATTTTTTAAATGGGTGAAATTTGTTAAAAATATTAAATTAATAAAAATATGCTTTTTAGAATTTCTGGTCTCCGATATCATTTGTGACATTTTCTGCACCAAACTTAAGTTTGGGATGTGGAGTACACCTGATTAAGGTTGTGCTATTCTCTACACTAAACTTAATAGTTGATGCTATTGAAGTCAATTTTAGCTATTTAAAATCATACTTCCTCTGTTTTTTAAGCTAACATCATTTAGCTTTTGCTCTCACCATTGGAAATGGTTTTCATGTACTTTGTAGTAGTTTTCTTTGGTTTTAAAAATTTTAAAATTTTGAATGCACGCATCCAAAACTCAGCAGTCATCAGCTCATCACCATTTTGTAGTTCTGTTTTACACAAATCCTAAACGATATTGTTTTGTATCATCCAAAACCCATCACTATTGAAGAAGAATTTCAAAGCACATGGGCATGCTGCACATATGTTTGGCCAACTTTGAGAATACATCATTGGAAGCGGCCAGGGAGCTAACTAGGATTCGGTTGAGGGTTCAATTGATCTACCTTGTAAATTTGTAAGTCGTAACATATGGACCAAAGAGGACACGATAGTGCCTCTAAAATGCAAGGCGGAGTGAGCTAGGGAAAAGGCGCAAAACCACAAAAGGGTGCCTCTCTCTTTCAAGGGCCGTGTAAATGTGTAATATCCCTTTAGATCCTATCAAGCTTTGCTATGAAGAAACCTGATGGACGGTCATCTTGTGTTCCTATGGATGAAGTAAACCTATATTAGGTCCCAGCTGAGCAAGGAACAAAGTATGCTGATTAAAGGGCTTGAATTATATAAACAGTGACAGATCTGGAATTCCTTGGTCCCCTCGAAACACCTGCACCTTTCTTGCAACCTAAAGGTTCCATAAGCTCTTCTAAGTACACTGCAGCAGTATCATCTCTCGTAACAGCAGCCGTAGTTTTGGATAATTCTAGAAACCCGAAAGGTACTTTCATGGCCCCAAAGGATCTTAGAATCCATGTCAATTGACTTGGTCAGGTGGAGGGGGTCAACTAATGCAGAAAAAGGTGTGGATTTGGATAGATTCATTTGGCAGCCAGATATACTGATCTAAACATACTATGTACAACCTACTTATACATGCTCCTGTCGAATATTCAAAGTCTGAGGAAGGCATGATACGTGGACCTAATACACAGAAAGGGTAGGGGGCAACATGTCAAATAACAGTAAAAAATTTCAAGGATATCCATATAATATATACTTGAACAAAATGCCACATTCTTTCCAAAATTTTGGACTTTTTTTGTTGGTAAGACCAATATGGTGAGCACCAACATGATGTTAGAATATGAAATTTCACATCTACAATTATCTCTTCCCTCAATAATCGTTGATTTCTTCGGGGATCCTTGCTTTTCCAGAGTATACATACTGCATTTCCTCCTTCCAGGTCTGTTGAAAGGAATATAAGCATATTAATTTTAAGGCATCATCACATTCGAGTACAATCAGACCAGCAAGTTTGCAAATAAACAATTACTTCATGTCGGAATGCTATGCGCAGTTTAGGAACATTTGTCTTGTGGATATCATTACTTTCTGGACCTCTCAAGAAATATTTGCCTCCAAGCCAATGCAGCTATTACAAGTACCAGAATAAACAAGGTCAAAAGGATAATTGTAGTTACATAAGACAATAAATTAAGTAGCAAATACATCATAACTAAAGACACCAAGAAGCAGAATTCCCAAAAACATGATTCCTTTAACCGGAGTTATTTGTAATTCTTGTAGTTCTTGAAATCAATCTAATACACTGAAGTTTACAAACTGAATAAGCAATTTGATTAGTAAAGTATTGCTTTTTGAAAAATTGGCTCAAAAAGTTCAATGAGTATGGACAGTATGTGCAAAATAAGTACAAATAAACAAAGAAAACTGTATCCACTAACAGCAACTCTGCATTTTTTTTTCCTACTCAGGATGCTTTCCCTGCTGTGACAAATATAACGACAGCTGTTCTTTATATCATTGCAAAATTGCATTGATTATTCCCTTATAAATTTTCTCCATACTAGAAAACAAGAAAATGTTTTGGGCACAAATTTCCGAGTTCAAACAATGTAGCACATTCTACAAACACTTCAATTTCTCTAAAGCATTTTCTTTTTCTCTACGGAGTACAGTTTCAAGAAGCCCTATTAATAGTGGTCTGCACTTGTCTACCAATTTTAATTCAAAGAAAAAAAATCAAGGTTTATCACCTTTGCTGCATGCGAAAATCCAGACTGGTAGACAGAATTCCTGGCTACCTCACACAAGTCACAAGCACTGAGCTTCCAAACCTGGAGGGAGAAGAGGAGTAAACAACAGTGTGCAAATATAATCAAGACAATCATGCCGCCAGGTATGATGCATACCTGTGCAGCAACACTGTATTCTTCAACAAGTGCCTCCTTTGTCAAATGAATTTGTAAAGGATCATCAGACGAGAGAGAGACATTTAGACCTCGCTGAAAAAACATTGGAAATGGGTTGCGGTGATAGTCAAGGAAAAGGGAGTTATTGCTCAGTGGAGACATAGCCAACCCAACCTGCACAATAAATATAATAAAGGTGCAATTGATAAGAGAAACTACCAAGAACAGGTAAACAAAGAAATGAAAAGAGTAAGCAGGAATTATTGAGTAAACTAACCATCCATGTTTTAGAAAACATACATGTTTAATTTTTACTCCATACTAAAACAGAAACATAAAACAACCTAGATTTACATGTGTCAACACTTCATTAGAAAGTTTCCTGCCTAAGAGTTTTTCTACAGTTCTAAAACAATGAAAAGATCAATTATCAACAATACCTTTAATAGCCTTAATTCCTATTTCCTAATTTCGTTTATAAAATATAAAAGATTTTTAATATGAAAATTCAAAAACAAAAAAATAATAATTTGTTTTATAATAATATTCTGAGCTTTGGCTCAGGCAGACACTAGTAAGAGTACTAATTTTAAATATAAGTAGCAAAACTTAACCTGAGCAAGATAATACAGATATTGCAGTACTGGAGATTTCCGCAAATTGATCCCATGTGATATATTATGGCATAAAAGGAACCCAGCAGACAGATGGTCAACATCACCAGCCTGTAAAAGATTACAAATGTATGAATCACATCTAACTGTAATAATTAATAATAAGGACATGACAGAAGCACACAAACAGAAATAAGTGTAGAAAGCAACCTCTCCACAATGAGGACGGAGTTTGATTGTTGGAAATCCTTTTGATTCACGAAGCTATGGATGAAAAAGGACAAGAGAAGTTTAGAATCCCACAAGAGTTTAAACAAGCAATGAAAAGGATAACTAATGAACGAACACAAAAATCAAACTGCAGAGAACCACCCTAAGTGCAAGCTCGATTCATGTGCTAAGAGAACAAACCTTATTAAGGGTATACAAGTTCGCATAAACGTAATACGTGTAATATGCAAATGCAGGATTGAATTCATTAGTCCACTCAGCTGGTGTAGGCATATGTTTGGTTGGTCGCCTCTCTGGTTTACTCTCATCATCTACAAGATCAAATCCAACAACCTGCAGAAAAACAAACAGAAAGAACTGAAGCAGAATACAAGTTCCTAATTTTCTAACCTAAACATCCTGTCCTTTTTTTTTGTTTCTGCTCTAAACCTGACATAATCAAGCAATTGCCATAGAACTTAATTATAAGTTTATAACACAGTGACAAGCACTTGCACCTCAATTGAATAACAAGAAAAGCTTCATCCGAACAAACCTATTTAAATGTTGTATGGAATAAATTGAATCTGAGTTTTTTTAAAGGATTAATGAAAATTGTGATAATCTAATCATAGCTACGATTAACAGTGCACGTGATCTTTAAAAACTGTTGCAGGGATTCTTCATAATTCCAGTGGATGCATAACTAGGCACAGTCACAACTTACAAGTACACTGCGATTCTAAGGCCAGCTGAAAAGAGCCAGCTAATCATAATTATCAACTTGAGAAAAACAGCACTTTTAAAATTATCTCTCCATAAACAATACAATGAGCAAAAGAACTTACCTGCATCAAGAACACGTGTAGCTGGGGATGAGAATTTGGATCAACTGTGACCTCAAAGAGTGGGATGAATATATTATCAATGATGTTCTGGAACGAGGTAACAATTCCCATGTTCTTGTACACATTGTACAGCCTTGGAAGCTAGATAAAATAATTTAGACATTAGTTAGAAAAAATCTTGGTCAACAAACTGGCTTTACAGAAGTAAATAGCAAGATAACAAATAGATCTCAACGCTACTAATAAAACTTCACCTGGACCATGCTAATCTTAAGCTAGCCGTCTACAACTAGGAGCAGCATGTGCCTATAAAACACATGCTTTTAAATTTAATTACACATTATAAGTGGTTCAGTGGTTTTTGTTGCCTTTCTTCATATGACAATGTGCAGTCTCTCCTACATTTGCTAATTCTCTTAAGAAGTTAAGAGCCTAGTACTCCTTCAAGTAATTATGGCATTTCACAGGAGAATTACTGAATACCCGAGTTATGGCATTTAAGGCAATGATATTGTTCAAGAAAGATAAAATTCCTCAAGGTTACACGTTTATAAAGGGAAGCATACATTAGATGCACAACAATTGTCAAAGGTATCACTTTCCCCAAAAGAGGGGAGGGGAGGGGGGGGGGGGGGGGGGCAATGCTCCTCAACTCATGTGGACTATGCCAGGAACAGTACACTCAAAAGAAGAGTATCTGCCAAGTGTAATTCACTGTGTATGGTAAAATTAGAGAATGTATGATTTAGATACTTTCACCATTTGCTTAAAGTGATTTCAAGCCAAGGAAGAATTTCAAACATCAGCCGATTGATTGTTACTTTGTTTATTAGTTATTAGTTTCATAAACACGTAGTAAGACTGTCTAGTGCCTAACACCTACATATAAAGTATATACTCTTTACAAGGCTGGCATCAAATAAGCTGCAACATATAACTATACCTGAATCAGCCACACTGCATTTTCACTGTATATCTCATTGTTAATAAACCAACTCGCTAGCTGGTCCCATTCACTTTGCTTCCTCCCATATACGGAGATCCTATACTCTGCCATCTGAGAAAAAACTCACGAAGGTATCTATCAGTTCTCTAACAAATCAGGAAATGACAAGCATGACACTTACACCCAACATGATATAAGGTTTTAAATCGAGAGAATGGCATGAGTTCATGCGTAAGTTTATATGGGATATACCATATGAAAGGCTATGGTAATGCATCTGCATTTCAGAATACTTACTTTTTCTTCATTAATTTCCCATACCAGTTACTACCACTAAAGAAGTCAGCACACGATGAAATATTAATGAAGAAAATAAATACTTGGTGATACAAAATTATATAGAAACTGAATAACTTTCTCATGGTTTATGACCTAATAACAATTGAGCCATTAAAATAATTTTAGTGGAATAAAAGTGCAAGGGTCATATCCATCAACTCATGGTAACTCTAAACTGATGTAAAGTGGTTTCTTTCATCAAATTCCACTTAATCAGACTAAAAATCCACAATGGAATTATGCATGTTCGTAAATAAAAACCACAGTAAGTTGCGGTGCACTTTCCATGTCAATGCTGAAATAAGTCATATAAAGCTCAAGCACCCTTAATACTTCCTCCGTTTAGTTATAGATGACACGTTCAATTTAGGCACACACTTTAAGAAGAGGAGAGAGAATGTTAACACAAGTGGGTAGACCATGTACTTAGCTTATTTAATCAAGTTTGTGGTGGGGTCAACTAAAAATAAACTTCCTAAAAAGGAATACGCATCAACTAAAAAAATTCCTAAAAAGGAACACGTGTCAACCAAAAAAACGGAGGTAGGAAAAATGGAAAATCTAAAAATAACACCAAGTACAATATATTCTTTCTAGAAGAAAAAAATTAATATTTTGGCCAAGCTCAGACCTGGTATTTGCTAGCCTCGAGATCAACTAAAACTTCTTTTGTTACTTCTGCCAAAAAACGTCCTGCAAAATACTTAATTAGCAATAATTAAGATATAGCATTGAAATTTGATCCTGATTGATTTCTACAGAGATGAAAATTCTCCTTTGACTAGCCAAGTTAACAAAAGTACTGATTAAATCATGCATAAACCTTGGATAAGATTGTCCTGCTTTAAGAAGATTTCTCTGAGTCTGCTCTGTCCACAAGGATTGTATTTGAGATTGAATTTATCAAATCGATGAAAGGTAGTCTTATCAGCATGTACGTCCAACAAGTCAACATTCAAATCATATCTGAAAAGTTGATGAAAAATAAGATACGGAAGGGTCAGGAAAGCAAAGAAGCATTTCAGAAGAGTCAGGCCTAACTTACCCTGTCAAGTCCAAACTCTCAAAAACTTCTTTTAAAGTAAGGTATTTTCCATCCCGAAATATGACAACCTACAATAAGGCAAACAAAAAGTGAACCACCTTGCAACAAAAATGAAGACTTAGATCTTACAGGATTCACCATTGAAAAAGAGAAATGAAAAAAATTAATAATGTGAAAAGGAAAAAAAAAAGCTCAAAACAGGTTACAAGGAAGTTTTCCAAAAGAAAAACTTTACTAAGGCAACAACATCAATAGATATCAAGATAGAAAATTAAACTACCTCGTCAGGTTCCTTTCTCAGTTTGGACTTTATAAATCGAAGAAGATGCTTCTGATTCATGCAAGCAGAATGGTGGATATGTGTATCAACCTTTCTAATATTGTAAAAATCACGATGCGGTGCACTCTTCTGAGCCAGAAATTCCCTGTCTGCATTTACTAACAGATAAAGACGAAATTTCTGCATGGGGTTAGGATATCAGATGCATGTTATCATAAGACAGACACTAAATGGCTGCAAAAACAGAAACAAATTTATTTTAATAAAATACCTCCTCAAGAAACCGTAATCGATGGTAGCAAGCAGAACTGACATTTCCGTTTGAAACGACCTTTAAAACTTGATGCATGTCAGTGAAAAATTGTGTTGCACTTGGAACAGGAAAAAGCTCTTCCATATCTGAAATATGAGGATAACGATATAAGAAAATAAAGATAAGAGTCCATAGAGAAACTCTCTCTAATAAAGCTATGCTGCTCACCGTCTTTGCTTGCATAAACATGTACAACACCATCTTCCATCCTAAAATCATGCTGCTTCAAAAAGGGAGTAAATTCAGTCAAAGCTCAAGGTGTATGAACCCAGCCAACTAAAGTACTTCAAAATAGGACTAGTAAGTAAACTAGGGTTTAGACACATGCAATTCCTTCACTAGAAAAGAAAAACTTTACATTAGTCTTCTCGACTGGAGAAAAGTGAAAAGGGTCTTCAATCTTTCCAGACGCAGTAGAATCAACTGGTTTGGTCCATGGTGTAACTTGCTCCTTGTAAACATAAGCCTCCCGTAGTTCTAAACAATCACGAAGCAGTTTTTGGACTTCCTCCTCTTCCACGTTTAAAGGAACTATTCACATTTTAGATAAATATAATATCATTGCAGAATAAAGTATAGGTAACCAAATTGAACAGAAAAACATATATTATGGTACTCGTATTTCATTTGGCTGATGCAAAATGACGAAAAATATAAAAATGATTGCACGTGCATAAATGGCATACACAGAATATTGCTACAAGGTACTGAGAGCATTAAAAAAAAAAGAGGCAAACTAAATTGCAGACGACCTGTGAAATACAAGTAAATATGAGTTAACAACCAGTAGCAAGTCATCTTCAAAAAAATAACACTATCAATGAAGAGCTTTAAAAGTGACCTCGTGCAGAACTTTGCAAGAAGCTCCACCAGCAAATAAATAATATTCAGCTTGCCAAGCCCACTTTAATTGTCAAACTATTTCAGATTCAAGTACTCTAAAGAAAACATTTTCTTTCTTCAACAGACTAATATGACTGGCCAAGTATGGCTTCAGCTCTTATCAGATCTGAACCTAAAAGCATATGACACATATTCCTGATTAGATTTTTTTTATATTTTCTTCTAGTCACTACAACTTCGTTAGTTTTACAACTTAACAATTTCAGGTTGCCCTCAAATCTAGTGAGCACTTTCAAATTTGCCTTTCACAAAATTCAAGGTTTTCATATCAAAGAAAAGTAATAAAGACAACAGCAAATAAATAAGGCTATCATAGTCTATGTAATGTAGTCTTCATGGTGCTTTAATTATGTGCATAACAAGGTGAACAGTCTCATATCCTACCTCTTTTTATTTTGCAAGATCATATAAAGCTGATCATTTTAAATAAGTTACATCTTTCAAATTGGTACTACAGAAAATGAAAAGTTCAAGGAACGAAGGAGGCCTCGGGGGTTGTTCTTTTCACCAAAAAATAAGTTCAGTCAAGGGCTAAATAAAACATTAAAAATAGAAATGGCTAATAACTTTAAAAAGTTCAATATCAGTATTAGTTCAGGGGATTTTAAGTGGAAAGGAAAAAAAAAAAGCCAAAGTGGTCATACAAGTATTGATCCACATCACTTATATGATTGGTGAAAGGAAGGAGAGACCAAAACTATAATTTCAAAAGTCATTCTTAATGGAATGAACTTTTCCTTTTAATCTGACAGCTTGTCTGCTTTCTACTTCATTATCAAACACTATACTGCATTTCTAGTTAAATAAAAGTTTTCATATCTTGTACAGGAGGGGGCACTGCAGAGACCCTCCTCTAGCCAACACGTTACACAAAAATTAAAGATGCTAGCATTAATGTTTCAGGATGATCAGCTAACCAGGTACTGGAGCTTTCAGCGGTAGAATGGTTTCAGCATCATTGCCTCCAGCAACAGTTGAAGGCATGTCTATCTCTACATTAGCAGGCAAATCTAAAATAGCTTTTCGGTCACAAGCAGCAACTCTGGATTTCTGATCTTGCATAGTGTTGTGGTTTTCGTATCCAACTGGTAAAGCAGGTGACTTTTGAACTGTCACTTTACTATCCTGAAACTCCATATGTAAATAACGTCAAAAAGGAGTCTCAGTTATGTACAACTAAAGTATATTCAATTCGTGAAATTGCAGAACATAATCCAAATAGAAGATATTGTGGCAGGTAGTTAAAAGTTTTAAACAACTCAATGATTTTGGGTGGACTTTTCATCAAATATTGGGGGAAAACAACTATTTTTTTGAAAGATAAAAATGGGGAAAGGGGGGAAACCCCAAGCCTCTACCAGACCATGAACTTCCACAACTTCTCCTCCCCATGAAAAATACTGTCAACATATAGAGCGGTCTATGAGAAAGACACCAAAATTCCCCCCCCCCCCCCCCCAGCGAGGGAATTTTTAAAAATGCCCCCTAAAAAACTTAAGAAGGGAAACCCATAAATGATTTTTAGATCACCATATGAGCTGCATCTACCTACAATATGTCCTCACACATCCCTTTCGACACTGAGGCACCAGCACCAGCACCAAAACCAGCCCAACTGCCACCAGCATTACCAGCCTAAATACCCCCCACAACCCACAAGGTACATGGTACTGCTACTAACCAACCACACCATCTTCTCCCTTCTTCCACTAAAGAGGTCATGATCACTGAATCTCAGCTCTACATATCCCCCAATAAGCCACCTTCCCATACTCAACCCCAGACACAACCTTCCCCAGATCCACCAGTATCACAACCTTTCTCCTAGTTCTCTACCTTTCATTCTCTCTCCTCTACATACAACTCCTCCCCAGATCCACCAGTATCACAACCTTGACCAATGATGACGTCATTGAAGGGGGAAAAAGGGCAGCGAAGTTAAATATGGAGGTTGGAGCTTTACAGGAGAAAATGGAGTAGGGATGGAGGGGGATTTTTTTTTTAAAAAAAATTCTTATTTCCCCTTATTATGCTTTATATTGAAAACGTCTTCTATATTTTTTCTGTATCTTGTCCTTTATAATCCATTGACGGACAAACTAGTAACAAATTCACCAAAAAAAAAATGTCACAAAAAAAAAAATTTATAGTATGTACCTTAAAGTACAATTTTCTAATGCATATTCGTCATTAGAAGACTACAAGAACAAGAAGACATTGAAAACTAGTGAATCAACAATGGCATAATAGATTTTGCTTCAACATAATATATTTTTTATTTCAGAATATCCGAAAGTGTTACTAATTTGAAGTTACTGATCTTTACTTTCTCATTAATTTCTTTCCCAAGAATTAGGCTTAGTTCTTATCAACTTAAATTACTTCGTGATCAATAATACTCGGTTTTAATCTGTAATAGTAAAAAGATTAACTTCAATTAACAAATAACACTATTGAAAGATTGAAAAATCAATTTTAATATGCAAAATCAGTAAAAATTTAACTCCGCCAGATAAAGGAGGAGGGTTTTGGTAGGCCAGCAACAGCTAGTGTAAAACTTTGTCACATCACTTGGCATGAGTCACAATGATTTAAGAGTAGTATTAGGATCATTGGCGGATGCAAGCTTGGTCATGGTGGGTCACAGGACCCACCATTTAAAATAAGGAAAATTTGCGAGGAAGGTCCTTATATGAGGTCGACCTTGTGTGGAAGGTCCTTTTATGAAAAAGGTGGCATGGAAGGTCCTTATATGAACTTTTGGTTGCGAGGAGGGTCCGTTGACCGAACTCCGGCGTTGACCAAAATTTTCCGGCCACTTAAAATCACGTGCTTAGCACGTGACCACTTAACTCCCTCTTTTTTTTTTTTTTTTATTTCTTTCCCTTCCTTTCTCACGATTTTCCCTCTTTCCCCTCATTTCTCCCTCCTTCAAACCCTAAATTCAGCAATTGAAACTCACAAAACTTAAATTCTTATCTTTCGAATCACAATTGAAAGGAAAACACAACCTATAATCAACAAGCGAATCAATTAAGGTGAGAATTCTTTTTCAATTTGCTTTACGTTTTTCATTTTTTAAGTTAACAAAGATATTGTATTTGTAGAACAAAAAAATTGGTACTTTTTACTAATATGAAAATGACAGAAGAGGGAGAAAGTTAAAGTCATATCTTTTGGAGTTAATCGCCAACTACACTCATAATTCGCCATTAATGGTTAGTTGCAAGTCACATTTGAGGAGTTTAAAAGGTTTGAAGGAGGGAGAAATGAGGGGAAAGAAGGAAAATCGTGAGAAAGGAAGGGAAAGAAAAAAAAGGGGGGGGGGAGTTAAGTGGTCACGTGCTAAGCACGTGATTTTAAGTGGCCGGAAAATTTTGGTCAACGCCGGAATTCGGTCAACGGACCCTCCTCGCAACCAAAAGTTCATATAAGGACCTTCCATGCCACCTTTTTCATAAAAGGACCTTCCACACAAGGTCGACCTCATATAAGGACCTTCCTCGCAAATTTTCCTTAAAATAATAATAATAATAATTTAGAATAGGTAATCTAATAGTATATGATCATCAATAATCACTATAAAATTTGATTATTTAATCTAATCCAAATTGTTACTTTTCAGTATCAATTAATTTAATAAATTGAATTGTTTTATCTATTTAATGGTTGTAATATGTACATTTTCTATTCCTTTTACGTAATATGTTTATGTTTTGAGGAATTTTTTTTTATTATTTTTATGTTTCCTTAAATTGTACATAATACTTCTACCATATGTATTCCTACTTTTCCATTAAAAAATGCCATCATTAATTATATGTTCATCCAATTATATATCCCATATTTTACCTTGTCTTCATTGAATTAACGTAATCTTAAAAGTAATACTTAGTTACTTACGAAGTACTTCGTATTTCATTTATTAAGTTAAAAATAAAATTATCTTCACTTTAAATATTTCTTAATCATCATGAATAATACCAAATGCAAAAAATAAAAAAAAAATAAATAAAAATAAATAAAAAAACAGAGGATATTATATTATAGAGTACTCCTAATTTTTATTTTATTTTTTTAACAATGCATTATTGATGATTGATTTGTTATCAGTAGACAATGGTGATTGGTGACCCACCACCCAGAAAATCCTGGATCCGCCACTAATTAGGATGAGCGACCTCCTGGGAAACCCTTTAAAATTTTATTATACCAAACCAATCAATTTGACAAGCAGCTAGCTCAAGCTCGATACTCTGCTCAACAATAAATAAACCAGGTTCTAATTTCTAAAGCATCAATCCAAGACAGAAGCTAAAATTAGCATACACAAATACTTACAGAATTATTGTTCTCTTGGGAAGGAATTGGATCTCCGCTGTTAAGCTCTTTAGCTTGCCCATTGGAAGTTACTGTATCTTCCAAAGGAGCGGATGAGCAACCATCTGCTGCAGATACAAAAACAACACTCAGAAAACGAGCTCTTAGCATCTAACCAAGTTC